>NW_028301604.1:18750000-19375000 GCF_987345545.1 Pholcus phalangioides
TACCTGTGTTGGAGATCTAGATCAGTGAACTTGAAGAACTCCTCAGTCTTTTTTTTTGTTAGTTCATTACGCGGGATGTTCTGAAGCTCGAAATGTGTCTTTCGCTTTTCATCGATGTAGGATGTGTACTTTTAATTGCAAAAAGTTTTCAAATTACATGCGACTTCTCAAATTGCCGTAATGCATTTGAAGGGTCGGTACATTTTATAAAATTTACACATGTGTGTTAAAAAACGGGTTAAAAAGTTCTCGCCCCCTGTCTCTCCCGAGGTCAAAAAAAAAATTCCACGTTTCTAAGTGCAATATTCGCTGAAATATTTGAATTAAAAAATTGGCAAAAAACAGGGGAGCAACCGCAAAAACAAAACAACAATGAGATTCTTTCCCTCATTTCCACTATTTTTTTCAACTTTTCTCTGGTTTTGGTATCCGAAAATGTCTCGGCAAATATTGCACTTAGAAACGTGGAATTTCTTTTGTTAGGCTCAGGAAATACAGGACAACAACTTTCTAATGTGGTTTTTTTAGCACACGGGGACTATAAAGAGTCCATTTCTTAATTCTTATTTACCGGTCCCTCAAATAAATTACTACATTTTAAGAAATCGCACGTCATTTGAAAACTTTTTGTAACTTGAAGTATGGGGAAGACCGGGGCTAGTTGGCATAGTTTTTAATTTTTGATTTCTCTTTTTTTTCCTGTAATACTTACAGAAAATGTGACCGATGTTGCAGATAGCGGTACTCCTTGGCTACAACTTAAAAATGAAAATATCACCTAAAACTGTTTGCTTATTTTGTCACATTTAAATAATTGTTTAAAACTATGCCAACTTACCCCAAATAGGGAGCGAGTGTGCACAACTTCTGAGGTAAGGTGGCATCGCATGATGGTAAATAGGATCTGAAGAATAAACGTTAGTAACTACAAAACTTTTATTTTAATACAAAAATTCACAAAAAATGATATGCATATTAAGTAATCAATATTTTGAAGAAAACGAATGTAAAAAGATAACAAAAAACCGAAAATAAAAAGGAAATCATCATTCAGTTTCATGTCCACCATGAAAGTAGGTCGATCGCACATTTGAACTGAAGGTCGTCATTTTCACATAATTTTGGTGCGGTTATACCAATTCGCGCGGTAAGTTGGTATCTCACACATGCTCTATGACACCATGCCCCTCAGCTAGGATGCCAACTTACCCCTACATGTTTCTTTACACAAGAGCGCTGCCTCGCTGTTCCACAAAATTTTCATGAAGCATTTCGACACTTGAATACAAAATGCGTCATCGACCACGCTACCCATCAGAACTGTTGAAAACGTCCCAGCATATCCATGGGCAGAATAAAAAAAACTGAGTAACAAAATACGTTCCTGACGGAAATCAGGATACCTTCGTCCTCTGGGAGCTCCCAACAAAGTGAAACTATAATGAATGATGCAAGACCCTCAGGCGGTTTGACAGTGGCGATACGAGTGCTCACTGTGGGGTTAGAAAAGAAAAGCTGCATAACAACTAGTCCCGGTCTCCCTTACTTCTAAAGTCAACGGTCGCAGAGATAGTCCTATACACAAACAATTTGAATCACCCTGTAGTGTTCACAGACGTATTAATGTATGAGAAAATTGCACTTATACGAGTATAGAGGTTATAAATACCAAATTTGCTCATCCTCTCTGCGGAAAGCTAATGATTATGCGTTATCAACTACCCATCTTTTAGAGGCACGTTTAAATTGTGACCTTCAGGATTACCATGCCATGCCAGAATTACATCAAAGGGTTGACAAAATTACCATATAAATTCACACTACACTTCGGTGGCATCATTACTCCTCACTGGGCGTTGTCAGCCATTCTAAGAGATTTAATATATATTTTTAAAAGTTTTCTAAACACCAGAGAAATTAAACTATATTGATCTTATGATATACTGCAAGTTTAGAATGGGTCATACTCAAAACATGTTATAAATATATACAGGGTTGCATAGTTATTTAAATAATAAAAATTAAGTTTTTATATGGTCACCCTATCTTAAAAATTCCGATTAGGAAGTTGTTGCCCTGTCTCTCTTGAAGTGAATAAAAAAGTTCCACGTTTCTAAATGTCGCGTTTACTGAAATATTCGGATTGAAAAATTGAAAAAAGTTGGGAAAAAACAGCATAAATAACAAAAAAGATCATTTCCTTCACATTTATGATGGTTTTTTTTCAACTTTTCTCCGATTAATTTTTGAATTCAAATATCTCAGCAATATTGTGCTTAGAAACGTGGAACTTAATTTTTTGGCCCCAGCAGACACCAAATTTCAAATTAGAATTTTTAGGACAGTGTGTTTATAAGAAAAATTAATTTTTTATTTTATTTTAACAAGTATACATACTCCTTGCAATATGAATAACTTATCTGAAATCTACACGTTATTTGCATCGTTTTTTTTAATTGAACCTATGTCTCTACGATCAACAGTTGGCCAGTAATTTGCGGCAAGGTTCCAGCTATGCACCCTGCATAAAAGTAGCTATAACCATCCATGGAAAGGAAAATAAACCCATAAAATAGTTAAGAACTGTTGTCGGCAAGATTCGCATGCTTTAGCAAAGAAACAATGGTTACTAAAGTCAGAGTATTTTCAGTTGCTTGATTTATTCATGCTCGTTGCGCGTTTATGGATTTTTCTTTTGACAATGAATAACCCAAGAAACACCATGCTTCGTTACGAAATAAAAACAAGAGAGATAAGTTATCAAAAACAGAGGCTTAATGTCGAAGAGGACTGTGAATCCCAGTGCCATTTATATCATGCAATCACTGCTGCGTGTGTTAGAGACTAGCAGAGACCAACCGAAATACACATACGTCTGAGACTCTGTCGAAAGGGGTAAAGAAAAGAAACAAAAACGACACTATCCTTCTCTCTATATTTGGTATAATATAGTTCTATAGCGAAGTGTAATGCAAACAGCTCTTATCAAATATTGTTCGACGGACTGCGTGACTTCATTTATGCCTTATTATTTGAATTTAAATTTCATATAAATTATGAACTCCCGTGCTATGCTCGAAATCGAATAGACGATGGTTTTACCGAATTCGATGTTAAAATGGATTTGGGTAAGCTTCTATGTTTGTCTTTCATGATAGAAAATATATTATTTCCTAAAAATATATGAGTAGAAATACAATAAGGTTATGTTTTATTCCCCCTTAGTAAATGGGAATTAGTTGTGTTTACGGTAGAGTGTGCAATGGCACTTCGAACCTTACAGGTTTCAGTTGAAAAATAAATAATAACGAAATAATTACTTGGTTCGAAAGAAATCGATGAAATTCAAGTGAAAAATACATTAAAAATCGTTTGGAGATAAAGGATAGAGGACTTTTTCTCAGCCCAATATATCAAGAAAAATGCCGAGGTGACATTCCGGGCAACAATAAGAGGGTCTGGGTTCGAGTCCCTTCTGAGACCAGATCACTTTGCTTTCCGAGCTCAACTCGGCATAAAATCCAGAAAATATTTATTTTCTTGATAGTTTGAATTAGTCTGGAGAAAAATGTATTGAATTTTTTTTGTATTTACATTTACTTTTTTATAAGCTTTGTACGGTGTATTTCGGTACTGAGATATAATGAGATTATTATAGTCATTAATAAGAATTTTTTTAAATTGGGTAATTGCGTCTTTATGATCAATGTCATAGATATGACAACACGAATTAGTGAAATAAATATCTAACAAACAAGTTTCACTCTCGGTCGCATTTCCTAAGAAAATGATTGATTTTCATTTTTGAATAAGAACGCCGTTGAAATGCCTCGTTAATTAAGAGCTTAGCTCTCTGAAGCATGAAATAAATTTTATGTTTTAGATGAAATTTCTCATTATTCTTGATGCTCTATCTTTCTTTTAAATTAGACAAAATCTTCTTCGCAATCATTTTTCTAATAATTCGATCTTGTGGGCGTCCCTCAAGATATTTATTTGTTGTATATGGCATTTGATGCGAACCATTATTATCGCAGAAAAAGAAATAGAATAAAAATGTATAAGAATTAATGAATTGTAATTCATTTTTAATATCTCTGAACATTTTTTCTCCTATTCTAATAGTGAGTTCATAATGATAGCAGATTAAAAGAATAATAATTCAAACCTACCATCATTTTTAAAATATTGTGCAAGAAAGGATTATAATTTCACAAACATGATTTCATTTGTTTCTTTTAGAAAAAAAGTGGACTAAATTATTCTTGGAAAAATTTAATTACTTTCAATATACGGAATATAATTACGTGAGTCAGATCAGAATGCGATTTTCTGAGAAATATTTTTCCAAGAAGTTCCAATTTGATCGAATGAAATCATCGGTGTGATTTAATTTCGTCCGCTCAGCTTATTTTCTAAGAATATTTCTCTAATTATATTTTATTGTTCCTTTATTTAATAGATTTTGAGATTTGTTCTCTACGAAAACGGCAGTTCTAGGATTTCTTCTCCCTTAGGTATTAAGCCTGACGTGTTAAAAGCATTTCGATACTTTCCACAGATTATAAATTAATTAGCTATAGATTCAAATGTATGCACAAACCGATATTCTCGCTCAAAAACTCAACTCAATGTGAAATGCTCTAGGGCTCAAAATGTAAAAACAAAAATCTATATTCTCGACTTTTGGAATTTCTTAGAAAATGAACTGCATAGCTTGCAGCGTTTGATCTATTTTGGCGTTTCAAAAGTCAATAGGATTAAAAAAATTGAATACGATATACTAGATGAGTCAACGATAATTAACTTCAAACGTAATATTATTATTATTTTGTGTTTGGAACTTCATTTGCTTTTATCACAAAGAATATATTTGTTACATATATACATAACGTATACATAACCGTATACATAAAATGAAAATTCTCATTCCATAGCAGCTGTGATGGTATACCGATGAATCATGTTCATTATGTGTAATTTTAATGTTCGTAATCAGGATTATCGATATTTCACATCACAGTCATTTTATACACACGTAACGTTCTTAGACCGAAATTTCTTGTTGTTAGCCGAATCTGCTCAAAGGTCCCAATTCTAGTTGGAATTCAGACCTAGACCTGAGGAAACTGAGGGGTTAGTGATAATCACAACAGAGGCTGCCAGTATTCAGATCCGTCTCGTGGTTTTCAATAAAAAATGAAAATAAGACTGTTCACAGCTATCTGATCTGGATTGAGTTCTCCACTCGTTGATAAATTTTAAAAGCCGTAGTACAGTAGAGTTTGTTTCAGCGTGTATGTAAGGTAATACTAATTATCATTCAAATCTATGTGCGGTAATATCGATATACAGGAGACTACGCTTATTGGAATCGTGGATATTTTTATAATTTTCTCAAATTACAGAACGGACTGATGTCATGACACAGGAAAACTTCGTTGAAAGTAATCAGGATTTCGGTTTATGTTATCTTTCTTTTGTCGAAAGTTGTTTGTTGAATGTTTCACATTTTGAAGATAAGGATAAACTAGACTTATTTTTTCTCCACATGAGATTGTTATCAACCTGAAAGACTGTGGTTGGCCCGAAGGACTATCCACTCCCTTGTTTACAAACATTTCCGTACTCAGGTTAGGATGTCCTATCCGGCCGTAACTATGATTAGCGTATGTGTCGAGCTGCATTTGCAATGAACTTCTAATAGTGGAGGCAAATATAAGGCCAAAAAAAACTTTCTCCAGTTCTTTTTTGGTTGACCACATTTACAGTTACTCGGCTGGAAGACCTTTTCAAGATATCTATTGAACATAAAGTATATTAAAAAATATATATTGTAATTCGTAATAAATGTAAGACACTGTTACATTCTAACTCCTAACAATGACTTCAAAATTATTTAAAAAAAATACAGGATTTTAGCTTGAAGGAAAATATCCCGAATTTGAATAATATGAAAAGAAAAACGGCACGATTGAACGAACATTCTGCAACCAGTTATGCGGAAAGAAAAATGAAAGCGTCCTATGAATACGTCCTATTCTACGAAACAGGATGTATGATCATCGTATTTGTACCCGGAATTTCGTTCAGATATAGTTATCAATCATTTATTCTTATCAGAAACCCCGAGTCTCGATGTGATCACATTAAGTGGCGTGCATTGTGCAAATGGACATTCGTTTCTGTAAATCAACAAGTATACATTCAATGGTACTGAGGATATATTGGTCATGTCATAAATTTTTAAACATTTGCTGGTCATCGACGTTAAAATCAAGAGTAACGATTGCTTCGGATTACTGGTTTCATTATTGCTCAATATACGGCTCATAATACACGTATAATGGGTTTTTTTTTCCATAACCGACTGGAATTTTACAGCGACAATGTCTAAGCGAGTGCATCAGTATGGAAAAGGTTCATTGAATAGGTATGTGTGTGTGTGTGTTTTAGTTACTTGTTTCTTCTTTGCCTGCAGTGCTCACTGCAATAAACGGCAAAGGGACAAATACGGAAAGCAGCTCATTCATCTGTGAACTCGGTTCTTTGAATAAAAGATGAAAGAGGATCAGCTGCAGTCTTAGATTTCCCTCTGGAGGCCTTTGCTATGAAACCAGATCGATGTTTCTCCACTGGCAGTAAACTAAAATTTGGGGGACTTTGGTCCATCACAATTTTCAGCATTTCATGTATCACGAGAAACGGGCAAAACCACCGATGATTCTAAACAGTCAAAAACAATCGAAATAATGATAATAAATGATTCTTTTGGTAGTTGATTGTTATATGAAGTACCACAAATACTTTGGCCCATTTTTTAAAAATTTCAAATTCACTTCCCAATACACCCAATATTATTACTGCTTTTCCTGGTAACCTATTTTTTTTATATCGATTTTCTATCTTTATACTATGCATATGTAAATAAAAACATATTTTGGGCTAACATTACCCTTGTGTGGGGGTAACATTGGCTCAATTCACTTTTTCCTACATTAAAGCATTAAATGATAAGCTAGGGTATTTCTTGAACGTCAGCTCGTAATAAAAATTGAATTTTCGAAAGAAAACTTATATTTCAACTTGTAGTGATCGTAAAAATAGCAATACTTACTATGTTGCTTTTTTTTAAGTTTTACTTAACAATCTTATATTTTACAAATTGACCAAAAAAATACCTCTTTTAACAGACTTTGGAGGGTAACGTATTAGGAACAACACATAATCACAAATTTTGTCAACATGACTAGCAAATGCTAGTTCTTCCTCGCACTAAAAACCTCGGAATTATCTGGTTTGTTAGAAAATTTCTTTTTAAGTTTGTTTTTAATGGTGCTTCGACGTACTTTGAAGTCATCTGTAGCTTGCCTTGAGTTTATTTCCACAGATCAAATTGCATCTAAACATTTTTGGAGAGGGTCATAGCTGTAAGCTGCATAACTTCGACTTCTAGGTTAACCATTGTATTTATACGCCAGCTATATTTCCAGTCTGGAAACAATCTGCACCCGAGGGGGTGCAATGATAAGATGCTCGTCTTCCGCACCTGAGTGGCGCAGTCATAAGGTTATTGTCAGGGTCCACGGGTTCGATACGGGGCAAAGTAGCTCGCGTTTACGGTACAGTAAAAGTCCGGTATTGGGAGTACGGCTTATAATGAGAATCTCGCTAATTTGCAAGTGCCAAACAGCTATTGTTAAAGATGCAAAATATATTCGGATGTAGATGAGTTGAAAATTAGGAAACATATTCGGAAATAGTTGAGTTAAAAATTAAGAAACACATTCACTATTACGTCAAAAAAAAATTCTCAAAAATACCAGAAATTTTCCTTCTCTCTTCAAGAATTAAACACAATGACTCTTATCATGGTGTATGCTCCTTGTAACAATTACTCTCTGAGGCTCTTATATCAAAGAATGGACACAGAAGAGTGAATTTTTTTAACCTCATATTTTTAGACTTCCCCACTATACGCATGAGATATATGATGATTTATTCGATTATCTTTCATTGTTTTTTTTTTTTTTTTTTTGCCTCCCCCAGTAAGTAAGAGACCACGTTAACCAGAATTAACAGTTTAAAGTCGTTTCCGAAGGACTGAAAAAATCGTGATAGAAAACTTATCGATTGGCTGAAAAATGTTCTGTTCATTCAGCCATGTAAGTGAGCTATATGATAACTGAGAATTTTAATTGTACAGTTGGTTGACTAAATCACTTTGGTAGTATAAAATTCTACGCAAAAATGTGTTAGGGAATCAACTGCTGTGAGACCAAAATCAATTTCATGAGTGGAGTTCTGTTCATTCGTTAATATTAGAATAAAATGATCTGAACGACGTTTTAACGCTGATAAAGCAACAATTTAATATCCTGAGAGCAAAAAGTAGAAATTCACTTATAACGAGAAGTGTGTTGGAACGACGATTTATTTCGTGATTGTGAACTGTCGTTATAACGGACTTTTACTGCAATTGATTTGATCAATATCAACATAAAGGAGGTACGAACAAAAATACAACAATAAAACGTCTAATTATTTTTATTACGCTCTAGAACTCAGATGCTACTGACTACAGTCATAAAATTTCTGAAACTATATTTTTGTTTTACTTATATTGAACTACTACTGTTCAATTAAAGAGAGAAATATATAATTTTTGAAGCAACAAAAAATATGTACATTTTTAATTATTTTACACATCGGTTTTTCTAGACTTCAAATAAGTAATCTTTAGTTCTATACTAAAATACTTTAAAACAAATAGAAATGAGAAACGTACACTGTTTAAAGTTTGTTTATTTACTTATTAGGGAATTAATACCTATGCATATTCTACTTTTTTTTCTCCGGTTATTCTGAATCTGAATCCAATTTTCCGAAGGGATTTACATGTTCTTTTTAATTCACGTACCACATTTTTCTTTTGCGCTGTTTACTAGAAAAGAAATAACTATTTTAATTTCTCGGAGATATTATTGCTAATTAGGGGCCCTACCAGTATTGGGAAATTTTAGTTCTGTGAAAAGAAAACAATTGAATCAATGAAGACATTTTAATCTCTGTTTAAAAGATATAATTAGGGATTTAATATTTTTTATGCTTCTTTAGGGACGTAGTTGGCAATACAAAATGTCATCGATACAATAATACCTTGTAGATATAAAATAAATCTTAGTGTTTCTACAATAGTTTTAAAAGTACGTACATTTGTTTTAAAATGAATAATTTTTTAAACAACAAAGTATGTAGCTCATATATGTAACATATATATAACATAACTATGAAGCTCATATTTGTATACTTTTCTATTATTGTACGTGTCACCAATAATCTGTAAGGACCTCTCACACTTTTCAGCAATTTGTTATTCTTTAGCGTTTTAAACCGGTATGTTCTATAAATTTATTTCTTGGTAGATACGGGAATAAAGTACAATCATAGGTTCAATCATTTAATCTAATAAAATTTGTATTAGTATGAACTGCTGCATTCCAATATCGGTACCGTAATTTCACACAACTATAGTCATAAGCCACAACTATGGGCCAAACACCCATGCTCACTAAAGCATCGATAATCGAAATCTAACAACATCTAGTGGATTATTTAAATACTAAAGCAAAGAGCATAGATAATGTAATATTTTGATGTGGTTAGAACGCACTATCTGATACTTCGCCCCGCTAATCAGCTGTTAGTTGGGGTTGTTTTTTACGTAACCTTATGAGCTGCAAACTTTTTCGGCTACAAGATACCACTACAAGCTGTTCTGCGCTCTTGATGTTCTATAGTACAGCTATAATTTAGTATTTACATGTTTAATGAATATTTTTGCAGTTGCATATGTATTGTCATATTCATAAGAAAAATAATAGAAAATAGTACTTTTTTTCAACTATGGTCCAACCATTTTCATGGACCACAATTGTGTTCCAAATTTTAGTTTCAGTTCTTTACATTGATAGCTTATTTTCGGAAATTGAAATGTCATTGGCGGCAAATACTTGAAGAGTGGAAAATGTCACCACCTGGAAGAAACATGCCAACAGTCCCCAAAAATGTATTTTTTTCATTATTAAATAAGCTGTGGAATAAAGTTCTTCCCAAGTCACAAGACAATCTACAAGCTGGGTCCAGGAAGGCTGGTGTCTTTCCTCTTTGTGCAATCAAAGTCCTAGAACGTCTGTCATCATATTCCGATCCTAATGCCGCAGGGGCCGATGAAAGTGCTGTTTCAGACTCCTTCGTAAAATATATTGAAATGACAAGGAAACATGCAGTAGGACAGGAGACATCCGTAAAGAGAAGAAAAAAGAAGCTTGATGTTGAGCCGGGTAAAAGTATTTCAGCAGAAGAGATTGAAAAAACTTTCCATCTACTTCTCAAGTTTCAATTTCCTCAAATAAAAAAGAAGAAAATTTCTCGCTAGGCGAGCCTTCAGAAAGTTCTTGCAAATAAGATGGAGATGGATATTCCTTGACTTCAGATACACCGCTGAACTTGTCAAACACTGATGAGGCCTTTGATGACTCAAACAAACCATGAGATCCTGAATGATGGTCATATGCCTGCAAATGATGAATTTGTAATTGTAAGTTATGAAGAATAATACTGGTCTGGGCAAGTTGTGACAGTGGAGGCCAATGGAGCTCATGTAAAATGCATGGCAAGACCCGGCAACATATGGAAGTGGCCAGAAAACGATGACTGTCGTTTTTATCCTAAAAAGTGCGTTACACAATCAATACATAAACCAAAGCAACAAAGCATCACAAAGAAACTCTTCCGTTTGCGTGAGCCTAAGCACTCATATGGTATGGAGTTAAGCAAAAAAATGCAAATCTTAGTGATTTAAACAGAAAATGGTTCATTTTTGTTTTTTTTTTTGTTTTAATGATTCAACAAATGTTCATTGGTTTTATTTCGATTTAAATTGTATTTTTTTTGTAAGAACAAGTGGTTTCATTAAAATAAATAAATATCGGATTTGCCTCAGTCGTATGCAAAAATCTACGTTTTTTATTAAAAACTATTTAGTATTTTGAATATTGTATGATTTAGTTGTAATACATTCTCTCAACTATGGTTCCTAAGCGATTTATAACATGAAATATTTGATGGACTATAGTTGGGACTTTATAACACAACTGTGGTCTCGAAAATTTAGTTTTTAAAAAAAAATCTCTATTTGAGCTACATAAGGAATAAAACGTGTTTCATAAATTGTGTTAAAAGTGTTTCATATTAATGCTTGATCTTTCTACAAGCAATATCAGCGAAAAAAAATTTAAATAGCTTCAATACAGAAATTATGATGATTAATCTAGAAACGGTGTTACGTTGGACCATATTTGTGTGAAACTACCATACGCATTATCTGAAAATCTGAATGCTAGCGTTCAAACAGAAAAGTAAAAAAAAATCTGCTTTGATTTCCAGTTGCAATAATATAAATACATAATTAAATGTGAATTCTCAATTGGTAATACCAATATGATGTGGTGGTCTTTTCTGGTGTTTTAGAAATATCCCATGATAGTTTTGTTATACAGATAAACGGTTTCCCGTTATTAATTATTTTTCCAATACATCTATTTATGTGTGATTTTTGAGGCTTAGTATATCTTCAATAAGACCCTGTATAAGCTGTGCAATTCGAAATAGATTTTTTAAATCATTTTTCCGGCTTTTAATACGTGTCATTAACTATGATAAAAATTTTAGCTTGGAAAAAATTGTACATTTAAGGGTTAAACTTCCGTTTCTTGGTTTCTTGTCTAATCCCTCCTTCTGTATATACTTAAAATATCCAGTATATAATGCGAAAAATTATCATCATATAGGTAATACAAAATTTCTTATAAAGAAGAACCGCGACAAATTATTAAATCTTGACATTTATATTCATCAACCAAATGAGATTGAATTTCGCTCACTAAACTAATAAATATATATGGAATTTGAATTTTCGAGTTGCATTATACGTATGATTATTCTATCACTAGGGGCTTCCTTTAAAATTAATAAATAATTTGCAACCACCGTGCTATGCATTTATTCGCTCATTTCAAGATCGGCGAAAACCCTTTTCGCGATGGAACCAGTAACCCATGGTATACTCTTTACTGAATTATGCATTGAACTTTAGAAGCTACCCTACGCTGTGAAACTCCTGAGTATCGGTTTTATCGGTAAGGGGAAGATCACTCAAACGCCTACAGAAGATATCTTTGAAAGTTTAAGATTATAATAAATTTCTTTATTTTTCAAAGTCAAATCAAAATGCTATAAAATATAATCCTGTCAAGTGTTATACGAATATACGAATAATGTTAACAAATTTAGTTTTAATTACCTTGTATTTTAATATTTCAAATCTTTTTATTATATTAGTGTCATAATAATATCGTGCTCTTTAAAGGGCATGTGAATCAAGTATAAGTTCCCTAAATGCATTTACAAAATATTGTTTAAGATTTAAAATAACATTTATTTTTTTTAATGAATTTTTCTGATTGATGTAAAAAAAATAAAATTTATGATAATTCAATAAGTGAAAACTTATAGGAAATGGAAATTTAATTCCGTAACATGCAGGGTGAGACCTCAAGTCCGTTTTAGCTCAATTAACTCATGAACCATTGAATAAACAGTAGAAACATACTTTTAATTAATAAAAGTTATTCAAATAACGTTCCCAATTTAGATGCCATTTATTTTACTAGAGACCGTGTATGTATCAGAACACAAAATTTAAGTTATATATGGTACTCCCTGCCCTCTAACTTTCAATGAGAAATTTTTTACCCTCTCTGCCCTACGCCCAACAAAAAAAATCTATGTTTCTAAGTGCAATATTTGCTGATATGTTTGAATTAAAAAAACCACTGAAAATAGGGTGAAGGAGCAGCATATATTTAGGAATAAGCTTGTGCTAATGGTATTTTGTAAGAAATTAAATTTAATGTCTCGGTACATGTACGACACCTGTTCATTAAATGACATACCTGAAATATGCACTTTCTTTGAATACTTTTTGTAATTGGAAGTATGCTTCTATAACCAACGGTTCACGAGTTATTCGAATTGAAGCGGACTTAAGTTTTCACCCTGTATATGCTGATCCGTTATACAAATGCAAATAAAACGTCCACAACAGGCAAAATTCCCAACGAGATGGCTGAAAAAAAAGATGCCCATAAAAAATATGGATGTCAAATTCATTTTTATGTATCATTTATACTGATTTTATAAAGATTTTTATATATCTAAAATACTACAATTAAAAAAGGAACAATCATCACGAAAAAACGAATAATTACGACACTGCCTATAAGAAATTATTGTTGCCTTAGTATGGATAGATTCTCGATTTATTCCAATATGAAAATCGTATTTCTTCTTAATAGTGTCTTCTTGTAGTAGAATTCACGGCATCCAGTGCAAGCTATTCCATTTATTCATAACCTTGTTAGAACAAAAATTGTTTGCGACACCACAACCTGGTATTCGAGATACAAGTTCAAGAGAGCTCGGCTCATGATAAAAATCCATAATAACATATTTGATCTATATAAATACATGATATTCCTTCATTTTAAAAACAAATACAATCCTACGCGAGTTACTTATTCAAATTCTAGAAACAAGCATCGTAACGTACTGAAATTTTAAAATGTATGGGGAGCACAACGTCATTTCTCTCTCTCTATTTGCTGCACGTCCTCCTTCCTGACGGGTGAAGTCTGACTGAGAACCGTTCAGCCGAAAATGAATACACCAACACGTACAGGGTGGGTAGTTGCTGGGTTGGAAAGAGAAGTTGTATGCATATATCATTTACTATGCAAAAGTCGCCCGAGATTGTTTTACCATCCTATTGTGAGCTCGAGCATTCTAAAGAGAGCTCCAGGTAATTGCTCAAGTCTGGAAACGCACGATATTTCCTTTCGGTATCTAGAAGTGAAATGCTTAAGTGACTTTATAACTTAAATCACGAAGATTAGGAAATCTAATCCCGTTATTTTACACGTGTATCGTCAACTAAACCTGGCGCGAAGAATTTACCAGAATGACTTTTAAATCATACGGTATTCGTTTTTACAGAATTCCATTGTTGTATAGAAGTTATTACCCGTATTGTATGCAGGTTGACGTTTGGCTAACTGACGTTACTTTTATATCCAATTGTCGGTTCTGCTGTAAAAGAAATTGTCTCCGAGTCTCTTTTCTATTGTAAAACATAAATATCGGGCTTACAAAAAACTTCTTGAAAAATAATAAGAGAAGAAAGGAGAAAACAAAACGTATATATAATGCATACGTGAAGAATTTTATAGTTCCAGAACGTTGAAGAATATGAACGCTAATGAAATCATGGGAGAACCTAAATTAAATTACGACTGGTTATTGAGAGAGATTGGTGAATATTAAAAATAATAATAATTTCTCTTAAATTAGACGATTAATTACAATAAGACGTATTAAATTTGTTTTCCTAAAACGTGATGTTGGGAATTTTATGCCTTGCGTGTGTCTCATTGAAGTATGAAGTTTACAGAACAATAACGCGATCGTCAAACTAAAAAGGTGAGAAAACCCCAAAAGGTACATGTTTTTGGAACGTTATGTGCGGGTTATATTACTTGAATTTCTTAATAATATAACCTTTTATTTTTATGGTTTTGTCTCGTGCATGAATGACATATATGTTTTTCATGTATGGTTTTAAATACCGTAAACTGAGGGTGACTTGGATACATACTCCAATTCCTTATTTTAGATGACGCCATAACCACTGTATAATGAAATAGAAAGGTGATTACAAGTCCAGCCACCACAGTGAATTTCCATGATTAAAAATTGTACCAAATATCTCTTAATTATCGCGCCTTTTCTTGTATATCTTAGACTTGATAGATGTTTTCAACTGTGAATTATAATTAATCTAATTAAATCAGTTTTTTTAATTACTGATTACCATATTAATGAAATGTTTAATATTTGCGGGGTGACTTGAGGACAATATTTTATATTTGTGTTACAGGTACACACATTTATATAGATTCCACGAACATATAAGAAAATATTAGGCTTCAGGCAGGGCCGTACTTAGAAATTTATTTCGGAGGGGGGAGAACAAAAAGTGATAGAACAATAGATTTAATCTTGTTATTAAATAAAAAATCAGCCATTTTTCTTAAATTTCGAGGTCCTCTCGCTACGGCCTTGGCTACAGGTCCTCTAGATATTGTATATACACAGAAGATCAGATTAACTATTTAATTGGTTTAATCGACATTTGAAGATTAACATAAAAACAGGAATCTTAGACTGGGTAGATTTACATTGTAGACATAGAAGAATTCCTTACGCATTATTTATGTATTTATACTTTTTTTTATTTTTTTCTAATTATTTCCAATTGCGGACTTGGGTACGACTTTGTATTCATTTTCTCCATTAAATTAAGTTACAAAACAATTATCCTTGCATAAAATAAATAACTAAAAATTTCTTCTTTCTCTATCTAGTTGTAACTTTTATTAAAATGTTTATTTAAGGGAGGTAACAGAAAAAATGTGTCCAAAATCTGTATCCAAGTCACCCTAGTTTACGGTACTTGAAGAATTTTTTTCTTAATTTCACTGATATGAAATAAAATATGCTACAGTAGAGGTTATTGTGTCCTCTGTAGAATGGCATACTTTTTTTTTCAAGAAAAATATTTAATTTCTGATTTTGTGCAGGTGGTAGTGCTTTGCCCACAACTCCGAGAATAATAAAAAAGACAACCGAAAGAGATATTGTAGTTTTTTATTATTTATACTGTATGCATGTTCCTATACTATCCCAAGGAAAAAAATCACCGTCCCTCTTCTTCTGTTATCAAACTTTAAATAAAAGCTGACTTCGGCCACTGGCAGTTGATCTGGCAGGTTGGGGGGATGGGAAACATAAATTTGCACAGAGATCTCTGGGCTCGGCATTGCCAAGAAAGAAAAGGTTTTAAGGAGACGAGATATCTCTTGATTGCCGAAATACAAGGCATCAAGTTAGGCAAGATATCTCAACATTGCCAATGAGAAGATTAGAAGTAGTTTATATGTATCAGTCGATCAATTTCAAACGTTGTTGGGGATTCAACAGAGCATTATATATTCGCTATCATTTTATTTTTTATCACCCCTTTCATGGAATAGGGAAAATGCAATTCAAAATAACGTTAAATTTGAACTAGAAATGAGATCAGAGGTCTGCCGTGGCAAACCTTTATTAAATAATAGAAGTTCAGTCCTCATTATTTATGGTGACTCTGAATAGCTTCACGCCGAGAAAAAGCAATGGTTTATTTTCTATTCTATAGTATTTTTATCGTCGCAGTGAAGCCTCTGTATCCATATCCAAGTGCCAAGTTACGAAAATCTTGGCAATGCATTATGTGGAGATTCCCTTATTTTTCGGAAGTCTAGTTGAGAACCGTCCAAAGCATGTTGCCGTATGTATACTTTAACAAAAGTATATTGTTGGGTTGTTATTCGTAAAATACTAAGATGTAACGGCATTCCAATAAGAGTTAATTGAATGGGACGAATGCTTGATATTTGATGATTCGTAAAGTCTTCAAAGCTGTAGTATAAATGTTAATTACCTTTTTTTTTAATTCAAATTTATGGACTTACTTGGATTAAAAATGTATACGATACATCATCAGAGTGCACCGCCATTATACACAGTGGTCAAAAAGTCGCAGTATGTTATATTGTACTCGCTGTGCAAGCCGCAGAGGAAGTGTTATGATTCCAATTGTTTCTGTTGGGCAGGAACAGGATCAGAAATGCTGTGAACCTACAAAATGAAATCATTCGAATATCTCAAGATTACTTACAAGATTATTTTCCCATCAAATGGAATCGGTTGCTATGAAGTCGATGACAATGCCGGAATACTGTAGATTGATATGAAACTGCAAAGTATTGATTTAAAAAAAAGTAGACATCGTTATGACTATGGTTAGCCACCTCCTGATTTTAGTCCAATGGAGACCGTTGAGAGAGAAATCTAGTGTCAGTTGCTTTTTTCTTGATCAGCCAAATATGTTGATGAAAAAATAATGCTAATTAGGCTAGAAATTATTTACGTGTTGAGATTTTTGCATTGTTTCATAAAAGCAATGTCACGACAAATGGAGTTCGCACTCAAGTAGTGCAACAAAATATCAAACCGGCTCCACGCCTGCAGCTCAACGCCGCACCGAGTCACTCAAAAACCTGTTTTTGAGGTGATTTTGACTGATTTAAAGTGAAAAAACCAGTTTTTGCGCTTATCGACAAAGTGTAATTTTGTCCGCATTTTCAAGCTATTTTTCCCAACTTCTATTATTTTTTTTGAATTCAAATACCTCAATGAACATTGCACTTAGAAACGTGGATTTTTTTTCGTTGGCATCAGGGGAGATAGGGCAAAAACTTTCTCATTGGGTTTCGTCACAGGGTGTCCTTATAAAAAGTTATTTTTTTTCAACAACTATACAACATCAATGTTTGAAACATGAATGATGCATCTGATTTCTACACGTTAAAGGCACCCCTCGCTTTACGCGGTTTCGCCATAACGCGATTTTGAAACGTTGATTTTAGAAATTGTGATCCGCGAAATTTGGCCTGTAGTTTCATTTTAAACCTGGAAATGGGCTTGAAAATTAGAAATATGACATAATTAAGATAGCAAAATCCGTAGGATATGTTCATGGAAATGAGACAAAAATGGAAGAATCCATCTTAAATCCATCTTACCGAAACTCTAATGAGCATCTTTTGATAACACATCGACAATGCATTCGAATTATTAATCGAAGAAAACTTTCGAAATGAATTTAGAATTGTCATATTTGTGAGGAACATTCAGAATTTTCTAGGTTTGCTCCTAAAGTTTTTAAAAAGAAATGAAAAATTCTGTTTGTCAGCTGAATCTCGACTGCTTTCATTAAAAACGTTATCAGCCTCTCTCATATCAGGCTCTTTAGGAAAGAAAACATCCACCCTCACACAAGAATCAATATGAAGCAGTAAAGACAGAGAAGTGTGAAAAGTATTAATTATATACATACATTTATTTATATAGCCTAAATTGACGAGATTAATTTATGTTTGAATAATTAGTTTATTCAGAAAATTATTTTGTCGCTTGAAGCTGGATTTATTTTTTTTTCTCATCGTTCTGAAGAAGAACCCAATCCCTATGTGTTAAACCCTATTAACCATGTTAAATTCAACTTACTTTAAGCGATCATTTTTCATTCTCTGGAATCAATCGCGTAAAGAGAGGAACGCTTGTAACTTTTCTAAGAATTTTTTTAAGTTCATTATCGGGTATCACTGTTCTATGGTCACGACTTGTAAATTTAACCGCTTCGTTTATAAGTGATTTGCAAGAAATTCGATAAAGAATCGGCGATAAAAACCTTGTCTTACAGATAATAGAGTAGGCACGAATTAATGTTTCTCTTTTCACTCTCACCTACCTGTTCTCTTTTGCTCTTAGATGTGTATATAGTAGAAGGATACATCACGGAGGTAAAAATGAATTTTATAGTAGGGTTGCAGCAAACCTTCGGGGTGATGAGGAGAAAGTAAAGAAACCCGACAGAGAGAACTTTTTGAATTTATTCTAGTGGCGTTTGGACGCCATACTACGTCCTTGATCGTAAAGTGGTTAAGATAACAGTAGGTACGCATAATAACGATATTGGCAGTAAAAGAGCAAATCGTTGAGGTTGTGTGTGGGCTATTAATTATGATGGATCTAACCATTTTCCATCTTCCATCTTCAACCACACAGATGTGTTTGTGGATGAGAATTCGTAATTTGATTGAAACACAGTAAAGAAAGGTAGGTTCTGTCTTTATTTCTTCTTTGCTTTTAGAGCAAACAATTTAAAAATTGATACTTTAACTGGCAAACCATAATCACACAAAAATCATAGAAACCCTCTGATGAGCATTTGTTACAAAAAAAAGCAAGTCATATATAATCTCCCTTTCCCCCCCCCCCCAAAATAAAAACAATACAATTTTACCATTCGATGTAGTCTCACACTTAAGATTCATGTTTCGTGTGAATTTGAAATGGAACCTATTCGTTTTGACTTTGATGTTTATTTCCATGATATCAAGAGAAAAACTGAATCTATGGTGTCGTTTTTTAAATGGAATTTCAATATAAAATAAGTGATCCGATGAAATCAAATAAGCTATGCTCTTTTCGAAAAAGGTCATATCTTATCTAACTAAAACATTCTTTCACTTTATATTCTACAAATCAAATTTACAATGATACTAGAAGCGATTCATTCCGCATCAGTGAAGACTTTAATTTTGCCGGTGGTCTCGAGTGCATTCTTATCCTCATATCCCTTTGTCATTTCTGAATCGTTGAAATAGGAAAAGCAAAGGGAAAGAAATTGATCTGACATTCAGGTACTAGATTGGATGTGGAATTAAAGTGGATGCCCTGTAGCTGTTTAATAAACCATACGAAATTCAATAGCGTTTGAGGAATACCTCATAGGACGTCCTTTTAAGAAGACGCTGCTCGATTCTGTCATTTTAGTGGAACGCCACTCTTTTAACTTTTATTTCCTTCGGAATTTCACAGTTCATATTTGTTTTAAAAAAAAAAAAGTAGGAGAAAGGGAACTCTTCTTCGCGCCTGGAGAAGTATTCCGAACAAAGTGAAAGCAATACAACATACGAGTCTCTACTGCGAAAATTACCTTCTCTTCCAAGTCATATAACCCTAGAAAGAAGATGGATGGATTGTACATTCATTCAACAAACGATCTTAAAGTGCGCATCCTTCAAGATAAATGAGATCTCGTCTTCGGCATTGCACCAGATGTGACAAGCTGAAAATTAAATGAGCTGAAGAAATAACTCAGAATTTTTATCATATGCACGTGAATGAAATGAAAAATGTCGGAACCTAAGCTCCCCTTTTTCACCACCAAAAAATAACCGTACTAAAAAATTCAAGTTGTCCTTCACGATAATTTTTTATATGAACGTTGCATAAACTTCAAGTAGGCTATAAAAGGTTACCTTTCCATTTGGGCGTAGGATAATTGATAATAAGAATGACTGCTCATCAAATCGGAAGAATCCGTGATAAAGTGCAACTTTATTCAAAACGCCGAAATTGAAAAGCTTTTATACTTCTTCTTGTTCAAGCCTCTACTTACTATTCTAGGGATATCAGATAACCCAAGAATATGATGACGTATATTCATGAAAGATGACCGTACTTCATCTTGTACTCTAATGCTATTCTCACTCCTATATCAAGATCTTTTTCAGTTGAGTCATCTTATCCAGACAGGAATATCAATTTCAACGATATTCATCATTGACTTTACTAATCAATAATCCAACAAAAAGTAATGTATAATATAATAATGTAATATGAAAGTATCAGTTGATATGAATAGAACGTGGGAATTTTACTACCATAGAAAATAAAATATATGATGATATAACCAAGACATCCTCATTAAGATTAAGGTTCCAAAAAATGATGGAAATATTTTTACTTTGTCTATAACAATCAAATATAAGCCGAGCAAATATATTATCATGGATAAAATAGGGTTCAATAATCTTTTCAACTCTCCGTTACGATTTATTGTATCCGCATTTTATTACGGCTTATATTCGCATTTCTCGCATAGCCGTTTATGCACAGTGTAATAAAATACTTTTTTTTAAATAAATAAAAATTATACAGAATTTTCTATAATTCAAAAAAAATGCTTGAAATACATTTGAGAAGGGAATGTATTACACCTTCACACCACACTGAGGAAGAATTTAACTGATATATATTTTTTCAACTTTTATTCGCTCTGATTACTTCATGCAATTGGGCTTTTAGAGGTTTTGTTCACTAATGAGTCTGTTCAATAAATAATTTCGTGGGTTATATGACCATCGTAATCTAACGTGGTAGGTTTTCAAGTCCAGAATACAATATGAATAAAATTCCTACTGTCATAAATACTAACTTGGGCATTATTATCAATCCTTAGTGAAAACCGCAACGTAACTCTCATCTTATAGTCGAAAGAATCCAATGTCTAGTGCATCATTTGATCATTTTTGTCGCACCACGGTTATTTTCTGCACACTAGGGCTAATTAGACCGGGACCTACAATTTATTGCAAATTCCGAACGGCAGGCTTGTTTTTTATACTCATCGAGAGTTTGGTGCGCTAACCCCTCGATGGGGGACTCCCTGCAGTAGCAAATTTTGTGGTCATGTCACCGTTTCTGTTGTACCCCTGTGTCAGGAAAGTTTTCTGACAAGCACAAACCGGGTATCAAACTCGCGACACCTCGAAACATCCTTTGGTACTTTAGGCGAGTATCTTATCGACCTGGGCTACCGCACGCCCAATGTCTAGGGAAAGAAGAATAACATTTATATACGAGTTGAGATATTTGTGGCATCACCATATGCGTTTTTATTCTCTAATTTTTTAGCATTACCAAGATATATTCGAAAAAAAAAATTGATAAATGAAGCAACTGTTGTGATTTCAAATTTCCGATTAATAACATTTTATTAAACCTAAACATATTCTTAAAGGAATATTTTTAATGTAAATTTAATGTCAGTGTATAAGTATTTTATACCGTTTCTTCGAACTGAAGTGTCAGAAAAAAATGTTGTTCCTTCTAACAGCTGATCTTGAAGTTTTGCTTGTTCAAAAGAATGACGAGAAACATTCCACTAATGCATATGTTCCATTTCTTGAACCGAGAAGAGTGCGAAAGGGAGTCTTATACTTCTTTCAACCTGTTTAAAATCACCACCGGAGGCGTTGGGCACTTGCTGTTTCTCACGATTTCCTTTATAGAGTAAATAGTTTTATTCTCTTGTTCCATACTTTCAGTGAAATTGCGTGCCTGAAAAACTAATCGTAAAGTACACAAGGAAAAGAGAGTAATACGCACTTATTCTTGTGATAACTGCGAAACACAAAAATCTCGAACTCAGAAGAACAAACAACCGAATTCATTGCAAGCGTTCTAAGTACGATAAGATAGGCACGTAAAAATTTATTGTACGCCATTCAAAATCCCCAGTGAACAAATAAAAATTACAAATCCAATTAAAGAAACGGAAGGAATAAAATAATTCATTTCCAAATTATTATTACAGGCAAAAATATTGAAACTGTGCACGTAAATACGATATTGAAATGATATATGAGTGACAGAATATTTTGCGATACGGAAAATATATGGTAACTTATCTTCTTCAAGTTTTTTATCGCCAGTGAATAAAGTTTGAAACATCATGAAACCTTAGTAATTAAACAGATGGTGCCCTGAAAGTCCTAAAGGGATCCCATTTTGATGATGTACACATTTTTATATGTATATCACGGTTTTATTCACTTTATTTAGTTGTTCACGCACGCTATGAATAACATATACTATTATGCCAGTGTAAATTCGCGCCATCGAGAAAAAACTAGGGCACTATTAAAATTTCACAAAAAATTTATGAACAGTGGACTATTAAAAAAATACAACTTTGTCTTTTCTCCCATCGGTATTATCAAAGTATCGCTATTACTCGGAATCACTACTCTGTCTTTCGGGTAAATATAGCAGCAAATCATGATTTTGGTTGTTGGACTTTGCATCGTAAGTCTCCTCAGCCTCAGATTTATTGTTGAAAAATTATTCAGCACTGATAAATATACTATTTTGTTCTAATAGATCCATTTTTTAAGAGCCATTTCTACTCTCTGAATGAATGTATGTTTCTCAGGAAGCTCTCAAAGCAGATGGTGGCATGAAGAGTTATGAAATGTCAAACTAAAACAAAAACTGAGCTTTCCAGGTGAATGATCAGAGAAAAAAGTTTCCTCAATTCTGGTAACAGAGGCTATAGCTAAATAATATATAGTTATTTTGATTGTGGATACATACTGTCCCTGCCAATAGACATTTTAGATTGCCCAGTAACACGATACTAAACGAATAGCAATATTTCATTAATTTTTCCTTATTGATATGTTACTCCTGACTATATGTTGTGTTGTGTGTGCCATCAGGGAATGATAGAGAGTAAATCTCAAAGCAAAAGTTTGTATCAACGCCCACCACAAGGAGAAAATATATACAATTTACATATGGCAGTCACAATGACTGCTCTTGGCCGTTCTAGGTATAAACGTAGATATCTCCCGAACAAAACCTTCAATATCTTAACGTTTGTGTACAGAGATAAATGCAGAAATAATGAAAAGTCACCAAAAATGGAATGTGGCCAAATGGAAGTCCAATACTGCCGAGATTAAAGCGTTTTTAAAATCAAAAAGACTGCTCCTGCCGTTCTAGTGTTAAATATAATTGTTATTAACAAATTTTAACTGAATAAATAAATGTAAAATTTCCATACAAGAAATATTATCTTCACGAATTCAGGGTTCATGAACAATTTCCTAATAAAAAAAAAATTCAACATCCCGAGACAGGATCGGTAAAAAACATCCCCCTCTTCTATATCCAGATGCTGGAAAAAGAGAACGCTACAAATATTTCTTCTTTTTCTACTACTATAGTTACTCTTATGAATAATGTTAGTACTATAATATAATTATTATGAAAGAAAGATAAGAACGCGATCTGAGGTACTTTGTCGCAGAAACTGAATGAAATATATATTTTTTCTTTTTTGCTTTCTTACAAGCCATAGACGAGACAAAATAAAATAAAAGAGTAAAATGACAATAGAGAGAATGAGTTATAAAAAGAAAATGCAACCGCTATATTCATTTTTGTAAGTCGTGTAAGTCTCAAAAGATTGAAAAGCTTATGCCTGCGGTTTGTAACTATTTCGTCGGTAGCAAAGGATATAGAACTCAGACATGAATTTTTTCAAACAATCATTGATAGCAACAGCAATTGCTGCCAATTTTTTATTATTATTTTTATATCTTACGTCCTTCTAAAAATTTTGTGTACCTTCGCAGTTTTATTTGTCTTCTCCCAATACTTTTTTTTTTTTTTTTTTGGTTTTCCAAACTCTTGTCTTTATATATCTTCATTGTTCTGTGTATATATCTTTTTATTTCTTTTTATTTTACTTCCCTATATGCTTTGTAATAAATTGCAAACCATCTGACAAGAAGATGGCAAAGCGCATTTCGATTAAGGGTTACATTGTCATATGACGGACTGTGAAACATCTGTTTTAGAAAGAAGGCTGGACTAAAGATTGTAGAAATCTCTTCTTCCATCTACGATTTATTATTTTTTTATACATTTTTTCCAGTCCGGCTCATTTCCATCAAAGAACGTGATTTTACATGGGAATTTCTCGCCAGATCCATTTCCTCGTCTTCTTCTAGTGAATATGGGAAGCGGATAGACGGCAGCAATAGAAAAACTTTTCTTTTTGCCCTTAATTGGAAGAAATGAATAATTTATAAGTCACGCGGCATCCTTGAAAAAAGTGAGAGAAGGGATCGGCATTTTCTTCATATGAAGGAAACTTCTTTTTATAGTTTTTCTCCACTTTTTGGAAATATTTTAAAGGAATGTTTATCTGGGACAATGACTGCTTCTATTTTTATCGTATAGTACGTTGAACATTTTACAAGAAACTCTCATAGTAAAGATAAAAGAACCGAAGGAAAAAAGCAATAATTTGTCGAATAAACGGAAGCGTAGGTGTCACAAACTATAGTTTCCGTATTCCCTCGCATTAGCAGGCATGCCGGAAACATCGAGGGTGACCAGAATGCCGAGAATACTCGTATTTTACGTTACGGCATGCCGGGAAATTCTATTCACAGATTCCGGATTATTCTTAAATATCTGGACTTTAAGAATCAACTGAATTGCCTGATTTGCAGCTTATCTAGTCTTTGCAACTTCGGATCTTTCATGTTTTATGAGCTACGTTGGAAGTAGCTAGAATTTCGGGTTTACTTTTACTATCATTAATCTTGGTTTATTGAAAATGTCGGATATTAATCATATTCATACTCGTAGATTAGATGAGCTAAAAGAAAAAATTAGTTGACTGCGAAGTATTTTTTTTATTCTTAGAATACGTGTTTAAAATTTGAATAACCACAGCAAAAAAAATTATAGAAACAAGATGCTTTTGTAATACAAAAGCGACAGCATATTATTTCCATCCTGAATATGCAGAAAAAACATGCAAAACACAATATCGTCGTATTAAGCTGGCAATAATTTGGTTAGAGCGAGGATTAAACATTTAATTTCTATTGTCCTGACGAATTCCTAGATAAAACTAGTTTGTTACAGTGAAAATTATAATTTTACTCCGATTCACGTATTTATTCAGTATTTAATATAGATTGATATTGGTCTTCTAAATATATCATGTGATCCTTATTTAATCTCGCTTTTCCCGGCATGCCGAGAATGGACTCCAACATTCAAAAAGCTGGTGCCCCCATTTTTACAGCATGTCGGCTATTTCTGACGAATACGATGTTTAGCTACCGACACAGTTTACTACTTTGAAAGTGTTATCCGGCATTATTTTTTTTCTTCTAAAAATAGACGTTTTCTGTCACTGGAAAGACTCATTATGAAGAATAGGTATATAACTTCAAGCTCTACAGAACAATTTAAATTGCTTTGTAGCAATTACTTTCAGCAAACGCACATCAAAAGTAAGATAATTAAAGAGATAAATCCTCTGAATTCTAAACAAAATGTGCACGGACATTATAAATGAGACCATGCAATTAAAGGAAACGAATCACCCACAAATAAAAACACCTCGAGAGATAGAATAAGGGAAATTTTTATTTTATTAAAAAAAAAAAATTCTTACCATTCCCCCGAAAATTCTTGAAATTCTTTTCCCCTCCTCTCTTTTGCCTGATTAAAAAGTCAAAAACCGATGTTCCGTGAAGCAGCGTTTTCGTTGCTCTTCAGAGGTTTTTCTTCAAACTCAATTATGCCATGAAAAGCATCTTCCTCTCTGTGTCTCTATCTCTGTTGCTCGTCCGTACTAAAGTGAAGAGGAACAGGCGGAGGAGTGATGAAACGCGCTCCATTAATAATGTTAGTGTCTGTTTCAATCGTGAGAAATCTTGCCCTTGGGACCGCTTGGTCCCGTATATACCTCAAGTATACATTTCTTCCCCATCTGTGAGAGTGTTCCGATCCTCGCTTTTCCTTTTCTCTTTCTATATCTTTCGAAACTGCCATCGCATTCATTTCTCTCGAATAACAACACAATGCAAAACGGACCCGTGTATAGTCAGTTCTTGTAACAAACACGTGGTGACTCATGATGAAAAAATAAGAAGCAAAAACTATTGGACCAACAATGTTTATATTTTTTAACGTCGTATATTTAGTTAGTCATTGCTTACACACGCCGTATTTTATGGATGATGCACCATAGCGTTCGCATGTTTAACCCTTTGAGCAACATAGCAGAAATCACTAAACCATCTATAAAATATGTCTTTTTTTTAATTTTGTAGTATTTTTATTATTCTCAGCTGATGCAAAGTAAGGGTATAGGGAAAAGTGATTTATTGGGTAAACAACTTTACAAAATATCTGGGTTTGTCGATGCTAAAATAAAAGGACTTTAAGGCGAGATAGCTCGTCAATTATACTTGAAGAGTTAAAGTTCTATTTATACAGGCAGACGGTTAAGAAAATTTTTTCTCAAATTTTAAGTAATGAAAAATTAATGCTGTGTGTGATGAGAGTTATGGATGGTTAGTCAAAAATAATTATTAATCGTCTCTTCGGCATTGACGAAATACCTCGCCTTCTGGAAAGCCTTTCGTTTTAGCAATGACAGGCCAAGATATTTTATAAAGCTGAATTTCCTCAATGGCACGCATTTTCTTCTTCCCCTAACATTGTACCTGCTGAAAATCGGAAAAAGCTTACTTAATAAATAAAAGATATAACATTTTACAGGGGGCTTCGTGATTTCTGCTATGCCTATATAAAAATTTTGCAGTCAGATTTCATTCTATATTTCATTCTGATGGATATATTTGAAGTACAATGTATGTGAAACAGTTGAAGAGGAACTTTGTCTCTGACCGTTTTCAATGTTTTATCAGAAAAACTTCAACAAGTGTAGTGCTTACGTGCAATGAGGAATTTTTGCAGATTCACATTTTATCAGGCATTTTCTTGCTAGTGTGTCACTAACCATAATGCTGCGTTTCTTCCAGAAATTATGGTGTTTAGATAATTACCCCAACTTAGAAAATATATTGTTTTGAAAGCAGCAGACTAATTTATTCAAAATTAGTTGATACGTGCCGCATTGCGTGTGACGCGTACTGCAGTCAGAATTCTCAGTGTGTTTTCATCGTCTAATTCAACTGTCAACGTGTTCACGAAACACGGTTGTGATAGATACGAACTTGATGAAAAATTACAAAAACTAGTGGGAATTGATGTCCTCAAAGTATCATAATGATGTCAATTTTTAAAAATATTTGGATCATAGGCCCGTCAAGCATTTTAAAATTTAAAATTTCCATGTTTGATTAAAAACGTAAATTCTGCGTGTGTGTGTGTGTGTGTGTGTTCGATATTTATTCCTTCCTTTTTTGTAAGAACTACTGAAAGAAACTTTCAAAATTATGTTCATTTTCCTGATAAAGCTATTCCTGGTATAATAATACATTTCTATATTTTTGACGATTGCCATATTTATTCAGGAAATTCTAAATTGATGGCGAAGAGTTTTGTTTTCAGAGTTATTTCAACACACGTATTTCATTTTAACTTCAGAAAACTTCAGAACCCAAAACTTTATTTATCGAAATTTATTCAGTTTGCCCCTACATTTTCTTCTATAATCTTTTGTTATCATATAATAATATAATAATAACAAATAACTTATTATTATTATTATAGTAAGATATTTGATTTTGAATATTCGTTGCCTCATGATATAATATTGCAATGGTTCTCAACCTGGGGCCATATGGGCCCCTTGTGGTCCTAGAGTATTCTAAGAGCGTATTCTAAAATCAGGTGAAATAAGAGCTACGAAGGGATGGTTAAAGTGCCACAGAGCAGTGAAAAAATCGTTTCTGAAGAAGTAAAGCTTACGAGTGAAGCGTGGTGAAAAAAGAAAAACCTTTAGTGCTTGCAGAACCCAGCAGAGCTGCCCATAGAACCTGGACTACCTTAAAGAATGGGCCCAACCGGGAATGACATGTGGGATTCATGCCATACGAGGCCCTATGGTTCCACGATCGTCGCAAGATGGTAATTAAATACATAAACAGCTGCTTTTTCATCCACGTATAGGTCTCAGAACATCATTTTACAGGAGCATCCATGATGCTGGGTCCCTGCATGGACACCCTGCGTAGGAACCCCGCAAGAAGGAAGCTCATTGAGCTCTGGCTCAAGGTAGGTGTGGATCAAGGGTGATATTACAGGAGGGAAATAGTTAAATCGTCTCTTATTTTATGGAACTGACCAATTTTTTCAATATAATTTAACTTTTGGGAGGGATGATCCTCCCCCATCCCTTTGGATCCATGCTTGGGCCCTAGGGTCCAGATCGACTTTATGTATAAAACTTTTTCTTCATTAAAAATTCAGTGTTTGACTAAATTCAATTTAATAAATACAAAGTCATGCTCCTGGATGAGGTTGGGGGGGGGGCACGGGAAGAAAATATTGTTTAATTAAGAAACAATGTAATATCGAACCACACTCTCACAAATTTCCAGAAGAAATTCTTGGCAACCATGCTTCAGCGTAATCATTTACTTTATCATCCGTTTTTATCAACTTTACTCTTCATGTAATAACTTGGAATGATTGATTTGGAATTAAAATGTAAACTCGGAAATGTTCACGTTCAATTTGAAATAGTTTTTTTTTTGTGATATTGCTTTGGTTATATATATTGATAATTTCTGGTCCGTAAGAAATCAAATTATTTTAGGTTTCTTGGCTGTACAAAACAGGTTACAAAATATTTTGAGTAGGAAAGTCGTCTTCTCATATTTACTTAATTTATATTTGTATATTTAGAAAACCACTTTTCATTCACTACATATTTATACACCCCTTGTTTATGAAAGAAAAAAAAAGACTTAAATTCTTAAATTTTAATTTTCTCACAATATTTTTGGAATATATTTATTCAATTTCTCTAGTTACTGTCAAGACTTCATGAAATACTTAATGTAATCCTAAGCATAAATAATGTTTTTCTAACATTTTTTTTAAAATAGAGGTAATAAGTCGTCTTCAAATCTTTCAAATAATGGGCAATAAAAGTTTTCCAAATCTCATTTAGAAGAAAAAACTGAAAATCAATATTATGTCCTAGAAAAAAAATCTGAGGTTACATGGCATGTCAACAAAAAATACACGTATACAAATCATTGATCTTGTATATCTGTTTCCATTGTTCTCAATGAAGAAGTCTGGAGAGTTTCCAAAAATGTTTTTGTGATATTTTTTCCGAAAGAAGTTCTATCTTACATTTTTTTTCGACTATCAAGATGAAAGAGTCTTAGGTACACAAAATGGTGATTTCCCGCGAATATACATGTCACAGTGTATGAATCTGTGGAGGCTATTGTAGTTGACACTTTTACACTCAAGAATGTATTGACCACACATCTTTGTCCATCACTACACCAAGATACATACACGAAGAAACACCATTATTTTTATTCAGATATTCTTAGCCTTTTTAACGATAGCCTTAGCTCGAATAATCATTCTAGAACTTGATAAAAGATAGAATATGAAGTAGATATTTGTTATGACTGCATGCCACAGTCGATGAACTAGGAATCACAATGCTCGATATTCACATTACTTATTTAACACTTTCATCACTGATGGTACTATAAACTACCGCTAATTTTTTACTCCGTAATATCCCTTAAATGCGTTGTTGGGTGTTGGTATTTTGAAGTATGATGCTGTATAATCACTTTACGATTACTAAATGACAGCACAAGTATGGGACAGCTAGTTTAATAAATAAGTTAATTAATAAAACCCAGTTACATATTTAGCCCCTGCATTACGAAGTGCTTAATGCAGTAAAACAATGCTTCTACAAAATGTTCCCTAAAGAATGTATAAACCGAATTATGGGCTTGTTTGTGGTGAAATGAATAAATATTCTTTATTTTGTATTATTCAACACATTTGAATTGGTATTTTTCATTTTTATTCTGAGCGTAGAGTGTTGACGAAACTTTCATGTACCAGGTTAATTAATTCGTTTTGTATTGAGTAGTTTTTGGAAAATATTTTTTTTTTCAAGGCCTTCAATCAGAACTGCCAATATCATGACCCACCAAAAAATTTTACATGATAATTATTTCATTTTTTCAAAATGTGGTTTTTAGTTTTCCTAGTTAACGCGAATGTGTATCTCTATTGAAAGCAAGTAGAGAGTAACATGGGTAGAGTAAACATTTAAGCGTTTCCCACGTGCTTTTTTTCTCCCAAAAATTTGCACATTCATGCTTCTGGCGTGAGGGAGGGTAGGATATCGTAGTACCACTCGTATATGGAAATTACTAACACGACTTGTACGAAATTCTGCGGGCAATGACCAAGGTTACAACTGCCCACGAAAATAAAAACACGTAATTCCCTTTTTATCTATAAAAATCCCTAAAACTGTCAAACCTGGAATCCACATCCTTTACGATAACAATAAAATAAATACATAAAAAAAAGGTGTACACAAAAAAAAAATGAATTTCTATTCTTTATCTGATGGAGTATTTTCCTTCGCCTCGGGACAGCAGAGCCTTAAATTATCAGCGGACAGCGGTTTTAGTTTTTGGCACATCACTAGGGGTCGCACTTCTGAAAACGTTCGATTTGTCGATCAGCTACAGCCTTAAAGGAAGTGCGGTAGCAGAATCGCATGCCGACGGAAGCTTCCGTTCCTCTCTTGCTATCTATGAAAGACATCTCTGAGTGTGTCGCGTGCTTTCCTCTCAATGCCCCTGAATATCAGGACAATGTAGGACACTATTTTACCATCAATGATACACGTGAATATAAAAGAAACCATGATGCCACCATTCTTCTTACGTCACCATACTACCGATTATGATTCGAGAGGTAAATATTCCTTTTCTTTACGATGCATGTTTTCCTTGAATTTTATTTCTTAGAATGGGATGCTGCTGAGTTTTAGGATTTCTCTAGCGTTGATTTACACGCCTTGTTGCTTTTTCCTCCGAGAAACGTACGGTTTTTTTTCTTTGTACCACAACAGTCAACACTAGATACCGAGCCATCCAAAAAAATTTAAAGAAAATTAATACGATCTTCTCTCATGTATGTCCACGTGGTAATGTTTCTTAATACTTTCATTGTAAAAGTCTACAAATTTTTGGTAATATATTTCAATTCATTTTAATTTAAGGTATCAGGCCACTTTTCTTGTCACTTTTCTATATGCTGTAGTTAAAACTTAGACTAAATGGTACTGGAGTTTTAATAACATAATTTTTAATAACATTTTCTGATAAAAGTGTCTCAAAATGGGGAAAGCACTAGCAAATCTTGGTCTACCTATGTCATTTGCTATAAGTCATTTTTACGTAAAATATTAAGCAAAATTCATGTGATATTCGAAATAAAAGAAATTATAGAAATGAAATGATTTTTTTCGCAGTAGATTTAGCTAGTAATGATGAAAGTTCGGTATGCAAATTTGAAGGATTGTATGCTCCTAAGTTACACCCAAAAGCTGTTGATGTACGTGTGGATTTTTTGAAATTTGATGTAGTATAGCGTGTATAAAGCACTGTAATTAGACATATACATGTGATATACCTTCGATTTATAGAAATCATGTTACAAACTCATGTAAATGTCAAAAATAGCATTATTCATGAAACGCGTTTATAGTTTTTTTCACAGTTCACTTGTATGTAAAAACGAAACAATAAAGTAGACGTAACTTTGGTTATAAGGGCCATAAAAACAAAACAAGGCCTGTTTTGAAATTACATAAAAAATGGGTCTTTGTAAAAAATAAAATTTATATTTTACTTCAAAATGTTTTGTTTCTTTAAATATAGTCAGATACCTTAAAATCGATTTTCAGTGCAATTATGCATTTTTCTTTTATAATTATACATAAATTTTTACTTTTGACAAAAAGTAATGTTGAATATAACTATTTAAAAGGTGAAGTACACATAAATTGGAAAAAAAACTCATGTATTCGTAAATAATTTATCAAAAATATATTTCGAATTATTTTAAAAAAAATCATGTTTTTGATTTTTTTTTTTTTTTTTTGGTTTTATTATTATTATTGCACGAAAGCATGTACTACCTCAATCTATTTGTGGTAGAAATATTTTGATGGATACGTGCTTTTTTACTCTCTGTGAAATAAGCAAGTATATTTTTCTGTACTTTCGCTGTAGTATGAACGAATGGACTTTCTTTTAAAGAGTTCGAGGTACTTATAAAAAAATTATTATCTTATACATAAATATTTTTATGCTCATTCGTTACATAATAGTGGAGCAGTGTTCGACCAAACTGTGCGTTAAAATTTATGCATACACGGACTGTACTCTGTACTGATAAATGTCTCCGTTATTATAATCTCTCCGAATATTTCAGTGAGATTAAAGTCCATTTAGCTTTTCATTCTTCACTTAAGTTGGTATCTGATTCTTCTTTACTACAGTATGTGCCAGTACTTTTTAGTACGCTGGAAACACGTGAGTTGATATTCCAAAAGGCTAAAATTATAAAAAAATTGGAGAGACTATGTAACAGGTGGATATTTTGATAGTATATACCCATTATAATCATATTATGTAATTTGTTGTAACAAATTGCTCGATATATACATATATTTTACTTGAGCCATCCAAATAGAATATTATTGCTTCAATAATGTTACACATGCACAAGCAATTTCCTTTTTGTATTTTTGAAATACATGACATCCATATTTTTTATGGGCATCTTTTTCTCAGCCACCTCGTTGGGCATTTTGCTTGTTGTGGCGTTGTATTTGTATTTATACAATGAATTTCATACTAATTTTTTGCACAATGTTTCACACTAATACTATTATCAATATAATTGTTATTGATTTTTGTCCTCGGAACGTCTTGTAGTAATGGCGTATTCAAAATTTTCAGTTTAGAATGGAAAAATATCTTTTCCTCAAGTATTTATACCCAGCCTGGCGAAAATATCTCAGCGCAGTCACTTCTAGATTAACAGTACCTTTTTCAAACTGTTATTTGGGCAATGATATTTGAATAAACTATCACAGTGGGTGCTTTTCTATATATCGATGATAACAAATGCGAGAAAGAGATTTTTTCGCATTTCGAAAAAATATTGGAAGATAATCGTTACGGAGATCTCAGCTTTTAACATGATGAGAAAAACTATGCTCCAGTAGAAATATCATTAAAATACTATTTAGCAATTTATTTACTTTTCATTTTGCATATATTTTTATTGTGTACGATATCCTGTGCCAGTAAAAAGTTTTACATATTTCTAATACTTAATATTTTGCAAATTTTCAGTATAATGCATCGAAAATAGCTTGCACGCATGATGAAATAGCGTGACATCAATGTAACTAAATGAAAATTAATTCAAAATAAAGGATATATTTTATCATATAAGCAAAAGATGGAAATTTCATAGACTGAATTTTATTCAAAATTTAAATTAATTTAAAATATTTAAATTTAGAATTTGAAATTTCAAAATTAAAAAAACTTAAATTTGAAATTTAAATTTAATGCCAAATTGTGTCGATAAAATCTCAATCTATTGCTTCATTTCATGAAATGAACACAGAGTTTCATTTATATGTATGAATCTTTTTTTTATTCAGTCACATTGATGTCATATTATTTTATGTTGCACACAAGCGCTGTTTTTGATGCTTTGTTTTGAATTTGCAAAAAAAACAAAGTATTTCAGATATCTAAAATTTTATACTGCATAAGAAAGCATATACAATCAAAAATATGTGTAAAAATAGTTTAAATAAATCAATTTTCATAAATACTATTTTTAATGAAATTTAAACTGGAGTAGTTTTTCACCATGTTATGAGACCCTTATACATTATCTATACAGACCACATTCTTAAAAACACTGTAAAAGTTCCATTCACATGCCCATAAGTTCTTCAGTATAAAATAATGTCATAAATATTAAAAGCTCAATTAGAGCACCGTCTATTATTTTCCAATTTCTTCTTCTTTGTGGTTTTAGCATCAATTTTCATGGAATTAATTCGTTCTCAGTATAAATGAGACTTATGATTGACGGAAATGTGGGGGTATTTGTTCTTTATGGCTTGTTGGAATCCATTTTTATTTCGGCATGGAATTCTAGTAATTGGCGTATAAATGTGCTATAAAAACGCCGAAACATCCTCTTTTTTTCTCTTGAATGCATCCATTTATGTATTGGATGTGCCAATACAACATCCGGTTAGCAGGAGCTTCGTCGCCGAATTTGTCTACTGCCTTTAGCCAACAAACTTAGTGGGACAGTCCTACTGATTATCGATCCAATGTTAACCGTAGTTTGTCCTGAAGTCGGTTAGGTTCTCTTCCCTTTATTTATTTTTTTTTCCTTTTCACTTTTCGATGAACGGGAAGAGAAAGATTCGAGCCAGGAATTCCGAGTTTTTTCACGTAATTTCTTCTAGACCTTTTCCATCTAATTAATCGGATATCCCTGAAGAAGAACTGCCTCTTGCTTTTAGAGGACATGATTCACTCTTCTCGTGCTCAGTTATTGAATTCACACGACAGAATCGGTGACTAAAACCAAATTAAATCCCTTATTCTGGAACAAAAAACGGATTTCTCAAAGAGCGGGTTGTTTCTATGTTCGGCTATTCGTTTTATTAATTTTGGAGGAGTCTTTTACTGTTTTTTTTTCCTTTGCTTTTCTTAACTTATCCATCCTACATTACTTCAGTAACGTCTTTCTATGGATGTGAAAAGGGTGGCTGCTTATTTGAGATATAAGAGATAAACACACACAGTGTATACTCCTACAAGCAGCTACAAGAATGAGAGAGAATCGGAAGCTGTGGTGAGTGAGCACAAAGTTATTCAGTGCTCCCCCAACGAAAATAGCTATTTCAATTTTAATGAAATGAAAGTAGCAAAATAAACAGCTGCAGATGATGGGAAACTTGACTGGTAGTTACATTTTCCTAAGTAAAAGCTACGGAAAATAAAAAAATGATATACATAAAAAAGTCGAAATATTTTTTAACAATCAATATGCATATTTTTCGGACATCGTAATAAAATTTACATATCAAAACAAGATTTAGAATAAATAAATTTAACTAAATTGGTCGTAGTATTTGCTAGAATAACGATTTCGAATTACAAATTTTCCAAGTGAAAATTGTTTTGCTGTTAAAAAAAAACTGAGATAACAATAAAAAAGAATAATCTCCGTCATAACATAGCGATTTTTGCTAACGATCGTTATCATGTGAAAGATGAAAAAAATGCCAGTACAGTTTCAGCAGCTAAAAAATAAATAGAGCATATCTTCAGGGTCTTCAGAAATTCTGAGACCCCTATGACCCTAATCACACGTCATAAGCACGTTTGAGAACCTGGAACGTCGCCAGGAATGGTGTCCAAATGCTCATTGTCCAAGTCTTATATGACCTGCATAGGTCGTATAAGAAATGGATTATTATGGTGCCAACTTTTTCGTCTATATATCGATAGCGTTTCACAAATCTCCACACGTTTTTTGAAATAATTGAGAAATTCATTTTTCAGAAAAATATTATTTTCTGTTGTCATTTAAAGCAAGAATAAATATAAAGAATTCCGTATACGGAGGATGTGTGAAAACAAAATATTTTCTCCTTTTCTTTCTTTGCGAGTTACAAAATAGCTGCAGTTATTTATTAAATTTATTTATTTTACGACAGTGTGAAATCTAAGCGAATGTGATGATTAAGTTTTCAATTGAGCTGTTAAAAATTTTTGAATATCGAAGTATGAAATGAAATTGAGAGAATATACGGGTTGAGTAGAAAAATATACTAAAAAATACATACACACACACTGCGCAACACTGATTTTGGTGCCGGGATGTTTTAAACTGATTTTATGTGTATTTTGTGTGCTGAAAATGAATATGACATTAGTTTTCGCTTATCAGCTCTTGCTTTTTTTTGAGATGTGAAAATAGCGTTATTCACGTTAACACATTAAATTAGGATTAGGGTATAGGCATTAAATTGAAGGAAAAAAATTGCTTAATTAATTTTTATCATTTCAATTGACTGAAAAGACACAGCAACACACTTTTACAAATCTTAATAGCTTATTGATATATTAAGATTTGTAATTATTATTATATTATGATGATTGTAAAGTATTCATGATTATTATAATCTGAAATTAAAAAAATTAGATGAAAACAACAGGAAAAGTTATTTTTTTCCACTCCGAAAGCTTCTTTTGTTTGGAATTCTTAAGTGAACTTTCTTTACACGGTCTCCATAGATTCTAACAGTAATCTACCATCATATGAGTATCCCATCTGCCGTGGTATTGGTCTTCTATTGCTTTTATGTGCTAGTGAAATCGTTCACCTTGTTCCTCACTAGTATCACATAGATTTTCGGGGAAACGGTCCAAGTGAATGTGCAAGTGCAAGTAATGCACTTTTGCACTCATATTGCAAGCAAGGTCTCTAAAGTTTCAGCCTTATGGTTGCCAAGAAATTTCTTGACAACAAGGACAAATGAGATCCACACTGTCTCATTCATGGAATCTATGAAATGAGGATCATTTATGAAATGTGTGATTGGGGGACCATCAAATATTCCAGCTTAAAGTTTTTCTCTACTTATTCCATGCATTTTTTGTCCTATGTATGCAAAACAAGGGCTATCATGTGATCAAGAGCTTTCATGAAATGTTCCATTGGCCCTAGCTTTATAAACAACGGAAACGAGATGATTCTATCTCGTCTGGCTAAGGATTCACGAACGCCATTTCTTTCTCCAACAACCATGTTCTCTCACGTGGGCAACCTTTTTCCTATCCAGTGGTATTTTAGACTCTGCTATCCCATAGGCACACGAAGCAATGATATTTCGTTTAGCCCCCTTGCTGACCAAGAAAAAAGTACACACAAATTACTCATTGATGTTTGTGAAACTATCATCTTTATGACCAAAGAACTGATAGTATTGTGTTCCTCTTTCAGTTTGGTTGAGTCAGTGAGCAATGGGTATTGACCCCATTTAGACCCCTTGTAGTCCACTGCAATAGATGTTATGTACAAGTTTTACATGTGTAAAAGGGCATATGGTGGCTCATGCCCCAGGCGATCAAAAATTTATTGTTTTAATGCAAAAAATATTTAAATTTTTTTTTCGAAAGAAAATATCTCAATATGTTATTATAATGAATTTCTACTAATTTTTCAATGCTACATGAAGGCTAGAAACTCTAGTTTCTCTCTCTTCTTTTTTTTTGAAACTCATTGCGACCCACCCTATGTTGAACCCATGGACTGCGTACCAAATGTGGCCTTCGGGATTATCTGGCGTGGCTCCATCACCTCGAAACTAATTTTGTAAATAATAATAAAGCGGCACTTTTACAGATCGCTTGACTGACCCGTGGCACAATCTAGAGCATTTAAGTGACCCACGACTCAGTTCCAGAACACTTAATCGATGCGTGACACATTTAGAGATCTCATGAATGACATGTGGCACAGGTTTAGAGCACTTAAGGCCCCCCCCCCCGGTGCTGTTTTACATCACTAAAGTTACCCGCGGCACATTCCTAGAGTATTTAAGTGATCCACGGCATAATTACGGATCACTTGAATGATGCGTGGGCCAGTTCCAAAGCACTTAAGCTGCCCATACACATTTCCAGATCCCTTGGATTCGTGATACATTATGGCTCTGTAGGGGACTTACCAATAGGTAGAATGTTAGTTGAGGTGCCCACAAACTAGTGAAAGGTTTTTCTCGTTTTTGGTGCACCGAGTATGATGCCATTAAGAATATTTAATATTTTTAGAAAGGTTGGTTGATGACGTAAGCATCCTTCAACCTCCTCCTCCCTTTGTTATCAAGAGTCAGCAAATCGGAAACCCCCTCCCCATCGATGCTGACGTAATACTTGAATGACCCCTTATTCGACAGTTATAGACAAAATGAAGAGATAAATTCGAAAACGATTATAGAGATTTTCAATCACAATAACTACAATGTCTCCATTCATCAACTACCTTTTTTGTAAGTGCCAGAACTGCTTTTAGATAATCGAAACCGAAATGGTTTCAAAATTACTACGTCTATATATTATTCATCTATAACCGCGAACAATGTTCAAGTAAGAAGTTCATTGTGAGTGTTTGAACAGACCTTATAAATGGTATAGTAATTCCTTGCCATATAACAAAGCGATAAAAATAATATGTACTAATTATTAAAACACTTACCTACAACATGTTAACGTAGCGTAATTTTTCAAAACTGAATGAAAATTCAACCCGGCGTGGGCGGAACAGAGAATTGAAAACCTCCAGCAAGCATTTTCAGCAAAGCTTTCAATGTGATCATCCGTAATCCCACACATTATGATGGAACATATTCGGTTTTGAACAGCTCTGTTAAGTCTATTCCACGTCAGATAAACATTTGGCGATTGATGGGGAGGGGGGGGGGGATGTGGGAAAACCTGTGATATACGGGGTGAAAACTTGGTGAACACTCTGTTTCACTTCGTGAGCCGTTGGCTATAGGAACATTTTTTTCTTCAATTAGAAAACGCATTTAAATAACGAGCTTATCTACGATGACTTAGGAAAGCATACGTACCGAGATACAAAATTCAATTTTTATTATTGTCCACCCGTTAGAAAGTTGTTGCCGGTCTCTTCTGAGCCTAACAAAAAAATCCATGCTTTAAATGAAACATTCGCTTAGATAACTGAATTCAAAAATTACTGACGTGAGAGAAAAAACCGCATTAACCAACGGGCAGGATCATTGTACGTTTCATATGCTATTTGATTTTGGGTTCAGATATGTAAGTAAATATTGCACTTAGGTACATGGAATATATATTTTTTTTAGATGAGGAGAGACAGGCCAACAACCTTCTAGTTGAAAGTTAAAGAGCCGGTGACCATATAAGAAAATCAAATATTGTGTATCGGTATATATACCGCGTTTAATAAAATTAATGCCACTTCTAAGATAAGCATGTTATTTAAATTATTTTTTCAATTGAAAGTATGTTCCTACAGCCAACGGCTTATGACTTATTTGAGGTAAAACGGACTCAAGTTTTCCCCCCTGTATATGGAATCATGTGATTAAATTTGGGTATTATTTGTCCCCCCCCCCTCCAATGAATGAAATTTCGGGCTACGACCCAGGTGGGAGAATGAGCATTGTAGAAATGGGAAGTCACTATCATCCTTTTACAACCATGCTTTGACAGTTCCAGACTCATAATAGGCAACATTATTTTGCTTGCCTGCTATGTATTTTTACAGGGTGTTTCAGCTAAGCATGTGAAAACTTGTGGGAAGGGTACCTTGCACAACCTCTACAAACCTGACCCTAAACTGGCTTTTAAAGAACTTTTTTGATTAATTTTTGTTAATTGTATGTCAAAATGTCATTTAAAATAAAAAAAATTGAAAAAAATGAACCAGTTTGGGTCAATATCTTTACAAGGACCATTTGAATTAGGTTCACGTATGTGTACCTAAAGGTCTTAACTTGAAAAAAGAATCAATAAAACCATTTAAAATCATTAAAAATGAAGGTACGCACATTTTTACCTCTGGAGCGAAGAGGATAAAGACAAATCGAAAGCATGTAGTGAAGAAGAATCGCACTAATTTCATCTTCATTTGCTTTTGTTCAAGTACATACGGGACGAAAAATGAGACAGCAGTGGATAAACGAACATAATGTGTTTTATCACTGACAAGACATTTGCGAAGTCAATCGAGTTTACAGAAGTAGTTCAAAGTTAAGAACCTGGGCTGTGTAACACTTGCATCATATCTTCGACCCATGGAATATCCTATATTTTGAAAAATGTCAGTATTATTAATGATGTATGGAGATGGCCTTCGACCCTGCGTTGTTTTATATGTTCTCGATTTTTCTCTCTCTCTCTGTGCAACCTGAGCACAAGAGACCTACTCAGCAAAAACACCATGTAGAAAAAAGGTGAAAAAAGATGACCTGCTTAACAGAAAAATATTACACTTTTAGGAGTGTATATGATGAGTGATAATATTGTGTTGTGTGAAATGTGTGTTTCTGAGCATATTCAAACACTGCTCAATCGCTATCATTCAACCAAGGCCTTTCGGAACTTGGAAACTTGATACACAACAAAATATAGTAATACTTCGCAATACAACACTCAAACACTGGCTTGTACACTTGGCAGTTGCTACCACGTAGAAAATCAATTTCTTACGTGTATGCCATATTCTGTTCCTCTCATCCAATTTCATCCGTTAAGATAGATATTCGTTTGAATGGTTAGCCATTTCCATTCGTCTTCTGTCCCCTTTCAAAGATCCCATGCACACTATCGACAAATTTTGTACCGGAAGGAACCTAAAATATTTGTCTTGCGAAATGAACAGGTGTACAGCTATCAGATGATAGGAAAAATTATGTCCCAGTTGAGAAAACATCAATGAAGGTCAAGTTAGTGAAAAATTGTCGGTTCTGAGCCTCAAGATTTTCTGTTCAGGGAAAATACCGACGCCTATTACCCGAAGAAGCAAAAATGGGATACCTGTATTATTCTTCACAATTACTGTCATTTTCTTCAAAATACTGTCAAGTTATTGCTTAAATTATTGCAAAACATGACTCATCCTAATAAACTGCGTAAATGAATTTGTAAATATATTTAATTTTTATCATTCTTGAAAGTTCAAAAAATTCCGATCACCTATGATGCTGGATGTATTTTTTTCTGATGGCACATTCTGAATTTTCTTGCACTTTTTCAAAGGCACAAATACTTTTGATGCGAATGGATTTATTTTCAAAATTTGCCTTACTTGGGATTTTCATCGATCTGGGGCTTTTCGAATAAAAACGAGGTGTTACTTTTGAATAGGATGCTTTCATCCTCCCTGATATAAATTTATTCTATACGTTGAAGACTTCATCCCTCCACATTTTTATTTTCTGATGGATGTACGGATATTCTGCGTGAGATGTATAACACTTCTGGAAAAAGGAGGAATAACGTGATGCTGCCAGCGAGATGCAATAATCTTCCGCTGAACTTTCGTAAGGATCAATTTTATAGTGTGAAAGAAAGCCGTTCGGATGTAAAAGCGAAAAATGTGTGAGTCGCTGAAATGAAAATTACCGGAGCATGCAACAAGAACGGCGATGGAAGATATGATCTGAAGTAAGATGTTGCAAATAGGGTGCTCTTGATACCGAATACTTACGCTTCATTAAGTCGATAGGTGTCTGAAATGTGTGGGTAGCAGCAAGAAGATAGAAACGAATTTCCGATGCGACAGTCCATCTATCAGACTCGACAGACTTGGAAGTTTCGCAAAGTAATTGACTCAATCAGTTTTACCTACGACTTCTACTCTTGTTTCCCGTCATTACGCATTATCTATTTTTCTTCTTAGTTATTATGCTATTTCCTTAGCTATGTAATAGAACGTGTGAGCGATGGCGAAATATCGGAGTATTCTAGACGCAACTCTTCTTGCAGCATCCCTGTCTCTTAGAAGAATAGTGTCTCGCTTTAATTCTTGTGCTTGTGAAATCATTGGAATATGATCTTTTTAGATACAGCTCCAAGTTGATTCAGTGTAACTTCGGTTAAATTGTGTAGTGAAATCTTGATAGCTTGATACCCCAAGAGATTGAAAAGCATGTCGACATAAGCGGAGGTCAAATTAGTGAGGTTTCATATAAATCTACCCTTAATAGGAAACAGATATTTTCTGGATATTATGTCGAGGTGAACTCGGAAAGACAAGTCATTTCGTCTCCGCCAGGACCAGAACCCAGGCTCTCTTGCAAACCGGGCATAACATAACATCCGAAAAATATCTGTTTCCTTGATATATTGGGCTGAGGAAAATTGATGTCTATCTCTCTTTACCCTTAATACTTTTGAAGATTGTTTAAGTTGAGCGCACATATGTATACACCATTTGAACAATTTTGTTTCAATATCTATTCAAATTCATTGTTTTTACTTTTTAATTAGCAATTTTACACAAGAATTTTCGGTATTGAAAATAATCTCTTGATCCAGTAATTTTGAAATGAATGTCGAATTCGGTGATCAAACACATTATTTAAGATTGGCGATCTTCGTGCACTATTTTTGTATGTGAAGGGATTATGTGCGACATGAACTATCGTAATTAAATAGACAAGGCAAATGTTGCGTTTACGTCAGGCCCGTCATTTAGGGTATTTTCAAAAGCGCCCCCCCCCCTGGCTTTTGAAAATACACTAAAAATGGTATATATATACACAAATATATATATACATACATTGAGTATATGTGCTTTGCCCCCCTTCCTAGAAAAAGTTTGCCCCCCCCCCCGGCCAGAAAAAGTTGGAATGATGGCCTTGGTTTACGTCAATTTCAGTTGCTTAACAGGAACTTTTTTTTTACGTAATGATAAAGCATTAAAAATCACTGTGATTCATTCGAAACATTATATTCAATAGAAAGTGAGAATTAGTCACTGTTTGTCTCTATATACGGACTATATAGATACACATTTGATGCGAATGATATTTACGAACAAATTTAATAATATGTATTTTCATTGACACTCATCTCTACGGGTATCCTGATATTTCCTGCGGAAAAAAGTAAAGGGGTAAAATCTTTACGCGTAATAAGAATTGGAAAATATGAGGAAAATAATTATTTGCATAGTGCCAACATTAATAGAAATATATTAAAACGGTAGGAGAAAAAAAAAGTGTACCCTTTAAAACATAAAAAATAAAAATATACAGCATTACGAAATTCAATTTAAATGTGATATCCCGCAAAATAAATTCAACTATTTCTAGAACTGATATATACCTCAGGCTTTTCCAAATACAATTTGCTGTACCGTAAAACAACATTAGAGGAGCGTTGTTTTTTTTTCATAAATCCTTTTTTCCGTCTTAACCTTGCGAACTTCTATCCATCACAGTGCTATTATCATCGTTATGACAACAAAATTATCAAGGTGAAAACCCTTCTGTAACGCGCTGGGGCCCCATTTTAATGCATTTTAATTTCCATGAATAAGAATGAGGAAGGATGAAACAAAATTTTTGCTTCTATTAAAATCTCATTTTCTAGCGAAATCATTTCCTGCATTGTCCGTGGAAAAAGTGAATGAGAGCGGATCTTCATTAAAACTAGCGGTTCGAGATGTATACAAAAAAAAAACAATTTATACATATATGCCTGTTTTCATGCACGAATAGCTTTAAAGTGAGTACTACTTTTTACGACTGCTGAACCTTTTATTGCCCTTGTAAGAGGATTTATTCTGCATTGTGATATACAAGCAATGGTTTCGAATATAATTCCATTGTATACAGTATCTTATTTGATTATCTTTTCTTTTTCCTTCTAATTTCTGTTCTCGTACGAATACATAGAAATCGTACGCGTAATAAAAATACGACGATAAAATAAATATTTAATTGCCTAGTTTATTCATCTAATTTTTATTGATCTCAATATTCTTGATTTTTTTTTTCTATTTCAATTTCAATTTCATTCCAATTGAAAATGTCATGAGAATCTATCTATTATACAGTATTACTCGTCAAGAAGCCGAAGCCTGTACAGTCGGCAGTATACATAATTTTACACACACAGAATTACGAGTGAGGAAGTCAAGTACCGGGTCCACAGCGAACAGGGGATATGGCATTTTACTGGTCGACCGTTGATCCTAGAGGTATACTTGTGGTTCGAAAAAGCATCTAAATAAAGTGTGGTACTGAGACGTTCCAATCATGTTTCTAGGGGTGTATAGTTATCAAAATAAAAAAAATAACTTATTTTTATACATTCTCCGTGTGCCCCAAAACCCAATTAAAAAGTTGTAGCCCTGTCTCTCCTGACCCCGACAAAAAATCAAATGCTTCTAAGTATAATATTGACTGAGATGTTAGAATTCGAAAAATGAAGGAAATTTGGAATAAAACACAGCGTTAAATGCGGTTAATGTAAAAAAAGTTTTTCTACAGTTAGAGCTGTTTTTTTCCGAACTTTCCTCCGTTTTTTGAATTGGAATATCTCAGTGAATACTGTACTTAGAAACATGGAATTTTCTTTGTTGGAATCGGGACAGACAGGACAACAACTTTCTATTTGGGTTTTGGGGCATACAAGGGTTGTATAAAAAGTCAATTGTTTATTTAAGGACTACTATACAATCCGTTGAAACCTGAGTATCATATGTCAGTGCTACACGTTATTTGGAAACTTTTTCTAATCGCATGTATACCTCTAAAATCAACGGTTCCCCAGTAAAATGCCATACCCCCCCCTGTTTGCCTAGCACCCTGCATATAAAATGGTTTACGGAATATTCACCGACAACAATTCACCGTCATTCAATTCACCGCTATTCAATGCACCACTAGGAAAATTCACCGACCAGCAATTCGCCGCCATGCAATTCACCACAAGGAAAATTCACCGCCAGGAAAATTCATCGATGGAAAATTCTCCGATCCGCAATTCATGGACGGAAAATTCACCAACCAACAATTCACCGACAACAGTCATGAAGCCAACGAGTCCATGAGAGAGTGAGCGAGCGAAATATTGAGTGACGGAGCGAGTTACACTGAGTCGTCCGTGAGTAAGTGGGTGAGTGGGTAAGGGCGGTATTCACCGACATTAAATAAACTGTAGTCACAATTTTTTGATAAGAGATCGACACGGATTGGTTAAATTCAGGTTTTTAACCAATCTATGTTGATCTCTTATCCAAAAATTGTGACTACATTTTAAACCATGTCGGTGAATACGGCCCTAAGTGAGCGAGAAAGTGAGTGAGCTCACTCACGGACTCTGTAGCTTGCTCGCTCATGCACTCGGTAGCTTGCTCGCTCATGCACTCGGTAGCTTGCTCGCTCACCCACTCGCTGACGGACTCAGTAGCTCGCTCGATTACTCCCTCACTCACTCACAATTTCGCTCGCTCACACGCTCACGGACTCAGTAGTTTTTTTCGAACTGTAGTCGGTGAATTTTCCTAGCGGTGTACTGCATGGAAGTGAATTATTGTCGGTCAGGATATAAAATAACATCCTGGCTGGCTGATCCATCATCGCCGGGCCAAAACCGCTGAAGCTATAAATATCAAATTTGGTCAATAGTTTTGTTCCATAACGTAAATACTCACTAAGAAGGTGTTTTTTGAAATTCGACCCCTAAGGGAGTCATAAGGGGGAAGGGGTCATATTTTATTACATAGAGAAATCACACCGGGCCGAAACCGTTGAAAATTCATGAAATTTTGTCAGAAGTTTAGTTTCATGACGTAAAGCCCCTTACAAAGAAGGAGTTTTTTATTTAATTTGATCCCTGTGGGCGTCATAAGGGTGTTCAAAAGTAAGAGAAATCATGCCCAGCCGAGATCAGTGAAGCTTATAATCATGAAATTTATCAGAAGTTTTACTTCATGACGTGAACACTAAGAGGGGTTTTTTTTCGAAATTCCCCCCAGTGCCGGGTTTTCCTAGGAGCAGGTTTTCTCTGCCACGTGCAACGTGAATCGCCCAGCGCTCCATTCCTAATGCCAACATTTAGTGGTGGCATATTGCATGTTTCTATTCATAACTACGATTGTAAGTAGATAAGATGTCTAAATTATGCTCTACTTATTAGTGTATCAGAGAATATATTGGACTGGCGCAATTTTCCAATTATATTCCATATATAAGACGTTCTCCCCTTGGAAGTATAGGGAAAAACTACTGAGATACATTATATTTATTAGAAAGTTTTGCGTCCCATTAGTGAAATCTCACCTCGAAATACCATGTCCTCTCTCTAAGAAAGTTTTCTGGCTACTGTCTTATTCCAGATCATCTCATATATCAAATAGCACTTTAATATTTCGAGTAATCTAGTTCAGAAATCTACAAATATACGTGTAGGAAAACATGCACTGCAGAACCAGAATTCAAAACCAGACAAAGTCAGAAGTGTAAGTTTTAACTGTTCGATTGAAAATTGGTATGATATATCGCATCTCATTATTATAAACGAATCGCTCACCGATACATTAGTATATGTAGTTTCAAATTGTAATCGGACAAATTGCAAAGGACAGTTAAATTTGAGTGAATCATGGTTGGAGACGGCTCAGTTGTATGATACTTCGTCATTGAGGACAGACTTGACTTTAGATCAGATCATTATCCAGCTGAATGAGGGGTACAGTCGGAGTCAATAATCGGGACATATGGGACCAGCAGTCCATAAGACAGTTGACATAAGACCCAAGACAGTTGCATCGCTTAATACACGCAATTGAGCTCAGCTTAGTTAGTAGAACATAGTGAATTATTCATTGACGATAAGAAGCAAATAACATGGAATGATCAGTGTCGTTTCCAACTAAACCATGCGGATAGAAAGCTAGGAATATGATGGCAGCCTCCCGTGAAGCCATGGATTTTGCATGCCATGTTGGAACTGTACAATCATGGTGGCTCAATATTGGCTCGGTGTGTCTCTTTGCAATGTTTGGAGAAGCTTTGGTATTCGTACCAACACTTTCAACGTACCTCGTTAAAGTGGCCGATCGATCACCTACATCCATCAATGCCTGTCATCCGTCCGGATGGACGTGAAGTGTACCAGCCAGAAGACTGATGTACTCACTGGTCCAGGTTTAATATTGTCTAGTTTCAGGAGTATTTCACACACTTCACTGTAATCAAAACAAAGAAGTTCATCACAAAGAAGTTCGTACTTGGATACTGTTGAGAACGTTTGAGACACCGTGGATAAAGTAGCATACTAATGTTATCGTATTCTGGTGACACTTAACATACTCTTGAGTGTACAAACTCAGGTACAGCTTATGTTTGGCAGAAAACGTCACGACACTGTTCCGCTCGTTGATCCAACCAACTCCTAAACGTGGCAGCCATTATAAAGGCTGCATGTGATCTCACTCCAAGCACGCAGAGCATATTTTTAGTTTTAAGTTTTGGTATGAGTTCGAAGTACCAAGTTCTCTTGTACCCGAATAGGCTCGTCATGATTTTTCCCGACTTGGATATTTATGAAGGAGAAAAAAAATGTCTCGAAGAAAAAAAATAAGAAATTTGCAGAGCTTAATATAATTCGTAAAATACTAACAATCGTAAAATATTTGACAAATAATAATACACCAGTATCCAAAATCTTTAAATCATGATAACTCGTTCAAAACCGATCGGTATGAAATTTGAATACATTCTTAAAAATACAATGCTGACCTTAAAAAAACTTGAAATATGCAAATTAGGGAACTGTAACTGTATTGCAACAGCACAAAACGCCTGGAAATGCACGTTTCAGAGTGACATCCATAGTTTTAGCAGTGATTAGATGGGGAAAAAATTCATAGTCAATTTGGTAAACGGATTTCTAAGTTTAATTTTCTGAACAAACAACCATGGAGGGCCAATGACAAACTAAAGACAGGTAAAAACCTACAAAGGTTCCAATATCTTTATACGTGAGACTATGTTGATCATATCTTCTGCTCAAAAATTGATAATCATTTCTTCTTCACTCAAAAGTTTCAGCTGATAAGGATTCAAGGTAAAATTTGATAGTTAAAACACACAATGTTCAGAAAAAAAATTAGTTGAACACGTTTTAGATGTTTCTTGGTCAGTTGTCTGCAACTTGGTGCACAATTGAGGCCATTGAGTTTTACACTTACATATATTTTTTAGTTTTTTTTCCCATTTTGAGATTACTTCTTCAATTTAGTGAAAACCATCGAAATGATTTTATTAAAAAAAATTTAAATCGATTTCTTATTTCATTTATATAATTCGCTGTTACCGCGGCTTCGTTCGTGTGGATTTGGAAATCTGAAAAGTACTCGGCGATGATTCACCCACATAGCATTTGAACCTATCATGCTCCCCTTGGGGTTGAATTTCAAGAAATCTCGTCTTAGAGTGGATATATCTATATTATAAAATATAATACTCACCAAACTTACATACCTTCGGTGATGATTGCTCCATATAACCTTTGAACAACCTTATGATACCCTTAGAGGTTGAAATTTGAATAGCCCCTCCTTAGTGAGTCTTCACATCATAAAACAAAACAAGTGACTACATTTCATATTTATAGCTTCTGAGATTTCGGCTTGCGTGATTTCTCTATCTAACCCCTTTGAACTCCATACTTAGATAAGACAACCATAAATATTTTTATGCGCATTGTATTATATTTTTTATGCGCAGTGTATTATATTTTATCATGATATGTAATCTTTAGTTTTTATAATTGGATTTTTAATCGGATTTCTGTATTTTAGAAATATATGACTCCATACTTGTTATGGGCATGTTTTTCTCAGCCACCTCGTTGGGCATTTTGCCTGTTCTGGCCTTGTATTTGTATAACTACCCTTATGACCCCTCTTAGGATTCGAATTTCGAAAAAGCCCTTCTTAGCTAGTCTTTAAATCCTGAATTAAAACTATATTGACCATATAGCTTCAGCGGTTTCGGCTGAGCGTAATATCTCTAAATAGCCTTTGAACCCCCATGACCCTCTTAGGGGTTGAAGTTCTCAAAAAAACCCCTTCCTTTGTGAGTCTTTACGTCATGAAATAAAACTACTGACCAAATTTCATGTTTATAGCTTCAGCGGTTTTCGGCTCGGAGATGATAAATCAGCCAGTCAGTCAGGACATGTTATTTTATATGTATCTGTTGTTAACTTTATTTGATATTTATCAATAAATGGAGTAAGTTGCCTTACGTAGACGTACATTTTACTGCGATAGTCATGTTTGGATATAAAAATGATGTGAAAATACAATGTGCCCCAAAATATAAATCTAATTTTTTTAAACGGTCCCCCGTCCTTTTACTTCCAAATAAAAAGTTGTTGCTCTGTCTCTTGTGAGGTCAACAAAAAATCATTCCATGTTTCTAAGTGCAATTACCGCTGAGATATTTGATTTCAAAAATAGGAGAAAAGTTGGTTAAACTGACAGATAACTATTCTTTTATTTATGCTGTTCATTCCCATCTTTCCTCCAATTTTTGAATTCAAATATTTCAGTGAATATTGTAGTTAAAACGTAAATATTTTGTTGGCCTCAGAAGCGACTCGGCAGCAATTGTCTGATTGGAAGTTGAAGGGCAGAGGGTACCGTATAAAATCTTAGATTGTTTGCTTTATTAGACACTATATTTTTACTCTTGAAACTGGTACAGAGTGATTCCTGGACACATTTTGAGCATTTTTTGAATTAGTACCATGTTTGTACGACGAACGGTTGATGAGATGAAGGGTGAATTAAGGACTTACGGTACACCCTGTATCTTTCATTAAACGTGATAATGTAAATACTATTTAAAAAATTAAATTAATGGCTACATCAATCCTTATTTTATTAAATAATCATAATAAATATTACATTGATAAAACAAATTGAGAATGTTCCACGAACAGTTCTGAAACAATGAGAAACAACGAAAAAAAATGTATTTGCTTCCGAATTTTCTGTCGTGTTCAGAAAATAAGCAAAATATTTCAATAATAAATTGCGCAAAATGACACGGTGTGGAAAACAATCTAGCATCTAAAAGCAAAACTCCGTTTAGTTTCCCCATAGTTGGCAAGTAAACAACAGCTGGGAGCTAAGAAATTAGTCCGCAAACTGTTCGCTCTGCTTGAGTCATCGAGAAATTGAGAGAGAGAAAAAAAATGCCTGCAAATGAAGGGAATGTAGAAAGTTCGCTCAACGCTCAAATCTTTAATTATTCATACTCACTTAGTTCCACCATCACGAACCGATCAATACAAGTCATTATTATCAGCTGTGCGTGTTGAGTAAAATTTCTTGTTGATTAGGGTGCGTAATTGCCCAAGAGAATCAGCCTTGAATGTGCGTGTGTGATCAGACCGTTCAGACAGCCGGATATATTTCGTGAAATTCTTAGCATTCTTTGAAAAAGTTAGCAATGTGTGTGTGTGTGGCGGAGTAATTAAAGCTTCACATTCCGTGATAGCTTCTTGTTGAACAAGGCTGCTGGAAACTACAGTTTCCGTTTCTGTATATTTTGATTTAGAAATAATCATTTTTATAAGGTTTCGGAAAGTATGTGTTTTACTTTAAGTGTTTTTTTTTTTCGTCTTTCAAGCTCAAATCATGTTTATCAGGCAGTTTCCGTGACACATTCAATTCAAATCAAAATAAATTGAATTATATAAAATAAGTTAATGATGTTTATGCAGTAATCGTTGAACTAAACTTATTAATTTCTATAAATTAATGTATTCGTATTATCTTTAAATATTTATCATATTTTCAAGTGAAAAATTCTAATTTAAAAGATGGTTTATTTATTGGTATTCAGCAGAGGTATAGTCGTGAATAAAGTGACGTTGATTGTTTTCGAAACAAATCTTTTTCGTTCTTCTTTGCATGTATGGTTTCAATTTTTAAAATGTGTATTTTGATTTGTTTATGATTTTTTCACTATTTCATACTTGATTTTTTTCCTTATTTCGGAAGAAAAACTTCAGTCATAGTTGTTGTAAGTTCATATATTTTCTAGGTTTTTATTCAATGAGACTTTTTCTATCATCTAACCCTAACGATGTTGAGAACATTTTCTGTCTTTCATATTCATCTTAAAATTCTGATTCCTAGAAATATGGGGGGGGGGGGGAGCAGCGTTTCAACTCTTTTCCACGTATCGTGCTACTTTCGCACCTCATGACCTTTTACAACTTTGACATAAGTGAAGAAATCAGTTTTTATGTTTCCAAAGATATATTTTTAGCGGAAACATCAACTGAAAGCCTTGTTATTCTGTCTTGTGACGTAAGTTTCTTTCTTACTCGCTGTATCTTTTTACAACCTCTTCAAATTCAGAATAAACTGCGATTGAGAGAGTCGTAATTTTTCTACTTCGGAGGTCACCCAGTAGGGAATGTACAAAAAAAGCAAAACCACTATTTCCTGATGCATATTTTGATGAGTACAATTTGGCAACATGGTACATGGAACCAAAGGGATCAGAAAAGTGTCCCTTAGAGAAACACTTTTCTGATCCCCGGTTCTGTGGAACTACCCGTTAGCGGACACGCAATAGCGCACAGTAAAATCAGTGAAACTATTTTTTTTCCCAAACTCATAAACCTTGATTATAACCGAGAATTTATCATATTCAACTGAGATTATGTTTAATCCCAAGCTCATGTTTGTAAATATGATAAATCGTTGATCAATTACTTAATTAATTACTTGATTAACTGTGCTCCAGGATGGTAATGCTGGTTTTGCTCATTGATACAGGTGGAGAAAGACAACATTACAAGACAGATGATGTAAATCAATGTTTTTATCTTCTTCACACTTATTTTAATTTAACTTAATTTTTATTGCAAAACCTGTGGAGGGTACCTATCATGTACGGGTAAAAATAATATCAGTAAAACCTGTCTTTTGCGGACACCGACGGGGCAAAAAATTCGTCCGTATAAAAAAAGGTGACTGTTAACCAGGGGTCGAAATGCATGCTTTTATTATATTAGGGAAAATCATTATTTGGCAATAAAAGAGGGGTGACCGCATCTGAGGGGAGTGTCCGTTAAGAGGAGTCTACTGTAATTGGTTTAATGAAGAGAAGAAAAATTCTCCAAAAAAATTTCCATATTTATCACACTTTTCAACCTCTGCTTAATCACTGGTAAATGTGATAAACGTATTGAAATGTAATCAGTACAGTAAGTAAATGGAATTTATTCAATTCGGATATTTTCATGTTCAAATCAGAAGATAGTTTGGGTTTTTTTCACTTTAGATTAGTATTATACTTGCATGATCGCTAAGTGGAAATCAAAGGACAATGCTTCGGTGCTACTTGTTGTTGTAAAACGTAAATCAGGAACACCCGGATATGCTTAATTCATGAATCGGTTTCATGGTAATCATTGAGTTCTTTAGAATCATTCAAACAACTTTCGTCATCAAGGGGAAAACGGTAATAATATGTGTCGTAGCATTCTCGATTATTTTAATGGATATATATATATATGCCTTCAAAACGAAACATTGTTCCGAAAATAGCCGTTCGTGTCCATTACCGTAAATTAACGAACTGATTAGATATTTCCCGACGAGATTGTTACCGTGGAATTCGCCATATATTTAGGTGTTGTCCTCTGCCAAATTACCACCTTGATAAGGATTGTTCCGACAATCGCGTGCTCTCACCACATTGTCTGTCAATGACCTCACTTCAGTGGCAATGAAAATTCGAAAATAATCATCACTAAACACATCGCACGTTCATATGTTTTATACATATCCATACTGTTTTAGTTCTTAATTTCCTGTATCTTCAACTTTTATCACATACCGTATATAATGTCGAATACACACAAATTGCTAACATTAATATAAAAGGTTCTCAGAATTTCTTTAGTTATTAACTGAAAATACTGAGAAAACTCTTGTAATTTATTTTGAGTTAAGAAAATTCATTGCATTTTTTCGCAAAATTTATAACATAATCATCTTATAGAAATTCCAGAGAAAATTATCCTTTTTATATCTTTCCGTTGCAACGGAAGTAATACATAACACGCATGTCCATTATCACTGTACAAAACCGGGATATCGATTTAGGAATATTGATGAAATTTACGTTTCAGGGTAATGTTGAGTTTTCTAATATCATTATCTGAGATGCGTGGTCTTTATTGGTTGTCTGAAGCGTTATTTTGTCATTATCGGAAAAACCACTAACATCTACCAAATGATTATGTTGCATGTTAGTAAAATGATTCGTGTCAGTGTACGTACAATTTTGATATTTTATCCTCCGTTTTACGTGTAAAATGAAAATTATTATCAGTTGCTAATCGATACAGCCTTTGAACTGGTTAACTTGACAAATATTGATTATTGTGTAACAATAATATATATTGCACCGTTCATTTTGCAAAACATACTGCATAAGCAAATGCTATCAAACTATCTCTCAACACTGATATTCTGTATGTACTTGACAAATTACGATGTTGAAAATACTTTATTCTTGTTTCATTTTTTCCCATCATCTTCGTTTCTGCATGACAAAGCCACTATAAAATAGGAGCTAAAACTTACCTATCTAAGTATGGAACAATTTACTGCTCGTGCAAAAATGATTAAATTCGATATGAATCGAATATTTTGGTCATTCACTTATTATTATCGAATTCCTGAACTTATTACTCTTTTTGTATCAAAAAAGTGTATTCAGACTTTGCATTTCGAATTACATTTTCTTGCAAAGCATGTTTCGTATATTCGTATAGCAAATAATTATTGGCATAATAACCTGATGTTCCGAGTTCTGAATCTTTTGAAAAAGCATGGACGATAATCTTCTTCCGGATCTTAGAATTATAGAAAAAGATGCGTTTTATTTCTTATTTTGATATTGATCTTACTTTCTTCCAATACATACTCTTAGAAACATCATGATCGAAACAGTGATGCACTAGCTTAGAGGAATCAAAGCATCTGCATGAAAGGAATTTCGAATCTAATGTGATCATGTTTTTGCAAAACTTGTATTTCAATTTTGGAAAAAAATGAAATAATCTGAAATTGAAAGGATATATTGGAATAGGATATAAACCGAACTCGATGTTCAAGCATTCGTGAAAAACATGAAATTTCTGTGATGCACTTAAATAGCCCAAAAAAGAGTTTGATAGTTTTAGAGATGTTTTTTATATTAGCCATGATCCGTAATAACCATGCTCGAATTGAACTAGCTGTAATGAGAGAATAGATGAATTATTATGTAAAGAAGCAAAATCTTAAAAGATTTGAGAATTTCTTTTTTACAAAATATCCTATTCTCCAATATATAGTTTCAGTTTCAGATTATTTCATTTTTTTTCATAATTGAAATACAAATTTGGCAAAAACATGATCACATTAGATTTGAAATTTTAATTCATTTATACTCACCGAGAGGTTGGTGCGCTGACCCCTCGGTGTGGGACTGCCTGCTGTAGTAATCGTTTTCTGTGATCGTGTTGTCGTCGTTTCTGTTGTCAGAATCCACGCGTCAGAAAAGTTTCGGCAAAGGATGATTCTGGTATCGAATTCCGACACCACTAAACAGTTTTTGGCACTTTAGGTGAGTATCTTATCGACCTGGGCTACCATGCCCGCGTCGGTCAATATGTAATACTGTACGTATTATCTGAGTTGGGCTAGAATATCTCTTCAAGATGGAAAGTTTAGGAAGACAGAAGAAGCGAGGACAAAAGAGTGATAATTAGGGGTGCGGTTCTAAGTGGGCCCACTTTGGCTGTTTTAGGGCAGTATAGGAAGATTACATTTGTGACTCTTACGGTAGTGTCATAAATAGACTATGACACTACCATCAAGTAACGATACAATTTTTATTTTTCATCATCATAAACTCAATAAATCTTGTTTAAAATCAATTTGTATTAGTTTTATTCATTTTGTACCCCTATTTCATCTTATCCGACTATTCTATATTCCCCACAAAAATTTATTTATATCAAATTTGTTTCTTAGCAATAATATTTATTTTTAAATATGATACGCTTATCAATGCAAAGACAAGAAACCGAATTTTATAGAATTATATACAGAGGTTTTAGGTTTCTCTACCATGTTTATAATTGGAATAATCGAAAAAATAAAAGTGGTATTTTCCATATTACCCGAATGTACTATATATGAAAGAAACACCCGTGAATTGTTTTTGTCATTATATAATTCACTAGCATTTCCTTTCTTATAATAAAGTTATTTTTCCAGTACGTTATTACTTAATAGATCTTTTCGACATATTAAGATTGAAAAATAATATTTCATTTTATGTATATTATGCGATGCATATCTCATTCGATGTCTCTGACATGCATGTTGTTAGAATCAGCATTGTGCTAGCTTAGTCTAAGTGGAGGGAATTGAATTTAGATTCACATAGGTGTTTTAGACTAGTGGCTGCGCCATGGTCCCCACAAGAGTAAGACTGACAGCCTAGAGCCATATTCTCATCCTTTTTTTTCACTCTATAAATTCTCTGTAGTGGTAAAAAAATATCATTTATGTGGAGGGGGAGGGGCACGGGATGCTTGACTTGAGCTTCGTGTAAAAAATCTGAGTTTTTTAACAAATTTCTGTGTGTAATGGATATACGCTGCTAATACCGTGATCCCCTTTCCCCTAATGGATTTTCACTTTGTCAAAAACAACAAACTCAGTTGTCAAACACAACTGAGTTTTTGAGCTTACTTATTCCAAATTTATCCCGTTATGAATCGGTTTCTACTGTACCATTTCACATACTTATTGCTCATACAGTATGCAAATAGTACCGACAGGGAATGTCATTCAACAGACACAACAACGCGCGATATTCGAGTTATCCGTCCTATATCTTTAATATAGGAATATCTTTAGGCTTTTGCGTAATCTTGAATCGCAAAAATTCCTGTGTTATATTTCAAAAACCGTATTTCTCCCATGAACAAAAGCAGTATTCATGATCCTGTTCAAGAACTTTCGTCTTTTTTTTCGGTTTCACTTCCATTCTGATCTTTCGCCGGATCCAATATATGTGTTCCATAATAATATTTTTTGCGCCGTTCGTGTTGTTAGCTTTACATATATATACGTATATACACATAGATATATATGAAGTTTTTTTTTTCCTTCTTTTATTTCTTGATGGAAACGTTCCACTTGAAACTGTCTACGCTTGTGTGAAAAATAGCTATGGTCAGATGCAGGTGCTGAGCACACATCAATCCCAAATTCTCGTTATTTCCTAGTAAAGATATAACTATGCTCGAGGATTTCTAGATACTTTCTACGAGTATACATGCTTATAAAGAATGAGGAAGATAAATGTTATTCCTCTGTTAGGAAATGAACCATTTTTATACCTTCTTTTTTTGGCAGAGTAATTATATCCAATTGTTCTGATCTTTTATATTCTATGAAGAATTTTGTATAGATATAAAATAGAATTCATACATACAAGGGAAAAGGAGGGTGGCAGTACGTACCTAGGGAATTGTTGATGACGAAACGAAACTTGGACAGATAAAGTTTTAAAAACTTCAAGGTACATAGCTTATTAAGCCAAGAGTAACCGTGCGAGATTTTGAAGCAGTAGCTGCATAAACAAATGAGTTATAAATTTTCTTTAAAAAAATAAAGAATGCCACACACTAAGAAATCTTCCCACTCTGTCGGGCAAGAGCACGCAGTATGTGCACGTGACATGAGTATAAATTAATATGGTGTGTACAATAGTAACACATGGGATGAATATATTATATAGTCTTCACATGTGCTTACATAACTAATTAGGCTTTGATTGCATATTGAAATACACAGAATTCTAGCGGGTATATACGATTCGAACCCAGACCTGCGCAGTCAGAGGCTAGCTCCTTAACCACTCGACTGCCAGGAAGCATTTGTACCGAGATATTAATTTCAATTTTTTAAACACCCCCGTCCATCTGTCACGTCCATACATTGCTATTGCTCTTTCCACCATTTTTTTCCTGCTGCTCCCTTTATAAGGATTGGAGAAAATATATCTTTTCAGCAAAAAACGACTCATACAGGGAGTCGGAAAAGGAAAATAGTCAAATTTGCATGAATAAATACGTGATCGCAGTTTTCTGCCGTCGAATTTCTAAAGCTGTCCATTACTTTGTGTTAGTTCATTACTAGAAATAGTAGCCCTTTCTCTCTCTCCCTGAGCTATTTCAAATAAATTTCCTGGTTAGTGATGCATCATAGATGCACATAGAGATATGTGGTAATCTGATCATTTGAATATTTTTTCATAGAGTATGGTTTTTTTTACTTCGATTTTTTGCAGTCCTGTCCCCCACCCCCACCCTTTAGTAATTTTAGCAGAAGAAATAATCGAATTTTCTTTAAGGAAATAAATTTTTGTCATGTTCATCAACCAAAAGAAATTACATGTTTATAAGTGCAATATTCGCTGAGGTATTTGAATTCAAAACCGCTGAAATGAAGAAAAAGCAGCATAGGAAGCATAAAACGAGCTCGTCCGTTAGTTTATGGGGTTATTTTTCTCCTTTCAAACTAGTTTCGAACTCAGATATCTCAGCGAATATCGCACTTTGAAACATGGATTTTTTGTTGGTCTCAGGATAAAGTTAGAGGACAGGGAGATCCGACGCACAGGCGTTGGATAGGCCACGTTCAACTGTCAATAAGATCATGCGGAATGTCCTTCGATATTATCCGTACAAACTTTCACTTGTGCAGTGGTTGGTTCCACATGAATATGATGCTCGATTCCGGTTCTCACTGCAGTTTCAAGCTCGCGTTGAGGTCGATTCAGAATGTCCTTGGAATATCCTCTGGACAAACGAATTGCATTTTAACTTGGATGGTGCAGTCGATACTCACAACTGTCGAATTTGGGAACGATATCCCCCGGAACAAATTCCCATCACTTCATGAAGTCCGCCACAAAATTTTACAAGATTCTGATCGCTGGTTTCGCCTGTAGGTTACTTTAAAATAGGATCTTTAAATTATGGACGCCTTGTATATAAATTTTAACACAAATTTTACTTCATTTAAAACATTTTTGTGATTGAAAATTATTGTTTACGGCCAACAGTTGAGAAGAAAAATGCGTGGGTGAGAACTTTCTGGGTACGCTGTATAGCCTGTAAGAGAGGCATAATAAGAATGGTCCTCGATTCACTTGATATCCATCCATCCAATACTTCATCAGAAAACTACAATACAATTTCATTAGTTCCGTATATAGCTGGAGGAGTTTATGTATTATATTATGCGTTTCTAGTTTTCAGAATTTAACTTATTGCTTTTCAAATTTTTTTTTTCTTTTACTGATTTTAAGAAAACAGTTTTGTTTCATTATAAGCCGAATTAGTTTAACTTCTCGTAAAAACTGATTTCGACCGTATTTTGCTAATAAAGTTATTTTTTTTACTACAACATCATTATATACAAATACAAAGGCCGCAACAGGCAAAATGCCCTTTCTCAGAAATACTTTATTTCTGAAAAAAAGATCACAATAATTGTTTATCATGCTGTTACTTATTATTGTGCATCATTTAAAATTTTAAAGGATGATAAATCACTTGGATGAATAAACCCGTAATTACCTTAAATTTTTCTTTAGAACAACGAGCAAAAAATAATTATTGAACAGAAAAAAAAAATACATTCAGAACTTAAGTATGTTTTGTTTTGTAAGACAATTGTTTTTTTCTCTCTGACGTGAGGCGTAATTATTCATTCAAAATATTATAAAAATGTATGAGAAATGATAGTTGACTGAAAAAATTAATAAAAGAATTAATTTGAATTCTTTCAAATTAATCCAGTAAATGGTCGAAGAAATTGATGGGGATTTATTTTTTTGACAATCATATTTATAAGGGCCACATGAAAAGAAGTCATCTATGATTTTACTCATATAATTCTTTAAATGTGATGCTACGATTTTATTGAATGCGGTGAAATAAACTTTTCGCAGAAGTACGTATGTATGTATATTTTTATTTTATTTCGTTAAACGTGAAGGGATTTTCTGCGCCATTTTAACGGCAACACTAAAAACAACCCGAATCTCATCCATCAAATCTCTATACACGAACGTGATTTCCCAGTTTAAATAGCACCTTAATATAAGTACGTATATAGTCAAATATAAAAAAAAAAAAGCAGGAGTTGTCGAGAATGCTAAGGAATGCGAAATTTCTATACAATGCAATATTCAATCTCACAAGTATGGCTATAATAAAATATTAGATAGCTACACTTTTTTTAAAAGAGAAGCAACGAAATCATGTATTTTTTATTCAAACTTACTTTTTTGCCCTTTTCCTTCTGTATGTATATATATATATATATATATATATATATATTTTTTTTTTTTTTTTTTTTGCTTTACAGGAAAATCGGGCACATCCCTCTCCCTCCATATTGCTCCTAAATACGCACTTAGCGATAAAACAAAGCGCTGCTGCTTATTTTTAAGCATTTCTCGGCGATCGTGTGAGGCGTGTAAATGCCGCTATTACCGATTTCTCTCAACAAGATGACTTGACGAGTAACTCGCTGAAGCGTGATTTCCTGAAGCATGATGAAAATCGCTCACTTCCCGACCCTCGTCTCCCGTTTCCTATTTCTGTTCTAACCCTGTATTACTATTGCTTTCCGCCATTTTTTTTTTCCTGCTGCTTCCTTCATAAGGATTGGAGAAGATATATCTTTTCAGTAAAAAAAAAACGACTCATACGGGGACACGAAAAAGAAAAATAGTCGAATTTGCATGAATAAATACGTGATCGCAGTTTTCTGTCGTCGAATTTCTAAAGCTGTCCATTACCTTATGTTAGTTCATTACTGGAAATAATAGCCCTTTCCCTATCTCTCTCCCTGAGCTATTTCAAATAAATTTCCTGGTTATTGATGCATCATAAATGACTTATTCAATGTATGCTTGAATTTATCCCCGTTTGTCTCTGTGAACAAAGAAAAACAAACATCAATTTTTGTTGCTTTAAAAAATATATATAGTTTTCATTTTGTTCTAAATCAGCGTTGCCCAACCTTTTTTGAACTCAACAACCATCAAAATGTCTGAAGCAAATTGACGGACCACTTGTCTCCCGTATTACGGGTCTCTCTCCTGTAATTTTGCTTGGTCCGATCTTTTTTATATATTTGTCCCGTTTTTGCAGTTTATCTGAATTTTAAATGTTTACTAAAGTTGTGAACAAAAAGGGTTTTCATAAATATAAAAAATATAAATAAATTATACAAATTATAATATAAGTATGGCAAAAATATAAATATTCATTTTAGATAGTTGTCAGGCTCTATGTTTTTCTCCGCAATTTTAATAAGAATTAGTGATTGTGCTTATATACTTTTGACAACATTTTTGATCAGAATTGGCGATGTTTATTTTACTCTAATTAAAAGACCTCAATTTACCAAATTTTCTCAATAAAATATGGTAATCTGATCATTTGAATATTTTTTTTCGTGAAATACGTTTCTTTTTACTTTAGTTCCCCACTCTTCAGCAATCTTAGCTGCAGAAATGATCGAATTGTCTTTAAGGCAATAAATTACATTTTTTGGCAAAATTTAGTAATATCCAGTAGGATCGTTTTAAGAGAGGACAGCATTTTCCTCTCATGGTGAACTTAAGTATGAAGGTGCAATATTTTTGAGCCCATTATTGTTAATACTAATATCTATTACAACGGTTGGATAACTTCTTTTTGAGTTAGAGCTAAATTATTTAGTCTGCCTGCGAACCATCCATACCATCGTAGCAGACCATAGGTTGAGAATTGTCGATCTAAATTCATTTGCCGATACATGTACACTCATGTAATCCATATGTGTGAAATTGATTTTATACGTATGTACGTATGCGGTCAATTTTAGGGAAAAGAATTCCAAGAATTATTCATTTTTTTAGTTTATGATTCTTTAGGTGAAATTTAAAATTCTCAAACCTCGCTAAATTAGATTTTCATTTACTGTTGTTCTTTCCTAAAAATTTCTTTTGAACCATCTCGTGAAAATTAAGATGTATCGATAAAACAGACGCGTATGTATACTTGAAAACTAGAGTCTCTCCGAATGAAGAGAGACTTTCATATGAAAATAATATTATATATTGAATATAATAATTTTAATAAACCAAAAAAAATGTCCGATTAAAGTGACAAATTTCTTGGAATACGTAATAGCCATACCTTTCGAAACTAAAATTTAATTTCCATATAATCACTATTTTCTTACATTTTACAAACAAATATTTTTCAGTGAATGTTTGTGACATTCTTAAAAAACCAAACCATCTGTGGAATGCATCTGTATTTGCAAATTCAATTAAAGTATAATATTTAAATATTATACGATAATGCGGTAATGCTTTGGTCAACTAACTGCTCGAAGATTCTCTTTATTGAAACAAAATTGACGTGAACACCGATTCAATATCAATGCCACCAGCCTCAAAAATATTTTTACGAAATAGATAGGCAAATAAATGCAAAAAAAAATTGCAATACGAAACACATTTTTGAATCACTTTGAATCTATAATAAATATCTTCAACACAATAACTTTATTGTTATTCTAAGGAATAACGGCTGTTAGTAAAATTACTAACTTTAAATAGTAATACTGTAATTAAATTATTTTATCCGTATACCCCGATTTCAGGTGAATTTAACCTGTTATTTTCTATTTTAACATGCGATTATATATATATTTGTTATTTATTTTACGTGACATTGATATGATTTTGAATTTTATCTTTTTGTCCTAATTTTACGTCAATGACTAGCACATTTATTTTGTATTTATTTTCTCTATATATTTTACTTTCTTTCTCCTAGTGTTAAAGAAGTGACAATCCTTATTCAACGAAAATTTTAAATACTGATTATATAGTTACAAAATCGACGTAACCTAGACGAAATCGCAACTTTTTTATTTCTTTGACGAATAGTTATATTTCAGTTTTATATATTTTCACCGAACTTTTCCGTTTATTTTAACTCTTTTATATTGCATCAAGGATTTTTTTAAAGTCTTCTTTTACTAACTGCTTTCATTAAAAAAAAAACGGCATGCGCACAAAAAAGTCGTCCGATTATTAAGCTATCAGTGATTTTTCAAATCTTTCAAAAACTGCCAGTCATCAAACGCCTTGCTCAGCCATTCTCGCCCAGCAATATAATTTGCTGTTCTCTTTGCGTTTTTTATGACCCTTTCCCTGTACGTCTGGTAGTTTTCGTCATGCAATTTTCATGCAAAGAATCGTCCTCCGAACTGTCTGTAATCGGTAATTATCAGGGCGCTACCGCTAGAAAGCATGCAGCGATAATAGCAACTTTCATACATGGCATGCGTCTAATTTATCGATACACGGAAGGCTGTGAACGCTCTGGCTTTTGACAGCACAAAATAAATGCCTTCTACGAGCTGACTTTGCTCTTTGCAAAAGGAATATATTCGCGGACTCTTAAAGTTATGTAAACTAGTCATTACATGTGCGATTTCTTTGATGCTTTCAACAGAGATGTCTTTTTTTGCGTGATATGCTAATGAGATACCTTCATATAATGGTTATTGTTTTTTCCTCCTTACCGCTGCTTGGTTCTGTGTATACATATAATTATACAAACAGTATTATTCTCTAGTTTTTATTCGTAAAATCAATACTTTTACTTTCATTTCATTATAGATAATCACTCTAAAAGCAAAAACCTGAAAGAAGCGGAGACTTGAATTTTTTCCTTCATCCGCTTCTTTTGGTGCTGGGGTGGCCGAGAAGGCGAAAACAACATTGGATCCAAGGTAGGATTATACATAATCACTTACCTTTCTTATCAGTGAAAAAAAACAGTATTGTACAATTTATAAAAGAGCGACGGTATATGAAGTATCATTTGCATTTCGTGCAGATAAACTCTTGTTGAGGGGATATAAAATACTTGTATAAAATTCTTGTTCTAGTATTACTTTAAAAAGCAGTAAAAGCATTGGTTTTATTACGCTACGGAAATAGTGCTTCTTTGGGAAATTTAATACCTCCCGTGAAGAAATTTAATTGCGCTACGAGGATTTGAAACTAGAGCAGTACTTATTCACTCCCTAGTCGTAACACTCAGAGAAACACAGATAATTGCACATGGTTCATTTAGTCTAAGAGTTCTTTTCTCTTCGATAGAACCACCTTTACTAAGAAAAATAATGAAAACGAAATGTACTTTCTTCGTTATGCATGTTTCGCAGGATTCAAAGTTTTGTACTGTGATTGTCGGCTACATTGCAACATGTGATATGACAAAGGTCGATAAGATACTCGCCTAAAGTACCGAAAGATGTTTAGAGGTGTTGCTATTTCGACTTGGCAGAAAACTTTCCTGACACAGGGGTACAATAGACACGGTGACATGATCGCAGAAAAAAAGAGTCCCCGATCGAGGTGCTAGCTCACCAACCTCTCGATGAGTATAAAAAACAAGCTTGCCGTTCGGAATCGGCAATAAATTGTAGGTCCCGGTCTAATTAGCCCTCGTGTGCCGAAAATGACCGTGGCGCTACAAAAATGATCAAATGATATGCCAAATGAAGTATACATAGTCATCAGAAACGTACTTATTGAGACCGCATCTTCAAATCATATGTAGTTAGGCAAACATATTTGTAGTTGAACTTTTAACAGAAAAAGAGTTTTAGGGGCACATACATTTCAACAATAAAACTCGATATTTGTATGTCAAGATGAAGACAATATAACCCCAACAGCCAGATATTTGCACTTGATCATTTTTAGCGAAATAAGACTGTTCTTACTTCTTAATTAATCTTATTTTTCATAATTTTTAAAATTCTATCACTTTCTGCTTCCTGTTTTTTTTATTCCCAAGAATGAAAATTTTTGTACTCGAGTGAAAGTGATGAAAATAATATTGTCGTGTTATTTTCATTGCTCTTCAGCAGCATTTCGGCCTATAATGGTTTCATCATTTAGTGTCAAATAAACAAGAAAATAGATTTGAAATTTTTGAAAAAAAGAGTGCATACCAATTTTATTCACTTTTTTTGTGCTTTTAGTAAACTTCAGATTATTATTTATTTTGATTGTCATTTTGTTTAATCATAAATATGCAGGAAAATTAATTTTTATATTTTTAATTGATATTTATTATCTTATATTACAACAACATTTTATTTTACTATTTGTGTTTCTTCAGCACAAGAACTATAGATACCTACTGGGGTCATTTTGACTCTATCTTTGGAATTTGAAGTTTCTGATTCTTCTCGAATGCGAAGGTTAGAAATAAATGTCGTCATATAGTTTATGAAGTAAAGGGTGTTTACATTTCAGTTTTGATTTCAATTTTGTCTGGAATAAGAGCTACCGATCAAGTGTGTTTACATTTTCTGTGAATTCTTGTAAAGCAATATTTTTGTTTCGCGAAAAAAAAATATTAAAAAAATATTCCGGTATGGGGAGACGTGGAAAATATCAGCTTTCTAAGCTATAGCATATACGTTTTGCTTATTAGCATCACAGAAATATTCTGATGTTCTTGTACATACTATTGTAGAATTTTATCAAAATGCGTTTAAATGTTAGCATCCATCTTTAACCCATCCATAATGAAGCGCCGATTTTTACCCTAGCTTGAAATAGTTTAGCTATTTTTTCCTTTACTAAACAGAATTTTATTGTTACGCGTGTTCACGTAAAATTACAAAATATTGCGACTAGAGGTGCTTATTTCAAACCATTTTTAAAAATTGGATCCTTAACTAAAATCACCTTGTGTATATTTTACATGTAATTATTATATGAATAAATTTATTTATATAATTGATATATAAATATTATACACGGTAGTTATAAACAAACTGTCACTACTCAGGCGTATAGTATATAGGCGATATATGGACCATGGACAATAGTTCACACACATCTTTTGGAAAGTGGTACTTTTTTTCCATTTTTTTCACAGTTGTTTTTTCCCATGGTCCACATAACGTATATACCAAGTTCCAATGAAATACGTCCACCACAACGGGAACTACATAGGTCGGAGTAGTGTCAGTCCAATGTAGCACCCGTCGAGGTGGACGTATTTCATTGAAACGTGATATATACGTTATTTTGACAATAAGAATAAAATAACAGCAATAAAAAGTGCTACTTTTTCACCTGGTGGTCAAAAATTTAACTTTTGAATATTTCTTTTCCCCATGGTCCATATAAATATATCTTATATATACTAAGTTTCATCAAAATACCTTCATCTGAATGAAGGTAAGCTACATACGCCTGAGTAGCGTAAGTATATTTATATCACCACCCTGTATTAAATCCTCCATCAGATATCAAATTTTTTTAATCAAATACAATATCTTGATGAGTTAACTCTTCACGAGTCCTTTTTAAAAAAATATATACTCCATAGAATCATATTGATATCACCTTTGTTGAAATATTATTTGAAAATACCACTGGTATATATATAGTTCATTTTTAATTATATGTTTATCACAAAAAATATTCTTCTCTGATTTTCACCTTATGCAGATGCTAATCATTAATCAACACACTTTTCTAATAACTCGCACTTTTGTATGAAGTAATTAATTCACGTAATCACACACGGAACGTAAGAAAATTAATAAGAGATCTTTCATAACCTGCCAAATCAAAGGCAACGGATTTTCGAGTATTGTTGTGGAAATAAAAAATAAGCTATCTCTTTGAAGATGAAATACGAAGGGTTCTTCAGTTGTTTTTTATTTAATTTTTAATTTTTTTTGCGCTTTATTCTTCCTTAAATCTGCAAAAATATGTTCACCGACCTTCTTTTCCACCGTATATTTATTATTTTTTATTTCGTTTTATCTCCTATTCTTTTCATGCTGCAGTCTTCGTCCACCATCCGTGCAGCCAAAGTGATAGCTTTTGGAGCTTCGAAAAGCTGCAATGAAGAGATTGAAGTTTCGGAATCAGAGTTCCATTGAAAGTTCACAGTTTTCTCACGCCTCCCATATTTCGCAGTTCTTTTCTTTTGTATTATTATTTTTTTTTCCTCATCTCCACGATACTCGCATCTCTCTCTACATATTCTTTTTTCCATTTTCTCTTGTGTGAGGGTGCTGGTATAAGCTGCGAGAGCGATATTTCAACAAAATGCTAGTGACAGAAGGAGGATTTCAGTGGCAATTTCTTTCAATGAATATTCATATTCTTTACGCTTCTTCTGTGGAAGATGGAACCCAGTGAATTTCAATATTTCAAATTTATATGTATATATATCTACGTTTCTTATACTACTATCACTTCAAGAATTTTTCTATTTCTGTATCTTATAAATACAAAGACAAAAGTATTTTTTCCTCACTATGGGATTCCTTAGAATCGGATAAACAACGTGGAACCGTCTGTCAGTTACTTGGTCTGGTGCACACCAACCTAGAGTGTATAGTAGAAATGATTCCAAGTAAGAAAACGTAAAAGAGTCAGTTTATACAGTATTTTAAATGAGAAACACTCAGAGTGGGCGTGATGGGACAAGAAACGAAAAAAAAGCACAAAAAAACGGAATATTCGGTTGAGAAAGCAAATTTCAATGTGAATCTAATACATTATATGGAAATCGTGTTTTCGGAATACGAATAATATATTGCCTAAAAATTGTATTTTCTTTTATGTGGCAGTGAATGCGTTTAGAATAAATTAAAAATTCTTGAATAACACGATATACTGTCAAATACTTTCAATATTCTGTTACTGTCATTTCAATCACCGCCTTTTCAATGACTTTTAGATATATTTTTTTACTTTAAATTGCTATTTGAGGCAATTCTTTCAGCTTTCCCAAAAGTTAAGTATGTGATGCAAACTCGTGAATTGTTAGGCAGTTGTAATTTTTCTTGGTTGAAACGTGAAAGGCAAAGCTATAGCAATACGCACATAACCATATATGGGTCGAATCGCTATTCGCTATGCAAAAATTATATAAATCGATCATTATAAAGAAAAGTCTGATACTCTCATGGGTTATGGTGTTCAAAAAATAAAATGTTTTCAAAGTACTGATTTTAGTAAATTAGCTTCGGCATGACAAAAAAACATTTGGAAGTATTTCCATGCTTTTATGTTGATGGTATTATCAAACCAGATGATTCGTCAATGTCGTTAACATTTTTTTTCACTATCCTCTTATATTTCTCATATATGACAAAAAAAATTCGAACATGTAAATTTATACTCTGGAGACGTTTCCTACATAATTCCAGAGCTATAATATTCCTCAAAACAATAAATCGTATCATTGGCCAGAGGTAATTAAAAGTAATAGTACAGTAGTTCCCAGTCGGGGGTGCGTTCAACCCTAGATGTGTGAGAGAGCATTTTTGGGCGTGCGAGATGGAAAAAAAATTACTACATGTTGACTGATTATTCAGGAAAATTAAAATAATGATAAAAATTGAATTTTTCAGTTCCTAAAAAAATATGAATCATACCAATATTTTGATGCCTCATCTTCTGACTTATGCTCGCAGAATTGTGTCAAATGAGGTTTGCGTTGTAAAAGTTCCTTTTTCGATTAGCGATTGTACTTGTTTTCTTTTTTGGTGGAGAAAAAAATACCATTATTTACCTAAACTTTTTCGTAGTTTGTTTACATTGATACCTCGTATTATTAGCATGCTGTGCTTAGATTTGATACTGTCGTGAGCACACATGACTTGAGAAAAACGTCAAAAATTTCAGTCAAGTGTCAAAGAAACATTAATTTATACTTGTGGCTAGAATCAAAAAGTAAAGATTATTACACATTATTAAACATTATTCTATGAATGTTTTTTTACCAAATCTGAAAAAATGTTTAACAATAATACTTTTTTTTTAGTTTCGTTTTTGAATTAATTTTCAAAAAAATGAAGCAAAAATTAAATATCAACCATAGCCAGAAAGACATTAAACAATTAGTAAAAGAATTCACGAAAATTAATTATTGGATAATTAATGTAATCAATTACAGAAAAACGTTAATTTTCTAACAGATAAAAACGTATCCAAGAGGGTGCGGGGAGGTTTTATTCTTTATGGGCGTTGTATAATATTTTATCATGGGTATATATTGCTTATAATTTGTGTTAATTGCATTTTTAATTGGGTTGCTGTATTTTTGAAATATATGACAACCATATTTTTATGGGCATCTTTTTATCAGCCACCTCGTTGGGCATTTTGTCTGTTGTGGTGTTGTATTTGTATAAGGTAAGTAGCATTTCTCTGGAGGTGCGGGAATGAAAAATGTTTGGGAACCACACACACACACCGTGATAGTACCATCTGTTTGGGTGCGAGTAACATTGTTGTATGTGACTGAGTAACAGGGTGCATAGCAAACAGGGTGTGTGTCATTTTACTGGTGAACCGTTGATTCTAGAGGTATATTTCCAATTACAAAAAAGTTTCCAAATAGCGTGTAGTAGTACTCAGATATATCATTCATGTTTCAAGGGATTATATAGTTATTGAATTAAAAAAACATTTTTTTGCAGTCCACGTGTACCCCAGAGTCCAAAAAGGTGTTGTCGTGTCTCTCCTAATGCCTACTAAAGCAATTCCAAGTTTACAAGTGCCAAGATATTCGAATTCAAAAAACGCTGGAAATTTGGGAAAGAACTGTGTTAACTGCGGAAAAACAGTTTTACCAGCATTTAACGCTGTTCTTTCCCAAATTTCCTCCGTTTTTCGTATTCGAATTGCGCTTAGAAACGTGGAATGTTTTTACTGGGCATCAGGAGAGACAGGGCTACATCTCTCTAATCAAACTTTGGGGCACACGAGAACTGTTTAGAAAGTTAATTTTTTTTATTTTGATAACTATACAACCCCTTGCATCATGATTGGCATACTACACGTTATTTAGATACTTTTTCTAACTAGAAGTATGCCTCTAGGATCAACGGTTCGTGAGTAAAATGACATACCCCCTGTTTGCTATGCACCCTGTATATAAGAGGCTCGACCGGAAAGCTAGCGTCGAGTCTGCAGTTTCGTTTCCTGAGATTGGCAAAGGTAACTTCTTTTCCTATCGAACCTGAGGCAACCACCGATTGATGGTGTCTTCTCGATATGATATCGTGTATGTCTCCTCGGTGTTGAAGAAAAGGACGAAAGTGCATTACGACATGTGAACAAGTATCACACCAAATGGAACTGAAACGGGTATAAACATTCTAGCACTACTAGTACTACTACTTTACCATGCACCCCAACTCCTGTCATATCACCACACAACAATTTACTACCGATCGACTCGGAAGCAAATGGAGAATAAAATCGTTCTGGGAAAATCATTATAGTATACTTTCGTACTCGTTTCGAGCATGGAGGGGACCTTTGTTTGGGCAAATTGAAAAGGCGCCATCTATCGTTGTTCACCTCACGTTCGAAAATTATTGCTTCTCGGCAGGGAATCAAACTGTGGTCTCCCACTTGACAGACTGGGATACTGACAACTGTACTACCGTGGAAACATTCTATATAGTATTAGTGATCTATACGTGCTCTAAAGCAGAAGAATCGTTTCTTGTCAATCGAGCACCTTTTTGTCAAGATTTGATTGCAGTTGGCACCATCATAGAATATACACACCAACCTTGGAAGGAAACCTCTCCACAGTGGCAACGTTAAAGAAGAATGGGGGACCACCCCTCCCACGAAATTTTTTTAAATTCAAATCGGTTTTCTTCAACTTTAGAAAAAAATTGTATAAATCTGATATTCTATATCAAACTAGCAGTAATACCTGGCACAGTCCGGGGTTTCTCCATATGCTGAGAGCATTAAAAAATTGACAAACCATTGTTTGGGAATCAAGATAACCAAAGTAGACATTCCAAAAGTCATTGTTGCTGGACAAAAAATGCCCAGCAACAATGACTATTGGGCATTCGCCAAACTCTGACGAAATTTTTAAAGTAGCCTGTCGTTTACGCTGTGGCCTATTTGGTACATGTACAAAATTTGACAAAGATTGGTATAAAATTTTAGATTTGTAATAGAGAGCATTCAAACATACAGACATATAGAAAATCAATTTTATGTACTTACATGTCGAGTTTTTCGTATTGTAACGCTAATCTGTAATTGAAATTTAAAATTTTCTGTATTTATGCAAAATATCTCTAGGCTATGATAAGTTATCTTATGTCAATTGTTGTAGTCAATCAACAATCAATAAGTTGTCTTTTTATGTCAACTGGTTGATTTATTATTAATTTGATATTTATTCTTGGCTCGATATTCATTTTTTTGGGATGCAGTCTTTGTATGATGTCATTTTGTACTCGATGGGATTATGGAATTCAAAGAAATCCTTGAACTTATGGAATTCAAAGAATCTTGAAGAAAACAGACTTTCGTAGTTTTTCCCGATTTGCGTAGTTCCTTATTTTTTGTTAGAAATCTGAAGGGAAAAAAACTACGGAAATTCCGTAGTAGTTCGAAAATATGGCATAGAATATGACAGAAATATCCTCTTAATTGCACAACTTTATGTATAATTTGTCTTTGGAGAACATAGAATATCTTTTAGAGGAAAGTATCTTTTGCTAGTCCGAAACGATCTGTATCTCTGGTCCCAGAGGAGGGTTCACGAATCGTGACCTATTGTTTTTATTCCCCTATATACGTTCGACTTCTATGTATGATAGATAACTAAGTTCATTGGGGATTGTAAAATTACTCTTGCGTGCACATAGTGTGCCCAGAGAGTATATAATATATCGTACAAAAATTAATTTATTTTTATGCCCTTGTATTCTCATGTATTTTCCTCGGCCAAACAATATCGAATACATAAATACGTAACTTTTAAAAAACAATATATGGTTCGTGTATAAAGTTATATAAACTTCTATTTTATAACAAATGAACATAATTATAATTTATATAATTTTTAAAGTAATACACAATAATTTAGTTGCTGTTAATATGTGATATTTATGAAGAATGTTGTGCATTAATTATCATATTTATTAAACGTGGAGATCCGAAGTATACCGTGTAGTTATATCACAAGAGTAATGCGCATTTCCGCATAGCATAATTATTTTATAATGAGGATGTCCAACGATTAAACTTTAAAATTATTCATTTTTATTTCTTTTCGAGTACGTTTTAATTTATAGTGTGCGTTTGGTGTGTGTGTTACATAATATTATCCATATACTACACGCATCATCCCTTTAACCAACTTGTTAACTTTTAAAAGCAGACACGCCTGTAAGTAGCATATGCTTCGGGCTATAAATAAAATAGATAATTTAAATCAGCAAAGACTCGCATAATAATTGGAGTAAACGTTTGTTAAAAAATAAATAACAAATCAAACGCAGAGGAAAATCCAGTCTTTTCGAGAAGAAAAAAAATATATAAATAACTAAATAAAAACCAAGCTCATCAAGCATTCGTTCAGTTTTTACTGCGTTAAGAAGAGAAGTTATACTTAAAACAAGAGAAAGAAAAGGACTTCGTTAAAAAGGTAAAGCCTTTTTCTTCTATGAAAAGCTTAGCGCATTTTCTTTTGATGCACTTTCCATCGTAATAAGACATCAAAGCTGTGGCCTCTGGCAAATACCTGAAATTCCAGTCCGGCTTATCAGGAAAAGAAGGACGAGCAAGTAATAATAGGAATAAAAAAAACACGAAAGCTCCTTTGTCTTTTTCCCGCCGCATATATCCATCCACCGTTATTCCGAATTTATATGTTACTTTCGCTGCTCTTTTCCCATCGCAAATGTTCTGTCTTTCCACTACCTTATTTTTGAGAAAATTATTGTAAGACCATGTTTTTTGTTGTTTGTTTTCGTTTTTTAAGTATATATATATTATTTTATCTATACGACCACGCTCGTTCCGTATGTCCAATCCTCAAAATCAGCTTGTGCCTCTTGGGAAAGTAGAAATACAAAAATAAATTGAAATAAAACAAAAAGCTTAAGGAGAAAATTACAATGTTTCTAAAAGTCAAAGATTACAATTATTGTGGCTTTAGAAGAATAGTAATGTAGACGAGAGAGGAAAAATATTTATCTTCTATACGATGACATATAGTTAGACAATGCTAATTAGATTAAGTTACATGTCGGATTAATCGAGTTAGAACAAGATACACTGTATAATAAATTTCATACAAGATTTGTAGAAGTATATAAGCTTTAAAGAACCATATAGATAATTGAATTCTTTATTTTTTATAGCTTTAACAAATTTGTATCTCAAGTGATAAAAATAAACATGGTTAAAATCATTTATAAAATGTTCTTACAAGGCTTAAACGACAGATTTAACAACAGATATATTTAGATATTGTTTCTGGAATTTAAGAAAATTATAGTAAATGCTTGTATTTTAGACAAAACGCCAGTCAATGATAAAATTTTCTGTCAAAACTACTGTAAATTATTTATTTACGCTGTAATTTTTTTTAAACTTATTTAATAATTAGAAATTTACACTATACACATATCTATTATTCTAATTTATCAATAACATAGAGTTGCAATATTCTCAATACAATAGTAGTAGAATTATTCAATAAATCTTAAAAAAGTATTTACTAATCACGTGTGTGTATTCGTTATACGGATGAAAATACAATTTCTTTATTTTCAAAGACTTGATTTACGCTTGTAAATCAATAAATGCATTAAAAGAGCATAACTCAGTGCAATCAAAATAAAGTAAGAACTCCATGGATCAACTCTTTCTCCTTTTCATTCCGAAAATTGTATTAAATCTAATTTCACAGTTGGTGGATTTCTCTTCCTGTCATCCGTTAATTTGTTGCGGAAGTGAAATTAAGCTTGGTTTCGAGTTTTTCTTCCCTTTTTGTACTTTTTAGGAAAGCGTTATATACATATACTCTGATAAAATTTCAATTATGACTTCATCAACTTCAGATGCGATGTGAGAAGTGTTGTGATGATACTATTGATCTTTTTTCGTACTGTTTCCAACTGTATGGATAACAAATTCATTTTTATGAAGTTCACGTGTGGCAAAATACGGATATTAAATTTACACTTTTTTTGATACCGATACATATCTTGTTTGATTATGCCTAAAGGGGATATTCGTTTCTCATACATTATGAGATCCATGCTAGTCTGTTTAATGATGAGCAAAGATGTGAAAAAGATGTTTATTGATGGACCTTCAACATGGACCTACCCTGATTATCCGAGTATCGCGTTACCCGAGGTACTTTTCATAAATCGATTTTAAAAGTTAGGTGCATTAATGGAACATATGAAACGCCTTATTTTGCGACAAATTGATTTGCAAGCGTTTCAAAATTGAGTTATATCGTCCTTGGGATAAATCAGAAAGGTGGTAAAAGCTGCAGATACGGCAAAGGTTCTTTGTTATCGATTAACTTGTCAACAGGGGGTCGATACAAAATTTGTTTTAGGGCAATGAGAAAATTGGTTCCCAAGTCTCTGGACTATACGAATATTTTAAACTTGATGACTAATGCTCGTGATTACCATGAGATGCTCCCTGAAACAACAATAATATTCAATGACAGAGGACATCGAAAGACTATTTTTCAAAGTACTGTTAGTAAAGTAATATCCGAAACATTATAAATTGTAAATTTTTACAGTATTTCATACAACTTTATATTCTATTCATTACATCATTCATTTTTATAGTACTCACAACTTCACCATATTAGCATAATACCGGTGTTTCACATGCAAATATTCATCATTATAGTATTTTGCATGTGTGTGTGCGCGCACAAGCACGTATCTAATAAATATATATTACAGTAACATGTAAAGTATTTTCTATTGTACCTATTAAAGGCATTTGCTTAGCGCACTAATGTTTCCGAATCGGTACTGATATGATAAAGAGGCTATCATCTGAGCTTACACTAAGCGTGGATCCTCGTTCCACCAATCGAGATTTCACAAGACATCGTTTCATTTTATTGTACAGTAACTGGAAATTACTTTTGTTTGAGTGTAAGTTTACCATTTACGGCTTTATTAATTTCAGTTAACAACAAAATTCTATAAGTTCCGTATTATCTGAGGTAGGCCCGGCCCACATAAGCTCAGATGATCGAGATCCTGCTGTATTTATGATTGAAAAAAAAGTGACGTTTTGTTTGTCCACATTTTAACTCTGGCGGAACCATTTATGTCTCACGAAATTTGGTCGACGCATAAATCTGTAATTCGGTAGTGGTTTTGGGATCGTCCGTAATTAAAATATTTCTCCCTGCATAAAACTAGTATTAACAAACTATACACGCAGAAATTTCGCGGCTGCTAACGCATTTCTATAATTTGCTGCAGTGCGTCCGAGTGGGCATCCGAGCATTCCTTTAAATCTGAAAGTCTTAATCAGTGTCCAGTCTCATTTATGTATTTACGCGACTGTGAAGAATTTGGTGTTGGTGCCTTCGTCGCCCTCTTTCGTGTGATTCTTTGTCTCAAGCCTGCTCCTCTGTCAGATTCAGTAATGAACATTTCCTGTGGGCACCCTCTGTCACGTGCGGCAGGCCTCAAGGGTTAAATCAACGCATCATTAATCTTCCAGACTTTTCTCCCCAAAACAGCCAAAGCTCTGCTGCCTTCAGAGAAGATAGAACTGAGTCGAGCCGCGTCGCCTCGTTTCAATGTCCTTCCAGTTCACAGAATTTTTTTTTAACATTATGAAGCCTTCGTATAACTACTTTTTTTCTGCTCTCCTTGGAATATTCTATTTTTCTTTTCACAACCTCTTGAAGAAATTTTTTCATCATCTCTCTCTCTCTCTCTCTCTTTAACATATGCATTTACGTGCTGTGCCATTAAAGAGATTTTTCTCTTCTTTTTTCGGAGCTTCACTCTCTTTACTTTCTCCAAAGAAACATTTTTTTATTCGGTTAAGTCTCAATTTTTTTCTACATTACTCAAGTTTAAGCAGATTAATTTAGTTTAGAATCAAGCGAAAGTGATTTTTCCAGCACTTCAGTTTTAAGGAAATATCAAAACGCTGCTGCCTTAAAATTCTACATGCATAATAGGCGCAGACTAGAGGAAAATCAAATTGAGCCATCTGTAGGCAAAAAAAGCGTATAAGTTATGTTTCGTGCAAAATAATAAACATTATATTCACAACAGCCTTTTGCGAACAAACTATAGACAATCTGCTTTTACATTTTACTAGAATGATATCAACGAAGTCTGTGTGTATTCCTTGGTATCCACGTATAATTGGGGGGGGGGGGGGAACTCCAATTTGTTTGCAGAAAGAATCCGTCGAGTAAATAATGTAACTTCGTTGAATAAACATTCAGAACATGCAAAGTTGAGTTTTTGATAATATAAATTTCAAAACAAAAATAAAAGATATAAGCACTGGCTTGCCTGGTAATCCTAAAAAAAATTCACGTCTTACGCTCTATAGCGTTTTCAATCCGATGTAATGCTATGAGGTTCAACTCTGCATTGTTATGAATGCTAAAAGTTACATATAACAACTTGAAAATGAAATGAACTTTGCCTGCAAATATACGTGAGATTTTTTTAGAGAGAAAAGGTGTTATCTCGACTCTTGTTATATTTATTTAAATAAAATTAATTGGAGTTGTTTATTGAATGTGAAAAAATATGCATATGACATGAAGAGACGCTTCGGCACCAAATGATGTATATCGGAAAGAGAACTCATTTCTTCAAAACTTAAAAAGACGGCAGAAATGAATAACGCAGCTAAAACTTCATTTTGAATTCAGCACGCGTGAATTTTCTGATCCAGATACAGGGTTGAAAGACATGAAAATGTTAATGTTAATTATATTGTTTCAATGGCATGCTAAGATTTTGAATCCACCACCATAAGCTTGTTTGACATTCAGGTGAGTTACCCGGAATTGGGTTATTTGCACCCTTTTATCGACATAGTCAACCAGGAATCGTGATTCATTACTTTAGACGGCCTCTACTGCATGTGGAAGATGGTAATACTCGTTACCTGAATTGATTAATCGTTTCTTGTGTCTGATTGAGAGCATGATCACTTGGTTCAATCTTTCCTTACTGAATCACTGTTGATATATACCCAACACTATACGTCAATAAATGGCTATAATGGTAACACCATTTCGTTGTGGGATTCCTCGTTACTATCGTATATGTCTCTATTGCCTAACAATTCATGCTCTGCTCACATAGTTGGCTAGCCCATGTGTTGCTTCTGCTCGGTGTCTGTAGATGTTTGAGTCAGTTTTGATACATCCTTGAAATTGTCGAACATGAGCAACCAACAAATGTTGCTGTTTCCTAACTTAAATATTTAAAACTGTCATCTCGGTCATACTACATGTAAGCAGTGGATGTAACTTGTGGACAGCACGTTTATCTTTTCCTGGGACATAATGTATCCAAGCTCATAATGTATCCAAGATACCTGTTTAGATAAGCTGCCTGTTTCGAGGATCACATATGTTTCAAAGTGTTCCTATTGGAAACCTCATTTGGCATATTTATTGGTATTACTACGGAATAACTAATGCTTTGAGTTGAGTCAATTTATCATCGATTGTTGAGTCAATTTATCATCGATTGTTGAGTCAATTTATCATCGATTGTTGAGTCAATTTATCATCGATTGTTTATAAATTCCCCACATCAATTAAAAATTTTTTCCATAACATCAGTATACACATAGAAAAATTTGAATGTTGCGAAAATATAATTTATTTCTCTGAAATTATGAACGGGTGCGGTAGCCCAGGTCGATAAGATACTCGCCTAAAGTCTAAAGTACCAAAGGATGTTTAGAGATGTCGTGAGTTCGATACCCGGTTCGTCCTTGTCAGAAAAATTTCCTGACATAGGCGTAGTAGTGTGACATGACCGAAAAAAAATTGCTACCGCAGGCAGTCCCCCCATCGAGGGGTTAGCGCACCAACCTCTCGATGAGTATAAAAAACAAGCCGGCCGTTCGGAATCGGCAATAAACTGTAGGTTTCGGTCTAATTAGCCCTCGTGTGCAGAAAATGGCCGTGGTGCGACAAAATAATCAATAATCAAATTATGAATCAATATCTGGCTCAAGAATGAACATATTTCCTACATTAATTTAAACCTAAACGCAGTGAACCTCAGCCATAATTATAACATAAAACAGTTAAAACCAGAATGATTGAAATATACCTACTTATTAATTTGAGTCGATTTTAAACCTCTCTCTCCATTGAACGCATAATACGACAGCTAAATTTAGCGTAGCGTACTTCATCTAAAGTTACTTTGGTGCTGAAGCTTTGATAAAATATGAATAACAGCCAAGAGAAAAAAGTTGTCATGCCAACCAGCTCTTAAAAAGTTCCGGAAACAATGTCGTTCAACGAAACATGATTTCAGTTCGTGTTGAAAAGTATGAAAAAAGCTCACTAAATGCATCTTGCAAGATGAGAAAATCTCCCCCCAGACTAAAAAAACAATACTTCATTTTTTGGAAGATCCCTTATCAGACGTCTACATCTGAGTAAACATTATGGTAATTCTGTACTACCCTATTCGTTCGAAAACATCTTATCTCTCGAGATGTTCCACTATTTTCAGAATAATGGTCCTGTTTCAGGAAGGGAGGATGGGTGTTCGTTAGGTTTTTGCAGTTTTGTTGAGGAATTACCGGAAACATTTCCGAAAATATCCGGAAAGTGGTAACCGATTTATTCCAGAAACAGGAGAAGGTAATTTGCCAGCAGAATCAGCTCAAGCTCAACGGGGTGGTTGGTGCAAAAAGAAAATATCTTTTTCCTCGATATCCCTCCGATGATAATCTTTCTTATCGATTTCTTTCATATCGCGATGCGAAAAAGATTACAAGCTAATCTGCTTTCCTAACGGTATTGCTATATTGGTGATACTGATATTTTTCCAACTTTTTTTCAAACCAAAGTTGACACGCCCTGACTATGTCACTCTAAATTATAGCATCGAACACGCATCTATTACAATACTCGTTTACAAAATTCTGAAACAATTTATAGGACATGAGAAAATGTCATTAATATTATAAATGTTTTCATATTTTTAAAAGATGTACTATCTAGGTAAAAATATCACGCGTTTAATGTTTGATGGTAAAGGCAGTTGCACTAATAAATTATCAACACTATAAATATTCTTGGAAAATAATTGCAGAACTTTCTTAAATGAGGAAATTTATTTAGTTTATTAATTTTTTCCACGAACACGCACGAATATATATATTTCGTTCAGGTAAATATATTTTAAACATAGAAATTTGCGTCGAATTGTGTTCTAAATTTAATTTATTTGTAAGAAACTCTATAAGTTTAATTAAAACTAATCTATTCATGTCATTTACCGCGAAAATAAACGAACAGTTTTTACGAATTCATGAATGCACTGCGTAAGAATTTTTATTGAAAGATATACAAAGCTATTGTAGTATTTCATGTTTGTGGGTATTATATTTAAAATAATTATTCTAGCAAAGGCTGCTTTGAAAAAGCAGATACTTGAAAGTTTTGTCAGCACTATACGCTTACAAAAAAAATATAACATATCAATTTAAATGTGTTGAATAATACATAATAATGAATATTTATTTATTCTACCCCAAAGAAAGCCACAATTTCTTTTGAATTGAATTTTGATTTTATTGGCGCAAGAGCCGATTTTTTCAAACTACGCCAAAGCAAAGGAGAATAAAAGTAATATAAAGTTTTTCTCGTCATATCAGGAAAGTAAAAATACGTATGTTAAAACTATGATGCGCGAAACGTAAAACAACAACGTAGATTGTAAAACACTATAATTTGTCGTAAAAACCACTGTTCTTGATTAATTTAAATATGCGAGATGCCTCGCAATGGTCAGATAAAATGTCACGAATCGAAAGAAGACTATGACCAAAACTGATCGTAAAATGCCGACGATGATGTGTACCATTAAAAACATGAACATCCACTTTAACAATATGGGAACACTTGCAGACTTTCTCATAACAAAAGATATGATTGTGTGAGGTGACTATGTCCTATGCGCAACCAGGCGACACATAATTTGTTTTATACATTTGTTAGAGAACATTCTGTAAGAGCAATACAAATACAAATACAACGCCACAACAGACAAAATGCCCAACAAAGTGGGTGAGAAAAAGATGCCCAGAAAAATATGGATGTCATATATTTCAAAAATAGAGCAAACCAATTAAAAATGAAATTAATAAAAATTATGAACAGTATATACACGAAACACAATGTTTTACTGCATTACACAAAAGTTCAATGTAACTGAATTTTATATTAACATATTCAAAAAACTAATAATCCCACACTTGTGCTGTCATCCGCTAATCGAAAAGTGGTCATACCAACAGCCTTTATAGTTCAAAATACCAACACTCAACAACGTACGTAAGCAATGTTACGGGGATGAAAACAATTAATGGTACTTTAAAGTACCGTCAGTACAGTCGTGTCCATACTTGGGGCACTTTTGAACTTTACACTGAGAAATCAATCCCTTAATGAAACGTTAAAATTAGGAAAAAAATATCAACATTCTGAAAAGTGTCTAGGCTCGTTGTTTGTACTGATAATTTGAAAATTTTAGGTGCGCATTTTAGTACCTAAAAAATGAAATGGCGTTTGTCCCCAAGTTAGGAACGGGTACCCGAACTTTGGATAGTACAGTTTTTAGGTGTTGTCTCAATGTTTAAGTGCCTTAGTTTAAACTTCGTGCAGGTTAAATATATTTTTAAAAAAGTCCTAAGACAATACAAGACTGAAAACGGTCAATAAATCATTTCATCAAATGAACTTAGGAAGTAGGAAAACTAGAAAAAATTTAAAAAAGGAAACGTGAACAAACTTGGAAAAACGTTAATGTGTAGCGATTTTAGCTGACACGAACAAATAGAGAACAAAACATTTTGAAATGTTTTAAAAGCTAGAGGGCAAAAGTGTGTAGCGATCTGTGCGGACACTGAGATGTTTTTTTGCGCAATTCTTTTTATCTCATTTATTGAAACTTCATCAATGTCATCGATATCAGGAAATGAGAACACATTTGCTTTACCCATGTAAGTTCCCATAAAATGTATTGTGATCAGCTGCCATCTGAACTAGCAAAATGAAAAAGGTTGTTCACATCGAGGAATTGAATTATACGCGATGTACCGCATGTATACAATCAATAACATATATAACGATGACAATTCATTTTCTAACTTGGGACAAGTTAGTTCTTGAGATATGATCGTTTAAAATTGTTTCGTTCGACAAATGTTTGGGAATGCACACGGTATGGTCAGATAATTTAAAAGATATCGTCAGATACTCCCGTAAAAAAAGTGATGAAATTCCGTATACTAGGGAAACTATACTCCACACATTCTTCGTTTTTCCTCAAAATCAAATTTTGGTTGTAAATTGGTTTTTACAACCAAACCCTTCAAATCATCCCGAGGCTATTTGGAGAATCAATCGACATGTTAAGCCAATTGTGCTTGTATACTATTGAATGGATGTTTTCATATAATGAATAGAGACAAATCAGAGATTAAACATCAAATGTCGGATGATATAATGACAATGCTTTTAATGTGACATAACTTTACACGGAACGTAAACTTGTGCGTTAAGTTTCTGGTGTAATGACGTCGTCGTTTCCTAATGGAAATGCCCCTTCAGCAACTACACAACTTGCTTAATCGTTTCGTATGGAAGGGTGTGACATACCATTCGCTCCAGCGCTTACACTTGTGCCACAATGAATATGTTGAGTCAGCTATTCTCTGCTTATCAATCACTACCACCGTCGATGGGGGAAACCAATGTGCTCTTATTTTCTAGTTAGTGCTCGGCTGGCGTGAGGAGTAATCATTTTCCTATTTCTTTGAAGACCAAAACAGAAAAAGAACATTAAAACAAAGGGAACATGTATGGCAGATATATTCTCTTTCTTTCCTTATCATTATTTTATTTTTTTTTCATTTTCTGCCCGTGTGTTTCCTGCAATACATTTTTCTTTTGTTTTGTTTTCAGACTTAGTATTTCCTTTTCCGCTCTGTTTCAGTATGAGAAAGGTATTTACTTTTTCTTCTTTAGCTTAGGTTTCCCTTTCCCTTACATTGTTGATGTACTTTCTCGGTAAATTGCTCTTTGAATGTTATCGCACTGATGTTATCTCCAGAAAAAAAGAGTGAAAAAAAGAAAAGAGAAATAGTTAGAAGCTTACGAAACAGTATATACCGTGCGAAAAAAAACGAAAAGTAAGAGAAAAATAAGTAAAAAAATAGTCAAAAGATAGCAAGCAGTAGCTTTCCGAGTTGGAAGCCACCGCTTCGGGGCATAACGTATGTTTAGAGATTTTGATTCTCGAATCTAAAGAGAAAAGAAAGAAATATACTTTTTTTTGTCGTTACTGATTTTTTTTTCCATTTTGTTAAAATTGAATTTCTTATTATTTTTGCGATGTAATTTCTCATTGATGTGGCTGCAGAAGTATTATATTTTTGGATCGTTTCTTTTCTCAATAACCTCATTCTTTGAAATTATATGAAACTATATAAAGCCTTGAATCGTTATATTACTTATAACTAAGGTTCTAGATTCCCTCCTTGGAATTTATTTATTTCTTTTTTAACTGATTTTTATTGTGTGTTTCCTGATTCTAATCGAAAAATGGTCATTGTGCTAATAAATTTGTTTTTCATCTTTCTTTACAATGACAGTTTATGAGTTACTAGAAATTTAGACTCCTGTAATTCGAGGCTCCAACGGTCATGATTCAACCTTGTCTGAATACAACTTTGATTGAAATTCCTATATTTTTATAATTTATGTTCACAGATTTCTTTTGATAAAACTTCTCTATTGCCATCCCGGATGCAACTTGGGTCACCGATTTGGAAATTCTCATTGACGAATGGCTTAGGTTTTCTTCTGCGGTGGTCGAAAAAGCGAATAGAATGTTTGGTTCCATTCTCAAAAAGCGTTCTTCCAAAGTAATCCTTCCGCTTTTCCGAGGCTTAGTTCATCCTGGACTGAAGTATGCGTTTAGGTTTTGGAGACCATACTTACAGAGGGACATTGGCTTGGTCGAGGGGTGAAGAGAAGAGCCAAACGTGCTCTTAATGACACACGGGGTTTAAGCTATAAAGAGAGACTTGATATTTTGAAACTGTTTACATTGGAAGAGCGCAGGTGTCGGGGGGGGGGGGGATATGATTCGAAGTATTAAAATTTTGAACAGGATGGACCACGAGTTATTAATGCACCGTCAATCAACTACTTCGACAAGAAGACACAAGTATCGTTTAGTAAGGGACACCCCCAGGTTGTGGTGTTGCAAGGAGTTTTTTCTAAAGAGTTGTTAATAAATGGAATAGCTTACCTCCGGGGGTTGTAAATTCTAACATAATTGACACGTTTAAAAAGAAGTGCGATAAACATAAGGGGATAAATCGAGAAGCTATCCACACTTACATAAGACAATCATAATATTTTTATGGGCAGCATAATATATAGTATTAATTATTAGTTTTTTCTTTCGTGATACGTATATGATGCTATATTGGGTTGCTGTATTTTGGTTACATTTGACATCTATATTTTTAAGGGCATCTTTTTTCAGCTACCTCGTTGGGCTTTTGTGGCTTTTGTGTTTCTATTTGTATTATATATAAAAATTAATTTTACTGGTTTTTCTTACGAAGGTTGCACAGATTTATCAGGAATCTACCATTATTTGTTTATTCAGTGGATGCAGCTTATATCATAGTAAAAAGATATAATCGAATAATGAAAACGATATAAAGCCTATATTCAAAAAATTTCATAAGTTCACTCTCTCTCTCATTTTAAAGATTTCAAGTAATTGATCACGTTACTACAGTCGTCAACAAATGAAAAATAGTTTCTGAGACTAAAGAACTGTTATAAGAAATCTGAAAAACTCTCCTGATCCACTACTGTAGGGTGAACACTGAGCTAAGACATCAGCCATCTAGGCCTTTTGCCTGTGCTAGTCTTGTAAATTTAATCTTAATTTGAATTCCTTGACAAAGGAAATCCAAAATTTATTCAACATACAAACACATCAATATATATGAAGAAGCACATATTAATATTTCTAATTTGTAATCTGTTTTTAAACAAACTCAGACTAACACGACGGCAATTTGATGTTATAATGTTGATGTTACAAATCAAAACGCAATTTTGCGCGCAGTTTTGATTCAAGCAAAACCTTATTTTTTTCACTCATATTCGTGAATTATTTTGGTATATACATGGTGTCCATACTTAAAGTTAGCCTGTATTAGAGCAATATATAGCACTACCCACCGATCAGAAAGTTATGACAGTTTAGGCGTGTTTTAATGTGAATGATGGGTAAATATTTTGAAAACCCCTTGAAGACCAAAAATCTCCGAGTAGCATTTTTGTGTGACATCGTCACGTTGGTGAAAGATTTTCCCCAGCAAAACATATTCTTGTAAACTCAACTTCATACTCTTCAGTAAAAAATGAGAATGGAAATGTTTAGTGAAGATGTTTAAAAATCTGTATTTGAAATTCAAAAGTTTAGTGCCATTTTTGCAACAAAAAAAAAACCATACTACAGTGTACGTAGAAAACATCGTCTGGTGATGAATGACAGAACTAAATTCTCTTTCTGTCATATTTTTTTACCAATGCTTTATTAAGGCGTTTCCAAAGTTTCATAATTTTCTGATGATCGGTTGAGGCTAAAAACAGCTCTGAAAATGGTAAATTTAATTATGTACACCCTGTATTAATACAGCCATTTGTTTTATATTTTGTAATTGTATATGCTTTTTTATCTAATTGAAATTGGGGTGAATCTGCAAGTTGAGTAGCATGGCGTTTAATCATACGTTCATGACGGATATTATAGTAAATATCATATATAACTTTATATAACTACAAAAAAACGAAATTAAATTTGTGTAGATTTGAAGAAATAGTTTGCATATTTTCGCTCAAGTATACAAGATGGACGAGAAGTCCTGGACACATTTTAAAAAATAATAACAAATCAACCAATTGACATAAAAGAGTGCAATTTGAGCTAAAATATTTATCGTGGCCTAGAGTTTTTCTCGATAAACTAAAGAAAATTTAAAATGTTACCCAAAGGTGGCACTGTGAAACGAAAAACTCGACATAACACATATAATACGTCTACCCTGTATATCCTGATATTCTGTGACTAGAATCAACATACGTTTACAATGTCCATATCCCTTTTAGACCCCGATGCCTCAAATGCATGGGTTGCTTTTTTTTTCTCACTGTAGAATTTTTCTTTTGACTTCAGGTAGTTAAGTCCTTACTTAAAGGATTGTGTAAGTTTTGAATTAAAAATATGATGCATATGAACTTTGGGGACTTTCATCATAGGGCAGAAGTTGAAGTTTAACATTCAGGAAATTTTTTAGATAGCTTACAGGAGAAAGTAATGCCGCGAAAAGTGTGATTTATTACATAAAATTCAGCAATAAAATTCTGGAAAAAAATTCTATATGAAGATGAATATACCTTTCATGATCTTGGCTGAAAAAATTTTAACGAAGTGAATTCGTCATAAAAAAATTAAAAATTTGAAAAAATAACGATTTTCAGACATTTATGTTTTTAATGCTTTTTTTTAGTATCAAATGTGCATTTTTGAAAATTCCAAAAAAAATGAGTGCTCCGGTCTTGAAGGAATATACGATTCTAGAGTTGTTTAATACTATGACGAAACTAGGAGGGGGGGAGGGGGATACAGGAACTTTTGTAACATTTTCAACTAGTAATTGCACTCTCTTTCAATATTTCATTTTCTTTATACAGTATAGATTCACGCTTACAACTTGATATAGAATACATATAAATTGGAGCGTTTAGAATGGAGAACGTGCAGATTTATATTGGAAGGAAAGACTCTTTAAAGGTGTATGTGAGAAATGAATTGAGGCCAAACGTTCAAAACGTCACAATCCATTCATAGCTGTTTGAGATTGAGAAGGGGGCGTGACCCTAGATGTTTCCATGGCAACGCTTTCTAGCGGGCTGTCCGACCGTCCATTGTGCGCATCTCCATCATTTTGAGGGATGCCTAGGAGGAACCACCCCGAGCCAAAAATACTTCTTTACCCTCCCAGGCTCTTTAGTTCTTTGGTATTCTGGCTCGTTTCCATGTGATCGAAGAGATACCCTCCTCTGACGACCCACCCACGAACCATGTCTTTTTCAACAAACTGCTTCAAACACGATCAAAATCCGAGCTCCGTTGCTTATTATCCCATCCCTCACTCAACATCTCCCATTGGGTCTTAACAAAAAGAAATTAAGGAATTTTTCTTGCACCAGGCCCATTCCACGAGATTCATTTCTTTCTACATCACGAAGTTTTCTCAAAAAATTAACAAGAAACGAAAAACAAAACAAAATGACTTACATGCGCTCCTTTCACAAATGTAAATGACTCATTTCGCACTAATTTTAGAATTCACGACTAATACTAACAAATGTTCGCGTTCTTTTTTTCCTAGGAAATGAAGTATAGAAGATAAGATTGAATAATGAAACACTTGGAAAAATTGCTCTCACAATAACGAGAATTTTTCGCTTATTTTTCTTATAAAATATTTTGCTAGGGGTTTCTAGGTCTCGAAAATTTTATCTCTTCAGTGTCTTCCCATTTATATTTCAGATGGGAGACGGTTTTGCCACATACTCAAAGATGTCTAAGATTAAATGGAAGCGTGAAAAAGCTTCAGTATTACATAAATTCAACTTCTGATTAAATGCCAAATTCGAAACACACATCAAAATTGCTCCAATTATTGCATATGCAAAGTGTGATGTCAATCTTTATATGCAAGTGAACATGTATGATGTTATTTAAAAGAACATTCCATGTGTTATTTGAATGAAAAGGTATATGAGTTATATTTTACATGAAGTGTCTTTTAACATTCTGATTGGAAGTTACCACAGTCCTACTTGGGAAATTAGAATAAAAAGTCTTTGCAAAAACGTTCGAATTGTTCAAAATCGAAATTATTATAAAATATTTTTGGATTTTGAATGGCACACCTCAATAATTCATAATTCCGTTGCACTATATCTCAAAAACTTGAATAGCATTAAAAAATCAAACAACGCTAAAAAAAGTTATAAATTAGCATTTCGAGGCTTTTCAGCAGAGTGAAATTAGCATTTTAAAAACATTCACTGTGTGCCCAAATTACGTCAGAACTCCAAAACTTGTATTTGTCTTTAAAGATTCACTGTTTAACAACTTTTTTGAGAATGGCAAAAGTCTGACTGTTTGTAGAATTTTTCTTAAGTCTACGTATTTCGTGTAAAATCGTGATTTCCGATAATCTTGGCAGAATCTTTCCCAACGCTGTGGTACAGAAGAAATGCTGGTAGCATGACCTCAGAACTCATTGCCGCAGCAAGAACTCCCACACAGAAGCAGCGGATCAACCTCTAGACGAGACGTATAAAAACATGTCGGAAGCTGCCGTTCTAAATCGGCAATAAACTGTAAGTCCGTACAAAAAATGGCCGTGGTGCTGCAAAAATGATCAAACGAAGATGTAGCGTGAAACGATTGTTGTATCCTACTCAGAGTCGTGATCTCAACCCAACCAAGCAGTTGTGACAAAACTTATAAGGATAAGGGTAATAAGGATTATGACGACCAGACCAACTCGTCCAAATACAGTAGCCTAACTTAAATCGATTGTGACTCATAGCAGCAAAATATTTTATTTGATGTATCTCAGAAGCTGGTATTCATGAGCAGTCAGAAAATCAGGTACATTTGATGCTTGTTATAACGACCTTGCGTTAATGCAACCCTTCCATTATAAAGACCGGTACATTAAGCTCCAAATACATTTCCATTGATCCCATAGCATTTTTCATCTCAAATAACAACCTGCAAATATCATTCAATTCGATACAACGCTGAATTCAGCTTTGCTTTTATAAAGAAATGAACAAAGATTGTTCTTTAGTGTGTTTAAACTGATTTGATTTTGGAGAATACAACATAATTTTCTTGAAATAGAAGCGATATAACGGGATGTTTGATAAATACCTGTGTACTATTTTTTCATGACTGACCCTTTATTTCTCGAGATAGGAATTTCCCAGAATCTGGATTCAGGAGAAAAGACATCAAAGTTTCTGACAATAACAAGAATATGTCATCAGATAGACATTCATAATGAATCACTTTTTCTTCAGAGAAGAAAAGAATATACGGACAAAAGCTGAAATATGTTTCCATACTGAAAATCCGCATTTTCTTGTCTGCATTCAACGTGACGGTTTGAAATAAGCGCGAACGCGATAGTCTTAAACATGAACGTTAATGCCTGCATTCAAGTATAGTTTAGTTATTACCAAGGCCCGGATGTTGTTGACTTAAAAAAACCTGAAAAATGACCATAAAATATTGCCCAAAAACTGGAATAAATGTTCTAAATATTCAAAATAATGCCTTAAAAACAAAAAGATAAATCCCCCCAAAATGACAAAAAATGCTATTAAAATAACAAAAAAAATTCTTTAGAAACGGAATCAGTCATTATATTGGCTGGAGGTAAAAAAACAATAAATTACTATATATAGTATCTGTTGAAAATCAACATTCATTCTGAACATGAGATTTCATTAAAAATTGCTTATGAAATTTTTCAAATAAACAATTTATAATTTATGAGTGGGCTAGGAAATCTAAGCCAAAATATAAATTTCTGATAAGAGAGAGGCAAGATAAACTTTTCTCAACATCAACAGATCCTATTGGGCATTTTTGGAGCGGGAAGATCTAGTCTAAACACAGTGTTAATTTCTCTTCAATTTCAAAACTTTTAGACGTCCCCGTAGACATGAAAATTTTTCCCTTAATTTTTTCGAATTTCATGATAGCAAATTGGCCTACCCACTTTTAGCGCATTCACTTTTCCGATGGTATCAATAAGCTCCATACTGTTCTGCAAGGACTGAATGGTGGAAACCAGGATTCTGATGTCAGAATGCTGCTTTTATGTTCGTCATAAGTTCTTCAATATTCCTAAAGCAAAATAAAGCTTACGAAATCCAAACTGTATTCAGAGTTCTTACGGGTGAAAATCATTCAACGTGAATTCGGAAATTTAAAAATTCTCTTTGTATTACATGCAAGTACTGCACGAGCTCCCTTTCATATAATGATAATTCCTCTCCTCAACATCCCATATAGGATCATAAATTCTTGAATTCACTTTCATGTATTGTTTGATTAAGTGTGGCCAGCACTTGGAATATTTACTATCTACTGTATTTGAATTGATTGGGATTGATCTGGAATTGATTCTAAACTTTGTTTGTCATTTATAAAGGAAGATATAAGTTAAGTGATGAAAGCAATGTATTTTTTTAGCATACTTTTTATTTTATAAAACAATTCAAAAGTGAAAAAAAAAATCCTAAAAATGCTTTTTTTTTGCATCTGACTCAAAATCAATTTTCAATAAATCTTAAAAACGTTTTCGTTCCTCGTTCTTCAGAGATTCTCTGATAACATCGGTCTCTCTGGGCGGTCAGCGGTCATGTCTGTCTGTCTGATAACATCGGTACTTTACACTAGCTGATTACCGAAAGTGTTACTGAAGATGTTGATATTGTTACTTTCTGTATAGTACAATGTAGTACACAAAGCTGTTATGCAGCAAACCCTTTTATAGGGAGCAATACATTCAGCTGTATTTTATTAATGAACTATCAATTACAATCATTTGCGCCGAACCAATGCTGTAAAGTGTATTTTGTTGTGGTACTAACAATACTGATTTGGACAAAATGCCCACAATGGCATCAATGTGGTGGCATCTACTGATAATCTTGCCTCTCGATATAGCGATAATCCCTCTACAATGATTTTTCTTGATTCACAGGGTATTCTTATATCGAGCTTTTTTTCACTGTATTTAAAAATGCCACACTACATCATGATGAACCCTCTTTGGTTCATCCCCATAAAAACGCTTTTTTTTTAAATGTAAAAGCGGGTGTAAATTGGTGCTGTTCACATATTTTTAACTAAAACAAGACATAAACACAGCAGTTTAATTAATTAGAGTGGATTTTTTAATTAGCTAAAATATTCCATTAATGGTAAAATATACAGTTTGTTTTGATTTTAATGTTATCTATAAACATGTAAAACCTTGATCGGCAAAGTTGAATTCTTTTCACCATGAATTTTATTTCCAACCCCCTTAATGTGGTAGAATTTTAAAAATCTTTGAGCGCGTAAAATTTAACTAGATCTCAAAAAAAAAAAAAAACGATACCAATTAGGAATCGACTCTTTCTAAATGAAGAAGTATTGCACTTATATAGCTGTATTTTGTACTGAAATGAAACTTAAACATGTAGTTTCTAAAATAGCAAAACAATCGAGAAAATAAATTCATATAATTGAGTTTTATTGACCATGTATTTGCTATGTATATTCAAATATACACGACAACATAGAGGACTAACGGGCATGACTATATCTTGGCCTCTTATACATGTCCATGGGAAAATTCCTCTGATTTTAAGGAACATTTGAAAATTTTCTATTCATTGTAGGTCGTGAATTTTTTCTAAAATTTTATGAATAATTTTATACGATTTAATGAGAGGTTTTTTTTTTTATTTTACTTGCTCGTCATGACTTTTTTCGAATTTTAAGTTCAACAACATGCAACATTTTCAAAAAATCACCAAAATTTATCCATATTTAGTACCTTGACATTTTTCAAAATCGTTTTAATGAAAATACCTTTCGTTAAAGCTTGTAACACTTCAGTGCTGAGAAACGCACAAGGTTTCAAGACATTTGAACAAGTGGTATTTGAAAAAAATTACTATATTTGACCAAAACATAATTTCCATGGAAAACATTAGCAGACATTGAATATGCCAAGTATGATGGAAGAAGCCAATCAATGTAGGTCAATAAGTATTGAGAATGAGATAAAAGGATCTTTTAAAGTATATTTTCGTGGTCAGTATAAGTGGCGCTATCTGCTGTTGCAATATAAAGATAGCGACTTGAATGCTTTGGCAACTGAAAGGCTTAACAATAAAGAGTCACGTTGCGCAATACGAAATTCAAACAAAATTGACTTACATTGATTGATTTCTGAGCCCTTCATATCATTTCTACCAGCGGTCCATATCAAAATATTTCCAAATATTTCTAGCGCAGGTAGAACAAAAAGTCGAACGCAATGAGACGCAGAAAGTTTTATGGTGTTAAAAAATTGAAAAATACAGGGCAATTTCATAATTCCTCTTCCCGCTTTTCATTTGCGAATCGTCGATCCTAGAGATACACTTCCGATTAGAAAATATATCCAAATAACGTGTAGAATTCGGATACGTCATTCATGTTGCAAGGGGTTGTATAGTTGTTAAATTAAAAATGTTAACTGTTTATACGTACACCCTATTCTAAATAATCTAATTAGAAAGCTGTTGCCCTGTCTCTCGTGAGGCCAACAAAAAAATTCTACATTTCCAAGTGCAATATTCGTTGAAGTATTTGAATTAAAAAAATTAGTGAAAAGTTAGGAAAGAACAACATAAACTAACGGATAAAGCTTATTTTTCTAATGTGCATGGTGTTCTTTCCCAACTTTTCTCTAATTTATGTATTCATATATCTCAACGAATATTGAACTTGGAAAAGTAGATTTTTTTTGTTGTCGTCAACGAGAGACCGGGCAACAACTTTCTAATTAGATTAACATTTAACATTAACATAAAAGTTAACATTTTTAATTTGACAACCCCTTGCAACATGAATGACGTATCCGAATTCTACACGTTATTTGGATAAATTTTCTAATCGGAAGTGTACCTCTAGGGGACAAGGGGAATTATGGAACCACCTTGTATAAAAATGTGCCTTTTAGTAAATTTGCGTGCATCAACCCCCCAAATAAGAGTAAAATGGAAAATGGAAATAAATAAGTGTTTAGGATAGGTACAATACTATGCTCACGTATGGCATCAAGAAATATTTCATGAGATTAATTTTTCGAACACGACGTAACAAATGGGTAGATTATGATTCGGAGCTAAAACTTGAGCGACTTTTTATTATTGAACCTTCCCTATAGTGGTATTGTTATTATAGTGCAGCAGAGAGTTTTCTGGCACTGGACATACGCACGGTATGTTTGGTAGAGCCCAATTTTCCATTTTCCTAGGACCGCTTCTTCTCTTAGCGCGCCCACTTCTGCCTTCGCACTTGCACACCACGGCTTTCATGAAGGAAGGGGAATATTAATTCATCACTTTGAAAAGTCTTGCTGTTACCAGCGTTGCTTCGAATCCAGCCCTTCTTCTCATCCCACACATGCTTCCCCTCTTCCATTCATTTAACGCCATTAGTAGCGATGCAGTTCAAACGGGGGAAGAGGAATGAAGAATCCTTCCTACCACTCTCTTCTATAACAGGCCCAACTTGAGTCAGCAGGGAGCTGGAGAGATTCACAGTTTCGTATCAGAGAGCATCTCTCTCTCCTCTCTCTCTTTCTGTGTTTCTGAGAGTGTGTAGCATAGAGAATATCTTTCTAAAAGTTCTGTTTTGGCAAAAGTTGAAGGATTTTAATAATTGTTCCGTTTTAAAAGCACCACCGTTGGATTCAGGTCTGCGCATTTTTGAAATAGCTTACTGACTTCCCATGTTTATCCGAATTTCGAAGAATTAGAAGTTGTCTGATGAGTAAGTATATAACAATAAACTAAAACACTTTCTCTCCTCCTTAACACGGGGTTTTTGGTTTCTTTTTTTTTACATATTTTGGGTCACTTAAAACCATTCTGTAAGCAATGGAAGAGAGGCCAGAAAACAAAATGTTCACAAAAACATATCTTTCAGAATGACGAATATTTAATAACTCTGAAATTAGTTATGCCGATAAACAAATACTTCGAATATCGTAATGCGAATAACTATAGCCACCATTTTGTTAAAATTCAAATTAATTAATATTTGTAAAAAAAAAAAAATGTCCTCTCCTCTCTTGTTAATATAAGATATACAGAAAAAAAACTGGCTACACATGCAGAGACGGTGATTTTTTTAAAAAGAAAAATTCATCTCTGCCACTACGAGGACTCGAATGCCGGCCGAGTGCACTACCACTACGCTATGGATGCAGATTAGCTGATTGCTGTCTGTCTATCGCCCGGCACCATTCAACATATGTATACGCCAAAATTGTAATTACCAAAAAATTCAGCATCTCTATACATCATAGCCAGTTTCCTATATATCTCGTGCATTAGTATTGAGAATCTCTTCTTCGTAGATACATGAAGTTTTTCACATAAGATCGAGCAATAGGGTCTATAGAAACTTGCCTAAAATTTAAATTGATGATTAATATAAGTTGATGATAATAAATTAAGTTGTGTCAATTTTTTTTATCTTTTTATTTATTTGTTTATATGATTTAATGCTTACATGATTCATACCTAATTATAATTTGTGATTGCCAGTAAGCGCCATTTGGCTCCTTGGTAATTTTTTTCTCCCTTTTCCTCTGCATTCCACATTTTTTCACTAATAAAAAGTATCGTATAAAATACTTTTGTGAAGTGCTTTTTAAATAATCAGACAAGCAGTTCATCATTAAATCGCTCGTTCGATAATTTTAACTTCAGTGAAAACAAACAAAATGTTGAAATCGATATTTATGAAAAATATGGAGCCTATATAATGTGATCAATAAAAAAATTATTTTTATATCTATCTTATATTATCATTACAAAAATTAAATGTATGTGTAATTTTATAGTTATTTCATAGCTGCATCATTGACTGATAGTCTGAGGAAACTACTCAATAAAATTGTATGATCTGGATTCATAACAAAATACAATTTTCCAAAATCAGATACACAAAGAGGAACTTTTGGGTGCAACAAATTCATGTCGAAAGTTAAAGCATTTCATTTCCTACTATTTTATGATTGGAAATCGTTAAATAGTCGGAAATAGTTTCATTTTCAACAAAATCCGTATTAAAGCTTTAACTTTGAGAATGTAGAAAAAATGCTCACGAACCGAGCCGAGAAAGTTCACTAGCAATGTATTTCGCAAGCAGCAATTTATTTATTGGTAGTCAAAGCAAACTTATATTTCTGATTGCCGTTTATATCTTCAAAGACAACCACCTTCGACGAGAATACGTGGATTTCATCACTATTACGCAACGAGATTTCAGTATAGAAGTATCGCACATTGGAAATTCATTAAGTGATTCGGAACGAGAATTAAAGCAACTGAGAAGTGATTCGACTCGGAAAATGCTAATTCTTGAAAGCATCTCCGACACTCAGATGTTTGTCTTTGGAGCAAATCGCTTACTTTCCAGCGAATGTCGATTCTGTTTGCAAGTCTTCGAGTCGATTGATGTGAGAGTTCGCAAACTACTAACACAATAGCCCGGAAATTCTATTTCGACATTTTAAGTGTTCAAGTCTGGGGATAATATAATGGAGGAGGACGAGTCTCTTTCATTTCCTGCAAAATCCTACTGATCTTTGCTTGTTTCCAGCTATGAATAATCATTATGATCTGACCACTTCTGTTTCAGCCCAGTTCTAATCCTTGCAAAGTGCATTAGTAGTTTGAGCACGAAAGTGATTTCTAATTCACCGCTTCCATCTGTTTGTTAGCATTTGACGGAAAACTGATGAATGTTGACTCACTGTTGAGCGAGAGTGTTTCAGAGCATACAGAACCTTTCTTTGAGTTCGCTAGAATGTATATCCATTATTCGCTACCAATGTATACATAGATGTTCTTTATTTCACTATCGTAATATCAATAGATTTATTATTATCCCTGTCATAATATCAGAGATTAGTCTGCAAAGTCTTCATTATATAACACTTACTGTAAATATGTACATTATTTTCACCGTGATTTGACTTCATTACCTTCCTGGCAACCAGTAAGGAAACCACGTTTAAAATTCTGATGCATTCAAAAACATTTTTAAGCGTTCTCCAGTTCTTAATCATTTCTACCGAAAAAAGTCACATTAAAAAATTGTAATACAGTGATACTTCGATATAACAATATTCAGCGAAACAAGAAAAATATCGTTGTAGAGTGGTTATCGTTATATTGAGATGTAGCATTTTAGCATCAAATACTGCCAAATTTATGCTTTTGTTGGCATCTCTTTCAAATTGTCGATGTTGGTACGCTATAAAATACATTTATATATGTTAATGCCAAAGCCCGAAGTGCGGCCAATTGCGGCGGGGATAGGGCCAACAATAGGCCAAGTGTTTTGACCGATGTTTGAATTACAGAAACAATTCGGATTTTGGCCGCTCATTTCGCAAAGTGGCCGCAGATCCCTGGCCGAAGCTCAGTGTGTTGATGTCCGACGGCCCAATAGGAGCCAAATCCATTTTTAATTGCCAACGTGTGATACATGTGTATATATAGCAGCTGTATTGGATTAGCTTCATGTAACGAGAGAGAAAAAAACAAATTTGAGAGAAAAATTTAAAAAAATAATTATATAAACATTTTTGAGACAAAAAAAGTTTGTTAACACACCATTACTGCGGTTTGATCGGTTGCCATAATTAACGTGAACGTAATTATCACCGAAAAATCGTCGCCAATTTGACGACGATCACGGATCATGTTTTTTGTTATCGAACTTTTTGGCCAAGGATTGTACAATAGAAATACAACGCCACAACAGGCAAAATGCCCAACGAGGTAGTTGAGAAAAAGATGCCCATAACAAATATGGATGTCATATATTTCAAAAATACAGCAACCCAATCGGATCGGCCACTTCGCGAACTGGCCGGCCCCGTCACGAATTGGTCAATTTTGGGCTTTAGCAGTAACTTATATACTTATTCGAAACAAAAATTCTGATGAATTAGTTTATTAATAAAATTAAATTTGTTGTTTCAAAATTTTCTTCACTCTGCAGAGTAGTTTACCGGACAACGCTTTTTTATACTTTACGGAAAATAGATTTACGTTCATTAACACTCTCAGAAAATAGATAGTGAGAAATACCGATGCTATTAAACACCCTTGAAAGAATAAAAACTGGTGAGAAATTTAAAAATATATTGAAGATGATTTGAGTGAATTGCATATGGTTGTAGTGGATTCGAAATATCCTAAAAAATATCGTTATAGAAAGATTTATCATAGTAAAGGAAATCGTTGCATTGAGAGGAGTTTAACATTACACCAGTATTTCTCAAAATGTGCGTCATGCCTCCTAGGAGTGACGTCGACCTTTGTCGGGGCATCATGGCGAGCTGCAGATATTATTTGTGCTTTGAAGTGGTTCTTTTATATGGGAAAATATCCCCCACACAAACTATTCCAGGAATCCGCAGATATAAACCATGAATTGCGCAAGCGAGCCGCGGCTGATTTGAAAGAAATATCGTTATAAAGAAGTTCATCGTTATATCGAATGTCGTTATAAAGAGGTTTCACTGTACTGCATTCGGACTATAACAAAATACTAAAATAAATGAGTAGGCGAATAAATTTTTCGGCTTATCTGAACATTAAGAATTCAAACCTCAAACATGGAGGGCAGAGGAAGTGCGTAAACGTCTGTACATGATTAGCACGCTGTCAACGATCAATTCACCAGCCTTCGAGTGCTGCCCCCTTTTCATTTTTGGCCGTCTTCATTACAGAAGAGAACTGAAATTAAGACTTCCGTTAATCAGGTAGCTAAACAAGGTGGACGAAAATGGTTGATGGGCAGACCCGGAGACAGTGTTCGCTTGTGGGCAACGAAGCCCATTGGAGGAGAACAGTATGAAGACTAGGCGGACAACGAAATTTAAATGAATCGATGGAAGTTAATTAAGACCGTTCCAATAATGGAGTAGAATTGTACGTCCCCGATTGCTATGAACGGTTCATTCCGCTGCTGCGGTGAGATGTTGGTCGTCGACTCCATAGTCATCAGCGACCCTCGTAGAAACATGCACTGAATCTTTTGATTTTATTTTTATTTTCAATCTCATTACTGTGACTAAAAAAAGATGGTAAATGGCATAAAACTGTTTTAAAATCAATTCCATTCTGAGATCAAAGATCAGTCAGTATTAGAGTCATTTAGAAGTATATAACCTCATGTGTCTGCATTCGTGAATGTCTAAAACTTTCTCAATATCTCCGACACTCAAGATTTTGGTGAAGAAAATCATTGTGAGGCACCAATCATTTCCAGTAACCGATTATAGATGATGTGAAATACTTTCTCTTGTATTTTCGCAAAATGAATGTTGGCAACACAAATGAATAAAATGCTGTGAGCTTATAAATTTTTTACTTAGTCAATTGAAAGGCATTAGTTGTATGTGTTATATTCGAATACAGCACACATTGCTTAAGGAGTCTCATACCTTTTAACAGGAGAAAAACTATACTCTGGTAGGAATACCATTAAAAATACTATTTAACCACTGATTTATTTCACATTTTTTACACATATTTTCGATTGAATATGTTTTCCTATGCCAGACTAAAATTTTACATATCTCTGATAATTATGTTTTTGCAAATTTACAAAAACATGCATGACATCAGTGTAATTGAACAAAATAAAGGAAACTGTTCAGTTCGTTAAATGAAGCAAAAGATTCAAATTTCATTCACTTAATCTTATGTAAAATTAAATTTTAAATTTAAAAATTCAAAAAGTTTTACATTTAGAATTTAATTTCAGCAAGATTGAATAAACAAAATCTCAATTTTTTGCTCTATTTCATGAAATAAACCCTTTCCTTCATTATTCATGTCATGCTATTTTATCATGCCCGCAAGCTGTTTTTAATGCATTTTTTCGAAAAATTTGCAAAAAAAAAAAAAAACTAAATAAGTATTAGAGTATGTAAAACTTTATGCTGCAAAGGATATCATATACATTCAAAAATATGTTTAAAAAATTTGAAATACATCAATATATAATTTACATTTTTAATTATATTTCTACTAGAGCCTAGCTTTCACCATATTAAAAGGTACGAGACCGCTTAATGTGATTATTGGGACTCGGCGGACTTTCGATAACAATAACCAATTCATAACTATATTTGAAGAAACCCAGAAAAAACCCAGTTGTAAGTACGATGACCATATATCCCGTTTGGTCGAATGGGGTGTATGGGAACGGGAGAACGTTTCGGTTTTCTTTCCCACATAACATGTTTCTAAATGTTAAATTGTGCATTTTTTTTAAATTGTTCTAAAACAAGATTTTTCCCCTATTCAGAAATTTTGAGGAGTTGGAATGGTACTGTCTAAATGTGTATTACGAATTATACTTTTTATAATGTACCGTACGTGCGTTATAAAAAGTCTTGTGAAAGTCTTCTGGCCGAGGAACTATGAAAGTGGTCAGTTGAAAGAAACAGACCATAAACTGAAGAAAAGGATTTTTTGTAACTTTATACATTTCTTTCACTATATTAAATCCATTTTAAAAGCATTGCTACAAGTACATGGATTATAGCGACTATTACGACCCGATGAGAATATCCTGACCTGTCAATAAGGGAGCCTTCCGACCTCCTGCATAGTCTTGTAGAATGATAACGATTAATTTTAGGAAAAAATTATTCTATAGTTAAATCTTACTTTCAGCATATGCAAAAAAAAAACACTTTTGAAGAAAAAAATTGATAAGAATAACAGACATAAACCAAAGTCCTGATAACTTCGAACATATTTTTCTCATGTTATGATATTGCCCGTTCCGTACTCATCAAAAGTAATGAAAATACCGGAATGATAACATTATCCGTGATTCTAATAAGCGGTATGTATTGTACTATTATTATGAATCATTGAATTGTCTAGTATTAGAGTAATAATAGACGATTCATTGAAATAAATTTTTTGATGGTTCTGAATAAATGATAGAAAAAGAACATATATCAATCATTTTAAAGATTAAATTTTGATAGATTTGAAGATTTGATGGCTGCCGCAGCACACTGACAGTATTATTCTTGCCTTAAAGAAAAGTTTCTCTCGTTCATATATTTTTACTCTTCTTTCACAGTAAACTTATTTTTTTAGCTTTTAGGAGTCTATCAAGGAAATTGAAGTTTTACGAACTACGTTTCTGTTTTGCCACAGCAACCAAAATCGATTTCTCGAAGATGCCTTTCAAAATTAACGGTGATTGTGTGTTGGAAATTCTCCTACCTATATCTGCATTTTACCTTCGTGCGAGTTCTTTTTTTTAATAAAAATTCTGTCCAGCACATCTAACGAATTACTCTTCAGTCAGTTCATTCAAATTGGGAAGTATTAACATACATGAATATCCTTAAAGTAAAGAACGAACTACTTGGATGCATGTAGTCAAACAAAAAGTTTAAAAAAAAATGTATTACGTTTCAGAGTATTTGTAATAAACGAAATCTTGCCCCCGAAATTCGAAGAAAGATAAATCAAGTTAATATTATTGAAGTTATATTGACTTCATCAGCATAATTGACTAATGTATAAGAATCTTTGCGTCTTACGTTGGCTGATGTAATATACACTCGGCGCCACTTATTGTAATCATGGATAATGTTATCATTTGGGTATTGTTATCACTTGCAAGGAACGGAACGGTCTAATAGCACTACATAGGAAAATTTCGATTATAGTTATCGGGACTTTTTTTCCGTTGTAAGTCTTTTCGCATTCTGAAACTAAGGTTTAACCAAACCTTTTTTTCCTGTAAGTTATCGTTATCAGACTACAAGACTATGTAGGAGGCTAGAAGGTGTTCTTCCCCCCTCCGTTGTTGACAAACATTTCCGTACTTAATGCCATAATAAGTCCGTATTATTTGTTGTGATCCATGTAACCATGGAACTGCTTTTGCAATGGCTCTCCTATAGTGAAGGCAATGTATGATCATTTTTGTAGCGCCACGGTCATTTTCTGCACACGAGGGCTAATTAGACCGGGACCTACAATTTATTGCCGATTCCGAACGGCAGTCTTTTTTATACCCATCGAGAGGTTTGTGCGTTAATCTCTCGGTGTGGAACTCCCTGCGGTAAAGGAAAATGTATGACAAAAAAAAGTGCTTTTTTCAATTCTTGATCAGTTTCTTTCAGTTGACCAAATTGAGTCAAATTTTTTTCCCGAAAGACGTTTCTCAAGAGATCTATGAAACGTATTGTATACATTGAAAAAATCATCGTAATTTGTGATATACATTAGACAGTTTCACTCTAACGCCTCACAATGGCTGATTAAGAAAAATGCAAAATTGTAGCTTAAAGGAAAGAAAAAGGGGTCCTGTTAAGGCAAGAAAAAAAATGAAATGATTGAACATCTTGCAACCAATTACTTCCCGTTTTACAAATACTACACGTCCCGTTCAATCAAACGGGAAATATGATCATTCGGTTATTGTTATCAGCAACCCCGAGTCCCGATGTGATCACATTGATCGACGTTGACTGTACAAGGTATTTACGAATGGTGTCAGAATCTAATAAAATTTCGACTTTTGATTCTAAAATTAAAGTAAAATATAAAAAAATATCAGTAAAAAAATCGTGATATGGGATAGTTTCACTCCCATAAAATGTTACTTGCTGGTAATAAGAAAATTATAGTTTCTATAAATATTCATCTCACATATTTGCCAAGTTTCATTTTTTTTTCCGTGAAATGTATTTTAGCAAACTTGCCGTAGCATTTCTTTTTCGCCAAGAGTTATTTCTAAACAAATTGGGTCATTTTGTTGACAGTTGGCAACATGTTTGGCGAGAATCGGTGATGGCCCTTATTATTTATTATTCCAATTTCCCCAATTTTTCTCCATCAAATTGGTCACCCAGATAATAAGAAATTAAACCTTCATGCAAGGTATTTGATTGCCTCTGTTAATATTTTCCGTCAAAAAAGATCCCGAAACTGAGGCTGGTCAAATTAATCGATTATACGGGTCGGTTAATCGATCTCAGTAAATCGACTCAATCAATTTCGATTAAAATTTTTACTAAAAGTTTGTGAATTAACTAGATTTTTTTTGAAAAAAACCAATTAGATGTCTTTTAATTTATGTTCGATACGTTTATTATCATTTTGGATAAGTGACTATATTAAAAAAAATAATTAAAACAAAATGTTAATCAAATTCGATTCAACTAAAACTGATGATTTCAATTTCAAATTGAGTTTAATTGGAGTTTTAGAAGACAAGAACAAAATTTATTGTCTCCACAATGAACAGTAGTTTCTAGGAAAACCAGCAACAGTATAATCGAAAGTAGTTTAGAAATATATGTGAATAATAACCAAAAATAACCGTTTAAAAAAACGACAAGATCCAAGTGAGGAAATTACAAGTTTTCGCAATTATTATGTTCAGCATATTTAATTGCTTGAAGCGGGTAGCCCTGATATCTTGACCTAAATCCCTATATTTGATCACACCTGCCGAATAGGTGAGTGAAATCAATAAATTATATTTTTATATCATCTATTAATATTATACGGTCACACAAAGTATTCGATTAAAATTCGATTAATCGATTGAAAAAATTTGATTAACCAGTAAAAAATTTTAGTCGATTCCCAGCCCTACTTGAAATCAACCTCGGTTGTAACGACAAAATTTCGCGGAATCTTTGATACCGTTATAACCGAGTTTAACTGTATAGGAAAGAAGATACTTCATATTTCCATCAAACACCAAGGTAACATGAAAAAAATCGAAAAAATATATATATATATATTATTTTTCTCATGGCCATTATACTCCAGACAAAGACAGTATGTAATAAGCAACTTCAAACATCCACCTCAAATAGTGTTGTGGTTATGCGTACAACGTATTTTAAAGTTTTTGTAGTTTTTTTTTTTATCTTCTAATGTTGGTTGCTGCATTGTCTGTAAAAGCTTTTATCTGGTGCATGTCTTGCGCTATGAAAGTAGGTTGTAAGAAATTCTTTGAAGCATGAAGAAAACTTGAAGCATGTCTCTACTATATTTATGGGAATCTCTGTAGTGTTCTTGTCATCATATCAGGAGAAAGAGAAATAAACGCCTCTTTCTCCGGTTTTCTACGTACTTTGTTAGGCCGCTTTTCCTTCTATACGCGTCCCTTTTTTTTCTATTTTTTGATGATCATCCTTTCCTTCCTTCCTTCCTTCCTGTCTCGTTGTCTTCTTCCCAAGAACCTTACGAGTTTTTCACAAAAAAATAAAAGACGTTCGATCTTATAGCGAAAAAGATTTTGATGGATTGTAAAAGGATATCACGTACATTTGCGGTACAAGAAAATCGCTGTAAAACAGAAGAGGCAAGTTGGGTCAAGAGGGGGTTGGCCTCGTCCCTAGAGCTATTCTTTATCGAAATTCGATGAGAATAAATGAAATGTCATTCTGTAGGGAAATCATTTTTTATTCTGTATAAAAAAAAACAAAATTCCAACTTTTCGCTATATATGACTATATAACATCATTCTCTATTTTCTAAATCCGAAATCTCATAAACGGGTGAATGAGCCATGAAATACAGTCAACTCGGTTAATTCGAAGTTCAATGGGACAGCAAAAAAGTTCGAATTATCCGAAATTTGAATTATCCAATTCATCAATATAGGATAGCTTCTAGTAAAAAAATCTTGTTAATTATAAAAATGTATTGTGTGTGTGTGTGAATGCTATCATTTACTATGACACAGTTTTCTCGTTGTTACAACTAGTGATTGTATAGAGCGTAAAGAATCACAATTTTCCCGTTATTCGAATTTGTAATATTCTACATTTGTTTTATTTTGGATGCTCCTCAACGTTGCGCAAAATATTCAAGTTGAAAGACGTGATTTTCAAGCTACAACAGCCATTTTTTTTTCAACATGTCCGTAGCTTCTGCAAATGTCAGAATAGGGAACTCTGCTGCTTTCTTAGAATTTGTTTTGTCCTCTTCATCACAATATTCTCTGTGGCTTTATCATATTATATATATCCACCAACGTCAGCATCCACAAATGAACCACATTTTTTCTTTCTATAGGCAAACAAGCGTATAAACTTTGTTTGAACATGGTGAAAAATTTTGCTAAGCTATTATTATATAAATTTAATGATAAATAACTATTCTAAAATAAACGGACGATATTGCTAAAGAGACATGGATCTTCAACTCATTTTACCAGGCAAGTGATTGGGATTTCAGCACTCCAGCCCTCAAACATTCCATTTGTGTAGAGATTATCACTCACAGACACAAACTTTCGTATTTCCTGAGTTGTGGGATTTGCATATGCTGATGAAGTCATCCAAGAATCGGTAAAACAAAAGATAGCATGTGGAACTCATAACGAAAACATTGTTTCTTACTTAGAGCCCCAAGATAAATTTAAAAATTTTGTAATTTTTTCATGCTATTTTATTATGTTTTTTTAAAAGATCAGTAAATAGCGGAATAAAGAAAAGGATGATCAAAATTTTCAGTCAGAAATTCTGAGAAAATAGACATTATGCAAATGAAATATCCGAATCAAACTTCGAATCATCCAAAACATAATGAAAAACGATCGAATTAAACAGGTAATTTAAATATTAAATTGAATAGGAAACTCAAGGAAAATTCCTAAAATTCAAATTATCCGAAAATTTCGAAATAACCAAGTTCCAATTAGGCAAGTCCACACACAAAATGTCAACTATATCTTTCTGTCGTACGTGAATCATTCCAGGAACACACGTAATCATTATTTTAATTATACGTAGTGTATATATCAGTGTCACGAAGGTTTGTGAATGACTATAGTTAATGCCAGTGTACTTTACAATGATGCTGAACTGTCTTTCTCATATCTTATCTAAGCATTTTGATGAAAACATCAATATACGGACGTATTATTCGGAATATTTGTAATTATATTTTAAATTAGAACGTTCGGGAAATCGTTTCACAATCACAGACATTGAACATGCTCGTGTAGGATATGATGGAGACGTAATGGAATTTCTAGTTTGATAGTGTTTTTGAGATATTAAGTTCCACGATCAGATGATAATAATAAAGTATCACGGACTTTATATTTAATATGGAAAATCTTATGATTTATATTTTTTTGTCATCAAATATTAATGAGTGGATTTCACACCTTTTGTTTTTTTTTTGATTAACTTATCAATATATTTTAAATCAATTTTTATTCAATATATTTATTCCATGCTATTTTAATATGTGCGTAACGAGTTAGTGCAATATTTCTTCCTTATTGTTTAACCCTGCACACACAAACACAACCGTCATAGCATAAATTCCTAAACCCCCTTTAACCATTTCACACCCGAGCAATCATTTTTGGAATTTTGAAAATGTTTTTTCATTTTTGATACTCGAAAAATGCATTAAAAGTCTTCATCGTCAAATCTTTATTTTTTCGATTTTTTTCAAAAATTTTGAATTAGATTTTATTATAAGATATAATTCATTTTTATTAAAATTTTTATTGCCAAGATTAAGCAGGGTATAGGTATATTCGTCTTCACATACAATTTTTTCCAGAATTTTATTGATAAATATTATATAATAATTCATACTTTTCCCCAGAAGCACTTTCTCTTTTGAAAGCCCTTAAAAATTCAACTTTATGTGCTGCCCTCTGATGGAAGCCCCCAAAGTTCATATTCACTATATTTTCTCATCCAAAACGTACACAATCAGTCAGGCCTCAAATCCGAGGTAAAAATAAATCTACAGGGAGAAAAGCAACCTACACAATTGTGGCACCAAGGCCGGAAGGGTTTGCCCGAGTGGCGTGGTGGTAAGATGCTCGTCTTCCACCTTGAATGTTTCTGTCACGGTCCTGGGTTCGAAATCGAGGGAAGATATAGATAATATATTTTCTCCCTTACAAACTTGAGGCAACCACCGATAGACGGCGTCTTCGTTTCCAACCCGTCTCGTTAATGGCAGTAAATTGCGATATGGCCAGAGTTGGTGAAGTAGGGTCCGAAAGGTATAAATGCCTTTTTCTTTATGAAGTAAGCTTTCTTCCGATTTTCAGCGGGTGCAAAGTAAGTGGAATATTAAAGTGTGTTCTAATGAGAAATCAGCTTTATATATATCCGGGTTCTGATTGTTAAAATGAAAGACTTTTAAGAAGGCGATATATATCTCGCTAATGTGTAATGTGGGTGAGACGATTAATGTTTGATATTGGCAAAAAAACTATGTAGTGAAGATAATAACATATACAATAGATCATAGGTATACACAATTTGAAATAAATTGAAGGATAAATAATGTTTTTACTGGTATTTTTACCAGAATATAGCTTTTGAGGTTTTTGTGAACAGGTATGAGACCTCTTTAGAATGCAATACAAACGTAAAAAAGAAATAAAGGTTTGATAAAAATCTTACTTCTACAAAAATTGAAAAGATAGAATGTTTCTTATCGATGAAAAAAGAAATCTTTTATCGATACATTATCGATGAAAAAAAGAAATCTTTTATCGATACATTATCGATGAAAAAAGAAATCTTTTATCGATACATTATCGATGAAAAATGTAAATTTCGCTTGTAATTAAATAACGTGATATTGCTATTAGACTGATGAAATGTGAAAATCACAACTCCGCGAATTCCATAGTGGGAAAAAAAAAACTCACTGATCTTTTATGAGTTCATTCAAGTAATTTCGGATAGACTCGCATATTCCAACAGGTGAATATTATATATATACATGTATGTTTCCAAAATTCCTTCAAGGGTGCTTCTTTGAACTGCAATATATATATATTTTTTTAAATTAACTTATTTGACTTAAACTGGTTTACAAATAGTGATCAAAATGTTATAAAAGCTGAATGAAGAAAAACTGTATTGATAAATATAAATAAATAACAAGTATTCACACATTTTTAAGTTTCGCGTGTGAGTGTGCGTGTGTGATGCCAAATTTCATCGGTTTTGAAAGGCGATAAAGTATAGAAGCTGATTTTGCTTTCCCGGAAATTGCGAAATATAAGAAGTACTATTGAGGCGGCAACCTCTCGAGAGCAAAGCAAATAAATTTTCGGAGGAAGACATGTTTCAGAAGCGGCCTCTTCTTCGCCTCTTATCTTCTTCTTCCCCTTTCTTTTTACTTTATCCCCTCTTTCTTTCTTTCTTAATTTTTTTTTTCTATCTCATTCTACAAAAAAAAAAAAAAATATCTTTTCGCATGATTTCTTGGAGTTCTTTTTCATTCGAAACCTCTCGAGCGATCACTTATTTTATCTTCATAAAAAATATAAAAAAAAACACTGAAACCTAGAATCACAACTACTTCTATGTGATACTGCTGCAGGTGACTTTCATTAGCACTCGAGAAGATTGGTAAAATCAGCCGCTTTTTCCCCCCCCCCTTATTCTACTAAATTTTAATGAATACAATTTAAAATATTAGAGTTGAGTGTATTTATTTCTTTTTTCAAATAAACATTGAATTTAGAATGTCATAAAATTGTTTTAAATTTTGGTTTCCAATTGCAATTTTTTGTCCATTGATATTTAATTGGATCGAGATAACTAACACATAATTAATTGTGCGAACTAATTTCAAGTCGTGGTATTGTAAAATGAGAAAAAAATTATTATTACCTTAATCGAACACTGACTAAACTGTCAAATAGCAGTCATTACATAATTCTAGGTCATACAAAAATGGATAAGTTTCAACGAAATTGTGGATGTGATTAAAATGACCATATGACTTAGTTTTTATGGGATGTTCTCGAATTTTTCGAAATTTTCTAACATCCTTAAAAATACTTCGTTCTTTTCCAAAAAAATAATTATAAGAATGAATGATGAATTGATGACTGACGAATGAAATTATAATTCTATTTCGTTTCAGATTTCCGTGTTAAGATCATCATTTGATCACACCACGGTCATTTTCTGCACACAAGGGCTAATTAGACCGGAACATACAATTTATTGCCGATTCCGAACGGCAGGCTCGTTTTTTATACTCATCGAGAAGTTGGTGCGCCTTGATGGGGGACTCCCTGCGGTAGCAATTTTTTCTGCGGTCATGTCGCCGTTTTTGTTGTACCCCTGTGTAAGGAAAGTTTTCTGGCAAGGACGAACCGGGTATCGAACTCGCGACACCTCTAAACATCCTTTGGTATTTAGGCGAGTATCTCATCGACCTGGACTACCGCGTGTTAAGATGTCTATATATTTCTTGCACTCGAAGATACTATGCTATACATGATTTTATATTCAAACCCATGTTGAATCCTGACAGGGTTTTGGTTTTTTTTTTACATGAAATCAAAGATATCGAGTTGCTTTAGCACACAGAACTTTATGAAAGTCGACATTTTCTATTCCAGAAAGGTGTGTGAATGGTCTTAGAAGGTTTATATATATATGCTTCTACCCCTTGAATATATTTACGTTCTGTGGAGGAGCAGTGAATGAATAACAAACACTTTTTGTAAAAGAAAATTAATGCTCCATCGGTTTAATCTTGTTTATGTTTCCTGAAGCGAACGCGCAAGAAAACACCGTTTTTTTCGGCTGTTCTTGAATTCTATTTCCACTAAACTTTGCGAAGTTCTTTTATTTGTTTTCACATGCTGTGATGTTGTCTAGAAATCACACCACGATTGGTTTTCTCCTTGATCTTTTGGTTTATTTTTATTTTCTCAATTTTTTTTTTTTTGTTCCTCTCTTCTCCTGAATGGTCAGACAGTACCTCAGGGGAACTTGGAAGTGATTCTAGCTCGAACAGATTTTTGCAAAGTAATAAGAGTGGATAGTCGACCACCTGAGCCCATCACAAAAACAAAGTACCTCCTTGATGGCATTCGCCTTCCTGCGATCCGCTTGACCGCAATATGGAGCCGGTTTCTTACCTTTGTTTTCCTTTCCGGTCATATATCTTCGAGTTTCCTTGGCTTGCGTGTATTCATCATAACTCAAGAAAAAGTACAGGAAAATCAGATAAACAAAACATATAAAAAAATCCAAGATAAAAATCGATCTTGATAAACAGAAATCTGTTCTTCCGTACATTTGTTTAGGAGAAAATTTTCTCTAAAAATATTCTTCTGATAACTGGATTACCAGGGTTCAATACTGTTCTTTTTATTACATTTACTGCCCGTTGATATTGGAACATTCTTCTCCTCCTTTCTTTAAAATATGTGACTTATATTTTCAATAATTCTATTTGAAATTACTAATAATAGGGAATAAAATAAGTCTTGTTTGTACTATGAGATGTAATAAAGAATAACATGTATTTTGAAAAGAATGTATGAAACAATCAGCTTGAAACTACAGTATGCAGGCTGTCATAGATAGTTTTCACAGCACTGGATTTAGGAAGATACTGTTTTAATTATACAAAAAGTTTTCAAATAGCATGATAACTTCAAATGTCGTCTCAAGAGTTCGTATATATATAAAAAAATAGAAAAACTAACTTTTCATGTAGACCATGTGTGCTAAAACTTCCAATTAGTGAAATGTGAATGTAACTCTGAGAAGTAATTTACAAGAAAATATATATTTTTAAATTCAATATCAACGGAGATATTTGACTGTAATGCTTTCAGCATTTATCGTCGATGATTGAGAGTGTGGTTCACAAATTGCGGAACGTAAATTAAATTCAAAGTTGCAAAAATTCTGTAATTTTAATAATACTTGTCAAAAAATATAATTTTTATTTATTATAAATGAAAAATATAACGGTGGAGTTCGTTCTATTTGAGTACAGTCTGTAAAAATGGAACTTTTGAAAGAATGAAAACTTGAAAACACAGTGATCAATTGCCAAAAAATAGCGATTTCATATGATTTCTTCATATTTTATTCATATACTTGATAAGGTTAATTTTTCATACTATAACTATACAATCCTTAGCAAATGAATGACGTATCTGAGTTATATTCGTTATTTGGATACTTTTTTAATTGGAGGTATGTCTCTGAGATCAACGTTTCACCAACAAAATGCGGTCAAGGGACATTCCTTACTACCCTGTACAGTAATAAATGTCAGTGTATATACACATTATTGTATGTAAATATATATAATTTTTGCACATAATCATTAAAATACAAATACGCATATGTCTTTCCATATTCAGGATTCACACAGGGAATTTCATTATTTAGGGAAGATTTCAATGAAGCAGCTGTGTATTTAATTGTTTTGTGTGACTATTTTTGTTTTTATCGTTTTAGGTGTGAATGAACTCGGGCCGGGGCCATTGGCCTCAAGAGCTCCAACATGATCAGGAGACTAGGCCCATCGCTTTTCGGGCTGCTGGTCTTTGTTCTGCTGGTCCTGCAAGGAGCCCTACTTGTCTGGTGAGGCATTTACTTTTTTGCACTGAACTAGCAATGTTGCAATGGTTATAACATATATTTAAGGAACATGAATGGAGAATGGCGTGTCTATATCCATAACTGCACAACAGGCATTATTATAATAATTTTAACGCTGATATTGATAGAAATAAATTCAATTCATATGTAGTTTTAGAATTCTGGACATAATTTTATAATATACAAGTAGCTGCGTGTCAATAACATTCAATAATGAACTTTTTAATTTAATAAGAATGATCAGTATAGTGATTATTTTTCATTCAACGCATCAGAATGAATTGTATCTTAAAATTTAATGGAATTGAATGTATTTATCTCGAGAGCACTCGGTAATTGGGAGATCGAAGTAGCTAGGTATTAAATTTGTCTTTGCTAGCCTGGAAAAGGAACGCGACTCGACGTTGCAGCTCCACCACACGCGTCGCATCGCATTCCATCTTGCAAAGCTGCTGCAGGACAAATTGTCGATTTGCATGCAAGACTAGCATGTTTCAATCACAAGACGGCACCGAGTCGAAGACCGCAAGAACTGTCCAGCGATTACTGAGCAGATCATTAACAACACCGCGTTGCCCGGTATCTAGTCTCACTGCCGTTGGCCCTAATTCATCTCTGCTTATAAGCAGGAAGTTTCCTAGCGGAAAAGAGATATTTTGTTGCTAACGATGACAGTACCGTAGGCCTTAGTTTACTGAGGTCGTTTACAAGAATGCGTGTTGTAGAGGTGAACAAACACGGTGCAATGCATGTCTGTCCACTTTATTATTTGTAATGGCTTATGCGTGTCACCCGCACGTCCATCTTCGTCGACAACGCGCAGATGCTTTCACTGAGGCCAATTCTCTGGTACTCGTTCAGATAAAAGTCATTTCATCTGTTAGAAAGTACTGCGAGTTTTATGACGTAAACTCTCGTAAATTTTCTCCCGCATTTTCGGCAGATATGCACGTGTATTAGTCGATATTTATGTTTTATATATCCTCGCGACGCTAACGAGGTATCAAGTTTGATGCTATCTAAGAAATCTTACCTCTGGTTAAAATGTACTTAAAAAGGGAAAAGCGAGTTCTCTTAACTCTTCCAGACATGAACTTTTTTAGACAATTGGAATTTTGTTTCTTATCAATTTACTTCGTCTTTAGGTTCAATAAAACATGAATATCGAACATTTATCTGAAAAATGCATTTCAGTTATGGGATTCTGAAATGATTTCCACATTAGTATCCTTGTACATTTTGGAGACAAATATTCAACTTAAATAGTTTTAAATTTAAAAATATGATTTTTTGTGTTTTCTGTACCATTCCCTGATCATATGAGAAATGAAAATCCGCATTGATATGATTCAAATACATAAGAAATACCCACTGTAATTTTCGAAAGTTCGACAGACGGAAAGAAATCAGAATGCCTCGTGTATATCGACAAAGAGAATGAAGGTGCGTTCACAAAACCAATCTCGATAGAACAGTAACCAACGGCAATTTATCAGCAAAGAATTAAACTCCATATGCAATGCTAATTGGTATCATTTTCTACAATAATAATAAAAATGATAATTTTATTGATTTGACCAAATTGGTCCTTCAGTGGGTGGCAATGGTTTTGTGTCCGTGATTTACAAATATATTCGTTAACAGGAATTACATTTATATTACAAAAATATTATGCCACACAATATATGATGTATTACAAACAAAATAACTCACATGTGGCAGTGCTGGAACAGTTATTTATCATTGTCTATATTTATAATCATTTTTCATACTTCGATTAAGACAATCATAATATCTCTCATGGGCAGTGTTTAATACAGTATTACTCATTAGTTTTTTCATTATGATTTACGCTTTTATATTGGGCTGTTGTATTTTGTTATATTTGACATCCGTATTTTTATGGCATCTTTTTTCAGCCACCTCGTTGGACATTTTGCTTGTTGTGGCCTTTGTGATTGTATTTGTATTTGTTTACTATACTAGGTACAACAGTTTTCCCTATATTGCGCTTATAAAATCCGAATTTTTTTTTTTAGTTAAAACAACTTCAACTATTATTTCGCCATTTTAACTTTATCAGCAGTCGATCGTGGAAACGAGAAGATGAAGACGATGAGAAAGAGAAAATGGACAGGAATAAAATAAAAATTGAATGTCTTGCATGGATAGAATACCATCTCGATAATGAGCCAGGATGTTCGTTGCATCGCCTGGGTGATCTTCAGCTCTTGCCAGAGGACAGAGGTCACGCGTGCGACCTTTGGCCTACCACCTATGACCGCACCTCTTCTATCTTGTCTGATAGGAAGCGGCAACTAATCATTGTGTCAAGAGTTCTCTTCATCTCAACAAGAAATACAAGAATAAGAGCCAGGCATTGTCCTCCAAATGTAGATATCACTCCGCGTGATTTCTTATTATTTTATGTAGGAACCTAAGGAAACAATAATCTATGAAAGTCGGGGTTTCATTTCCTTCGGAGATAATGTATCAAAGTTATAGACTCTATAGTGCTCGACAAGACTAAAATTATGCATTATTATGATATAGTGCCATTGAACTCTAAGACTGAGAAAAGGAATGGGATTTCATGAAAGTGTAGAAAATTATGATTCAAAATCATCGACAATCAAGCATTTATGAAATCTCACGATTTATGAAGTGGCACTACATGAGGTGAAATCGATGTTTCAATTCGCTTTAAAAAAAAAATAGAGGTAATAAATTATTAGGGATTATACTGCTAATGTTTTATTGCAGATACAAATAATTCAGAAAAAATAAAAATAAATTTACTATAAAACAATGAAGGATACTTCACTTAAGGTCAAAGTTTAAATAAGATAAATCTTAACAATTAGTAATTAAAATATTTTTTATCTTTGCTCATGGCACTAATTGCTCTTCTTCGGAGAAGTTGTTGCACCCTTCAAGAGCATAAAATTTTATTATTCTTCATTTACCAGGTTATTTTCTCTTATAAAAGCAAATAGAAGTGCGAGTATCTAACACGTACTTTATCCGTCCGGCTATTTACTGTCCGAATCCATTTCAATAATTGACAGAAAATTTAAATGCACGTATTTAAAATTATTATTGTCTTTTAGTGAATGAATAACAACGTGAGGTAGCGATAGTTGATAGTTGTAATAAAATACGTTGTATTGATAATAAATGATGATGATATAATATATATATATATATTGTATATATATATCCCCCTCCTAACCTGATCAACGGGACGATAAACGAAGATGCAGAAATAACAAGCCAATAATGGGTGGAAAAACTTTTTATTCAGCGATACTTTACACGAGGACACACAGTGCGTGTATACGTTAAGTTTCATAACAAGTGCTCAAACTTCTTAAGTCGCAAGAATCTCCGTCGCAGCTGCAAACGTCCGCGAAATGCCGCGTGTGTTTGAAAGGGTCCGACTCGACAATCAATGCATTGCCGTTGTGAAGCGTGCATAACTGTGGATGGTAAGAACATTGAGCATTTGTTACGAAACGTAACATGTACATATACTTTCTTCGCGTAAAGTATCGCTAAATAAAGAGTTTTTCCACCCATTATTGGTTTCTCATTTCTGCATCTTCGTTTATCCTCCAGATGATCAGGTTAGGGGTTTCCGGACAGACATTTCTAAGTAATTCTGTTTTGTTTTTGTGTTTTCTACCTTCCCTAAAAGTTCGTACGTTGAGTTTTGAATTACCCTGTACATATAAATCTGCGCTATTCTGCGATCAAAACTCCAAACTTTAACATACATTCGGCTATTTGCAGAAATCTATTTTGCCTAAGTAGGTATAATTTGTCTAGTTTCTAGGTTTTAAATCCGATTGAAAATGAAACTGTATTTTATTAATTTCAATTTCAATTTATTTATTTCCGTACATGAAAAATATTACAGTGCGTTATAGAACATGTATGATTATTGATACAGGTGAGAGCATTGTACAGAAAACAAACTACATGTACAGTCGAACCACGAAGAAGAGGGCATAGAAATGCCCTGACGAGCTCCGTGGCCGATAAAAAGGGTTGGTAAAAACAACCAGGAAAACAAAATGAAAAAGTCGGAAAAAAAACAACAACATAGATTGATGCTATTATAATGAGGAAAAAGAAGGAAGGAAAATACACTAAATCTCTGATGGCTGGTGTATTAAATAGATATTTAGACGGGTCTTAAACATGCGTAGGCTATTAATTTCTCTTAAAGCGACAGGTAGCATATTCCAGCATCGAATATAAGGGAATTATACTTTTATACTATAACTATTAAACAGTCTGTACCAAAAGGTATATATTTTTCGAAAAAAAGTATATGTGAATTGCCCCTGCCTTCAAAAAATGCGTGTGGTTTTGAGTTTATTTCTTTTTATCCACTCCTATAAATAAAAAATTAATTCTATTCGGTAGTTATTGATATTTTTCGAGTATCATTTACAAGTTTTCAAATCTTGTATATTTTATTCAGTTTCACCTGCCAATTTCCTAAAAATTTAAACACATGTATGAATAAATATAGGCTATAATAAAATACTGAAGTGCAGTTTTATCTAATATCACTTCCGTAAAATTTGGTATTTGACTATTATTATGAATATTGTAGTATTTCGAAGCAAAATATGGTTTAGAAATACTTTGCTTCGTTGAATTATTCAATTTTGAAGTTTGGTGATTAATTTATGAAAGAATTTCCGACAAGATTCAACAGTTGAGGTTTTTTTAAAGAGCACTCCTTTTCTCAAACATATTTTGAATCTCAAATTTAGTCATTTTTGAAAATCTTCCACACCTATTTCTTGAGTATTTGGATACCATTTGCTCTTCAAACTCAAGTGTTGCTTGAGGGATGTCGGGGTGAACCGGAAATTTAAGACTTTTTTTCCCGATCTCTTCTTCACATATGTGATGCTATCGATAGGGAAGAGGCTAGCCATTTCCAATTCTTTATAGAAGTCACGAATCCTTACGTCAATGAAATACTAAGAAACATTTTCTATAGTGTCATTCAGTATCATATGGCTTCCAATTCATGAATTATATAATTTTATGAACATAATTTTATGAGTATTAAAAAAAATACACACTTTCTAATTCTCTTCGATGTGCTTAAGCAATTTTCAGATGAAGCATCATCTAGAGCTAAAGGATTCAAGTGTTTTTTAACGGTCAAGAAATATTTTCTTAATATATACTAGATCGGAGCGAGTAAATTCCACTCAATATGCTGGTCACTACTTCCAGTTTTCTCTGAGTAGCATCTGATCTTCCACATAGCTCAGATAAACGGTCGGTAGTAGGGTATAGAGTGAAACTTGGGATGCGTAGAGCATTAGATCCGATAAATTACTTGATTCCAGGCTCACCTGCCAAAAGAAAATAACTTGTAAGAGTCAACCGGAATCACGTTACGCTGAAGAATGGCATTATCTGAATTCTAAGCTAAAATTTCAGAGTAGGATCTGTTTAACGTCAATTTAGTGAGACCGGCTCTCCAAATTTTTACTGCGGCATATTACGTTTTCAAAAACTGAATTTTTTTTTAAAATATAAACATGTTTTATAATATTTCGATTATTTGTAATATAACTTATTTAAGCTTATCTTCATGAATTGAAGCGTTTGGTCGAACAACGGTAGGTTGTTTTTTAGAGGAGGAACACAATATACAAGTCATCGCTGAATTAAGGAAACAACTTTTTGCCTAAATTGCACAGCTGTGTAAAATAAGATAGCAACTATATCTGTTGGATTCTGCAGGAACTTACTTAAATAACTTAAAACGAAAGCAATATGGAACGTTATTTAGTAAAAAAAATTCTCTCCAAAATGTAAATTGACTGTTATTTGGGTGAACACTTTAATTAAACGTTCTAATAAAGCACAATTCTTTATAATCAGAATTTTAATTTTCCCTGTTTCAGATTTGAAACACCGATGCTTCGTTTATGCCAATAAAATAAATTTGCTTTTCACGGTAGTTGACATACGTAGAAAAATAAATAAATAAATATATATATATAGGCCTATACGTTTTTTTGAGTCCTCATGCAAAGTGTAATTCTTGTTTCTTTGCATATGCAGTGATATTGCGGGAGAAATGATGCACGTCATTGATATTGTGTAATCTAAATACATACTATGACGAAGACAAAAACATCATACATATTTTTTTCTTTATCTGTTGTAAAGAAAGAAATGTACGAAAAATGTGTACTTTTTACAAGGCGTATTTATTTACTTAAGAATATGAAAGTAATAATTAAAAGTAAATAATACACTTATTTACAATACACAAAGGAAAACGTTTCGAATGACTTTCCTACTACCAACATATTTTTATTGTGTTTGCTTCTGCGAAACGCAATTTCAAGACTGTCCCTTAGCACTTGAAAAATATTTGTTCTCGTACTCGCAACAAACCAAACAGAACGCTATTCTTTATAGAACGAATCGTGAAATAATTTAAAAGCAATAGTACTTTGTGATTTATGTAGAACTTGTCACCCAGCTATTTGATTTTCTACACCTTAACAGCTTACCTAAATTCTGATTAATATAAGGTTGTTTTGATTTGCACAGTCAGGGTGTAGCGATTGAAGTTTCTATTTATATTAGAGATCAAAGAATTTTCTGAATGTGACACTAATTCACATTCAATTTTCTGGATCACTTAGGGCAAATTTGTTCTGTGGTTGTTCCCTACACTCATCATTGGCCTAAGATTACTGAAACTAGAATTCCTTGAGGCGGAGAAGGATATTTTCGGAGTCCTTTACATTAATTCATTTCATTAATCTCGAACAGGAAAATGTGACAATACCTTCTTTCATTTCAATATAAATCTTAATCCATATTCATTTTCATTTCTCACGCAGCCATGCCATAAAAATACACTATCATAACACCTTGGGAAGTATTCTCGTAAATATGTATTTAAAACTCGGCTTGTGTGTGTTGCTCCATTTTTACAAAAATAATCCCTTCAAAGTTTAGTACCTTTTTGACAGCTCTCTTCAAGTCATTGTATAATAACTGCTATATAATTAAAATGGACGTTTGCTTATTTGAAATGTGAATTTTTCTTCATAAGCCTGTCAATTTAAAAGATGAGATTAAATTTTGAGTTTTAATTTCTACATTGGAAACTATTTTCTTTCCAGACATTTTGAACCACAAAGCTTAGCCAAAATATCTTGAATTCGTTTCTTCAGGGCAATAAAAACGAATATTGGCCGAACAAGACAGTGAAATTTTCAGTAATTTTCTTTCAATGCGAAAGTGATTTTTGTGGTTTTAAAGTCAACTGTTGTGTAGAGATATCCTCTGCGCAAACAATTTGGGAAACACTATACTATATTTAATTACATAAACACATTACATTTACAACAACATTCGAAGAGCAGCACATACTTTATACACTTTTCTATGAGCGTATGATATTTAATTTTTCAATGTGGCAGCAACAATGCAATCTCGTGTAGATTGCATAAAATATGTCGACACACATAGCCACTGTTCTATACTTTATTATTTCTAAAGAATTATTTTACAACTGGCTAAAGAACAATATGTTCCAAAATATTTCTGTTCAATATTTTAACCCTTTCCGATTCAGTGAAAAATTTGAAATTGACAAATGCAAATGGAATTTTTCACCTAAAAATTCCTTTTTCAAACACTGAGAATAAACGATAAATAAAATGAAAATTAATTTAGGGATTACTTTGGACGTTCTTTATCGACACTAGATAACAGCACCACACAAGCCGATACATAATTTTGGCCTGTGTTTATTTTTTGAAAACCCTTATTTTTCGCAAAGAAATGGATTCAAATTTCAAAAAAAAAAATTCGATACAAAAGTATTTCTAGAAAAAAAAAATTCTATGTTATTTGGTCGGATGTACACTAATATCTTTATTCTGTATAAGTCCCGAATGTTTAGTCCCGAATTCAAGTTGTGCCTCTTTGGGCATACCCACAAAATTAAAACGGTAATTTCAATCTTCACAAAATTATAGCTGCTCACTCCTCTATAGATCTGAATAGACTGCTTACAATTTTTTTTTTTGAAATTCTGTTTTAAGAATAGGTCATGGGAATGAAGTTACAGTTTTCCTCGATCTTTATTTTTGGCAATTTTTGTGTACTTATGTGTATAAATTACCTCGTAAACAGACAAAACGACAGGTAAATACATTTTTCATTTATCAGTACACTAATTTTCAAAGAAAAATGTTTGTGTAACCATTTCTTAGTAATTTATTATACGCAGTACTGCCATGCATCATCAATCAACCCCACAAGGACTTTTTTTATATTCTTTCACGCTATTTTAAATTAATTTTTCATCCTTTTATCTCGTGAGAGATCTTTTTCGTACATAGATAGAAAAAGTGTTTACAAATTTCAGTAAGAAGACTAAAATAGAGACATAACAGCACTCGAACGACAATCTATTAAAACAGCAACGCCGAGAGCAATTTTATTTTAATGGTGTAGCCTAGCGAAAAATGCATTTGTCTCCGTTTGTTATTAGAGTGATAATTAATAACGTTTGATTTTTCTGCAAGAGATGATGCACCTCTAGAGAATTTATTACTCTCCAGAGTTTTATTTTGTGCGAAACTTCAGTTCATCGCACAAATTCAGGTGGAGTGAATTATATCGACGTCACTGCAGACTGAGTTATTTAGTGCTGCCGTGGTCTCCACTGAGTTATATCAACATATCGCTAATTAAATTACCATAAAAAGTGAATAATTTATTTACTGCACACTTATTATATATAGTCGAACATGGTTACTTCGAAGTCCAAATTGACCAGAAAAAATTTTGAATTATCCGTAATATATTCGAATTACACAATTATTCTATCCTGAATCCGTAAAATGACATAAAATTGCAACTTAATGATCAACATTTCCATAGGACAGTACTAATTATCTATCATTAAGGGGACATAGGACTGTTGAACGATCAAAAAATCGAAATTTTTATTGTTTTAAAAACTTTTACAGATCTTTTTGAACATTTTGATACCTCACTTTTTGTTCTACAAGCAGTAGAAACCGAGATAGATGGGAATATGTGTGACGCGAAATTCAAATTTCACAAGTTTAAAGGAACTTCGAGCCACGTGGCTGGAGGTTTATCTCATATGTATTGCGTCCACACACATTTGTTATATGCTTTTTTACTACTCCATCTCTATACATCTTTTTTTCTTTCATTTTTAAGTTGAAGAAAAAAATTCACACTTTTTTTGTCTTTTTACATATGCATTTCGTGCACATGCCTCAGCGAGTCTATCATGTTTTAGTGTTACATTACAATTTAGTTTATAATTATTTCACAAATATTTTCTCATGAGTGGTTATTTATTAGCGCAGTTATTGTGAATCAAATCATCCTTTAATTAATCATATTAGAATTATATATAAGCTACATGAACCTAGATTGTGTGGTATGTGTTGGTAAAGAAAAAATATCGAAGATGTGAATGTATTGAACTTACTAAAAAATTTCAAGTTATGTGCATGCACCAGTTCATATTTTCAGTGAATATTATCAGTGTGATTGCAATCTCGACAATTAATATAAAACCATTTTCATGAAATAGTGAAAGTTTCATTGAAATATCACTGAAAACAATAGAGGCAATGCAAAATTCATATTTACGTGTAGTGTTGTATGTGATTTGTTGTGAATTCCTGTGTTGTGATGTTGTGGTGATGGACATTAAAAAAAGTCTGCGCTTACTGAATGAGAAAAACCTAATTTTTAAAAGATTTTTCTTCCAATCATAATAATGTGTTATGCACTTCCATGTCTATGCAATGAGATTTGTTGTTGGTGATTGTCGAAATCTTTCTCGTCTACTCAAACTTTTGCACACTTTCGACACATTAGTGCTTATTTTCTGAAACAAATTGTAATCAGGTTTTTGTATCACACTTACTACAAATTCAATTCATATGCTAATGCCACTACTTATATATATAAAAAAACAAACATTGGGAATTCAAAAATCAACGAGTCTTCGACTAATATGTCAAGTCATCTTTTTTCTCAGTTTTCTTTTGTTAGTTGCTAATTGGTCTCAAATATTACTCACAGGGCACATTAAATGATAATATATATAGACTGCAAAATACATTCAAGTGAATTTTTGTCTTGGTTCTCCAAACTTTGGCTTTTTTTAACTTTCTGTGTGTCGAGCATTTGAAGAAGCAGGCATCTCAAAGCATCAAAATGGCAAATCAAAGTATGAAAGCATGATGGCAAAGTTGAAAACTAATTATATTATTGAACATTGAGACTATTCCCATGAATCTGTATGGTATTGGGTTTGAAAAAAGAAATAATTTTATCCAAAGTCATACTTTCACAATCTTTGAACGCGTTTTTCTCAAAACATCAATTTTTGTCATTGCACGCATGATATCTTATGAACTGTTTCCCATCCCATTTCCATGAAATTTGTCTAGTACGTGTCCCTTGCCTAGCTGGATAAAATGAACTAGAATGGTAGACATCCATTGAGTTTTAAAATCTTTATTAAAATTTAAATTTTGGAAAATTTCATAAAATTTGAAATTTTTAAGTTTTTAAATTTTTAAAAATACTTTCACACTTTACATATCTTAAAGAGGCTAGTTCATTGCATTAAACAAACATTGTAGGACATAAAACATTTTTTTTTTGCAGAAATTCAAATTTGGTCAGATTTAATTGCGCACAGTGGTTGTGTGTGCATGATCATTTTAATTTTTTTTTAACTCTTGCTGGTAAAGAAGAACAAAGAAAAACACATTTTACAAATTTGATGAATGCACATTAAATTTAATACACACTTTAAATGAACAAATTGGGTAAATCAGGAACTTTTTAATGAAATTTCAAACATGCTACATTTTCTCGACTTCCACGGATCCTGTGTCTCCTTAAAACTTTATCATTAGCTACAAAACTTTTTCCCAAACTTTAATAATTTATAACTATAATATATAATTGATCTAAGCTGCTACATTAATCCACTGTGTGTTTCCAAAGCCTGATTTACGGGAACAGTTCACGATCATCCGTTACGAAACTGTTTTCCAAATTTTGCTCATTATCCTTGTACTACCAAGACATTAACGTATTACAATTTGTACTTTCCTACACTTTCCATACTCTTAATGACGATAAAAAGATTCAGATTTTGAATGGTACACCTTGATCCATAGGTTGAACAACATAATCGGTATCAAATGGTACACATTCCATCTGAACGATGCACTCCATCTGAACAATGTTGAAATGGGCAGTGGATATTATAAAAGGAACAGTTTCTAAAATTTCATTCGTCTTTAAAAAGTTGTTGTTTGACAACTTGGTCGAAAAAAGCAAAGTCTGAATTCTTGTAGAATTTTTCCAAAATAAATTTGCCCATACAAAAATCATGATTTTTTTCATCCAAATTCTTTTTCGGAGAAGAATTTTTTTTCCTCCGAATTATCTAAAACATTCGAAAAAAGTTCGAATTAAATAGTAAATTTCAACATTAAATTAGATAAAAAAAACTTGAGGGGATTGAGCAAAAATTTCAAATTATCCAAAATTCGGATTAACTAGGCTCTAATTAACCAAGTTCTACTGTAAAACAAATATCAGAAGGGAACGGAATATGCGTGCGTGGAACTATAGAAATGCAATTGAAAAGAATTCAAATTGATAATCGTTGGAAAAAAAACCCAATAATTATCAAATGTACATACGCTAAAGATTTTTTCCCCAAAAACTCGTTTAATGTCATTTGAATCGTATTATAATGAATCGTAAGTAAGGAGGAGAAATATTGAGTATAAATATAATCAAAATGAAGAAGAGAGATCTGTCTTTGATGAGTGATCGCTAAAAACCCGAATGGTGAATTAAGAGAGTTTCTCCATATGCTCAGTACCACTGAGTTGCCTCTGATAAAGACAAACAGTCTTCGTGTTCGATACATCGATCTACAGAACAGAAGAGGAGGCATCCAAAGCTCTCTCGTGAGAGATGGCACGCACGTTCATGACAATTTCCAGTCGAACACATCTTAGATTTATTGATTACCAAAGGGGTCAAATCTGATCTTGATTTCAGCCTAGAAACTTATTAACACGTTTGAACCGAAATTTAATTATCACCACAAGTCAAGCGGAATATTTATCTGCTTGTTAGCCCGTGCTTCTTTTCTTTGAACCAAATAATGTACGCATGAAGTACTAAAAAGAGAAAAAAGATTATTTAGATGGTATCTTTCTTAATAATTTGGCATTTTGAGTACCAATATTCCTGTTCCAAAATTAATTTCGTATCTAATTTAAATTATGGAAAGAAATCCAAATCTAAATTATGTTTCTCGTTTGTATTCCTCATACGTGTTCATCAAATTATGGTAATTCCTTTAGAAATACAGTTTCTAAAATAAAAATTTACTGATCGATTCCACACACCAAGTTTTTATTCGGCTGTAATTTGTAATGAGACGGTTGCATGTAATTCATATATTAAGATTAATGTACACCGCTGAATTTTATTTACATAATATCAAAGAGAAACTTGGAGTTACGAAGAAGAGAAGCTTCGTTTTCTTTTGGAGTACATTAGAAAAATACCAGAGAGTTTCGAGTTGCTTTGATATAAAGATAAACAGCAAAGTGAATTTATAGAAACAGTTTTTGATTCATTTTTCGGAGTTCACAGAGGTATGTATGTTTGGTAAGAGGGAGAACGAGAGAAAGAGATAGAGAGCAAACATGCTACATTCCTTAGCCATAGACAACGAAGTGAAAAGAATGTTCCAAAGAGTTGGAAGGTTCAGTCGATTTTCGAAGAATAGTGGATTTCCTTTTTCTTATTTGGAACAAGCGTGGGAATACACAGATTGTAAGTGAAAGGAGCTGAGCCACGCGTTGCCAAGAACTGAGACCATAGAAATTCTGTGCAAAAGATCTGAGCTTCGCTTTGTCGTATACCATTCAGATCTAACTGACAAGAGAAGGAAGTGAGAGAAGAATGTTGCAAGAATCTAAGAGTGAAAAAAATGTCTCGCTGTTCTATATAGTTGGTAGACCCTACTGCCATTAAATCAATTGATTCACTAGGGAATAACTGCATCTCGCACACACACACACAAGAAAGAATTCGTGAGATCTTTACCTTTGAGAGGATTATTCAGACCAAGTACAGAAAATTTTGAATAAATCAATATTTACTGCTCCATTAAATAGATCGTTTTTGTATTGTTCCATTTTCGAAAAATTTTCATGAGCAATACCAGAGAATTCTCTTTACATTTTCGAACAGTTTATATCCCTCCGACTTATAGTATTATATCGTTCTTCCTAGTAAAATATACTATACCTCTGTTTAGAGGAAAGAAGTGAGCAAATTTCGTGCGATTATTATCACTATTTGAACAGAAATGAGAGATTACCATTCCATTAGGCAAAACTTTTTTCCTGATATACTCAAAGTTTTCTTAGGTGTAGTTACATTTTTATTCGGAAAACGGTGTTATTTTTTTAATAAATTTATTTTTACATTTGTTTGATATCATTGAACTGGAAACTTCTTCACGTTCGTCGATATTGCACTTATTTAGTACATTCATGTGAAATAAAAAGTACATTATTCACGTATCGCGATGAAAATTAAATGATGAAATGCGCATAAATATTAAAGAAGAATCACCTTCGAAGGAGAAAAAAGATCTTGAACAACTTCAATCTATAAAAGAAAAATAATTTGTAATCAATTATTGAAGAATCGTCTAAAAATCAGTAAGTACAAGGTAAATAAATGCTACTATCGAATAAATTAAGAATGAATTTTTTTCGTAAATAACTATCGTCTTTTGTTATAGCATAGCTCATGAATAATAGAAATGATTATAAAATCCAGAATACAAACGTGACTGGAAATTGACGCAATTGTCTCTCTCTGAATTTCTAGATCAATTACAATTCTTGAATTCAATAAATATGTATTTCACTGGTACGGGATAATAATGCTTGCTTATAACTTTAGCCTGCCTATATATTATATATCTTATTATTTCTCTTTTGTCTGCCTGAGGTTTATTTATAGTACTCGTACGTAAGAAAGTATAAAAGTATGGGACACAGATAATAATTAAATCAATGAACATACAAGAATCAGACAAAAACAATTTTCCGAGAGCATATCATTCGTATATCTATAACCACTACTGTACAAGTACAGCCATAAAAGAAATGAAAAATATACAAAAACTTACGAAATCAATAAACGCTTTTCATATTCAAAAGAAATGCCGCACGTGTTGATTGAAATTCATCTCTAACTCATTTATTACGATTCTTTTTTTTTAAATTTTAAATAGAACTGATGTTTAAGACATCAAATTGAATCTCTAGTCAAACCTTTCATGTTATACAAAGTTCATTCTAGAAAATCGATGAATACTCTCTTCGAATATCAAAGGAAAATTCTGGAAAAGCTCATAGAATATTTTTTTGTGTGTATGTTTGCGCTTCTCTTATATATATGTATATATATATATATATATATATTTTCATTGTGTACAATAAAGACGATGGGGGAATGGTACATAATTTTCATTTTCTCTCTCGTGAATCTATACTAGAGAAGATTGAAGTGGCAATTTTTCAGTGTGTAGAAGATCCCCGATGATCTCACCTTGTTTCACGCTTCAGGAAAGATTGCGGAAGTTTCTCCAGGGACCTTCACTTCTTGGAAACGTACTTCTTCTAAATATGTTGGAATTTATTTTCCAGCGTCCCTTTACTTCATTTTGTCCCTATCCTTTACCGCGTGCTCCTCGCGTTCTATTCTGAGGTTTTCATTTTGTTTCTCGGCACTTAGGGGAGCCGCTGCGAGTTATATTCCTTCTTAGAGCGAGATGGCGGATGGGAAAAAAAAAGGCAACCGAGCACAGGATACGTTTTATGAATTGGAGCATTAGTGTCCCAGAGAATTCGGCGCGATGAAAGATGGCTCTCCCTAGTTATGAACTGTGACTCGCTGTCTCCTAAGAGTGCCTGGATATGGCTGACGCTTGAATAAATCTGCCAGATATATAGCTCCATACAAATCGGCGAATGTCAGTGTCACATCAATTAGATTTTCGCGGTGGTATATAAATGTGAAGATTACTTGAACATCACGTCCATTCACTCTGCCAAAGCACTAGGCTCAGATTAGTTGCCATAAATTTTCTTATCCATATTTTTTTTTTCTTCTACATAATCTACTCTTGCTTTAGTTCTCCCGCCTGTCACCTAAACAGACTTATATTGCTTTGTTGGTCATCGAATGTCACTAGTTTTAGATGACAAAAAATAATTTCAGAAGCACCGGGCTTTTGGTAGCATCATGCTATTAACAGACATTTGAAATTAGTAGAGTTTTTTTGAAAAAAAAAAACATGTTTATGGAAATGTCAGTTTAACATTTTAGTTAAAATATGTTGGTTTGAAATTAAAAAAAAATTAAACAGACAGTGGAAAATCACTACAACGATCTTCAGATAAATCCCCCCCCCCATGTTTTTTATGTTTCGCTCAAAATCACCGTCAGCATGTTTTTAAATTCCTCACTAGTTTTTTCTTTCGAGGGTATCTAATAATATATCAGTATTTTGCTGTATCTACACTTTGAAAGTGTTAATGAAGTTTTCGTTAAGCTACTTTCTGTAGAGTACACAAAAGCGTTGTTCAGTAAACTACTTTACAGTGTGAAACAACAAACTTAGTTTTATCAATCAACTAATTAATTTTTCGTTTTTGCTGCGAATAAATACTTTTAAATGCATTTTATGGTGGCACTAACAACGCCAATTCGGAAGAGGTACCAACAACAGCATAAATTTAGCGGTTAATGATGGTAATACTACCTCCCGATATAACGATACCTTTTCTCTACAACGATATTTTTTCTATGTCTGTAGTGTATCGTTATATCAAGGTTTCACCGTAGTTGATAACACATTTGTGTGGAATGTTGGGGGTATCAATAAGATATACGTCTAACACATCTTTAAAGAGAAAAATTCGGTTTTTTTTAGGTCGAAACCAGTTCAGTCCTTAACACACAAAATCTTCCTCTTAGCGCAAGATTATTACTTAACCCTTTGACCGGCATAGTGGAAATACTGAACTGCTATAAAATGCCATGCCTATTTTATGTAGTAGGCTTTATTCCAATTGTCAGTAGGAACAAAGTAAAGGCGCTACGAAAATGCGTTCCATTAAGAAATCAGCTTTGTAAAATATCTGTCCTTGTCATTGCAAAAATAAAAGACTTTTTAAGAAGGCAAGATATCTCGTGAATGCCGGTGAGAGGATTAAAACAAAGTTCCCAAGATAACAATATCAGCATATGACTATCACAAAAGAACAGGCCCGTCATTTGGGGGGTCAGGGAAGCCGTTGCCCCCCTCCGGCTTTTGAAAATACACTAAAAATGGTATATATATATATAACATGCATTCTAACAGAAATAATGAATTAAAAACCAAATGTATCTCTGAAACTATTATATATATATATATACATTAAGTGCATGTTCTTTGCCCCCCTCCCCCTAGAAAAAGTTGAAATGACGGCCTTTCAAAAGAATATCAACATCGAGAAATTGCTACACAATTTTTTCTGTGGTGACATGAAAGAAGAGTCGTTACGCGACGCGAATTGGCAAGAAATTGTAGTTTCTGGTATAATTAGCCCTCGTGGGCATGAAATGGCCATGGTTCGATAAAGATAATCAAATAAAAGGTGTAAAATATGGAAAAACAGATATATACTGGAATTTACAGGTTTAAAATTTCATTCGAATTAATGAAAGTAAATTTTGATGGTCATTGTAACACCAAGTATATATGCTTACCTATTTTTACTATGGTCTACTATCTACCAGAATGTATCTTTCAATATTATGAAATAATGCATGATCGATATCTAGGTAACGGAGGTAATTGCGACAAGTTGTTTCTTGGGGATGTCAAGCTTTTGCATTCTCGCATGCATGATTTGAAGTTCTAGAACGACAAGGGTCGTAGATAACGATTTTAGCAAAGTTGAAAAATAGAGCCGATATATGACTTATTGGGAGACAGTTAAGAAAAATTATCTCTTTTTCATTTTTCGCTATACCTGACTCCAGTCATGCTAATGTTAGCAAATTAGCCATAACCATTAAGGTTGACGAGAAATTTCTAGCACGAAGTTGTTATGTTAAGTCAACACCCTGTAAATTAGAAAGAAGTTTTGTTTTTACCGACGTACCATGAATTATATTCTCAACCAAATTCTTAACTCATTTTGATTGAAAAAAAAACCATCTTCAGTATAAGTGAGTCTTAGGGATAATTAGAAAGAAAGTTACCACAAAAGTAACATTTATTTCCGAGGAAACCAACGAGAACACATATATAAAGCGGAAAAGATGTAGAAAAAAAAACAGGAAAGTGAGATTTTTGCCAACGGTGGAAAAATGTTCTTTGCAAGAGTTTCACAGTTACAAAGGAAAGAAAAGAACTTAGCCAAGATCTAGCATGCATGCATGCAAGAATAGAGCTATCACTTTCCTGCTTTCCTTTGCAGGTAAAAAGGACAATATATCAGCCACCAGATGACGCTAGTAATTTATCTCGTTCCCAGCTTTTGCCATGATACTGAACTGTATACTCGCCACCACCGATTTCTTACTCCCCACGTTTCGGTTTCACCTTCCCTCACCTAACGCCCTGCTGGAGTGTGTCTTTTGTGACACAGCTGCGAGACGTCTCATTAAGTTTTTGAGAGTACACATTATTCTTTGGAAATGGTGAACGTCGAGTAGAACTTTGAAATGAGGGTTAAAAAAGAGGGTTCTACTCTTCCAAACCCGCGTGTGCCAGCTATATGTATATATATATATACGAAACGGTGATATCCTAAGCATGATTCAGCAACCCACATTTATAACTGCTAAAATACTAGACGCACGAGCTGCTACGAAGCTTAGGATCAATTCTTGCGCAGAAAACTAGTCACACATCTAGAACGCTGTGATTGAAAAATTCCTTTGATACCTGGCTTGAAGTTTTGTATAAAAACTTGCATAATCCTAAAAAAAAACCGATTGCCGAGTGCAATCATTTTTCAAGTGTTAGATAACGGTGTCATTTTCACATATCTTACCTACGTATCATTTGTACTCGATACTGCTTCTTCTTTCTTTGAGAAAAAAATAAATCAACCTGGTGGAGTTACAAACTTTTAATATCACTGCTTCTTTTAAAGTCACAGTATATCTTTATAATAAGCCAAACTGTCGTATAACTTCGGTTGATAATAATATCCAGCATAATTCACTATATTATTTCAATGGGAACAAAAACGATTCAAGAAGCATGTTTGGTTTGTTTTTTGTTGTTTTTTTCAATTCAAATGTTTCTTTCTGAACGAGAAATCGATAATGAAATATTGTCACTTACCGAACGCAACCAAGGTTTGTCGCATGTGCAAATCAAGCCCATTACCTCAGTGGGCGTAGCCACGTCGACAATTTTTTATCTATTTTATATACCATTAAGAGACATCAAAAAGATACATAGATAAAGATATTGTGAACGTAATAAACAGAAAAGCAGAATAACTTGTGCATAAGCGCGGAGAAATACAGGACATATGGACTTATAAATATATGTACAAAACATATAACATAATAACAAACGTGCAAAACAGAATTACGAAGGCTAATTTTAATTTTATTATTAAAATTTATTTATTATTATACTTATTTTAATTTTACAGATATTGCATGCTAGATATATTTTGCACACAGACACATTGGGGGTGGGGGTTCTATTGAGGATCCTGGAGATATGTTCAACATTCACACCGAGATCGAAAATATATGCACGAAAAGCAAGGCAAAAAATTACATCACATGCAAACATTACAAAACTTTTTTTGTAAATCAAGGCGTGTTAGAATATGACCTAAAACATAACATGTACAAATTCAGGTATATTATGTACAGAAAATTTTGTTGTCCCTGGCACGGGTTCCCGCGGGGACTCAAACGTCATATTCTAAACATAGGTTCATAGAATAGTGGATTCTGTACAGCGACTCGTAGAATGCCCTCTCGAAAACCTTAGAAAAACATTTGTGCAATGGTGCTATTCAGTACGACATGTGCATACGGTCGAATGAAAAATACTATGAGGAAAAATACTATTGTCATTTACTGTGGAACAATATTATTTGATTGTTTGCTTAATATGCATATTATGAGTATAAACATACTCAACGAGGAATCAAATACACACTATTTGCTCTTATTGTTAGCTATACGACACACAATCACTTCGAATAATTCACGTTCTCTAAATGTCTGTATGTGAAGTGAAGTGTAAAAACATTTCCAATTACGTCTATTACGTTCACAAAAATCAATCACTATAAAAAAATTGCCATATTGAGCATGCAACAATGTCGCAACATATCATGAAATCTCCGTCGTCATTTTTTTTGTCTCGACAATGCATCATCAAGTAGATTAGTTTGCTGACGAAATACCATAACAGTAAATCACCACCAAGTTTGACATTCGTACAGGAAAAGTAATAAGTCTTGCTGCTTTGCGCAAAGGTGAAAGCAAAAAAACTTACGATCTCTTTAACGTAAGTGCGCTTCCTGGATCGATCTGCAATTCATGAGGATTTGAGGATGACCACTTTGATTTACATGAACAAAATGTTTGTTCTCAAAAAGTTTGCGTCTCATATTTCACATATCTCATTTTTTTTAAATATGTAGAGTTAAATTTTTATACGTGGAACTGAGCAATGTATTCTCGTGGAATTTTATAGCTTCCTTTCTATATTATTTCTTCGATTTGTTCTCCCTAAAAGACCGTAGTCATAGAAAAATCATAAAATAATTCTTCGAAACTTTTGAAAAATGGATGACCAGTTAGTTTACTTGTTTTCCGTCAATTAAATCAAGTAGGGGGCATTAGTTTCGATTAGTCAAGATTATGTGTAAGAGTTTAGATTTATTTTCATACAGAGTTGCTAACGCATGGAATAACTAATTTTCCATAGTAATAAATTTTATCCCAGTGGATATGCTTATAATTAAATAAGATACTGATTTCAAGGAAATTTCAATACGAACATTTTATGTACTTGAGAGCTTTCTTATATATATATATTGGTCGGGATTGATGTATGTATAGGGTTAAAAACGAACTATATATACCGTATACAGTGAAACCTCCTCTAACGGACCACCCGTTAAAGGACACTTTTCTGATCCCCGGTCCTATGGGAGTAGAGCTTTAATGTATTTCATTTCCCGTTAGCGGACAGTAAAATCAGGCAAACTCTAATTTATTCATTTTTGATCATAAACCTTGACTTGATTAATGATCATATGATGACTTGATCATAAACCTTGATTTTGACATAAGATTATGTGTAATCCCAAGCTTGTATTGGTAAATATGATAAATCGTCAATTAGTTTCTTAATTAACTGAACATAACTAGGGTCCAGGATTGTGAATTCGAATGGTAATGTCAGTTCTGTTTGTTGATACGTCTGAAAAAATCGAACATTGCAAGACTGATAATGTTATGAATGTTTCATCTTCACATTTATTTTAATTAAAATTCTTATTGCAAAATATGTGTGGTGTGCACGTATCATGTACGGGTAAAAAAAATTAATCGGTTTAATGAAGAGAAGAAAAATGATAAATTTTTCCATATTTATCAGACTTTATTTGGGAATTAATCGCCGGTAAAAACAATAAATGTAGTGAAATTTAATCAAACTTTCTTTATCGAGACGATTGGCGATTATGAGTAACCACCGGTGTATCACTTTTACACACACATACAGTAAAATATACATTTTATTTCGTTTATATGAAAGTCGTATAAACGAGGTTCAATTTTATATCGTACCTCGGCATTAGCGGACAAAATTTTTGATCCCATGGGTGTCCATTATCGAGACGTTCCTCTGTTTTAGAAAGATTAGTTTTCCATTACATTTTATTTCAGTATTATTCGAGTTTTTTCCGTTACCTGCAGCCTTGTTACTTGCGTTTGCATTTGATAGTTACCTAACGATTTTTTCCCAACAACAAACTGTCTTATACAGATTGCAGTTGAATCTGATTTTCTCACGGAATTTGTTTGAAAAATTTGGCACTGATTCCGTGCACAGAAGGGGGTTCATATGGAATGCAAGTTTAAAAGTTTAGTATTAATAGAATTCTTCGAATACTCAATGATAAACTATTTTAATATAGTATAACTAAGCTAAGTATTTTCAAATGCATTAGTGCTGATCACTCTTAATCATTCTCATTGTGATTGCTATTGATGACTCATGATCATTTTTACTACTTTATTATAACTCTTGTGTACTTTTTTAGCTCTTTTGAGCATTCTTATCATTTCCTATCTCTTTTGAGCATTCTCATCACTTTCTATCTTTTTTGAGCATTCTCATCACTTTCTATCTCTTTAAGAACTCTTATTACTATTTTATTGCTTTCGCGCATCGTTATCACATTCGTATTTTTCTTGTTCAATGTTGGTCATACGTACTATATCTTATCGCACTTGAACATTTTTATCGCTTTCTTATCATTATTAATTTTTCTCATTTCTTCCGAGAATTCCTATCGCTTTCTTACCTATTTTAAACATGGTTATCACTCTTAAAACCATTCTTGTCACTCTTAATCATCTTTACCACTCTTAATCATCTTTACCACTCTTAATCATCTGTATCACCCTTAACCCTCATTATTACGTTCACAATCTTCCTGTATCCCTTTTGATCATACTCATCACGTTCAACCACTATAAATAATTATCATAACTCTCAATTATTATAATCACTGATCATTTTACCGCATTTACTCAGCATTGGCCATTATCACTCTTGATCAGTATTGACCATCTTTATCTCTTTTAATCAATAACGACTTCCCTCATCACTTTTGAGCAGTGTGTTGACTATTCTTGTCACTTACATCACAATTCACCATTCTTATCCCTCTCAATCAGTACTGATCATTCTTATCACTCAATCAGTACTGACCATCTCATATATAAAGTTTGATCGATATTCACCTATATCGATCACTTTTATCGTTTGATTAGTCTCGATTACCCTTATCATCCTTGATCATAAATTCGATAAAAATATTTTACTTATTAATACATTTAATCTTTATATTAGACTTTTACTACTGTATTTAATCTTACGTGAAAAATAGCAGCGTTACCATTTAAAACATCAATATGGTAAGAAAATACATTTTATCTTTCCATCAAGCTAAAGTGAAAAATATCATTATCAGCGTCATTATTTAAGATTTTTCCCCACGCACTTGCGATAAATAATAATCGTCACCAAAGAGGGGAAAAAAATGTCTTTTCGACTCTCGTTTAGGTTCCAAAAATAAAAAAAGGAAAACTGTTTATCCGAAAAGCACTTTACTAACAAACAAAGCAACGAAAAATCACTTCGAAAACAAAAAAAAAAAACGCTAAAAACACAAGAAAAAAATTAGTAAAAAAAAAAAGAAATGTTGGGTGACTGTTTTTTGCTTTTTTTTTCTGTCTAAGGAAAAAAAATGAAAAGTAGGATATAGAAGAAGTAAAAAAAAAAAGAAAAGTAGTCTAAAAAGAAGAGGAGAGATTCTTCCTTAAAATCTGCTAGGATGCCTTTTACAACGTCAAAAAGATTTCCTCTGCCCCGTGAATTCATCTTCCAACATCTGGTACCACTGTTTTGAATTGCAAAATTCATTCCGTTAGAGGGTTTTTTTTTTTACTTATTTATTTATTTTATTTTTATTTTTATTTTTTTTGTTCCTCCATCCTTCCCAAACAGGATAGGAGGAACAGAAAAATAAAATGGTGGGAAAAAAAATGGGCTTTGGATATAACAGAATGGGACAGTAGAAGAATAAGCGGAAAAATCCTAGATTTCTCCCTTTAAAACTAGGTCTCTTCTTAGTAAAGGAAAACATTATAACGGATGCAACAGTATTGCTTGTGTTGTGTGTGTGTGTGTTTTTTTTTTTTTTTTTGTCAATCTGTCGTTTTTGTGAATTCGAATACTTTCCGATAAACTATTTAGCCGTTCATTTCAACAGTAGCACTCATTAAGCTTTCTTTATACAACGAAGGAAGGATTTCTACTCATCTTTCAGTCTCATTAAGCGTAGTATTGTGTTTCGATGATATTCGTAAATTGGTGGGAGCATATAACGTCGTCGGAATCATTATGCGAGTATTTCGTAGTATACGAAGAATTTTGCATCGAATAAATCTCTCATTACATTAATGAATTGTATTCAGTCATTTCAAAAAAAGATGTTTTTTTTATCAATTTCATATTTTTAACATTTTTTTATGTTTATTAAGATAGTTAAATCACGAGATTTATATTTTAAACTTATGTAAATGTCAATATGTGATTTTTGTCAGTTTTTTTTCCTAGTTACATCATCAATAATATTTTTGTTACATTAGTATTATTGTCACCAAATGAAATAAGTAAAAGAATAATAACAATTTTTTAAAAAAAGTTGGAAAATGTCACTGATTTTAGAACAGAAGTATATCCAAGACAAATTCTGTCGCAGATTTTCACTTCTGCTGCCATCTGTTGGCGAAAAGAAGTTTCACACATTTGATTTCGATTCCACACAGAGCCATAGCCGGTCTTTTTCGATACTTTCGTGTTAGATATATTTATAAGGTGTATAATTTGATGAATCTTGATTCAAAAATCTTGTATCCCAGACAGAAACTGGAATATTTTTTTGGCCTCCAGGCCAGGAAATTTTACTGACCCTTATATAGAAGTACTGTTTTATAAAAGAAACTAAAAATAATAAGATTCGTCCCAGGTTTTCAGGCTGGAACCCTATCATACCATGGCTGTAATATTAAACATTATTACAGCCATGATTCGCTACATGGCTGTTGTATTAAAATATACAGTTAGTGATTTACAAGTGTTAGTATCTATTGGACAGAGGCTCTCACGGAAGTACAAAATACTACAGAAATGAATTAAATGCCACACACACACATCAAGCGGTTTCACGTTTTAAAGAAATATAATAGCAAGAGCTTTGAACACAGATTAATGTTAAAATAAAATTAGTAGAGTTACAAAAAGATAATTTACTGTTAACTAAGCAAACATTTTTTTTTTAATTATGCTAATTTGAGTTGTATTACCGGCTCATTTGTGAGAAAATTTATATTTTATTTTTAAAACAGAAAATAATATTACCAGCTACTGTTGTTATGGACTCTTTTTTTGTGCAAGCAAAAGTTTCACCGATAGTTGTCCGTATTTTTAAAAACGCACTTACAGTGTTTTTAACACAATCCGAGTTAGAAAATTTAATATATTAATGCATGTGAAATACGTATAATTGCAATATTAAATGCGTGTTCTTGGCATATTTCTCAACGTATCCAGAAAAAAGTTTGGGACGTATATTATTAAAAATTAAATAAAAAACTAGTACTACAAACAATGCTAGTACACATCAATCAATGACTAGAAGTCATGATGCATAGCAACTTACAATGATTGTAGTACTAGCAAATAGCATTGAATTATCTACGAAAAAAATTTTGGCACCCATGGGTGCCGTTTCCAAGAAGCAACAAAAAGAGTTTCTGTATAAGATGAAAACGTACGACGATAGAAATTTATTAAAATTTTATTATTATATATTTACTAGTTCTACGATGCAGTTTCCTCTTTATTTCTAGTCACAGAAAGCTATTTATATATATATATATATATATATATATATTCACGTACATGTAATATTATTTAGAGGCAAAATTTTCTTTTTGATCTAATCTAATGAAATAAATATACAAATACAAATACAACGCCACAACAGGCAAAATGCCCAACGAGATGGCTGAGAAAAAGATGCCCATAACAAATATATGGGCATCTTTTAATCATCTTTTATCATAAATGTTACGAATCAAAGCTAAATCCCATTGTAAGAGATTTTTATCATAAAATACTCTATCTACTTTTTTCGATTTCACTGAAATAATAATGATAATAAGCTATTAGCGGTTTAAATGTACGTTCGAAAATTTGTGCTAAACGTGATGCTCATAAATGTTTGTTTTACGAATCCGTAGTTGATGAACGTTGAATAAAGCTCGTTCCATGATTTTTTTCCTTCACTTATTTTGATCGATATATTTTCCATCAGTATGTGTGTGTGTGTATTTTCTTTGGTATTTCGTAGCCATTTCTCTCTTCTTCGCTTCCTATCCTTTAGGCTATCAGTGTGAGGGATTTGGCTGATTGCATTTGTATCGCTCTGGTCTTCTCATTTAATCCCTCCATTTCCCTCCTTTTCTTTTATTTACTTATTTTCCTCTATTTTTTCCCTCTTTGTATATAAGTCTGTTCCTGTTTTTTTGCTTTTCACTTATAGTTAGAATCCAACAGAATGAGATAGAAAGCAAAAACTTCCCTTTGCCCTGCATCTTGCTTAGATCTTGCCATAAATCCGAACCGGACATGGATGGCTCCTTCTTGATTGAGCTGTTATAATTCTGAAAGTTCCGTATCGAACGCTTTGTTTAGGACTTATTTGGGCCTAACTTTCAATTATACGTGAGGAGTGCTCTAATCTTATTTATTTATGATTATCACCATTATTTTGTTTTCTGGAATTCTGAAATGATTCGTTAATACCTGAAAGTCGTTGTGTGAAAAGGAACTTCAATAATTGTAATTTATATATGTTACTGGCAAAGCATGAAATCCGATATTCTATAGAATGCTTGGTCGCTTTAGGCAAAGTATGAGATACCGGTTTTATTCCATACTTTGCCTAAGCATTCTATGAATTTACTAGTCATTCTATAGAATGCCGAGAGACAACCAGGGAAAGTATGAAATTTTTCTTCCGCACTATCCCAAATGCTCCAAATAAAATAATCAATTTTTGTTGAGTTATAAATTTCAATAACCTTTAGGCGGATAAGCCGCACTATACTTTTTCCCTTCAAATGTTTCCCTCTGATTCTCATGAGTCAGGATCTGGTGGGGGAGGGGGTGATATAAGAAAATTATGTTTCGTCAAATTGAAAATTCACACGATAGTCGTCAGATAAGTTGCAGTTTTTCTTCACCGTAATTGTTAATGATGAAATATCACCACTGTAACTATCTTATAATCCAACTCGTGTTTAGGCACTATGCCATCATTTTATGAATATAGTTCATTATAAAAAGAAGTAAAACGGTTGTTTTGCGAGACTTACGCAAATTAAACGTTAAACTCAAACTAACTTTTGAAATATCGTCATATCGAAGAAAAAACATTTTCCGGGTTAGTGTATCAAAAATGCGTATGAAATCCAAACAGTAAATGAATGGAATGGATTTTTTTGCTTTGGGCGCTGTTAAATAAGAAAATAAAATAGTATTTCATCGCTTATATAATTTATTAAGAAAAAATATAAAACAAATGCATAGAATATTTTTTATATCACCCTCACCAGATCTTCACTCACGAGAGTCAAGCAGGAACGTTTCCGGAAACAAAACGTATAGTGCGACTTATCCTCTGAAAAGTTATTGAAATTCATAATTTTACAAGAATCTATTATTTCATTTGGTGCATTTGGCATCGTACGGAAGGAGAATTTCATTCTTTGCCTGGTTGTCTTTCGGCATTCTATACAATGACTAGTCATTGTATAGAATGCCTAAACACAAAGTATAGAATAAAACCGATAACTTCATACTTTGTCTAACAGACTCTAATGCTAACAGAATTACATAAGAATGTATGATCGGAAATCCCGATCAGTTGGAGGATAAACGAAGATGCAAAAATAACAAGCCAATAATGAGTGGAAAAACTCTTTATTTAGCGATACTTTACACGAGGACAGTACGTGTACACGTTAAGTTTCACAGCAAGTGCTCAAAGCCAATTGTTCTTACCACCCACAGTTAAGTACGCTTCACAAAGACGACGCATTGATTGTCGTACCCTTTCAAAAATACCCGGCATTTCGAGGACGTTTGCAGCTGCGACGGAGATTCTGGTGACGAAATCGGTAGTCAACGGGTGTCTCGTAGACCATGTCTTTCAGGGTCCCCTCAAGAATAATAATATCTGGATTTACTAGCGAGCTACAAGCGCTGAAAGATTGGCAAAGTTCGAAATCAAATTGTCACCAAAAATTTCAATCGCTAATTCCGCAAACACACTTGTAACTACGATTGGTCATGTTTCCCAAAGACTTGTCCATTGCACAAGCTTTCGAAAGAGTTTACAATAAACTATATCGGTGTTCTGGTTTAGGAGAAATGTATAGTCTTTTGTTTGCAAAATACATTACTGAAATCAGCGTTTGTCGAAGTAGACATCTTATGGATTTTGGCGACAATTCAATTTCCCAATTTCCCAATCTCTTGGCGCTTGCAGCTCGTCATTAGGCCCGTGATACACATGACAATTTCGAGCATCTGCAACGAATGAAATTATTGATAACATTCGTGCAAATATCACCAATAATCCCATTGGTTGCATTTGCTCGAAAGTGCTTCCGTCCTAAAATCCAGATATCTTGGTAGAGGTTGTGCCACTTTATAGGATTTTTTTGGGAAAATCAAATTGTTGCCAATATTTGTAACTGTCAATTCCGAATTTTAATTGAATATCTACTTCTACAAAAGCTGATTTCCAGAACACCGATATGCTTTATTGTAGGGTCTTTCAAAAGCTGGTGCGATAAACAAGATTTGGTAAATTTGACCGATTGTAGCTAGAAGGGCGTTTGATAAATTGGCAAGTAAAAATTTTGGCAATTTGATTTTGAACTTTGCCAATCTTTCGGTCCTTGTAATTCGCCATTAAATTCAGATATTTCAATAAAATCACTGTCACCTCTTATAGGATTTTTTCTGTTCTTTCCAAATAAGTGCTTAGTTAGCATGTAGTTGTTTCAGAAACCTCAAAAGTTTGGGGTTTTTAGGAATTGGTGCATTTTTCTTCCATATTCGATTATGCACCATAACAAATAGAAATACAAGACCACAAATACCCAACGCTGTAAAAAAGATGCCCATAACAAATATGGATGATATGTGTATCTAAAATGCAGCAATTAAAAATGCACTCATAAAAACTAAAGACCATATGTGCATACACACGATAAAATATAACACAAAGCCCATAAAAAATATTTATGGTTGTTTTATCTAAGAATGGATAGTTTCTCTATTTACCCCAACATGTTTATCGTATTTAACGATATCTTATTTAACATAACGATTCGAGATTGGACAGGGTAGCTAGAGTGTTTCATGTTCCACTTGGGCTCGTCCATCATCCCCTTCCGTTTGGCAGAACATGCAACGTTCATCCTGTATTTAATGATATATCTTCTAGATCTAGAACATCGTTTTTTAGGCTTTTTGACTATGTTAAAAGTATGAGATTCACCCCATAAAGGACCACACAAGCACGTATGATGATGTCGATTTCAATGAATAATTTTTTACTTCGTGTTTTATTTATCCGCATTCCCTGCAATTTCTAGATATCTCTTTCTTCTGTATACATTTTTCAGGGGAAAAACCAACTTCCGACAAATCGAGAAAAAAATTCTCGACAGTATTATTGGCCCCGGAAGATATGACAGTCGTATCCGGCCCCATGGAATCAACAACACAGGTAAGAAACTGCCACATAATAATAAAAATTCTCATTCACTAAAATCATTAGTTTTATAAATTCAGATTTTCTTGTAAACCAACTTTTTTTCAACTCGGGTTCATCGGTTTATTTTCTATAATGTCTACGAAGTTATATGATTTTCATTTTTATGTAACAAATACAGTGAATAGAAAAATTAGCTTAAGAATAAAAAAAAAATTAGATGACACAAAATGAAAAAAAAAACTGAATTCAATTTTATTTTTTAAACAATTAAGCTAAAAATACAGGGTGAACGAGAAGTCCTGTACACATTTTAAAAAGCAATAACAAATAATCAATCGACATAAAAATGTGTGGATTGCACTAAAGTACTTTTAATGGACTCGGAGTTTTTGATAGATTAAAAACTTTCAAATTTCATTCACAGGTGGCGCTGTAAAGCGGAAAACTTGACATAAGACAAAAAATGCAACACAAACAGAATACAATTAATGTTCATAACTAATTACGTTGCAAAAAACTAATATATTTCAATATGAGCTCCCTTTCATCCGTTTATATCAGTGATTCCCAACGTGGGCGTTAACGCCCCCTGGGGGCGATCGAACGTTCCAGGGGCGGTAGAAGATACGGGTATAACATAGGTTCCTATGGGTTAGATTGCGTTGGGGCGATGGGAGAAAAAAATTTGCGAAGAAGGGGGCGATGGGACAAAAGAGGTTGGGAAACTATGGCTTAGATCCCGCACTTTTTGTTCCATCGCCCTCTTCCTCGAAAATTTTTTTCTCTCATATCCCCCCAAATCAAATTCACCCATAAGATTCCATAATAAATCCAGTTCTGCTACCGCCCCCCCCCCGAACCTTACATTTCCCACTTAGAGAAACACTGGTGTAAATGATGACCAGGCTAAAATGGGCATTCATATTGAAATGTGATAGTTTTATGCAACGCAAATTGTCATAAACATTACTTATACGCTGCTTGTGTTTCACGTTACGTGTTACGTTGAGTTTTCGTTCTACAGCATCACCTGTGTGAATGAAATTTTAAATTTTATAATTTTCTAAATTTTCTAATTATCAAAAAACATACGTTAGGCTACGATAAGTATTTTAGTGCTAACCGCACGTTTTTATGTTATTTGGCTGTTTTTTTAGTAATTTTTAAAATGTTTCCAGAACTTCTTGTACACCCTGTATTATGTATTATATTTAAAATTAATTCGTAAAGATCTTTTTTCCTCTATCGCAACAGAAGTAAAGTACTACATAACATTGTATGTCAATCTGTTTTTTACACGAAAAAACAAATCGATATTTTGATCCTTGGTCACACCTAACATCGTGTTAGAGACATCCCACTGAGAAAAAAAAAATGGCTCATCGTCTTAGCTAATGCACTCTTTGGTTCAGTCTATGCTACCAGTAGAAGTATGTGAATGAGATAAAGTGCACTGTGAACATTTTTATTTTCCTGGAAAGCTCTTCCCTGAATGAGCAACCTGCGCGGAAAAGCTTCTTTTTTTTATACTTATTTTTATTTTATTTATTTATTTTTTGCCTTTATGCGCGCATCTCGTCTTTCTTCGGTGAAGACAGAAAAGTTGTTGCAAATCCTTCCAGAATATGGCAGAGAGTTTATTCGAAGAAAATAATAAATAAAACTGAATAAAAAAGCATGGACCGCGTATTATTTCCGTGGAAAATGTTGGAGTGTACCGAATTTTTTTTTTATCAGTGTTGCCTGAAAAATATTTCAAAGAATTTCTTCCATCCTTAGAAACATCTACAGATATAACCGTATTTGCCTCGAGAGAGAAATCCTTCAAATGGACATCTGCGTTTGGTAAAAACTGCGACAAAAAGTACTACCATCATTGTATTTGCTTATAAATATTCTTACGGGACATAGGGTTCTCTGAGAATTGAGAGGTTTCGAAGCGTATGAACTGATTCACACTACCAGAAAGTACCCGCCACATAGGAAATGAAATTAAATTGGGATATACAGGGTGTCCTGTAAGTCATAATGCAGCCATTATATCATCAACCGTTCGTCGTAGAGGTATGATACCAATTTACAAATTGCTCAAAATGTGTTCAGCGGCACCCTATATCAGATTTGAGAGTCAAAATACTGTGTCATATAATTAAAAATCTAAATTTATATACAGTAACCTTGTCCTCTAATTTCTAACAAAAAAGTTGTTTCCCTTCCCTTCCTGAGGCCAAGTGTGTGTGTGTGTGTGTGTGTGTGTGTGTGTGTGTGTGTGTGTGTGTGTGTGTGTGTGTGTGTGTGTGTGTGTGTGTGTGTGTGTGTGTGTGTGTGTGTGTGTGTGTGTGTGTGTGTGTGTGTGTGTGTGTGTGTGTGTGTGTGTGTGTGAAAAATTGGGAAAGAACAGGATAGACTATAATGACAACGCTCCTTTCCCTCATGTATGCTGTTCTTTCCCAACTTTTCTCGGATTTTAAATTCACATATCTCAGTCAATATTGCATTTATAGGAACCTTCAATTTTGTTTTGCTCCCGGCGAGCAAGGGAAACAACTTTCTGTTTGGAAGTTAGAGAACAGAGCGCCGTACAAAAATTTAGATTTTTAATTTTAGGACACACTATTTTTCACTCTGAAAACTGCAACACGTGGATTTTTAAATACATTTTCAGCATTTTTCAATTAGAACCGTATGTCTGCGACGAACGGTTGATGAGATAAAGGTCGAATTAGGACTTAACTGTATCAGGACACCCTGTATAGAATAAGTTTTGATATACTTTAAAAAAAGAAAAAACCAGCAGCTGAAATATGCATTGAATTCGAAAAACATCCACACCATGATATCGACACCATCTTATGCATGTAACAAATACTACGTTTTCTGACATCAGTCATTAACTTAATTCCATTATTAATTTATTTTTTTTTTGGCAATGCAAATAACTCAATACTAAAAATATTGGTAAATTCAAATGAATAAATAAAAAAAACTGAATTTTGCAACCGAGCTCATCCTCTGCTAACCCTTTCAGACCCTGGCGCTACAAATGTGTGGCTGGTTTTTTCTAACTGTAGATTTATTTTTTTTTTACCTCAGGAAGTTAAGCCCTGATGTAAAGAGGGCAGTACTTATAGTTGAACTTTCAAGGGGTCCATCTTTTTTTAAGATGGCTTCCAGGGGAAAGTGTAATTCATTACATAAAAACTTCGCAATACATTTCTGGAAAAAATTATGTGTTGAGATGAATTTTCTCTGCATCATCTTTGATGAAAAAATTTGAATGAAATGAATTATTTCCTCACAAAAAATGAAAATTTGGAAAAAAAAAATGGAGCAAATGATGATTTGCTGACAAAACATTTTCTCTATGTTTTTAATGTCTGTTTTTTAGTACTAAAAATGCAGAAACATTTTGAAAATTCCAAAAAATGAATACTCGGGTATGAAAGGGTCTCTGGTACCAACTATTTTTATATTTCCACAGGAATTAAGTTGATTAGTTTCCGAAGAAGAATTCACATACATATTATATAGCAAGAAAATGAAGATCCTTGATTATATAAAAACTTTTCAATATGATACAACGGTGCAACCTTCCATATTCAAAACAAATATAGCTAAACCCATTTCGGATGTTAGCAACTATCTCCATATAGAGCAGCAAAATGACTGGAAATAGTTTATGTAAATCCGATAAATACCTTGGTTAAATTGCTTCACTAAACTGGTAAGGGTTAAGTGAAGTTATTCATTAAATATTAGTGGGAAAAACTTCACAATATATGTCATTGTCTTTCAGTTTTATAGGATGTGTGTCAATGGATTATCAATGAACAATCTCGGTTTTCTTTACTACTTTCTTGATTTTAGCAATTCTACTGCTGTCAAATTTATGATAAAACTCTTCTGTAAACATTTTTAATATTATACTGCTGGTATGATTTTTATAGCACACTTGAATGGCACTGTATAAGAGGTAAAAAATATTTTTGATGTTCGGCATATGGGAGGTCCTACTGCAGTGGGGGCGTTTTCTTAACCCGTACTAAATATTGAGGACAAACATCTAACACGTGCCCTGATCCAACATGTTAATTTTTATGCAAGTTGCTAATTTTCTATCATTGCTATTATTTAGGACTTCCAGATTCCCCACATATCAAAAGGAAAGAAATTCAATTAAACTTGAAAAATATGGAAAATTTTAACCCCCCCCCCCCCGATGCTGACTTAATACTTGGATGACCCCTAGTGCAAATGCGGCCTTTATCTCATGAACCGTTCGTCGTAAAGGCATGATTCCAATTTAAAATATGCTCAAAAGGCGTTAAAAAATTACCCTGTACCAATTTTGATGCAGGTGCAGTCCCAAAATAAAAAAAATTTAAATTTTTATACGGTTTCTTTAACCTCTAACTTCTAATCAGAAAGTTGTTGCCCTGTATTTCACGAGGTCCACAGAAAATATTCCACGTTTCTAATTCCAATTGCAATATTCGCTAAGATATTTGAATTGAAAAATTGGAGGAAAGTTATGAAAAAACAGCAAAAATTAACGGACAACGCTTCTTTCCCTCATTTATACTTTCGTTTACCAACTTTTCTCCGATTTTTGAATTTGAATATCTCAGCGAATATTGCACTTGGATACTTGGAGATCTTTTGTTGGCCTCAAGAGAGACAGGGCAACAACTTTCTGATGCTTGAGGACTGGGTGAGCACATAAAAAATTAGATTTTTATTTTGTTACACACTGTATTTTCACTCTGAAAACTGGTACAGGGTAGTTTTTGAATACCTTTTGAGCATTTTTTCAATTAAAACTTATGTCTACCACGGAAGATTGATGAGATAAAAGCCACATTAGCACTTACATGACGCCCTGTATTTTTAATTGAATGAACAAATGTCAAAACTAAAACCGCAAAAAATGAATAAACAATATGATTAAACTTTCAAAGAAAAATTGAAATTTTTCTGAGATTCATTTACAGAACGGCATATTATTACAGAAGCGTATAACATATTATTACAGAAGAGTATAGCATATTATTACAGAAGATAGCATATTATTACAGAAGATAGCATATTATTACAGAAGCGTATAGCATATTATTACAGAAGCGTATAGCATATTATTACAGAAGCGGATAGCATATTATTACAGAAGCGTATAGCATATCATACAGAATAGCATATCATTACAGAAACATATAGCATATCATTACAGAAGCATATAGCATATCATTACAAAATAGCATAAACTTTCACGTTACCAACACTTGCCAGAACTCCTGAACTCTAACTTGATTACCATCAACTTGGCATAGGAGAAATATGCAGTACAACTTGGTTAATTCGAATTTTTGATAATTCGAACTTTTACGGTTTTTTTCCCCGATCAAGTTGTTAAACAACAAATTTTTAAAGACTAAATTTGAAATTTATTTTTTTTCTCTACTTTTGTTTTGATAATTTAATATCCATTTTAACATTATTTAGCTAGAGTGCATCAAGTCTGTGTGTCCACTTAATACGGATTAAGTTTTTCACCCTATAGATCAAAGTGTGGCATTCAAAGTCTAAAGCTTTTTTGTCGTCATTAAAAATATGAAAAATATCGGAAAGTGTTCATTTTTAAAAGTATATTTCATTGAAAGCATAAGAATGACATGCAAAATTTGGGAAGCAGTTGCGTAACGGATGATTATGAACTGTTTCTGTGCAAATCAGGCTTTAAACATGGTCTGCAGTGATGCAGCTTAATCTTTTAGCTGCTACATTATTCCATTCCTCTGGAATCATTCAAGAGGAATGGAATAACGTAGCAGCTAAGATCAATTACTAGAATTATAAAGTAGTGAGATTTTGAAAACAGTTTCATAGCTGATGGTAAAAAAAACTTTAATAATTGATAATTATTATCTTATGTGAATTTTGATGATTAAATTTCAATCTGTTGTCATTTTACGGATCTAGGATAGATTAATTGGTAATTCGAATTTTGGATAATTTGAACTTTTTTCCAGTGACTCTTTGGACTTCGAATTAACCAAGTTCGACTGCATATATATATTCTTGTCTTACTTTTTTTTCTCACCCAAATAAAAAAAACAGAAAAAAGGTCAATTTTTTTCCAAGAGGATGATCAATTGGCTAATTTCCTTTAAAAGCACTTTCACATATGCGGAGGCTTTTCTTAAACCTCACTCACACGCGTTCATTTTTTTTTTCACTGTCCCCGATCCATTGGCTTAGTTTAGAAAAAAGGTGGAAAAAAAGGAATGTTGTTGAAATATCCTGAAAAATCCTTGCCTTGCATCTGGATTTTTTTTTTCGACTCCGTCTCATAATATTTTTTTGTTGGTCTTTCTCTCCATTTTACAAGACTGTATTCGAAAAATAAACGTAAAAAAAATAGTGAGAGAGGAAGATGAGCTGAAAAAAAATCCAGAACAAAGAGATTGCCAATGTGTGCATCGTTTTTTTTTTTTTTTTTTACTTTATCTAAAGATTGAACCCTGAGGATTCAAGTAGTTACTCCCTTTCATGATCGAGGTAAATAACTCTCCAGACAATACACAATATCGAACTTGTTTTCGGATCCCATGAATAAAGCTCCGTTTGATTACTTATGCAGTCTCCGCCTTTCTTGTGCTGTGTCCCCTCTACGCTGTGATAGCCTCCTCAGCTTTTCACAATACTAAGAGAGATACCACGCACATATACACACGCTGCAGGTCTAGAATCAATAAGGTTGCTGAAAGCCTTGGGGATTTTTCTCTTGTTTTCATGGTTTTTTTGTTTTTTTTTTTCTGTCTCTCCATTTCTCTCGCCCTTTCCACAAACAGAAATCTTTGATATACTCTCCGGCGAAATCCTGGAACATTTCACCGCATTCTAACCTGGACTAGAGAATGGTTCAATATGATCGAAATGAGTCCTACTGGAGCACAGTCTCCTCACAGATCAAAACCGAAAGGAAGTGTCTTTCGCCATATAGTATGTATATGCGCGTGTGTCTAGATATTTCTCTGTCGAGCAGTTGAAATTGTTCTCAATGGTGCATGAATGTTTCCACTGTTATGCAGCAAGTATTGTCATATTCATTTCGAACGTAGAATGCAAAGCACTTACTCAGAGTCCTCTGGAAGGCTGGTGAAATGAACATGGTCCAGGTTCCTTGTGTCTTTCCTGTGGATCCTCGCCTAGCCTATGACAATTTATCAGAACATGTCTAATAAGTTTTATACTGATCGATATAGTGATGACAAATGTACTACTAATATCTGAACGTGAACTGACGGAGAATTTCGCTCCATTGAAACACATTAACCTTGGTTGGAACATATTTTATTTGTTCCGCATTTTTTTATCACCACGCACACGCACTATTAGAAAAATATTTTGACCAACTCTCTCCGATGCTTTTATATATATATATATATATATATATTATTCCCACGCCGAACTGGAATCATCAAATATTTGTGACCACAAAGCATTTGAAATGACTGAATGGAGTAATCATTTATCGCTAATCGCTTAGTCCTAGCATCGAAGAATCGAGCATTCGAGCGACACGCCCTCCGATCGAATGGATTAATTGGGTGTGGACAACGAATACCATATTGAGTGACAGATGGGATATCTGTAGGGATTCCCACAACTAGTAAGGTTTGTCTGGAGAGAGAGACAGTAATCGGCGTTACGGTGGTCAGCTTTGACAAATGAGCGTACAGACTGGCTACGTTCTCCCATTCAAAGGCCTATCACGACTAAAGTAGTACAGCATGCATTCGGCTTATTTACCATGCTTACAGTACCGGCAGATATGAGCATGCGAATGAGGCGCAGAGTAATAATATAAAAAATTAATTTAAATGACTCCACAAAATTTAAACGACGCTCCTTCGAGAACTTTGTTCCAGTTGTATCGATCTGCTATAGAGCTTTATTTTCAGGAAGTGAATTTTCCAACTCCGATGCGGAGTCTCGCCACAGAGAGCAGCAACAGGCCTACAAACAGTACAAGTATTCAGTCATTACGCTTCACTCACTTTACTTCTGAAATATAGATGGCAGCACTGAAAAATAAAACACAACACTAGATACGGACTCAGACTGTTAGGTACACACACACTTACACTTCCGGCACAACTCGCTTGGTAGTAAATTGTCCATGGCGATAGACCGGAGTTGTGCTCGGTTTGAAAAAAAACTCCAATGTCATATGTAGCTTTTATCCACGCTTCTCCGAAGAAATCACAGTGCTTTATTTGAGATAAAGTCATCATTAATACTTTAAATACATTCTAATCTTTCTAATACATTCTAATAAATATTCAATGGCTACCATTAAGCAAGCACTTCTCAGCTTATTGCGTTTTACTCGCTGAGGTACATTTCATGGAGAAATATTTGAGTATTGCATGCTCTCTGTTTTTTATAGAATTCAAAATCTGGTAACGTGGTATTTGTTCATTGTAAAATTATTTAAAATTTTGGTACTTAAAAAAAAATGTCATTTTAACTACTATATTACTTATATACAATACTAGTTAGCTTGAGCATCATATTGAAGAGCATCATATTTTTCGCTTTCAGCCTATCGCAACTAATGATTCAATACATTTTAACTATGAATGGATTGTATAAATCAAGCTAAAATTTGTAGAATTGATAAGAAATAAAACTAAAGAGATAGGGCAGAAAATTTATTAAATTGTTTTTCTAGATATCTTTTTGCAAGCTTATAATTTTTATTAGCATTGGTATAAACACAAAGGCTCTCTTATTCCTGCGCATTCGCAGCACGTGGGAAAACCAACGGATGAGGAAAGAGCGCGTAAATCATTATTCATCATTCGTGTCAGGTAGTATTCTAGGATTTGAAAGAAAGCCTCGTCTGCCGGAACTTTATTGAGAGAGATGATAGGGTACAAGCACACACATATGTGCAGAAAGATACAGTGTGAATAGGAAAAAAACATTTCGCAAAGCATCAGTTCTCTCGGTGAGCATATTTTCGATCAATCACACGTGTCTACATTTTGCCCCAATGTTTCACCAAGTTTTTGTACCGAGCTCTTATAGATGGCCATTGTGGTTTCACAAAGTGTTCTGGAATCCTGTATTCTGATGCATAAGTGGTGGTTAATACCGATCGACCCTTTATGGGTGTATAGTTTTGATCACCCCCATATATATAGTTACATTCCTATTTCACTATTTATATATATCAGATATTTGGAATTCTGGAAAGATGTTTGCAGAATACTAGAGTGTGTAATAGGAATCATGCCTAAAAATTATTGTATGTTTTGTGCATAAAATAACACAGTATTATTTCTAAGATAAGGTCAGGAGAGAACTTACTTTTTATAATTACAAACTGTCTGATTCTAATACAACATTATACGTTTTGCGTATTGAAGAAAGAGCATCTAATTCTATATGCATAAACACCTTATATGCTAGAGATCAAGATGAAAGCCAGTTTCGAATGCTAATTTTTAATCACAATTTCAACCTTTTATTCCCAAAATGCCTAAGTTTTGACTGGGGAATACTTGTCTCGTGAATATACTTTTAGCTAATAACTATTTCAATTTCCATCTTATATGAATTTATACCAAGAAAGTTGAATACTCGGATGCTTTGTGATAGAAATGACAGAAATACTCGTATTTTCACAAAAAAAAAACCCTTTTTCGCTTCAATTTAAATATACGTATATATAGATTTTGAACAGATGAACAATAACCTTTAATATGTGTATAGTGAAAGCAGTATAGTTCACCTCTTTACTAAACTCATATTGCATAAATATACCAGATGGTTTTCCTAAAGATCGATTTCTACTCTGAAAATCCTGAATATATATATATATTTTGCCGCAAATATCACAATATTAGAACATTTCACTATACAAAATCTTAGTACCAGATATTACCTGTAAATATGTTAAAAAAAACTCACGGTGATAAACCACAAGTTTTTTATTCAGAAATAATCACTGATTACTCGAAAATATTTTAATTTTTTTTAAATATTTCAAATAGTATAATAAGATAATTAATTTTATTTAATAATCTCTTAATTAATTAAATATTTTCTTTAATTAATTATTCTTATTACACTCTCTATTATAAAAGATTATTCGTTAAATATTTTAAAATGCTTATAACTCAAGATTATAAACATTCATATCTTGTAATCAGCACAATGCACACGCATTTGTATTTATCAGACAATTCGAGCAATATAAAATATTCCATTTTTTTATAAGTACTTTCTTAATTTTTGGAAAAGTTTTCACATCCGTAAGTGTAGCGTAATAGAATGTCATAAAAGTACGCCTAGTTCTAAAATGACCTGCTGCAGTTTTTGTTCAGCTATCTTTTGTTATTTATTAGAGAAGGTAGTGAGAGTAGGAAGGAAACATGTCCTTGTCCTCATCAAGATCAGTAATGCAAGAAGGGAAGTTTCGACGCTGGAAAAATGATGTGAGGAGTGCGTCTCTGGTCCCCAAGGCCTATTGTTCCGAAAGTATGAATCACTGCCGGTTGCACTTGCTGAAGCCCCTGCCAAACGATAGGGAGAAATAGGAGGGTTAATACGAGTTAGGTCACAGTGAGTGGGATAGTTCCAAGATACACGGTTTGAAATACAGGTCGAATCTACAACAGTATCCCATGCTTAGTCCTCTCGAAGCAAGCAGCTTATATTTCAAAGCTCCAGGCTAGAAACGAACCTTTTTAAAAAAAAAATACTTTGAATATACCATCATTTTTATTTGTTGATCCATTACTATAGTTCTTTGGTTCTACACTGGTTCATAATTACGCATGTTTTCATTCATAACACTGAACAACAAACTTTGACTAAAATAGTCCTTTCTTATGTACATAGTTGAGTGTGCTGAACACAAATTTGACCATGAGAAAGTTAGTTTGGCTACCAGCTTGCTTCTTATTTATTTCTTCTAAAAATGGGTTTTTACGTTTTCTCCTGCAAAATAACAATATTCTCGGCTCGCAGGGGGGGAGGGTGTTATAACCCCTAATCTCCCTTTCGTACGCCAATGGAAACACACATGTATTATAGCATAATAGTTCATTTATCGGCACCTGTCTTACTTCGTTTTGCACTATGCTTATACTGAACATTATGAGTATCTCTTAAAATTGTCCGACAATAGTCAGCCAGCATCAAGGTTGCCCATTTTCTCTGTTAACTTTGTTCTATGGCTCTTACCACTTTTTCACCAGACAATAACGCCCGTAAAGTACTTTTCAACTGTTAACAGGGTAGTATCACAAAAACAATGGCAAATTACCATTTTCATGGTAATATTTGTGTTTAGCAGGTTGTCGGGTTTTTTTTTCGACGATTGATTGCCTTCAATCACAAACACGCTCACTTTTTGATAACAGTTGATTTAATTATAACTTTTAACAGTAAACATTAAAAATAATATACATATCCTCCTTGCTTCTACAAGCCTTTCTAGTTACCTCCTGAGTCTACGTTAGCCACTGTCTAACTAACGAAAACAACAGGCTTCTTTCCTCTATTCCATCGAATTGCCTTCCCCCATAATGGCCTAATCCCATAATTCCTTCGATGACGCAAACCTTACACAGGTCAAAACCATTCGAAATCATAATTTCATCTCGGACGCAATTTCATTGTTGCCCAGTGTAATGAGTGATTTTTTCTACTAAAAAACCCCTCGTATATGAACGTGCATTTCTTCCAGCTGCCATCGATCAGCATGTCAAACGTTTTTTTATATGCTTATTAATGAGCAAGAACTGTCATTCCAAGAGCATTTATTTTCTTTGAAAAATAGTTTTATTTTTCAAAAATTCATGTGTGTTTTAAAGCGTTTTAACACAACGCTGAGAACCCCCTCATTGTAACAGCAGATGTATTTCCTTAGATCATATCGCCTGAATAGCTGTATGATGATCTTGATGCTGCATTCTTATACCTAATTTAAAAAAAAGTCATATCTATCTAATAGCTGAGCACAAGGAAACTTGTTGTAGTGTGTAGTTAATCCTATGGGATTAATGAAGATTAATGGGAGATATTACCAGCCAATTTTATATTCAATTGTTCTACCGTTATCTTAAATCTTCTCGGTGCTAAGTATGATATTTTTACTCGGTCTCTGCCCACTAATTCCCTGCTATACGGATGGATGTCAGTGATTATTTTACAAATTGGTAGAAATTTACGAAATTATGTAACGAGTAATATTTTTTCAATTTTTTTATTAAGAATTTGTTGCGGATATTGTAAATTATAGGGCACTGAGCGAGAAGCTGTTACTCTCCTTCTAATGAGTTTCTTCCCATTTGTTTTGAGATGGCAATTTATTTGTCGTCTCATTTGCGTTCAACGTATAAAAGAACTGAATAAATAATAACCACTAAAATATTCTTGAGATGATTAGATGATTCCCCACCACGTCACATTGCGAAAACTTTTTCAGAAATCATTTACATAGTTAAATTAAGAAAAACAATAATTGTCAGAGGCATCATTGAAGATATTTTAGAGCTTTCTTCAACACGCAATTCTTTGCGAGGTATTTCGAATGTGTTTACTGTTGAATATTTTCTCTTAGTTGTTTCAAATACAGTTGGATTTAATATCATTTTGCTAGAAACCTTTTCAACTTTCTAGTACATGTAAATAATGAATTAGCACCATAATCACTTGTTATGAACATTCGTTAATACTTACAATACATACCGCAAACAACTCACAATAATTGGAAAAGTGGTGGCAACTCAATTACTGTTCCGACGGCTGAAATTTTTTAGCATTCATTTCTCTGCATAACAACTGACACATTTCAAATTGATTTCGGAACGATTACATTACGCAGAAAGTATCATATTGGGATTATTGAAGGGAAATGAATGTAACAGATACTATTTTTAACAACGAGCTATTAATTGTAAAAGTAAAGGTTTCGTATCGTGCAAGATGAAAAGTGAATTCGAATAAAGCTCGTGGTGTGTTCTGGGATTAACAGAAGCGATTTGCAGCGCAATTTGAAGAAAACCCCCTCTTCAGAAAATGTTAGTCTGCAGAGAGTTGAGATTTCATCAGGCATGATAAAAAGAAGAAACGGGAATAGTGATAAAATAGTCTGGACTAAGATGTCAGAAACGCTGAGAATAGGATAGAGATTATACGTGAAGAATTGTGAAGAGAATATCTACATTCCTAGAAGATTCTCAGGCAAACAGCTTTCCTTCTCTCAGCTCCACGTTTTATATACGCGTCTTTGTATAGGATTTTATGTAAGCAATCTGATTTCTCGTGATCTGAAAAATACTACTGCATAGTATTACATTCAGCTTTGAAGCAATATTACATATTCAGTTCAAAAAACAATTTTATACTTGATTCCACGAGGAGAGTAAATATATCAATGCTTCAAAACGTAAACAAAATGAAACCTTTTGGTCAGATTAATTTATCTCGGTTGGCCTGAAAATGTTCTATTGCGTATCAGTGCATTTAATAATGAATGAAGTAGGGAAATATATATATGTGCATATATATATACGGGGTGATTATAAAAAAACTATCCCGACATATGGGCCCCTAACTATCATACCATTCACAGAAACTGAATGAAATTTTGGCATAAGGTATTTTGAGGTATGCGCTCAAGAATGACATGGAAAACAACAGTGTCACTCTAACAGTTACGGTTACAGTGAGAAAATTTCGAAAATATCAAATGGCAACACCAAGTTTTTTGTATTGGAATGCAATCTCCATACTGAAAAACACTAAATAGCGTTAGAATGGCACCTGTAGCACGAAAATCCCCGGAGCAAAGCAAGGAAAAAGTAAAAAAGGACTTTGCCGTGCACCAGAGCAATAATGTTCGTTTCATTCGTCACACCGTTTCTTCGGCTGAGATCCCAGCCTGATTAGTCCTCCACAAGGTCATGTGGAAAATTTGTGAAACACAATAAAATGCTTTTTTTTATGCTGCTTCTCTGTCCTTATTGGTTGTCCTCACTTTTAGCCTATCTACCGCCGGTGATTTTCATGCTACAGTTGCCGTTCGAACGCTATTTAGGGTTTTTCACAATGGAGATCACATTCCAATACAAAAAACTTGGTGTTGCCATTTGATATTTTCGAAATTTTCTCACTGTAACCGTAACTGTTAGAGTGACAATGCTGTTTTCCATATCATTCTTGAGCGCATACATCAAAATACCTTATGCCAAAATTTCATTCAGTTTCTGTGAATGGTATGATAGTTAGGGGCCCATATGTCGAGATAGTTTTTTTATAATCACCCTGTATATATATATATATATATATATATATAATAAAAAAAATTATTAAGTTTTTTCGTATAAAAATAGACCAAATTTATTCAATTTTCCTCTCTTCTCGGATATCTTATTTATTGTTGTTTAATATTGTAATAATGTTTTTTACCCGATAAAGAGCATGGCAGCTTATATACAATGCAAGAAAGATATAGACAGTTAACGGAAAAGTAACACAAGTCACGCAATAATTCTTAGTTTTAATTTTAGTTTCAAAGATGTTTCAATGTTTAATTGTGCAGATCGCTCATCTCACAAGTTCATCTGAACAATATTTTCTTGCCCGTCTTCTTACTATTGTATTCACAAAATGATTTACAGAACGTTCCCAAGCTGACTGCTATTTTTACCACTATATGCCAAGTTGCAAATCAGCTGGAGCGAATTTTCCACCAGAGTTTCCAGCATCTCTTTTCCGTAGTTGCTTGTTGTAAAGCTTAAACCAGTGCACTTGTAAATTGCCATAACTCATTGCCCCAAAGACCTCTTTTGTCGGCTACTCACATTACTCACAACGCAGAGCGAAAATTAGTGTTTGGGGAGACTTTAGATAAATCTGTAGGAAATGGAAGGGGGAGAATGTGAAGATATAAAACCGGCAAGAGGAGTGAACAGCAATATTTCAAAAAAGGATGAGCTTGCGGTTTTATGCGAGAATTTCTCGTTTACTCATCACTGAGAGATTCATTTGATGAGGATGCTCTTGAAGGAACACAATGAAAGAACGCTCGCATGTTCGAACTATAGCCATTATTTTTTCATTATTGCTATTGTTTTATGCAAAATACATGTCGAGAACCACTCACTGAAGCGATTGAGATGTTCCGTTTGTTTCGAAAACTTTATTTCTACTGCACAAAATGATCGACCAACATGTAACACTACATCTCGAATACTTTTAAAATCTTGCGTAGATTATAATAAAATAGCTGCCTCTTTCTTACATGCTAATAATACTATGCTATGCTTCACAAAAACACACGCACACACACACACACACATTTCGCAAATATCGCCCACTGATAGGAATTTCTGTGGGCTGCATGAATAAATGAATGCCAGAACTGTGCTGTGAGCTTCAACAATATGTATTATTTTAATGTACTGGGTGAGCGAAAAGTCCTGGACACATTTAAAAATTAATAAAAAAAATCACCCTATTGACGTAAAAAAGTGTGGTTTGCACAAAAATACTTACAAGGCGTTATTTCTTTTTTCTTCATACATAATGGAAATTTCAAAATTCTACTCGCAGATGGCACTGCATCACGAAAAACTCGACATAACACGTTAAATGCGACACAAACTGTGCATAATATATTTTTATAACGATTTGCGTTACATAAAACAACCACATTTCAGTATGAGCACGCATTCTAGCTGGGCCCACGTCTAAACGGCTGAAAGCGAAATGTAGTTTTAGATAACGCAAATCATCATTACCTATGAACTGTTTGTGTAGCATTTTATGTCCTATGTCGATTATATCGTGCTACAGCATCTAGTATCGGTGGTATTTTGAAGTATTTTTTTATAAACTTATCAAAGAAAAACTCTAAGTAGTGATAAGTATTTTATTGCAAACCTTTTTATATGAAATGGTTGATTTTGCATAACTTCTTAAAATGTGTCCACGACTTTTCGCCCACTCTGTATATTTGAATAATATAAGAAAGAAAAGCATGCGGAACTTCTCTACTCTCATCAAGGCAAACTGAGTGTCAAATAACACAGTTTTTTCGACAATTTGTCTTATATAGCACATGCAAAACTAACATGAAATCTCAAATGAGCTTCAGTTGCACATGAAATGTTTAATGTTAAAATATTTTTTTACAATTTCTGTTTCGCATAAAGCAGCGTTTCTCAACTTATGGACCGCGGAGCAGAGGTTTTCTTCGACGATGGTGGTCCGTAGTCAGAAATGATAATTCAATTCTAATTGAATGAAACATTATTCAACTGTTGTTATTAATATTACTAATATCCATATGGGTTCAAATAAAAGTTCTATATTCATACTTAGGTTTACCATACCTTGTCAAGAAAAATGTAGGAATGGCGATCCTACATACTAATTGTCATCCCTATCACTAATTGTAGCAAAAAATGCATTTGCGAATTATGCATTTTGTTGTGCATAATTACAATTAATGTGCTAATTACTTCTAAAATGTGTGAAGGGTGGGAGTAATAAATGGTTGATAGGAATTGCAGTATAGAAAAATGTATTTGACATAAAAAATTTGACGTAAAAACATTCAAATCACAGGATGACCATATTTTATTGAGAAAATTAAGTGGTAATTCGATCTTAAATACAAGAAAAACCAATTGTCATCAAAAACGCTGCCATAAGTCAGCAAAAACCAAATTGTGGTTAAAATCGCGAAAAATTTGAGGGCAAAACATTGCACCTGGCAAATATGTGCGATTAATATTTTCATATTTCGCTATAAATATCATAATAAGTTATGAAAACGCCGTTTATTTTCGATTTTAGAAAAATTACAAATTTAAATAAGCATCGTTGGAAAAACGGGAAAAATGTAGAAAAAAATTTAAAACAACTAAAAATAATGGACTGCCCCGTAATACGGGACACATGTGGTTCGTCAAATTGTTTTAGACATTTTACTGGTCCTTGGGTCCAGAAAGATTGAGAAACTCTGGTATAAAGATATCACTGAATAACCTGAATAGTACACACAAAAATGAAACGAAATGTAATTTTTCTTAAGGCTGAATATTTTCTGTTAGAATCTTTTTTTCTTTTTTTTTTCAAAGTGTAAGAAACTGCATTCAGAAATTTTCATTTTACCTAAAAGTTATTGAATACAAACGCGACAGCTAATCAGTCTTTCTCTCTCTTCTGAAACTCTCTGCAATTTAGCACAAAGAGTAAAACGCGTAATCACATTAAATTAATCCTCTATCTCTTTCACCACCAAACACTTTGAAGAATGAAATTCAATAAAGAAGAATGATTCCTTTTGTTGGGTTTTAATTGCCTCGAGCGTTTAATCCGGTGCATTTTTCCAAACAACCATATGCATGAACTTCTCATAAAAGAAATTTTCTGAACTAGAGTATGCATGAGTGCGCTATATATATAAGATGGCTTCCTACTCAGACGGAACGTTTTTTTTTAATTTTTGTCGCTTCATTTTTCTTTATCAACGTTAACAATCAGGCGAGACGATTGTCAAGAATCTTAATTCATTGCGATTGGCGATGAAATTAATTATTTTTTTGTTAATTTCATGTCTCACAATCACAGATTCGAAAAAAACATGCATTCATAAAACTCATTCAAAAACTGACGTTCATATTCAGAAATTCATCGTCAATGAAAATAAAGCAATCCGGAATTTGTGCACATTTCTACAATATACAGGGGTGATTCCATAATTCCCTCTGCCGCATTTTACTGGTGAACCGTTGATTCTAGAGACATACTTCCAGTTAGAAAAATTATTCAAATAACGTGTGTATACATATATAGAACTCAGATACGTCATTCGTATTGCAAGGGGTTGCATAGTTATTTAAAAAACTATACGGACATCCTATAACATACATGCCAACCTTGGAGCCAAGCCTCTTCGTTTGCCGAAATTTTTGTTTTGGGGGGAAGCAGCCCTCTCCCCAAAATCAATTTCCGTCAACTTAAAAAAAATGTGAATCTGGCATTCTGTATCAAACTAGCAGTAATGCCTGGCACTGTCTGGGTTTTCTTTATATACTGGGAGCATTAAAAAAGTGGCAAACCATTGTTTGGGAACCAAGTTAACAAAAGTCATTGTTACTGGACAGTTTTTGCAATTTAACATTGAACCTATCTGGTTTTTGTCCTAAGTTGGGACCTGTTTGGTGAACATGCAAAATTTGGCAAATTTACAATTTCGAGAACATACACACAGAAAATCAATTATATATATATATAGATAGAGAGATGTCGAGCTTTTCGTCCATCTGTGAATGAAATTTTGACTTTCTTTTATTTATCAAAAAGAACTCTAAGCCATGAAAAGTTGTTTTAGTGCAAACCGCACCTTTTTGTGTCAATCGGTTGATTAGGATTTGTTATTAATTAGACATCTATTCTTTGGAGATTCGGTCTTTGCGTGATGTCATTTTGTTCTCTGTAGGATAATGGAATTCAAAGAAATCCTTGAACAAAAGAAATTTTAAAAAAAAACAGTTTTCCGTATTTTTTCACGATTCGCCGTAGTTCCATATGTTAAAAATCCGTCGAAACTACGGAAATTCCGTAGTAGTTGGCAAGTATGTCCTAGACGGAGTGACTGCATGAGCGACCAAGTCGGTGACCGTATTTTAAAATATTTTTATTCCGAATTCCGTAAAATGCTAAGGCCTTGGGATCCCGAACTTAATAAGATGGGCCCTGTAGTAATTTCTACTAAGAAGCCATTACAGAAATTGTTTCCCCGTTGAAATAAAGATTTTTCTTTTAAACTCATACTACGTAACTTAAATTTAATTAAATACTATACGTACTTAAATTTTGAAATTACCAAAATTATTAAAAATTGAATTTCATTGCGGTCCTATTGACCCGCTAAACACCCAATCAAGTAAATATATATTCCAACTTCTGTTCTAAAAATATATTTTTTTTAGTTTTTCCTGCCGTAAATGCCAGATTCGATATTGTTTCATGTGCATTCGTGAAATATAGAGGCCGTATTCTGGGGAACTTAGATATTTTTAGCATTGAAAGAATTAAGCATCAAAATATATATTTTTTTAAATTACCAACTCTTAGTATTAATTCTTATCAGCAACCCCCCCCCCCCCGTTCAGACAGGAAAATTTGTGTTAGGCATAGAAGTGTCAGACTTTTCATCTCTTCTGTACATAGCTTTCAGATAGCTGTTAACATACCATAGAATCCGCATCAAGATTTTGTAAGAGTTCTAAATGAAAGCAACCCATATACAAGAAAAGCTGAGAATAAGTTAGAAAGTGTTTGCTTCTCCACATGCTTCGCATAACATGTCTTGCTCATGAATTGTACATTAGATGAATAGCTGACCGATGATTGTCCCAATAGCCCATCATTTGACGTCAAGGCTCCAACAGGGCGAGATGGGAGCTAACAAGACTAGCGCTGGAGACCATGTTATTTAGATTTTATTTTTTTACACCATAAATAAATGCACAACAAACAACCCCCCCCCCCCATGGCAGGTTATTTTAGATATGCAAAAATCATTTCCAGAATTGGAGAGATCAAATCGATGCAAACTGATTACAAAGCTCAATTTTGAAAATTTTGAGTAAAATAAATGTCATTATTATGATTTTTTTCAAATAATTCCATATGGAAATATTATAATTTTTATATAATTACTCTTTAATTTTAGCTGGGACTATTTTACATACCAGAATATTATAAAAAATATCTATCTATCTATATCTCCCCCTCTCTCTCTCTCTCTAAAACATCAGATTCAGTGAGTGCAGTGAATGTTTTAGCCAGTTTTCACGGACCCTCAATATTTTTGTATCTTTAAGTTACTGTTCTTTTCCTCCATTAATTATAAATGCCTTTTTGTGCCTATTTTAGACATATTTTTAGTGCCTTTTTGCCTTCCCATTTTGCTCATTTTTAGTGCCTAAACTTCCGGGCTCTAGTCATGAGCCATGTAGTTTCCATACTTGAGCAATAAGCCCGTACTTTAGCCACACATTTTGTATTTTATTGGCAATGCCCCTTTTCCTTAGGCTTTGAACTAGCATTGGAAAGAAGCAACACCCGTGGTCAGCAGAAAGTGCGTCAATGGATAGGGCACTTTGGCGCCAGAAAGGCTCCCCACTTGGCGACAGCTAATTTAATCCGAGAACCGTTGGAAGAGCAATAATTAGATTAGTGTCTTTGCCTCTTGAGTTCGACTGCCGATCTGGAATCATCCGCCTTTCCTTTTTTTTCTTTCCTAATCACTATTCCCAATTGTATTTCCGTGTGCTTACTCAGTCACTTCTGGAAGCCAGCCAAGTTGATTCGTATGGGACAAAGCACCTCGGGCACCCACCCTCTATATGAAGATCTTAAACTCTCTCATATATATACTTATTCAGTGTCCGAAGTTCTGGAAACGATACATTGAACATGTATAGAAGTGATATTGAGAAATGGTATGCTATATCGTGTAGAGCTATAAGTGTATATTTCCTGCGTATTATACGCCACCGCAGATAATACGAAGGAAATAACGGTAATTTTTTTTTTCCGTATAAATATAAGAGAAAGCTGATTCTAATCAGCAAACGGAAAATAAATAAAATTAACCATCAATTTCACATTTGATGTTCATTAATTTTTCAATTTGATTAGACCTCGTATTTCTAATTTAAAACCTCACTAAAAGGCAGAATGTAATCTAAATTGAACAGTAAAATTTGAGAACTTTAATCGAGAGAGAAGCTATCCATACTTGGCATTTTTTTTTTATTAATAATTTTTTTTTATGGGCTAGTGTATTATATTTTATCATAATTATTGGTTTTTATTTCTTTTATCAGGTTGCTGTATTCTTGATGTCAGATATATTTGACATCCATATTTTTTACGGGCATCTTTTTTCAGCCGCTCCGTTGGGCCTTTTCCCTGTTGTGGCCATTTGTATTTGTACTCATTTTGCACTAAAATATTTTTTTTTACATTCGTTAAAATTGAAACGTAATTGGTTATGGTAAGTTTAGAATCTTCAAAATTTATCTCGGAAATACTCAGATTTTCAAGCTTATATTACGAATTCCTACTAATAATTACCTTTCGTCAATCTTGAGATAATCCAAAGAGAATTGCATAAATACGACAAGGCAATGAAAAAAAAATTTTAGATACATCTCAACGTGTTGAACACTTTTTAAAATGTCAGTGTTTGAAACTCACAGCAGAAATCACTAAACTTTCTTCAAAATGTCATATCGCTCCTAATGAAGTAGATTGTCTTTCGATTTTCAGCAGGTGCAAACTGAAGGGTATAGGGAAAAGTGGGTGCCAATGAGAAAGCAACTTAACAAAATGTATGGTATGTCAATGCTAAAATAGAAGGCTTTTAAGAAGGCGTGATATGTTGTTAATGCCGCTTAAATGGTTAAGTTTGTTGAAGCAATTTCTGAGATCATAATTCAAAACCTTTATTTAAAATGAAGTACTATAACCCTTTCATATCCTAGTGCTACATATGTGTGTGGGTTTCTTTTTCTCACTGCAGAATTTTTTCTTTCGACCTCAGGGAGTTAAGCCCTGACTTAAAGGATTGTGTAAGTTTTGAGTTAGAAATATGGTGGTATGAACTTGAGACTTTTTCATCGGATGACAGCACTTGACGTTGAACTTACAGGGGGTTTTTAAGATGCCTTACAGGGGAGAGAGTGCCTCCGCGAAAAGAGTGATTTATTACATAGAATTTAGGAATAAAATTCTATAAAAAATTGTGTGTGAAGATGAATATACCCTGCATCACCTTGGATGAAAAAATTTGAACGAAATGAATTATTTCTTTATAAACAAAATAAAAGTAAAATTGAAGATTTGAAAAAAAATTTGCAAAAATAAAGATTTGATGAAATTCATGTTTTAATGAATTTTTTGAGTATCGAAACTGCAAAAACATTTTGAATATTAAAAAAAATCAATGCTCGATTTGTAAAGGGTAATTTCGTAATTTATACTATTTTGTATCGTTTGTTGAAGAAACATAAGTATCAATCTCACCAAAGACAAATCTGGATGATCTGAACACCTGTAAATTTATTTAATTTTTTTGCAAATTTCTAGGTATGATGCGTGCCATTAATTTAGAGTAAGACATCAAATAAATTCCTGATGAACATAATATAATCTAGTCAATATTCCTGGTACAATTTGGTACTAATAATTCTTTGCGGTTCTTTGTTAAAGGCTCCAATTTATTCACTTTTAAAAATTCATAGTGAACATGGAGATTTTTAATCCCTCTTTTTTTTATGCTTCGGCACCTTAGCTAATGAAATATCTTCCTCTGACGAATTCTGGCACATTATCGACAACTTTTAATGCCGATGGAAAAGCCTTTAAGGCGAGTGACCTGTTGCAAAGTAGCATTAAGCTTAGCAAAGCACATTACTTATTCTTAGCGCTTTCCTAACAATTCTTTATCCTTTTCTGATTAATTGGGAATGAAATTCAAAGATTTTATCATGCAAGTTCTTCACATGCCTGTAAGGTATGTCAAATGAAAGCGGCGTCACTGCTTCGGATTTCAAACGTTAATTGCCAATTGAGGTACATTCTCTCATTACTTACATTCTTAATAATTAAGCAGATGCAGAAAATACGATCAAAAACATTATACGCTGTAACAGGGGATTAAAGTAAATTTTCAAATAAGTGTTCTAATGCGTAGAAATGTTGAATATCGATATTAATTTACTGCCGAGAGGATTTTTAAGCCATAGTATACCCAAAAGAAGCATTCTAAACGTTAATGTAATTATGACTGAGCCGCTCTCGTAGAAATATTGAATTAACCTACATTGGTTTTACCATAAATTAAGAAAAAGTGAGAAAAATAGAATTAACTTGATCAAAAATAAACTCATTATTACGACTCGCAAGTATGTTTTTGTGAAGCTTATGCTAAACAAAACTGCAGTCTGAAAAAATGGGGCTCCAATCTAGTTAACGCTGTGTTAACGCTAAGTAGAATGTGAAAGTTTGTTTGAGAGTCTTATCGTAGTTTTATTTCGTGTAAAAAGAAAGAAATCTGACGAACTGTGAAAAATGGCCATTGGCAAGCTAGAGGCAGGTCTAAATGGGACCAGAGAAGGCCAGACGGTCAGTAGTTGTGAATAGTTGGAACCCGGCATAACATGTGTGGAGCTTTCTCTCGTCACAAATGGAAATGTTCTAATAGCCCCTATGAACATAATTGAATGTGTCCCTCAACCATCACTATGGCCGACATCAGTCTCTGTACTACATAGGTGTTCAAACTTTTTTTAGTCGCGAGCACTGAAAATTCTCATTAAAGGAAGAGCAGCACCCTTACGGCAAGTTTGATATACATATGCACATGAAATCAGGATGATTTTAATCCTTGAATATAATTTGTACAAGGTGTTTAATTAGGACGTAGATCAAGTGCTTGCGAGCACAAAGCCGGACACGAGCATCGAACACTCTGGATGCTTCACGGAGCACCGTGGTACTCGCGAGCAACAGGTTGAAGATGCGTACTGTACTGTTTACTGTTCACATGCAGGATCTATGGGTTGATGAGATTATCGATACTTTCGAGTACTTCCTTTTTTTCCATGTCATGTAATTGAAAATGAGACTCATCAAACCATATCTCTTGTTACCAATCCCTCACGCATTCAGTGGCGGTGTCACTGAACTTGAGCAAGCTATAAAGCTTTAAGTGTAGTCGGGTTTGACATCACAGCTCAAGATCCAATTCTATGGGGGAAACGATGCACAAATCTAACAGTGATAGTTGTTAAAATCTGAGCATTGGTATTACAGGATAATAATTAACAGTGTGGGAGGTGGATTGGGTTTTCGCACTTCTGAGTGAAACGACACTTGTCAAATGACATTATTGATGATTTTTTAGTATATTTGCACGACCAATTTGTTGATAAAAGGTCAATATTCCACCTGGATTTTTATATTTCGGGTGCACCCTTGCAATGCTCATACATGAAAACACTTAATTCATTTCTGAAAGCGCTGTGCTACTGACAACTACCATGCTGACTTGAAATTCACCATGTAAAGAAATAACGTGGCATTTTCACGAAGAAAACCACTTTAATAGTTTCAACAGATATGTGTCCCTTTATACAGGGTGATTCAGAAAAGATGGAAAAACTTTAAGAGGTGATAGTACACACCAATACAAACAATTGTCATCAAAGAATGCATGGTCTACCATGAAACGCAAGCGCATTTCGAAACGCAAACGTTAAAACGGCATCCCTGTTGTTTAATTTATCGGGAGAAAAACAACACCATGCATGCAAATGTAACCTGGGGAAGAAGAAGAAACCGTATGCAAATCTGCGTTACAGTGAATAAAAGGCGTGAACTCAGTATTACTAAAGGGCACCATTATCCCGTGCGTTATAACTGTTAGAACGTGGTTGCACGCTGGAATAACTTCACAGGGCTGGCGTCCGCGTCTTTTACTCATTGTGACACAGATTTGCATACGGTTTTTTCTTCTTCGTCGGGGGACATTTGCATGCATGGTGTTTTTTTCTCCCGATAAATTTCAACAGGGATTCCGTTTTAACGTTTGCAGAGCGGCAGTTTCGAAACGCGCTAGCGCGTTTGCGTTTCATGTTAGACCAGGCATCTTCAACCCGTTGCTCGCGAGTGCCACGGTGCTTCCTAAAGTACCCAGAGTGCTCGATGCTCGTGACCGATTTCGTGCTCGCGAGCACTTGATCAACAATTCCAATTAAACACGTGTTACAAATTGTATTCAATTTGTCAAAATTGCTGTACGTGTGATCTTCTTTTGATGATGAGAACAGTGCTTGCGACTAGAAAAAAGTTGAAGACCTCTGTGTTAGACCATGCATTCTTTAATGACAATTGTTTGTATTGGGGTGTATTATCACTTCTTAAAGTTTTTCCCATCTTTTCTGAATCACCATGTATATGCACTGGCGGATGAAACGCGCGAATATCGTATACACATGACTCTGAGTGAAATTAAATTTCATGTAATTTTTCCTGCATTCGTTTATCTAGCTCATACATGTTAAACCCATGGCCCGCGGGCCAAATGCGGCCCTCGGAGTCATCTGATGTGGCCCGTGACCTCAAAACCAGCATTTAACAATGCACTAAGCGTCAAATTTCTAGTTCACTTGAGTGACTCGCTGCACATTTACAGATCATTTAAGTGACTCGTGGCGCAGTTCTGGATTACTTGAGTGACCCGCGGCACATTTGTCGATCACTTAAGTAATCTGTGGCGCTGTTCCAAATAGCTTAATTAATTGGCCCGCTACGCGTTTTCAAACCATTGAAGTGGCCCGCACTATCCTTGAGATTGAACACCTTGATCTAGCTCATCAGCGTAGATATATTATGACTATTCTGTTTGTTATAGATTTGCATCGATGCAAAGTGATATATTGATTGAAAAAAAAATGGGATAGAAAGAATAATTTTCTATAACGAAGCATTGAGTTTTAAACTTCATCAGCGAATGTATGCTCTATCAGCGAAACAGAATCCGAGTAAAATTTCTATCAAGCATTTATTATACGCGTAACGATGTAAAAGAGTTTGGTTTCACAAAGCCCGGAGAAATAAGACAAATATAAGCTCATTAAAAGAAATATCTCTCGCAAAAAATTGAATAAATAAAATCTCAACCAAACAAATAAAATTTACATTTCATGATACCGTAACATTAATACCCGCTGCTAATGAACATCAACGAACAATAATGATTTACGACGTTATTTATAATGAGTCTACGTTGAAACTTCGCAATAGGTAGATTTAATCAAAAAATGAATGAAATTAACTAAAACATTCTTTTATCTCGTGATAACAAACAACCCACACACACATACATAAGAGGTAAAAAAATTGAATAATTATTTAAAATGTTCATTTAAAAAAGCGAGATATATTTTCTTTTCATAGAAAAAACAAAGTTTTTCGAGAGGCTGGATATTGTGTAAAAGGAAAACGGATTTAAAAATGTGCATGTGTGCACTCGCATATAAACTGCTGAAATTAAATATTATTTTCCAGAGGTTTGATAGGTGAATTTCGCTTTGGTAATATCTTATTTTCTAAGTTTAAGTATTTCGCATAACATACTGATGGAAAAACTTGATTTTCGGCGTCATTCTTTATATTTTTTCATGTTCTTCAAATTAATCCATGTGCAACATGGGAGACGTACAAAAACTAAAATGAAAAAGAGCCAGAAAAAAAAATCATATATTATTATAAAATTGATCAATACTGTTACAACTTATGCATTTTAATATGTTTTACAATATTGAACTCCCATTAAATTGTTCGGTTTGGCTGTCAATAAAGCAAAATTTAAAAGAAGAATGGAAAAGTATTGAAACATATTTTTACATAAAGCTTTCGCGATTGATTGTTAGTGCAATAATGGAAATATTTTGGCCTCTTTAGCTACCGGGAATGGAGAAATAAACGCATATCATTCATAGGGCTATTGAAATACATACTTAGTAACGGCTCCAATCACATTTATGGTGAAAAATTTAGAAATTGCGAGTATAAATAATGATAGCAACGCGCCCAGGGTGCAGCAGGAAGGATGCTCATCTACCACCGTGAAGGCTACTGCCTGGTTCACGGGTTCGATTTCATTTCGGAAGAACATTGATAACAAGTTCTTTCCCTACAGAACCTGAGTCAACCACCGATAGACGGCACCTTCATTTCCAACCAAAGTCAATCGGTAGTAAATTGTTGCATGGCGGTATGACCGGAGTTGTTGTGCCGTAAAGTAGACAGACTAATTTAAAAGAACACTTCGTGCTTTTCTTGTTTGTACCATATTCAACATATTTATAGAACATCATAGTAGTTGTAGGTGTGATAAACGAATTCTTTCACACAAAATAAATGACAGAAGAGAAAAGATTCACTGACTTAAAACGGCATCTTCAAAACTGTAGTTCTACTAAACTAAGGAACGATAAAGCATGCCTCAGAAAATCTGAACACAAAACTATATCCCTATCGAAATGACAATAATAAAAAACAGGCGTAAAACAGAGTTCTTTTTGTTACCAGAAATTTTTTTTTCTCTTTGTAGGGTTTGTTATGATATGAGACCAATGTTATTGCTCTCATTCAAGTCTACCGATGATGGTATTTGCCCGAGTCTTAGAAATTCTTTTTCTCGCTCTTCTATTTTTCTTGATGCGTGTATCGCAGTAGAATCTTGTGTATAAAAAAAAAGAATTTCTGAGCACCTTTAGAGACGGCCATCATAACGACTCTAACACCCTTTCCGGTTTTTAGGATAAATTTCCTCTTATTCTCGCAAGAGAGGAAAATTTCAGTTTTATGGGAATCGAGAAAGGATTCAATGTTATCTCTCAATCATCAATAACATTCTTTGTTTCCCGCATTTTCTACAATAGAAATGCTCAGAAAAAAATTGTCCAATAAAAAAAATCGTTTTTATACAAGAAAATTTTAGAAAGTGTTTATATACAATTTCTTAGAAGAAAGTTAAATTATTTTGCTAGAAATTATTTCATAGTTTGTATCACTTAAATGCATAGTCTGTCAGTGGAGTAGGTGGTAAGTCTGAAATATCAATTCCCAGAAAATTCTAAATCAAAATATAACTCTCTATGGTCTTATATATATTTGAATATGCATGATAAAGACATGGTTAAAAAACCTACTAAACCAATTTCTTATCTCAGTTTTTTTGGTATTTTAGAAAGTACATCTTTTAGAGTCATTTCAGTACAAATTACTGCTATATGGGCACAAACTGTTTTAGCTGAAAGAGCTGATTTCCTATCGGTGTCTTTTTTGAGAGCCGCTGAAGTTACACGTGTTCAGAAATTGTAATTTATAAAATTGTACCAAATTCAGAGAATCGTAAATAAAATTCACGGTAGCAACCATTCAACTTTGCAAGATTTTACAACTAACAAGATTTGCTAACACCGGTATCGTTTGTTAAGGGACAATTTCACGTTTTGGTGTCACAGGGAGTTTTATTCTAATTCGTTTGTTAATAAATGGAATATCTTACCTCCGGGGGTCGTGAATTCTAACATAATTCACACGTTTGGAAAGAAGCACGATGAACGTAGTTGGATAAATAGAGAAGCTATCCATACTTAGATAAAACAACCATAATTTGTTTTTATGGGCAGTGCATTATATTGCATTACTTATTAGTTTTCTTTCGTGTTATATGCTTTTATTGGGTTGCTGTATTTTTGTTATATTTCACATCCAGATTTTTATGGGCATCTTTTTCATCCACCTCGTTGGGCAGTTTGCCTGTTGTGGCCTTTGTATTTTTATTCATCTGTTTATAAATAACAGCAAAATAAAGAAAAACTCATTTTACCCTTAATATAGACCATTTCCCCTATTTTCCCCTTATAATTAACCATTTTAGTTGATTAAAAAATCCCGATTTAATTAAATTAAAAATATTCTCACAGTACAAATTTACATTGCTTTTTGCAAAAAAAAATTGATACGTTTTTATGAGGGTGAACCATGGAGGAGTTAACATTTTGATGAATCGATAATTTTACTCTACCTAACAGTTCTAGAATTCGATTTTAAACCACATGACTGAAATATACTACCTCGTTCGTGTGCATGAAATAACAATGAGATGATGGAAAATTGAATTTTATATATTCGAAAACACTGTTTATTCCTCTAAGGTATACATTTTGGTTTTTGTGAAATGGGATTCCATTGCCTTCACTGAAAAGTAAATAAAGTTAACAATGAGTTTTCGAACACTGAATACACGTCTAGCATCAGAAGTTAACATTTCTCTTTTGTCGAATACGTTATGAAAAAAAAATCGAAACGTGGATACTTGAGTATCACACACACACGCACACTAACTGACTGACTGACATACTCCTCATCACCGAGCTGAAACCGCTAAGGATATAAATATGAAATTTGGTCAATAGTTTTATTCTATGACGTAAAGGCTCACTAAGAATTGGTTTTTCTAAAAAATGCAGCACTTAAGAGGGTCATAAGGTGGTTTAAAGTTTTATTCCATGACTTAAAGACCAATTAAGAAGGGTTTTTTGAAATTCGACACCAAATAAGGGTTATAAGGAGGAGTTCAAAGGTAACGTAGAAAAATCATGCCGAGCCATGTCAAAAAATCATGTCATGGGGGGGGGGGGGTCAAAGGTGACATAGAAATCGCGTCTCGCCGAAACCGCTGAAGCCTATATTCATGAAATATATCAGAAGTTTTATTTTATAAAAGAGAAACTAACTAAGAACGGGTTTTTCGAAGTTCGACCCCTAAGGGGGTTCATAAGGGGATTCAATAAGGGAGAGTCATATGGAGAAATCACGCCGAACCGAAACCGCTGAAACTATAAATATGGTCAGTATTTTTGTATTGTAATGTAGAGACTCACGGAGAAGGGATTTTTTCAAAATTCAACCTCCCTAGGGCGGGGTTCAAAGGTAGGGGGTTATACGGAGCAATCATCACTGATCCGAAATTGCTAAAGCCGTAAATATGAAATGTAGTCAGTATTATATTTTATGATGTAGATACCCACTAAGATGGGATTTCTGAAAATTCATCCCCCAAGGGAGTCATGAGAGGTTCAAATGTTATATGGGGGAATCAACACCGAGTAATTTCAAATTACCAAATCCCCGCGAGCGAAGCCACGGGTAACAGCTAGTGATAACATAATCGACAATATGACAAAGAGTAAACTTTTGTTGATCGGTTTTCTCTTCTAGGAAGGCAAGTTTCTGAATCAGGTAAGCATGAACGCAAGTATCCGCGGTCGATTGTTCCGTCATTTGTCAACGTCAGCTTGAGTTCAGTACGCCCCTCGTGTCTTGTTCGAAATCCTCCGAACTTCAATTCTAATTACCAAGATTGGAATTCCACTCAACTGACAAGAGCATGTCCTCGTGCTCACTGATTGACGTCCCACCACCAAATCCCTTCGAATAAACCATCCCCTTCCGAAACGGTCATCATCTCCTTTCTTCTCTTTGGCGAAGTTTGCAATCAAGAGCCAAAAAATACTAAAGAAATTGCGTCTCTGGCTCCTATATCTAGTACTACGTACGTTCGCTAAAACTAGCAATTTTCATCTTTTCAAGATAATTTCCTTCAAACTTCCTTTCATGAAGATTTGCCTCAGTCTTTCGAGCCAAAGTTTCTGTATATGCTTCTAAATCAATGGTCTCTCTATTGTCTTTCGTCGCAAGATTCCTTATTGTCTCTGCTAACCTGAGAGACCTGCATTAGATTTGTTTCTGTTCTATTGCAACGGAATCAATTACAACTTCTCCAAATAACGTTTGACTTGTCCCATTTTGGAAATGAATCGACGAACATATCATTCTTTTCTTCTAGCTTTATAATTCTGTTTTCTTCTCCGAAGATCCTGGCCAAAATAGTATTCTTCGCATTTACCACAAAATATTGCCTAAGAAAGCATGATGAAAACCACTTTTTCTGGGTCTTTCGTTAATTTTGTAGTTACTCCCCGTTTGTTCTTTCCGAGATCAAGTACCAGAACATTGGCGTATCCGAGTATTTCATTAAGTTGACGCCGAGAGAAAATGAGAAGGGGATCGGGAACAAAAAAAAAAAGGTAAAAAGATCTCTTTTGTTCTTTTTTTTCTGCTGTCTGAATGTTCCACTCTTTCTCTTTTCTTGTAGAATTACTGCATTTTCTTCCTCGTCCTCCTCCTAAATTAGATCCGTGATTATCTGGTACGGTGGGAGATCACTGTGCCAAGAATCGTAGAGCTCTTGGCTGTGAAACGTTGCAAGCGTTCGTAAACGCATGAGACGAGACCCTCTTGAGTGTTTCTCTTAAGAAATATTCTATCTATTTTATCCTCTTAATTTTCCTCTTATCTCAGTTATTTGATACTAGCGATGTAAACCTTAGCACGATATCTAAGACATTTATTAATGAATTAAAAAAATATTTTTTATCGTTACAATCAGTTACGTCGTAATGATTAAAAGACAATATTATTGAATACCCTGAATTTATACGATAGGTGGGACCGATAATAAGGGCCTAAGTTGAATTCGCGTGAGTCGGGGTGCAATTTTGCATACAAAGGTATTAAATATTAGTTAATTGAAACCAATAATTTTCTGAAAAATTGTAATCTTTTCGAAAAAAATTCAATCAAAACTTTATTCAGATTTTTTTACATATAATGAAAAAATTATCATTAAAATTTTTAAATTATTCTAATGTGTGCGAATGAACTTCGTGTGTCGTAAAGTACAAATACTTTATAACACTTTGATGAAAGCAAAAGAGTGAGTTTCTTATGCTAATTTTACCATTAGTTTTTGTCTCTTGGCATAAAGTCAAGCAAAAAAACTTCCAAGAATTTGGAAATTAATTTTATTCGCCGGTGAATGACTCGGTGGATTGTCAATATATATTAAATAGCGTTTTGAAAGAACTTTTTTTAAAACCGACAATAGAGTTTGACTCAATGTGTTGACCAAACTAATGTTTCAAAAATAGAAGCTTTCTACCCAACATTTGATTCCAAGTGGTTTTAATAATCAAATTGATTTCCACAGTTTGCATCTTGTGCTTATTGCCCGATTTCTACTTTTTGCGCCTTAAAATCCAGCTCAGCTTGGCTATATGTGTTGTTCTGATTGAATGGACAATATATTCTTACCTTATTAGCACATCACAATTAAAATATTGTTTTTATCTCAGCTATAGTCCCCCTAACTCTTGCGAATTGTGCTGAATTCTAGAATAGAGGATCTTTCTCACAATACTGCATGAAACCAGACATCGTAAGTCGGGGTGTGACTATAAACAGCGTGTGTTTTATTCGTATTTGGGCTATTATCTATAGCTTCTCAGAAACCAAAAAACTCTAATTTTATTAGAGTGATTCACTTACATGAATTTCCCTATTTACTGGAGGCGTGTTTTCATGTCTAGACACACTGTTCAAATACCATTCCAATAAATCATGCTCAATTTAATAGAGTAGCATATTCATGAAATTTTTGAAAATCTGGAATGACTTTTGTTGGAACTTTTAGTTGACTTAAATTTAAATATTCACTATGAAATGACACAAAATTGATAATAATTAGTACGTTTGGTTATTTCAGGAAGAACCAAATAGAAGTTATCTTCATTCGAAACATCAACAACCTAAAAAATTCTTAAATTTTCATGAAATTTAAGAATTTCATGAAAAATCCCTCTTATTAAACGATCGGCAAAGCGAATACTTCTTGATGTTGAAGTAGTCTATAAAATTTTGTTTACCCAAAAACAATTTTTGTGTATATAAAAATTATATTATATAGGCAGTCCTTCGTGGTTAGGTTATGTGAGATATTCTTATCGCTAACCGATTTCAAGTGTTTTAGTTGGGAAGATCTAATGTATATCAATATTAATTGAATTTTCATAAATTTTAGGCGTGCAGCAAGAAATTTAACAGCATTTTTGTAGCTGACATTAAACGATAAAAGTTACACGTACCTGTATTTTGCTAAAAAAATCATTCTTAAAAGATACATAACATTGAAAGTGAATTTACTTCAGGACAGAAAGATTCAAAGTTTTATGGAGGATAAGACAAAAGAACATCTTGAAAACGGAGATACTTTCAATGATTTCATTTCATTCAGTCAAGAGTTTACTGATTGAATTTCAGAAAAAACTGAGCGAGTACAATTTAATTTTCCGAAGACTTACAAACTTTCGTATCGCTATACAGTAAAACTCGTTTCTTGAGAGACGGGGCTTGTTTTGATTCGATGCCCATGAAATTACGCTTCGTTGCGTAACTACTAAAAATAAATATTTTCATTACATGTTTGCCAATGCTACGGCGTTACCTCTTTTTTCTAGAAGAACTTGTAAAAAAACAGTTAAGCCACGGAAAAGAAAATCCCATAAATGGTCTCACTATTTCTTTTATTCTACTGACTTGATAAGTGGCGGAAAATGTCATTATGCTATCACTAGATCTCGTGGTGATTGAACCAGGGAGGGAACGTACCGGCTGATAAAACTTCATTTTTCATTACGCCTCAAGGATACGTCTCTTTTTAAGTAGACTTTGTGAAGTTTCGTTTCTTTTCTAAACATTTCTCTTTTACCTTCTTATTTTTTTCTATTCCTCCGTCTTCGGTCTGTGCAATCGAATTTGTTCAAACGTAGTGAAGTATAAAAACGCAATTTCATTTCTTTTATCGAACGCAAGCAATTAAGTATCCACGTTTCCTTTTCCTTCTCTCCTTTCAGAAGAAACAGCTTTTAAAAGAGAATATTCGCCAAATCTTAGCACAAGAAAACGTTCTTTTATTTGTTTTATTATCTTTTTTTTCCTATTCCTATAGTCTTTCTCCGTCGCTGGCTTCAGGAACAACGAGAGAATGAAAAAGAGGAAAATGTTTCATAAATCGCCACCTAAAACTTGACAATCTCATTCTCGTGGTAGATTTGTCTTTTTCTACTGAGCAATGGGAATTCGGACGATTCCAATCGTTCAGTGTGTTGTCACAAACAGCCCAATCCGGTACACCTCAAGAAAAAAAACGTAGATCCTTCGAAGAGTGAACATAAAAAGTGGGGGGGGGGGAGGACATTGAAAGGACTGTACAGACAAAAAAGAAAACGAAAAGGAAAAAAATTGCAGGAGAGAAAGAAACTTCATGCTCTGCAAACTCATTTTATCACTGAAGAATACACGGAAATCCCGATCTTCTAAAGCTCGGGGAAAAAAAAGTGAGCCAACTGAACACGAGAATCCTCAAGAAATCTTTTGCTTTATCTGGAGCAATTTACACCAATCCAAACTTCACCATGGCTCTCAAAAACTTCTTCTGTACCTTCCGTTCCTACTTTTTCTTATATCCTATTTCAAATCATTGTCGCTTCTTTCTCCTCATGGAACAGGAAAAGGAATTTGAATTCTTTAACAGCGTTTCTTCCATCACCTAATCCAGCATTCACGTTCCACTTTGTATGAAACATATATGTATATACGAGTATTCCTATACACGTGTCTTCTGTATGTGCTGATTCCATTGAATTGCTGAAAGATTCTGGCCAAACATAATACTTACACTCGCTGTACCAGGATGATATGATGTTGTGATGGATTTTCCAGTTAGTGTGTTGAAAGATTTTCACAAGAATATGAATTGGTATTTGTTTTGATAATACTAGAAAATGTTCACTATTTTATTTGTTCTAATGGAAGCGATAGAAAAATTTCATTTTAAACTACTAATTAAAATTTGAGAAAATCAAATTTATTTTTTTTTAATCTGGGGTTGGTAACATTTTTTTAATATTCATATTTGTGTAAGATAAGCAACGTAGTAATACGTTCACAAGATCATTATTAAGCGCTTTAAATGTTTTTGCTTCGGTTGGCTTTTTCTCTCAAAAATAATTTCATTTTCATCCATGCACTGCATCCCACTTGATGGCGTTAAAAACATTTTCTGATACTAAACTGCTTACCAATTTATAATGTGAGTGATAGTGTTAAGTGATTCTTATGCGTAATAACTATATTGTTTGCTTGCAAGCATGATGACTAATGATAGCAACAATTGTTTTTCTATCATATATTTTAGATCCACTTTTACGTGCTCATTTGAGAGGAAAATGTTTATTTACTAGAATTTAATTTTTTTTGGGGTTTTTTAATCATACATAACTCTTCGATAATTAAATATTTACCTATAAGGATTTATTAAAATATGTGGACAAATCTACTCTACTCCCTGACGCGTACGTTCTAATTACATTTTACAACAATATAGTATAAAAAGTGAAAAACTCTCTTCTCCATCGAAAAATAGAAGGCAAGTATTAATTGAAAACGAAACATCGGAAAAAATATAATGTTATTTCTGTTACTTATTTTACGTCTGATTTAAATTAAACAGTTATCGACCTTATCGATCTTATCGATCTTCAATATTGAAACTTGCCCCATCAACATTGATATTTTATTTCTTTTCAAATATCTCGTGGACCTGCCGTAACTTTGGTTTAGGTCGAAACTTTGCAGCACATGCCCATCCAAGGGAAGGTTTCAAGTATCTGCAATGCAAATAAGAATAAGTCCTGGACTCGTTTAAGAAAAATATTCCTTAAAATTCAGAAGTGAAACGTTTTTATCTGCGCTCTTTTTCTTCTTATCTATTCGAGAATATAGTTATTGGGTGTGAGGTAAACTCATCCATATTTATTCAGTGCATATTAAGTTTTCAATCCGATATCTTGAGCGTGGAGAGTTATCTGAGACGCCATTTTGAAATCAAACCTTTTGTGTAGTTTTCTAGTAAAAAAAAAAAGCACCGAAACTGTCAGCTATGAATTTGTGGAACCGAATTCAATTGAGTCTTGCAATATTTTCATTTTCTTCCCCCGTCCCCACTCGTTCATAGGAAATAGATACTGTTCTTTCTTCGTAAATATTTATATAGCACAGTCTTTTTATTCATCAACATTATCCGTCACATCAGTTTTAAAATATATCTTCAAGTTTAGTTTTAAAAAAAAAATAAAAAATGTCATTTTTTAATTTCGTGTAGGCCATTGGCATGTTACAAAGAGTGACAACACCTCTCAAACATCATAATTGTTTAAAAAGGACAGGAAAGAAAAATTAAACATCAATTTCCAAAAAAAGCAAACGAACATTGTTAAAAAACTCATCTAAAATTTCTATCGGATTAATTAGTATTTATTAATTGCATCAATCCATCTGCGGTAAAACTAATAAATTCACGGTGTGGTAAAATATATTTGTTACGGTAAAACTCGGAAAAAAGAACAATCGAATAGAATGTGTATAATATTAGCATTGAGTCCAGAATAACAAATTGTACAGATCTCGTTACAATTATAATAGAATGCAATTTCACCACTGTCGCTCAAAAAAGGGAAACTAGATCTTAGTCGGAAGAATGTGCGAACAACTTTAAATGGTAAATTAAAATTAAAATCTGGCTGTAAGAAAGAGAAAACTAAGTGTTTATAATGTGGGAAGTTTCTTGAATTCATTATGCAGTTAATAATCTTTATGGTAATCGCACGATATAATGTGATTTAAAATAGAAAGAATGGCGCGCTTAATTTCAGTAACAGATAGGGAACATACATAAGAATAGCCATATTCGGTTAGAATATAAGTAGTATTGTTATTTTTTGATTGTTAAGGTCAATAAAACATTTCTTAGTCGGCATGTTATCATCAAGATTAAGAATGCAGACTCCTGACTTTAAAACTAATTCAATTACTGATCGCTTTAGGGTTGCTTGTCCAATTTCATATCGTATTATACTGTATAACCCGGTGTAATTAATCTCAATCGAAAAATCCTCTTTAAGAAAGTCAAATGAACCTGTTCAATTTCATCAAGATACCCCCAACTCCAAACGTCACTACTGTACAATAATACTGAGGTTACAAATGAATTAAGTAATTTCAAATGGGTTCCTATTGCATGTTTTAAAATTTATAACATTGATTTTCCAAAACTGGCTGACAATATTGGCAAATGCTAGCCTCAAATATTTTTTGAATTGACTGCATCACATGGATTGATATTTGTAGTAACAACACCGAACGTAACCAGTCTGAGCCACGCGTTTGTTGAGTAAAGGAGAAAGTTTTAGCAGCAGTGCTCTCTGGTGATTACGTTCAAGCGAACACAACGTGATGAAATACATTTCTTATGGAAATTAGCCGCTTCAGTACGTGAAATCTTTAATCAAATGCAAGCCACGTTTGAGGAAATATTTTTATAATAAAACATTCGTCAGACAAATTTCGAGATTGAAGTTATGTTGATTTCAAAGAAGACTGTCAACATGACCTTACATATCCAAAGTAGATAAATTTGCTCTTTTTTTTATGGCAAACGCTGTCTCAATTCAAGATCGATTCTTCGTTGCTAGATCAAAATTGCTGCACCATGTTTCATCACTGGTCAGAAAAATACGTCTCTGAACACTGCTTGCATTCAACAAAAATGAAAAAAAAATCGTGAATTGAATCATGTGAAACTGTACTCACTTGAATGCATCCAACACACATCATTGTAGCTCAAACAGTCTCCACTATTTATCATTGAAAAACGTTTTAGGCTAGACATGTTCTGTGCTGTTGCTACAAAAACTAAAACCCGTGTAACGGTGTCACCTCTTGGTCAATCCGGCGAATATTTTAGTTGTTGACGGGGATTTTAAATCAATCGGACGGTAGGGGAATCAAATGCTACGCATACAAACATCTAATTTTGTTATAACACGGCAAAAATTAATTTAATATCTCATATAAATTGCAGGGTATACAGGATTGTTTTTTTCATTAATTTCAACTAAACTTACCAACTGTTTCGAGAAGTAATACGTGAAGATCAAAAACATCTGACGTACGTGCTTGAGACACGTTATGCTTCTACTTATGATCGATTAATTCCATCGAATTTTCGAAATGCGTAGCAAATCACAAAAACAGTGATAAATGTCTGTTCTAAAAATCGTCTAGATTCAAAGAAATCTATTAGAATCCGTTTTCAAAAAAATAAATGCATAAAAAATGGGGATAAAAAATTTTCAGAGCAAAAAAGTGACAGATGAAAAAATTGATCTAGTCGGATCAATATGTGCGAACATTTCGGGAGATGGAAAAAAATCAATTTATTAATTCAATCAAAAAGAAATCAAGAAAAATTCTCGGCACATTAAGACATTTCGTTCCTTTTTTTTATCTCGAACTTCCTTTCTATACTTCTGATTACGCTGTATAAGAGTAAAAAAAAACTTTTTTCGCTCTTTCTAAAGTAAAATCTTCTGTCTCCGAAGTAATGACTTAAACTTTGTGTGTACTACTTATACTAAACGAACAGAGCTTCAAAATAAAACAAAAATCGGACAGACTTTTTTTTAAGTAAAAAGGAAAACAAAAAGGATCTCCAAAAAAACTGGAATCTCAAAGAAAACACACTTTTAAGTGCGCACGTATTCAATGCTGAATGTGATTGTGTGAGTGAGTGGGAGTTGGATTCATATAGAAACAGATTCAAAAAATTGGGCCCATTTTTATATGCGTAAAAACTCGTCTCATGTCTTTTGGCAGCGGTGTGAATACATTTTTCGAACGTTTCCTAGTTTGATATCGGGTTTAACACATGAGAAAAGGAGAGTGAAAAAAATTCCAGCTAACAGCCTACTTCACTACACACAAACTCCGGCCATATCGCTGTACTTAAATTTACTGCCGTTAATGAGTTGGGTTAGAAATGAATTTGCCATCTATCGGTGGTAGCCTCGAGCTCGTTAAGGAAAATATCTTGTTATCTATATTCCTGTGCCGGTTTGAACCTGAGACCTGACGGCAACTTTCACGGTGGTAGACGAGTGAGCTAGCAGCCTGGTGCTCCAAAGTTGATCTCGCCAACGAAAACAGGCCATGAAAAGGCCACTCAACCTTTCTCTTCTCGAGATTTGCAAATTAAAAGAGGCAGTCATGGGGAAATAGTCAGAACAAGTCCATTGCAGTACTTGGAAGTCGTGAATACATAAATAAATAAACCACGTTAAGGAGACTCCACAGGGTGCGCAGCTAACAGCTGGCACCATTAATTACTGGCGAACCATTGATCCTAGAAGCGTACTTCGAATTAGAAAAAGTATCCAAATAACGCGTGGACCTCAGATACGTCATTCATGTTCCAAGGGGTTGTATAGTTGATTGAAATATAAAAATTAACTTTTTATACGTTCACCCTGTCCTCAAAATCTCAATTAGAAAGTTGTCACCTTGTCTCTCCTCAGGCCAACAGACGTTTATTTGCTGTTCATTAAAGCCACGTTTCTCAGTGCAATATTCTCTGAGATGTTTGAATTAAACAATCTCAAAGAAATGTTAGGAAAGAACAGCATAAACTAACGGACACCGCTTTTCCCCCTTATTTATGCTGTTCTTTCCTAACTTTTCTCCGATTTTTGAATTCATATATTTCAGTGAATAGTTCACTTAGAAATGTAGAATTTCTTTGTTGGCCTCAGGAGAGAGAAGACATCAACTTTCCGCAATCGGGTTTTTGAGCACGGATGTCCATATAAAAAGGTAAATTTTCATAACTATACAACCCCTTGCAATGTTAATGGCGTATCCGAGGTTCATACATTATTTGGATGCTTTTTCTAATTGGATGTATGCCTCTAGGATCTACTGGCACCAGGAAATTGCGGTGCCATCTGTTAGATATGCACCCCGTATAATCAACAGTACTTTGAGCAATTGATGACATATAAGTGAAGTTGCCGGAAATATCCGACGGAAATATTATATCTTTGCAAAAATCAATTAATATATTGCCCCGTTTATCGCGGCGGGGGAATCCCGCGATAAATGTTACCCTTTATTTGTTGTTATTCGCCCTTTTTATACTTCTGATTACGGTGTATATAAAGAATAAAAAAATACTTTGTTCATTCCTTCTAAAGTAAAATGTTCAGTGTTGGAAATAATGATTTAAACTTTGTACCACACACTTACTAAACGAAGCTTCGAAATAAAACAAAAACCGGGCGGACTTTTTAAGTAAGAAAGGAAAATAAAAATAAAAAATCCCAGAAGCTAAAATCTCGAAGAAAACACACGCAAGTACGCACGTATTCACTGCCGAACGTGATGGTGTGAGTGAATGAGTAGTCGCAAGGAAATAGTATCATACTGGGAAGTGAGTGCTTTTTGGAAAAAAGACTGCCAAGGCATCGCAAAAGGCGATAACAAGTGGAGCGCGTTGATTCGTTTCCCGATGTCAGATACGGGATAGAAACGTCTCGAGATGAGGCTCCAAGTCTTTATTTCACGGTCGACCGATGCAGTTGGCGAAGCGTCGAGATGTGAACGGAAGGCAAGGAGGGGAACGGACCCATCGTAAGTTCGTGCAGACACCTCCAATAGATCAAGGGTGACCTCCACCAACTCCCTCATCTTACACAACTGCACGGGGCCATTGTAGTTACGTCTGTCTCTCTCGGCATCCCGCGCTCCCTTTTGCAAGCTGTTGCCTCTTGGGCTTCTTCCTTTTAGTATACTCCGGATGGAAGAACGGATCCGGAGGGATGCAGAGAGAAAGGTACCCGAATAAGATGATGTACTGCAGCATCAAGGGTGGGTCGGACGGACGGACGGCCGGGTGGCTAGGTATAGTAGTCATTCTTTTCCCCGGAATGGAGGTCCATCAGCGAAGGCCATGGTTGGTGTTGGAGGGTTGAGAGCGAACAATAGCGTTGCTACACACGTTTCTCTAGAGAAGCTTCTCCTTATACCCCAACCCCCTGTTTTCTTTTTTTTTTTCTTCTTGATAGGATTAATACAGATTAAATTGCATTATTTTTGCCGAGAGAACGAGAGATAAAAGAGGGTGACCGAGATACAGAGGCAGCGAAAGAGTTCGGCAGGGCAAGTACGTTATAGAATATATGTATAAGTCAGTGAGGAAAAAAATGTACGTGGAAATGAGGAATCGCGGAGGGAGGGAATGATAAGATGGGTTATGAGAAGTAAACGTAGATCAACAAAAGAAAAGTATATTGAAAGAAATACAGGAGCACGTCTTTAATGAGACAAAACAGAAATCTAAAGATCTGCTCACAAGCGTACGTTGTTGCTGTTATTTCAAGCTCAAAACTTGTGAAAAATGGAAAAATGTTATTTTCAAACGTAAACTTATTCAAAAAGATCGGGACTGAAAAACAATAAAATCTAGTTGAGGATATATTCCAAATTTTACAGTATATATAATCTGCTTTTCTTAATCAGCAAAATAAATTAGAATAAAACTCAATTATACAGGGTTTTCTGTAAATGGACCGACAAACTCAGAGAGTTGTTAGTAGGCATCAAGAGGGACAAATATTTTAATGGAACGTGGTGTCGCAAACCACGTTGAAAAGGTGAAAATCGCGAAAAACGCATGCAGGATCCGAGTCCAGAGGAGAAGAAAGGTGGATGTCAGTTGATCGCTGAATGCGTTCGCGGGTTCGCTCACCATGTCTGGTGTAATCAGCGTCGCCAAACGCATTCGCTGAGGTAGGATCACACGCTGCGGACGACGTAAATTAGTGCTATTGCGGTAGTAAGCACGTGTAGCAGTTAGTTGCCTGTTGAGTATCGTGATCTGAACATTGTTCAGCGGTGGTCAAAAAAGCAAATAGAATGCTTGGTCTCATTTTCAAAAAGGTCTCTTCGCGTTCTCCTAAAGTCATTCTTCCGCTTCTTCGAGTTAGTTCGCTTAGTTCGTCCTGGACTGGAGTATGCTGTAAGGTTTTGGAGACCATACCTACAGAGGGACATAGACTTGGTTGAAGGGGTGCAGAGAAGAGCTACGCGTGTCCTTATTGGTACACAGGGCTTGAGTTATGAAGAGAGACTTCATTTTTTGAATATGTTTACATTGGATGAACGCAGGTGTCGAGGACATATGATCGAAGTGTTCAAAATTTTCAATGGGATGGATAGGATGGACCATGAACTTTTAGTACATCGCCAATCGACTGCTTTTACAAGGGGACACCAGTATCGATTGGTGAGGGACAATGCAAGGTTATGGTGTCGCAGGGAGTTTTTCCCCCAATAGGGTTGTCAATAAATGGAATAGCTTACCTCCGGGGGTAGTGAATTCTAACACAATTGACACGTTTAAAAAGAAATACGATAAACATGTTGGGGTAAATCGAGAAGCTATCCATTCTTAGAATAAGACAACCATAAGTATTCTTTATGGGCGTTGTATAATATTTTATCATGTGTATATATTGTTTATAATTTGTGTTAGTTGCATTTTTAATTGGGTTGCTGTATTTTTGAAATATATGACATTCATATTTTTATGGGCATCTTTTTATCAGCCACCTCGTTGGGCATTTTGCCTGTTGTGGCGTTGTATTTGTATTTATTTGTATTTGTGATGGCTTCGAGCGCGTCCGGGAATCGTTTTAACGTCATTGTAGACTGTTCAATGACTTCAGCGGCCGCCACTTCCAACAACTCTTGTAATAATTAATCAAATAAATCTTTTTGTAGTTATTATTGTACTTTTTGTCGTTTCAGCGTGACGTTGAAACCTGCATGCGTTTTTCGCGATTTTCACCCTCTCGATGTTCCATTACAATTTTTATCCCTCTTGATGTCTACCATAAACCCTCTGAGTTTGTCGGTCCATTAACATAACACCCTATATACAGGGTATCCTGTATGTTCCAATTCGACCTTTATGTCATCAACCGTTCGTCGTAGAGGTATGGTTCTAATTCGAAAATTTCTCAAAATGTCTTCAGGAATCACCCTGTACCAGTTTTGGCTCAAATAATAATGTGTCATAAAGTAAAAAAATCTAAATTTTTTGAATGATCCCTGTTCTCTAACTTGTAATTAGAAAGTTTTTATTCTTTCTCTCCAGAGGCCAACAAAAAATTGCATGTTTCTAAGTGCAATATGTTCCCTAACATATTTTTTATGAATTCAAAAATCGAAGATACGTTGGGAAAGAACCACATAAAAAGTAGGGAAAGAAGAGTCGTCCACTAGTTAATGCCGTCGTTCTTTCCCACTTTTTCTGATTCAACACTCAGAAATGTGCATTTGTTTTGGCTTCAGGAGAGAGGGGACAACAACTTTCTACTTGGAAGTTGGAGTACAGGGGGACAGTACAAAAAATTTAATTTTTTTTTATTTTACGGCACATTGTATTTTCACTGTCACAACTGGTACAGAGTGATTTTTGAACATCTTTTCAGTATTTTTCAAATTAGAACTACACCTCTACGACGAACGGTTGATGCGAGAAAGGCCAGAAGACAATCCTGTATATATAAGTGATTGCATTTACATTAAAACCTCGATATAACGATACTCTGCGGGCCAAGAAAAAATACATCGATGTAGAGGGATTATCACATTATATCGAGAGGCAGCATACAAAAAACAACAAATCCAAACTAAATACTAGAAATATCGTTGTAGAGGGATATATCGTCATATCGAGTATCGTTGTAACGATGTTTCATTGTATTCCCGTTGAAAATTTCGTTTTTGAGGAAACCCGCAACTCATACGAATGAACGACAATTTCTTATTATTTTATTGCTTGTGTTAAAAAAATTAATGTAGGTTTCGGTTAAATATAGTATTTTTCTGAGTACAGTATACGTGATGTACTATAAATTCTATATAATTTTATTATTTCCCAATCTGCTACATTTTCATTGCAACTGCTTACATCAGAGGATCTTCATCGCATGGCCCGCAGGCCACATTTGGCCCTCGGAGTTTTTGTCATTTACCGCCGATCATTTTCAGAAATATTGAAAACATTGAAAAACGATTAATTCTTAGTTTAATGAAAGAAATAATTTCGGAACAAATTGATGAAAACTCAAAATTATTGAAACAAATAACTTTTGTATTTTTGAAACAAATAATTTTTGTATTTTTGAAACAAATAATTTTTGTATTTTTGAAACAAATAATTTTTGCATTTTTGAAACAAATAATTTTTGCATTTTTGAAACAAATAATTTTTGCATTTTTGAAACAAATAATTTTTGTATTTTTGAAACAAATAATTTTTGTATTTTTGAAACAAATAATTTTTGTATTTTTGAAACAAATAATTTTCAATTAGGGAAAATAATAACTTTTAAATCAGTGAGAGAAATATTTTTGCACTTTCTGATAGAAATTATTTCACAATCAATAAAAGAATAATTGCATAAATATTGGAAGAAATGATTTCAAGATATATTGAGAACGAAAATAATTTCTGAGATACCGGAATAAGTAATTAAATAATCATTTAGAGTGATTTCAGATAAAAATTAATCTCAGAATTAACTAATTTCATCAGTAATTAATAAAAGACTTTTCAGAATTACTGAAAAAATTATTTCAGATCCAATAAAAATTGATAATAAATAGTAGTAATTTTAGGATAAATAAAAGTCTTAATTTATTTGGTCACTGTATAACTCGGGGCTCCATCGACTACTTCCATTAAGATTTCACTAACAGTTACATGAGTTGGTAGCCCGCAAGCTTCGTGGGAAGTTTCAGTTCTCTTCGCTGTATCTGAAATGTTAGGGACCCCTGGCTTACATCATAACAAAAATGAACAATATCATTTTTTTTATTACGTCCGGTTACAGAATTTTGTTAAAAAGTTTAATTTTATGAACTTCAGATGTAATGACTACACGATACAACGTTCATTTCCCGTGGAATGCGTGGGTTGTTATACCGAGCGTCCACTTTATTTCCTTCCAACACATTTTTACCATTTAAGTTTTGTATTCATGGATCCTTTATGCCATTTCAATGAAAAGCCTACTTAATCCGAATAACATACCGGATTAAATTGCACCCGTAAATAACCATGCTATGAAGAGGATAATAGTGTCAGTGTCACGAAAACTCGCAGAACAACATGCCAATGGCTTCTTTCTCATCTAGATCTCACGCTAATCGTATCAAGATAGCACCGCCCTGAAGATTAGATTAAGCATTGCACTCAAGGGACCGAAAACTCTTTCGATTGCTAAGAATAAAAGACGAAAAGCTCACTTCACTATTGGTGGATAGTCACTCACACGCACAAGCGGAGTGAATCATCACAGCACGTAATGCCGATAAATTCTCTTTATCATCATCATCAAAGACCATGCACGAGAATGTTCATTCCATATTTCGGGGATTTGCAGTCATAATTTGAACACTAATGTCCTTAAGTCGAGGAGGAGGCACGCTTTTCTCAGATTAACTTTGTCTTTTATCCATTGGACATTGTTTCGGTTCAGATTCTTGTAATCATTCAATACTTGATAAAAAAAATATTAAACAAGGAACACGATGATCCGTTTGATTTCTCATTTTTTCACGTTCCTTATATATTTATACGTACTTTGCATAAAAAGCTTTTGCTCTTAATCCAGTTGCTCAATTTTGCAAAGCAACATCCTCCGAAAAGTTGTTCTTGGACAATTTAGATTTTTTTCGCAGAAATTCCGCATACAGTATTACGCGTGTTCTGTTATATTCTTCATCTCAGAAACAAAACAATTTTTTGACGTGAATACGTCTTTTAAATCCTCTGACGATACGCAGTGGATTCGAAGAAAATTGTATAACGAAATAATTTTAAACGCTAATATATCTCAAGAGGTATTCGGAACATATCAGTGTTTTGTATGTTAAGACAATCCAATGATAACCACTCTGGTTCTATTACCTGTTTCTATCTTGCATTCTACTTCATCACACACCAACTCCAGCACTATATCACAATAGTCATTTTACACCCGTTAACGAATTGGGCTAGAAATGAAGGCGCCATCTGTCGATGGTCACCTCAAGCTCGTTAGGGAAAATACCCTATCTCCCCACTCCGGATGGAACCTGGGACCTGACCTTAACGGGGTCTGGGACCTGACCTTAAGTAACCTTCACGGGGATAGACGGACATTTTACCACCACGCCACTCGTTCAATGACAGCGCTCTGGTTTTATTACCTCTTATGGTCTGGGCACCAGACTTGCAGCCCGCTTTCGCAACAAATTTATTTTACACTATATTTCGAGAGGTTCGCAACGCAAATAGAAGCTAATGGCATCGCCTGGTAGACATTTTTGAGACAAGTCTAATGATACCACTCTGATTTCATTTCTTCCGATCCGTTCTCCAGACCCGCGGCCAACTTACATAACGAAATTATTTTACGCTATATCTCGAGAAGTTCGCAACGCAAATAGGGCGTCGTCTATTGGGTAGTGCAAAGACAAATCCGATAATACAAATTTCATTACCTGCCACGCAATTCAAGGCAGAAAGAAAGTATTCACGTCAAAACTTGCGGCCGTGTCTATGACACAGCCTATCTCTTTTTTTTTTTTTTTTTTGGCAAAATAACGAGTGCACATCTTGGTAGGACCAATTTAAAGGTGTTGGGCTGTTCTTCATCGTAAAATCCACTATTACTAGCACGGTATATCTGGACGCGCTAAAACACTTTCTCGAATCACAAATACTTGCAGATGGATATCTTGATATTGCTATTTGCCGTTAGAACGAATCATCTTTCCGTTACGTCTGAATCATGAGTGAGTATCTGGGCTGACCCTTCCCTGGTAGCTGGACCGCAACCATGGGTCGTACATTAAGAATGCTTGACACCGTCTGACCTTTTGCTTGGGGACCTATTAAATAAGTACAAGCGTCGAAGTTCAAGACTCATCAAATGATGGAATGTGTATTCTATTCACTTGGAGTTGTGTATAGAGACATGAATGATACTTATCTATATTGCTTAAATATACCCAAGTCTGTATGGCAATTGCAGTAGACGACGCTTATTAAAATCATGGATAATGACGGGAAAGAAAAACTGATCTGGCCCGTTTCCATACGTAAACGGACGTATGGTCATCTAATTCACTTTTGAATTTCTTTCGGACTTTTAGTTGTCAATCGGTTATTGTCATCATAAACCCCGAGTTCCGATTGAATCACCGATCAGCATCAAGTTGTATTCACTGTACTTTAGAATAAAGTAGAGGAGAGGGTCAAAATATATAAATATGGGTTGCATGTTTCAAATATGGGTTGCATTTTAAAGATTTTTATACGTGAATACAACGGAAAATGTATAAGGATGAAATAGGAACGAAAAAAATGATAAAATGTTCCGTGTATTTTATAACAAATTTAATTACAAAATTTGTGAAAACCGTAGTCTTTCGAATGGTATGAATTAATAATCACTCATAATGTATTTGTAGAATTAATTGGAAAATTATCAGAAATCACACAGTCTGTCTTCAGAATACTCATTTTCTCCACCCTAACAGAATTTGTAGGTATTTTCTTAGCACCCCCTCATGTTGCTGTTAAGATGACCTTGTATGAACTCCATATGAGTATAGCTAAATAAAAGGGAATAATCACAGACTACGAAATAATAGCAATAAAAGATAATGTTCTTTTGTTTGATAAAATATACGTTAAAAAGTATTTTTAGGTACAATAAAAAGCCAAGAAATTATAAAAAAAAATGTGTGTCAGGTAAAAAAATGTCTCCCAGTGGAAATATTAACTTTTGAGACACACTGTATTTAGCATTGATATCGACGGGCTTTTATTGAGAATGCATTTAGAGACCCATTTTTTTCTACTGAGCCTCACCATTGTTGGAGTAAACTTGATCAAATATATCCAAAGTAGTTTTTTCCCTAGCATATATGTATGGCAAGCACCATCATTCTTCATCATTCGCTTTTGTCATTCACTTTCTTCAAGAATATAATATTAAATGAAAACAGTGGGGCAATATAATGAATTCAAAAATACCCCATCTTTTCAGTAACGTAACTGAGCGACAAAATTTTCTTTGAGAAAATTGATCTCCGTTCCTTCAGTATACACATGCGAAAGATTCTTATTTATTTATATCTTTTTATCAAGCTCTCTATTCCATGATCTAAGAACATAATACTAAAAAAAATTCTGGAAAAAAAAAACCAGAGCTAAAATTAAATTTTGTATTTGAATACGCTTCGCTGGAGTTATCGGTAGAGCGTCAAGAGAGAGAATTTTTCTTTTGCCTTAAAGTTTGTCCAGGAGAAAATTGACTCGTATGCTTTCATCACGAAGAGAAAGTAATGTAAACACGTCTTCTCAGAAAAAACTACCGTTTTAGTACATTTCATAAACCTTCACATACGGTCGCTTCTAGAACTGATTCCCAGTCATATATGCTGTTGCTAGGTCGGTTTCTCGTTGACGAAAAAAATAATTGAATTATTTATGTGATAAAAACAATCAAAATATTCCATGAAATAAATAACTTACAGTGATACACCGACTTACATGATTTTCTCTAAAAAATGCACATTCATGAAATTCAAGTCCGATATCATATCGAGATCATTGCTGAACTGGTAGTGATTATTAGCCTATTAACTCTATATTTGTTTATGGAGCAACATGAGTTTTTTTTTTCAAAGGAAGGCATTGTATATTTTGAGATCGTTTCGACATCTCGAGCTCAAAATTCCGAAACATTCGATTTTTACTTGTAAGCTGTTTATGAAGTTTTTATAATTACCAGCAGAATAGCTCGTCTCTAATGACAATTCATGCCTCCAATTTTTCGAGTAGCCAAGCAAGAACGATTTTTGACCCTTGCATTTTGGAGGAAAATGCCATGCGTGAGGGAGACATATTGCCGTGCATTCTTCAACAATGATAGAAAAAGAAGTTGGCAAACGATAAATGGCATTTGTATACAATTCAAATCTATGTAAATCAGTAAAATGCAGTGCGTTCCTTGAATTGTAATATCCTGTATTTTTTTTAGATATTGACTAGAAATTTTTCAGTCATGTAATCGCATTCAGGGTACCTAATTTGCTTAATATACCCCCCCCCCCCCCAAAATTTTTCTCCTCTGGATATTTCAATTCTTGCCAATTAAAAGGTTAAATAATAATATCAGTCATTTTTATTTGTTTGTATATCAAATAAGAATTATTTGTTTGATAAGAATACGTCATATATAACCACACTACGCTAACTTTTGAAAGCAGTATATGCTGCGAAAGTTGTTAGAGATGAAAACTTTGCGTGATTAAGAAACAGAATCCCAAGGCTTCTAGGCCTCTATGGCATCTAGCATTTTCGCAGACTGGTCACAATTTTATACCTGAAGTCTACATTCTTTTGCTGGCCTTGAAAAGATTTTTTAAAGCTAGCAAAAATTCTCACATCAATCAAATCTTTCATGCGATGCTCATCAATAACAATCCACCGAGTCTGCAACTTTAATTTTAACCCAGGAGTAGAAGTGTTCCCTTGCCTACGAAACCAAGGTTTTATGAAAACCTTCAAAGCATACTATACATTTATTCTCACAGATTTTAGAAAAAAAATGAACTTTTTTGAAGACCTTATTACGTCCACGAGGCGACTTAGATTTTGTGAAGCCATCCTTATAAAAAAAATTACTATTGAATATATTTTACAGGAATGAGTGGTAATTTTATTACAGTTTTTACTGAATAAAGCTGGTGTGTTTCCTAAAATTTTGATCGAAATTTGATATACCGCGGTTTACATAGTCATAGTCGGTCCCACCTCTATCTGGTAATATTGTACAGTAAAAATTTATTTCCGGTAAAGTACACCGGCACCGTCTTTCAAAAATAAACAATATTAATTGGTATTAATTTTATTCTGACTATTATATAAAATCATACACCGAAAAATTTATTTACGAATAAAACTTATATGTACTTGCAATTATCAACGAATGTTTTGATAGGAATATCTACCACGTATGTCATAAAAGTAATGTCTTGGCGTATTCCATTTGAATAAAAGAATTTTACCTTTTGACTAACACCATGTTCTCAAAGATTCGATGTTCTAGAAGAAATATGGATAGAGACTCCTTGTTGTTTTTACCACTGAATATAAAAATATAAAAATCCCTTTTCACGTTACTCTTCCTATTCTGATATTTGATTTTTTTCGTTCTCATAAATATGTAAATTATTTGGCGCCGCTTCGCGTGTGAGTGTGCTACAGTATATATAAAAGATGATTGACTTCTCTATATGTTTTATACTTATTTATTTTTACTTTATTTTCGTGCATATGATTCGCGTGAGTAAACATTTTTGTTCAAACTTTTTTCTGTTTGTGAGGAAAGTTGCGGTAATGCGTGTTTTATTCTCACGACCATTCTTCACGTGCACGTTCTTACAAGAAAGAAAGTGCTGGTGACGTGACTATGAAATTTGTGGTACAATCTTAAACTTTGATTTTACCATAAAAAAATAATTTTTTTTTATGCTTCTTCGCACTTTAAAAAGGTTGAACTGAAAACAAAATTCAATCGATAAAATAATACTTTTCCTAAGTAAATATTACGTGGTGAGAAGTTCTGTCGATATATAAAGGAAATCCGTCAAAACATAAGAGAAAATATCAACATGTCTTACTAATCCAAACAAGGAAATGATATCATCTTTGCTGATAATGAAAAAATCGCATATCGAAGCAAATCTTTCCAGATAAAAAAAAATTGTCTTTTTCTCTTTCACCTTTTTACTCTCTTTCAAGCCGAAATATTCAACCAAATATATTATCCACGTAACTGGAACGAGACAATCATGAAAGATCAAAGTCACCAATTTATAAAAAAAATGACTTGAAACAATTCGATAAAGATTACAGATATCGACTCTCTCCGGCGATTTTCCATAACTTGAAAAGTATTTTAACATTCTTCTTTAGATTTGTAGAATTTATGTTGTTGCTTTTACTTTATTCAATCGAAAATGTTCGTGTTAATAACACATTTGTTAGATGAAACTATTGACAAAAATATTTTCGACAGGTTTCCCATGCGTAACCTCTGTTTACCCGTTTGTTGAAAATTTTAGGTATTTCAACACTGAAGAAATATTAGAATGATTTCTCTGGTTAAAAGTTACTAGCATCCCATTATTGGATTAAATTAAAAATGAAAAACTTTCCCCAGATTTCTAAGAGCAAAGACAACACGGTATGCAAAGTAACTAGTGATAAAACATGTACCTTATTTATTGATTCAAATATCTATAAACTATCATTTACTCACGCAGTAAATATATGAATCATTATATTGCAATTTATATTTCGTGTATGGAAATTTGTTCAAAGAACAAAAGTTGTCGATTGAATCAATAATCCGATAGATAATATCTGTGATAAAGTTGAAATCGCAAAAACGATTTCCACTTACTGTCTTTATTATGGAAGTAATAGTGATAATATAGTGCATGCGATCATGTCTTACTTGTATTTATCCATTAGCAAAATAATAGTTAATTTTTAAAAAGAAAAAAAGCCAACATCAGGTAAGTATTTCAAAAATTCTCAAGTGACCGTCACGCTATTTTCACATAAATTTATTTTTATAAATTAAGGAATATAGAATTTTCTAGTCCTTGATAAAGATCATTTGAAGTTCTTTAAAAACTGAAGTTCTTTTTGAAGGTCTCAGAATTACAACGTGCAACTATCAAGGGTTGATTTAAATTAAAGATTACAAATTTATTGCGGCACGTGAAATAGTAACGTGGCCATGTAGGTTAAACCAGGTTTTTCATGAAAAGCGTCTGAAAGGAATACAAATTCTACAGATAATTAGGAGATTAAGGTAAAATATGAATAAAATATCAGAAAAACGAGAAATTTCGCATCTGTATAAAATAAAATTTTAGAAAATATAAAAATATTAGTTTTTGTACCGCTTACAAATAAAAGATTTCAATTAGTAAAATTTGCACTCTTTCCTATTATAGAAAAAAAAAATAAAAACCCTTAGCATATCAATACAAATTTTCCAAAATAACGATTATCTACACTGCTCAAAACAATTAAGGGATATGTATTATTTGTTTAAATATATTAAATTTATTTATTCAAATTTACTAAAATTTAGTGGGTGATTAAGTTTGTGAGTATCTCTAATAATGCTTTTCGTCAATATTTTATCAATTAAAATGTTAAAAAAATCACAATTAAAATAAAAACTGTTTTTCCCCTATTTGTTTTGAGCAGTGTATATTCATGATTTATTCTACTTTGCATGACCAACGGTATCTTTTTGGATTTGGCTACTTTAGCTAGTAAGGAATTACAAAAACCAAGAACTTAAATCATCGATATCTCAGCGAATAAAGCCATTTTCACACCCGCAGAACTCCGCAGTATTCAGCAGCGCAAAAACCGGTTAGGGTGTGTGGTTACACAAAATCCACCATTGAAATCACCCGCGTTGTGCTAGCCACACCTAAAACCTGTTTTTGCGATGCATAATTCTGCAAGAGACCCGGCTTTAATATCACGGAGTAAATCTTCTTCGATATACTGAAAGTCACAATTTTCACCGACTGACATTTTTCAATAAATCTTAACTTTGATATTTTCACCAATTGATATTTCCCGGAAGTAAAACACAGCTTAGTTTCAATTCAACTTCATTATATTTAACCATACAACTATTATTATTCTCGTAAAATACTCGGTGTAATCAATGAACATAGTCCGTATCTTGTTAAATGAAAGCCGAAATATTTTTTAAATAATTCGCTATACAGAAGAATTGTTTACGTAACGGAATAACGTATAGAGAGACCATCCTAATGATTTTAGTTGGAAGATTCCGACGTAGCAGGTTGGATAGTGCCATCGCGAGTTGTCTGTTCCTATTACACGCCATTGCAATGGGACATCGACAAGGGAAGAAAGATTGAGCTTCTATATACAACTTCCGGCAGTTGAGAGTGGCACGAGGATCGCCTCCTAAAGCGTTGACGTAGTTCCGGATCTATCCACAGCTTTCGCCCGGAAACGCCACACAAGACCTACGATTTCCACAACGGAAAAGGCGATAGAACTCCGAATGGCACGTTATCAGCCTTCAGCTCATCTCAATTTGTGGCGCCGTTCAATGGCTCAAAACTAGAATGGCTTGCTTGTCTCTCCTCCACGCATTTATGTTATGTTCCGTCATTGCTCTCTCGGGAGATAAAAAGAATAGGCTTTTCTCACAAGTGCCGAGTTCTCACAAGAGACTCGGCGACATATAAAAAGATGTGTAAAAGAGGCATTTTACTTGCTATTGCCCTCTCTTTCGCTATATAACTTGTTCTTTTTTATTTTTGATATTCTGTATAAAAATAAATTATTGATCCTAAACACACACATAACCTGAAATATTCGTGATTATGCAGGGTGCCTAGCTAACACCTTGAACCGCAAATTACTGGTGAACCCTTGATCCTAGAGGTATACTTCCAGTCAGGAAAAGTTTCCACGTAACGTGTAGTACTCAGATACGTCATTCATATTGCAAGGGATTGTATAGTTATTAAAATAAAAAAAATAACATTTTATACCGTCCCCGTGTGCACAATAATCCAATTAGAAAGTTGTTTCCTAACACTTTTGAAGTCAACAAAAAAGTGTCACGTTTCTAATGCAATATTTATTGAGATATTTTAATTCGAAAATCGGAGGCACTAAATCGGAGAACAAAATAAAAAAAATCTAAATTTTTATTTGGACCCCCCCCCCGTCCCCCGTCTTCTGATTTTCAATTAGAAAGTTGCTGCCGTCTCTCCTGATGCCAGCAAAAGAATTCCACGTTTCCAAATGCAGTATTCGCTGAAATATTTGAGTTCAAAATCAGAAAAAAGTTGAGAAAAACAGAATAAACGAGGAGAAAAAGTTAGAAGAGTAAGAGTTTATGCCTTTTCCCTACTTTTCTCCGATTTTTGAACATCTCAGTTTTGAATATCTCAGCGAATATTGCACTTAGAAACGTGGATTTTTTTTTTTATCAAGAGGGACAGGGAAAAACATTTTAATTGGTTTTTTTGAGCGCAGGGTGTCCATATAAAAAGTTATTTTTTTATTTTAATAACTATACAACCATTGCAATATGAATGACGTATCTGAGGTCCGCACGTTATCTCGACACTTTTTTCTAATTATTAGTGTGTCTCTAGTTATCAGCGGTTCACCAGTAATTTGCGATGCGGGGTGTTAGCTATAAACCTTGTACATGCAAACGAACTCGCTTATAACTAGCCTGATTAGTTGAAGTCTGGATTTAGCTCATTTTGTTTTGTACAATGCTATCTGTATAAAATTCTGTCGCGAAGGTAACTCCACTTTAACGAGGAATTCAAAAGGAGACCTTGAAGAAATTAATACAAAAATAAGAAAATATGAAAGTAAATATGCAAGAGAAAAACTACAAACTGTTTCATTTTCTGTCACCGCTCTCTTAGTATGAAGATAATGCACTATGACGAAGGTAATACACTTAACGATGGATGACTGTCAATCAAATGGTTTGGCAAAAGGTTTATCACACATTTAAGTTTTTTTTTTTAATGTGTGAGAACAGCAATAATCTCTTCGTCTAGAACGGAGGAATAATGAGCAAGCATGGAAGATGAAGATAAGAAACAGATCAATCAGAGTTTAAAAAAATGTCCAAAAATCAGCCCTTTCTCGACTTCCAATACAGACTCCGCGTGTTTGAGTGTGAGGATCACCAGCAGAATTTTTCTTTTACCGTGTGTTGTGTTTTTTGGATTTTTCAAGGAAAAACATATTCTATAGCAAAGAGAGAGAGATAGAGTTTTCACTGTCAAAATGAAATAGAAATCAAGTTACTAGAAAAAGGGGAAAAAATTATTCGTCAAATATCGATATAATATCATAAATCTAAACTTTCTATAAGCACTTAATTTCCGAAGTTTCATTTTTGTTAACTTGGAAACGGATTTAGCGAGAGACCGGATATAATGAGCAGGTCTGACTGTATATGCAACAGGGCTATTAATAACGGCGATTTTACACAAATACAAAGGACATAAAAGGCAAACTGCCCTGCGAGGTGGCTGAAAAATAATGTTCACAAAAATATTACCGATTTCAAATATATTAAGCACCCTACTGGATTTTCAGCATAATAACAAGCACTAATATAAAACTGATACAATAATTTACAATCAGTTCCAATCTTGATGAAATTTTATACACTTGATCTTCAAAACAAGAGGAAGGTCACTGTATACATAAAGATTTCGAAAAAGCACCCCCACGTAGGGTTACCTGATTGGAAAAATGAGAAAGGAGGACGCCTGCGCGCACCCTTAGTGACGTCACTTTCCCCAATTTTCACAACAGATGGGTAGCGACACTATTCTGACTTTTTTTTCTTAATTTAAAAAAAAATTCTGGGAGTTTCGACGGCTATTTGGTCAATAGAAAAAAACCACAAAAATACTCATATTAATGAAGATATATGTTTCAAAGTAGAAAAAAAATAATTCTAAGAAAAAGAGAAAAAAAATTCCGGAAACCTGAAAAGAGGAAGGACCAAAGGGCTAATTTTCCAAAACGTAGGAGGACGTTTGAAATGAGGTCAAAAAGGAGGACGTCTGGTAACCCTATTCCCACAGGGCGTTTTTATTAAAGCGTTGCCCATCACGACACCCATCTTGCGTACACGTCGCCCAACTCAGGTTCTCATTGCCGTTGTTGCGTTCCCATTATCAGTGGAAGTCATACATGCTAAGCAAGGAATTTCTAATTGTTCTTTTACAAAAAATAAATATTAATATTTCCACACAGTATCAATTTTGAAATCACGTCACTTGACTTGAGTTCACGTCACCCTTAAAGCTCGGGCAACGCCGGGTACTTCAACTACTTTACAATATACAGGGTGATTATAAAAATGCTATCCCGACATATGGGCCCCTAACTATCATACCATTCACAGAAACTGAATGAAATTTTGGCATAAGGTATTTTGATGTATGCGCTCAAGAATGATATGGAAAACAACATTGTCACTCTAACAGTTACGGTTACAGTGAGAAAATTTCTAAAATATCAAATGCCAACACCAAGTTTTTTGTATTGGAATGTGATCTCCATTGTGAAAAACCCTAAATAGCGTTCGAACGGCAACTGTAGCATGAAAATCACCAGCGGTAGATAGGCTAAAAGTGAGGACAACCAATAAGGACAGAGAAGCAGCATAAAAAAAAGCATTTTATTGTGTTTCACAAATTTTCCACATGACCTTGTGGAGGACTAATCAGGCTGGGATCTCAGCCGAAGAAACGGTGTGACGAATGAAACGAACATTATTGCTCTGGTGCACGGCAAAGTCCTTTTTTACTTTTTCCTTGCTTTGCTCCGGGGATTTTCGTGCTACAGGTGCCATTCCAACGCTATTTAGTGTTTTTCAGTATGGAGATTGCATTCGAATACAAAAAACTTGGTGTTGCCATTTTATATTTTCGAAATTTTCTCACTGTAACCGTAACTGTTAGAGTGACACTGTTGTTTTCCATATCATTCTTGAGCGCATACATCAAAATACCTTATGCCAAAATTTCATTCAGTTTCTGTGAATGGTATGATAGTTAGGGGCCCATATTTCGTGATAGTTTTTTTATAATCACCCCGTATATACGTAATACAAAATATTTATATTCCGTCAAGTTGAGACGGAATTTGTAGTTTCTATTTCTCTCTGGATAATTTTCTGAATGGTCAAATTCCACACGTGTGAATCCTTTTTATTCAAATATAACAGAATGGTGATAAACATGTTTACCTAGCAGCGTTCATTAATTAAGTTGATTTGTTAATTAGGTTGAAATTTTGATCGTAGATATTGTGAAACAAATATAAAGATACAATACAGTCGTCCGAAATTTACGGTCCCGATAGAGTTTCATATCGATGTAGCTTCTGTTGGAGCATGATTTGGCAAACTCCCTTTACCAATTTATTTTGAGTTGAATAATTTGTCGAGGACAATATAACATAGCGTCACACTTGGAGTTCATACTTAAAATGCTGAGTATATAGCGTTTTCTCTGTACTCGCCATCGCGTATAATCAGTATCTTCCTTTCGATAAGATCTGTAACCGCTCGATTGCAGAACCTTTGTGATTTTTCCTTTACCTCACCCTCAACAACCATGGAATGGTTGGGCGTAACAATCCTCACGCCCTTCCCTTGGGACGCGTAACCGTTAGCGAAAAGGGCGCAGAAGGGATGAGACTGTGCATGGCACGTCTAATAAATTAAATTACTTCGGAAAACTTGACAGTGTGAGCTCACTGGGGCCTCTCTGAAAATACTTGATCACTTCCGTTCGAAGACCCCAATAAATCACGGGCTTTACAATAGCAGTCGCTAATTGCGATGCGCTACACGTGCCTTGTGGGAGAGCTTCCTAAATGTAGACTAAGGAAGAGAGCTTCTTATAATTTCCCAAATATTTCCGATCTAGACTTGGTTACATTGCAGCAAATTATATCTTCCCTCATAACAATAGAAAGATTGAGAATCAGAATACTTGAGATTAAAAGAGCAGAACTTCCAAGCTGGGGCATTTTATTCCTGTTCATAATAATATTTAATGTGACATCGGATGTTGAAATATTTATTTTATTTTATAATAAGTATTACCAAAACAATCACAAATGCAATTACTAATTAAAGGGTCACAACAGGGTAAATGCCTAATGCGGTGACTGAGAAAAAAAAGAAATAAAATTTTGGGTGCCAAATATTATATATATAAAAATGCCGCAGCCCAAAATAAAGCATATTTTATGAATTTGAAATCGGTTGCGATATTTTAGTTATAGTTGGCATCCATATTTTTTATGGGCGTCTTTTTTCAACCACTTCGTTGGACCATTTGCCTGTTGCGGCCTTGGTATTTGTATTTGCATGAAAAACCTGAAAACTATGAGAAATTTATAATACACTGTCCATAAAAATAAATGGTTGTCTTTATCCAAGTGTGAGGAATGATTCTCACAAGCGTTGCACACGAATATTTTTTTTTTTGCAACAAGAAATTCGTTTTGTTAATCTCTAATATCCGGGGGGGGGGGGGTGATAATTATTCATTGAGTCTTATCTTCCCTGAAATATACCAATCAGAATTCTTCATGCATCGAGTAGTTTCTTTATCAATTGTATTTACTTAATTATTTGTGTTTTCAATCTTTTTGAGGAAAACTCACAAAAATCAAAAAGTGCATCTAATAACAAAAATCTCATAGTAGAAGGTTTAAATTAAAACTGAAATAAAATTTGAATTAAAAAATCAGTCAAAACAAATGGGGAAATAAAAGACTACGTGTTTTATATTTTTATCTGAAATATTTCCAGCTCTAAACATACATCAATTCAAACAAAATATCAGATATATTCATGGAGTATACCTATAATGCAAGCTCATTATGCTGACATTTTTTCTACAATAAGTTATTAATTCCTCCAGAAGACTTGTTAAGTTTAAGTTGCTAATTGCAGAGTAGTTTCGAAAGCTTGACACGATATAAAACAGAAAACGTGTATAATACAAATACAAGCGCCACAACTGGTAAATTTTCCAACGAGGTGGCTGAAAAAATTTGCCCATAAAAAGTATGGATGTCAAATATAACCAAAATACGCAATACAAAAGCGTATATCACCAAAAAAATTCAATAATATATAATACACTGCCCATAAAAAATATTACGGTTGTCTTAACTAAGTATGGATAGCTTCTCGATTTATCCCACTATGTCTATCGTACTTCTTTTTAAGCGTGTCAATTGTGTTAGAATTCACTACACCCGGAGGTAAGCTATTCCATTTATTGACAACCCTATTGAGGGAAAAACTCCCTGCGACACCCACAACCAGGAATTTTCCCTTATTAGACGATACTGGTGTCCCCTTGTCGAAGCAGTTGATTGACGGTGTATCAATAATAATTCTACCCTTCTGTGTAAGATTCTAATCTAAAATAAAAGTGGCTGGAAAACAAACAGGAAAAAAAACCAATTATGATGAAAGAAACTTACAATCTCTCTCTCTCTCTCTCTCTCTCTCTCTCTCTCTCTCTCTCTTGGATCTCTTTATCAACATTGACTGAGAATCCCAATGCTGAAGTTAACGACGGGAAAATATTACGCCGTTATTGAATTGAGTTGGGGTATATATACGGTTTTTCCCAAAAATAAAAAATTATTTAACACGAAATTATCAAAATTATTAAATAATCTTAGCAAAACGTCTTAGAAGTATCAGTGTAAATCATCACTCGCTGTTAAAAGCTTGAAAACATTAATTAACCTTTTCATTAAACTTAATTTATTATAAACAATATACAGCATAACCTGTCACTTTGGACACCTTCCTATATTGGACAGTTTTTAATGGAACTGGCTATAATCCTATATCAAAGCATGTCCACAATACTCTATATCTTCGGTAACTCTCTATCTTGGACATTGAACACCCTCTGTTTTCTTATCTTGGACATTGAACACCCTCTGTTTTCTTATCTTGGACATTGAACACCCTCTGCTTTCTTATCTTGGACAGGTGCATCCCATTGTCGGCTGATTATCTGCTTAAGTATTGAATGCTTAACAGTGTATATGAAGTTGTTGTTGGGAGGACAGGTTTCCCCACATCTCACACAGATTTAAAAACAGATTTATTGAAACAACTTCATTGTTAACCTTTTCTTTCTTTCTTTCAAACCGAGCACAACTCAGGTCTATCACCATCTATGGTATGGGCGATTTAATACCTAGTGAGCTGTGCCGGAAGTGTAACTGTGTAATGTACCTAACAGTCTGAGTGCGTTTGTAGTGTTGTGTTTGATTTTTCAGTGCTGCCATCTATATTTCAGAAGTGAAGTGAGTGATGTGTTATGACTGAATTGCATTTTTACTGTTTGTAGGTCTGTTGCTGCTCTCTGTGCCGAGACTTTTTAAAGGGGAGATCGGCACGTATTTGCGCCTTGAAGTTGGGAATCACAGAAAACCAACTTCAGCCGACCACCACTGTGGCGGTTAACCTACAAAATAGGGTGTAACAGTCAGATTATGGTGTTTTTCTTGCACCTCTGCACTTTTTTTTTTAAGATTTTTTTTTTTTTAAATCGCTCTGCATTTCAAATTTTCATTCAGTCCTCAATAGTGTGCCAGTCTGCATGTGAAGAATCATTTTAGACTTTCTGAAAGTGTGAAAGTAAATATAATTTTAACTTTTGCATTATGAGTAAACGACAGTTAGTGGAGTTGACCATTGATAAGAAAAAATATGTTATTGATTAATTTAATTGCTGCAATTTAAATTTCTTAATTTTAAGATATTGTTATTAATGAAACAATGAAAGAGATATTTTGCACACAATTATTTTCTAACACCTACTCAAAATGTTAATTAAATGTAGTTAGCTTTTTTTGCCATATTCTACTAGTTAAATCCTTTTAATGATGCCGTAAAATATGTCTTTGTACCGTTGTATCTTGGACGCCTCTCTAAAGTGGACAGATTTTAATGGAACCGTATGTGTCCAACTTAAACAGGTTTACTGCATTATGAGATATTGAAATGCTACAAATCAAACAAATGTGTATATGGTACTTCAGACTGCAATAAATTACCAGTGGCAGGCAATCTGGGAAATTTCTAATCCCTTAATCCAAAAGGTTATTCAAGAATCAAATTAGCCGAATGCACTCGTAAATACATGAAGTGTACTGTAATCTCAAAACAGTTCTACGTTAACGTTACTACGAGCACCTGATAACAGTTCCATTAAGTAAAACCGTCATTTTGAGGTTTGCATAGGTTATGCATTTCTACATCATTCTTCCAACTACGTTACTTGGTGGAAATTTTCTATTAGCTATATTTTGCAGTCAAAAGTTCGGCGTTATTTCTGTCAAATTATCATTTTGTCATTTTTGTCGCACCACGGTCATTTTCTGCAGACGAGGGCTAATTAGACCGGGACCTACAATTTATTGCAGATTCCGAACGGCAGCCTTTCTTCATACTCACCTAGAGGTTGGTGCGCTAACCCCTCAATGTGGGACTCCCTGCTGTAGCAATATGTGGTAATAATATATATATATGTCGCCGTTTCTGTTGTACCCCTTTATCAGAAAAGTTTCTGACAAGGAAGAACCGAGTATCGAACTCGCGACACTTCTAAACATCCTTTGGTGTTTCAGGAGAATATCTCATAAACCTGGGCTACAGCACCCTCTCTGTCAAATTATAATATCGTCAATTCAACATTTACCAATAACATCCATAGCTTGAAATAACTTCAAAAATTATAACCACAAATAATGCATTTTATTTTAATCTTATCATAGTTTATGTCTCTAGATAACCACACATGATCATGCTTGTAAAGTTACCGTTGTGGGATGGTATTGTCCCGAAAGTGAAATTGTACACAAGAATATGTGTCTTTGACATAGAAAAAAAAGTCCTCCTGGCTTCTCGGTTCCAAAAATTTTCCATCGTAAGAATAAAAGAAATGCAAAACATGTTTATCCTATGCAAACTTGGGATTCATTGATTAGGGAATACTCTGTGAGGAATGGTCTGAACTAACGTTGACCGAGCGATCCTTTTTGTTCATGAGGAAGAGTTTGCCGATCTAATTTCCGGTTTAATTTAAAAAAGAAGTGCGCATGCTTAAAGAGAAACCCATGCCCCTTTTGTCTTGAAAATTAAATTCGTTGATTTCTCCAGGAACTCTCTTTCGCTGAATAAAAGTAGCTCCTTCTGATGATGATGACTTGAGTAATGATGATAGCAAAATCAATGACTTAAGCATAGCGCAGATGAAGAAGGAGAAAAAAAATAAGTAGCTGGGCGTTCAGGGAAAAACAGACGATGGAAAAGGGATGCAGGGCTTTCAAAGAGAATTCCACTGAATTATCTTCAAATAATGAATGAGGCTCTAACAGAATATTCATTCCTTTATTATTTTTTTATATAATTTTCCATTTCCTAAAAATCAACGAATTTGCATTTTAAAAAAGGAGAGGCCAAGCAATTCTTTCCCCATATGTTCTTCAAGTATTTTTGTCCTTCGTATATATGAAATCAAAATAACTTCACGTGAATGAATTTTTTTTTTTCTTCACTGAAGTATACTGAGAAAAAATAAAGTCAGAAGGCAGAATATTATAACAGATTTCACTGCTAAGAAGAGGTAGGTTCTGACAAAAAAAAGTCTTCTAATAATCAATTGAACATATGCAATCTAGTTCGGATTAATTTAATGCACTCAATGGCAAAATAAGACGGTTAACAAGTCCAATTAAGCAGCAACGAAATATAAAAACAAATCACGTCAGCTACAAAATTGTAGAGCATTGTCTGATTATGATTAATAGACACCAAGAAACAGATAAATGCATGGTAATAACAAGTCAAATGTCGATGAAAGTTATACTTATATGCGCAAGTACAGTGCAGTAGCATGGCAATGAAGTTAATTAAGACAAATTAGATTATGCAAATGCGGTAGAAAAGTATCAATGAAATTTCGAATTTTTGTTTCTCTCACTTAAGTCAAAAGTTTTATATTTAGTTCGTAAAAAAAAATTGTGTGATGCTCTTCCCCTGTTTCTTGATGTAGATTCCTCATATAATTGGACACGACAATTATGTATATATGTATATATAAAATGGAAAAATTATATATATATATAAATAGGTCTTGCATATATACTTTACTCTAGTTATATATTATATTATTTCCCCCCAATGAGAGATTATATCCACAGGCTTCCATTTTTTAAAATAGATCAAATACAGTAGTTTAAAACCATTCAAAATACAGCACTTTACACGTCTATGTGCTTATGTTATTTACCAGGAGGTGAAAATGCTTTTCTTGTATCAATGGGATTTTTTGGCGAGTGTGTAATTAGTCCTTTTTTTTTTCTATCTCAATTTTTCAATACCCAACACAAAAACTCTCGTGGGATTCTTTAAAATCCCGATTAAATGCATAATAAGACGTCATATCTTTACGAGGTACCAAAAAATCGATTTTTAATTACGAAGCGGTTGGGCCGAAAGATACTGATACGATCAATTTCGACGAAAATGAAAATGGTTGTCGCAATATATACGTACTGTATATAGCTCGAAAATAATCCTTGTACAGCACTAATTAATAAAATGTAAGATCTCAAATGCCCTGCATCACACATTGATAGCGCAAATGTTGCGGGCGGTGGGAGAATAATACACTTCATTGTTTTGTATAATTATATAATTCCCTATTTTTTAATTCGAATAATAAGTATCGTTTATATTATTCGTTATATTTATTATATCAGACAAAACACAACAACTGTACAAAACACAACAACTGTACAAAATACATAAACATAAAATGAAATCGAAAACTGTAACACAAAATATATTTACTTTGTGATCTGTAAAGATCTTATGTCCTTCAAGTAGGTCAGTAACTATAGATATTGATATTTATAAGAATTTCTATGTACACATTGGATATGCGCATTTCTCTGTGCTTCCAAAACAGTCTAGAACCATTCTGCAATAGAAACGTACATAATCGCTAATTTGATGTGCGTATATGTGAATTTCAATGGCGCTAAAGCTTATAATAAAAACAAATTCATATTCGAATGAAAATACGGACCAATTTACATGTAGTATCATTAATGAAGCAACTGTTCGTGGGCAATTAGAATCCATTGCTTTATTCGTCTAGAAAAGAAGAAAGTTAATAGTCAAGCATTCATCGTTGAAAACATCTAAGAAATTGGCTATTCAGTTTGGATGGATATTTTGTTTTATGAATAGAGCAATTTGTTAAGAATATAAATATTTGCACAGAATAATTATTAAATAAGTTATAAAGATATATCGATGGCCCAGTGTGAAAATCTCGTACCTGAATTTTTTTCCCCAAAGTAAGGTTTTTGTGTCTACGGAAAGTATACTAGCACAATTGCAGTAGTATGCATGTTTTTGCTTCTCCTGAAAAAATTGAACTTTTTGAAAAAAAAAATTGAAACTGAGAGACTATAACGTTTTCATACTAGGCTATCTATATTGAAAATCTGAATTATCTGAATTTGCGTATGAACTTGGAAAATGCTACCGACGCTCAATCAAAATCATTTACCATAATCATCAATAAATTCGTTTCTAAAACTAAGTATGTTTTACGATATAGTGCAGTCACCTTCAAGTTGTTGCTCAGTGCTCCTTGAACCATTGAGGAGTGCTTGATATTTGTTCCCAATTTTGTGCTTGTAAGGTCAACTTATCCCCACCATTCAAGTTGGTTGTGAAAATTCGCATTATACTGGTCTGAGTGTGAGCGTGCATGTATGTTATAATTGTCATACATGATGTAAATGGTGCTCGCGACTCAAAAATGATTGGTGAGTCTTGATATTGACATACTTATACTTAAGTGATTAATTCGTCCTTAAAGTTTACCCGTATCATGAAAATCCAGTGACCCAACCTCTTTATATAAAATTAAGGAGATTCCGTTGATTCTTTCCACACTACCTAAAATATTTATAAAGTCCTTGTAGAAAAATCGATTGAGATCGAAGCATAAAAATTAGCTTTCCTAACAAGACAAGCACAGTCATTGTTTTTTTTCGACACAAAAAAAACACTTTTTTGTGTCAAATGAGCTTATCTAAGTTTCATACTCAGTAGTTGAATATTTGCTCGAAAATTGCAGCGTTTTTTAGCAAACATATTTATCTCGTAACTTGAGCTATTCTCAAGTCAAGAACATCATAAGTGAAGGACCTAAAAAGTTTGTTTTTCCCCTTATTTGCATCCAAGTAAAGTTGATGTAAATACGTTAAAAGAAAATTACTCATGCGCCGAGTTTCTATCATGAAAGAAAAAGATTAATAAAATTAATTAAAAAAACATGTTGCCATGTATGTAAATTTCTCAAAATATTCACGAAGAGATTCTTTGATTTCGAGTATAATAATGAAGAAAAGTCTAAAACATATTAAACGAGGACCTAACAGACTTCTTGATAAAAAAAAATAGTTTTTCTGTGTGAGATTCAATTTTCAGTAACTAATTTGGCATATTATTCTCATGTTTTTGTGCACAATTTTCTTTTATTATTTTTCTATGTTGGTGTTCAAAAATTTTGTTTTTCTTCATTTACAAGTAATCTCGATGTTTGTTCTTTTCTTGTATTTAATCTTTTGTGTCTCTAATTAGTTAACCAGAAAAGAACATTATTTCAAAGCGAAACCATGGAACAGTGTCAAAACATGTGAACATTATCTTTTTTTTTTATTAAAAATTGTACTGTTACAAATTCAAAAACCTAAGTTTCTTTTGGAATCGTCGGCATAACGATAAAGTAGTTTAACGATATGCGCGTTCTATTTCGAATTTTTAGTTAAAAAGTTTTACCATTTTCTATCTACAGAAATGGCAGCCTTCCATTCCAAAGAAAATTGATTTCTTTCCTCCGCGAGATTTTCTATACCCACGATCCACGGTTTTTTATTGTTATTATGCGGTTGCATACAACCGTGAATTCTGAATTCTTTCTTTTTTTTTCTGCAAAAGCTGACAAAAAGAAGAAAATGAAGTGTTAAAGGTTTTTTGCCGTCTATCAGAATTTCTTACTTCTATACCTTGAAATACAAACCATTAAATTCGAACACGTTTCTATGAATTTGAAGGTATAAAGAAATTTTATAAATACGATTATAGGTCAAGATGTCGGCCTACTTACAGCTACTAGTATTACCAATTACTTTGTTGTCTTGTTGGAAACGAATATTTTACATTCAAAGCCGTTTATTAAGGTGAATTTTTTCAACAGGTACTAATTTTATTGTAATAATGGTGTAAAAATAACTTTTTGAGTATGATTAATGCTCTTTGATAAAAAAAAACCGTTTCGTTTTATGAAAAAGTAACTATCGAGGACTTTGGTAGTCGAAAATACCGTACAAATATCTTACGTCAAGTAAATAATGTATTTGATACTAAAATTTCATATAACTTAAATGCATATGAAGACATAAAAAATTATAAAAATTAAACCTTATCATTGCAATTTTGCAGACGGTCCCGCAATGGTTCGGGTTAACATTTACATTCGAAGCATCAGCGAAATCGACGATGTACGAATGGTAAGTAATATTTTGCTATTATACTTTACTCAAATGATTTAATCGCCATTAAACTCTAATATTTGGTAACTAAGATCAGCCTTACTTAAAACGTCTTTATTCATCATTGTCGTGCAAAATGCAATGAGATCTGAGAAAATCTTATACACTTGGTTGACATTTCCACGATTTTTGGACAAAAATGCAGGGTGATTCAGAAAAGATGGGAAAAACTTTAAGAGGTGATAGTGCACACCAATACAAACAATTCTCATCAAAAAATGCATGGTCTAACATGAAACGCAAACGCGCTGGCGAACTTCGAAACGGCCGCTCCGTAAACGTTAAAACGGCATCCCTGTTGAAATTTATCGGGAGAAAAAGAACACTGCATGCAATGTAACCTGGGGAAGAAACCGTATGCAAATCTGCGTCACAGTGAATAAAAGGTATGGACGCTAGCCCTGTGAAGTTATTCCAACGTTCAACCGATCTAACAGTTGTAACGTATGGGATAATGGTGCACTTCAGTAAAACTGAGTCTGCGACTTTTCTTCACGGTGACACAGATTTGTATACCGTTTCTTCTTCTTCCCCAGGTTACATTTGCATGCATGGTGTTCTTTTCTCCCATAAATCATTCAATCATAACACTTCACTCATAGTTAGAAAAACTGGTGGCAGATGGCAGCACTACACATAACAAGCATTACAGAGAAACAAAAAACTTCACGTCAGGTTTCACTACACGTACACGCACATTCCCGCGTGTACCGATTCGTTGGGGGTTCCGCGGGGAGGGGGTTCCGCGGGATGCATGTGTGGTGTAGCAGTAGTAGGTTGCGCCTCCAAAAAATGGCTCGGGGATCCATGATGTTCTTAAGTCAGCCACCTCGTTGGGCAATTTGCCTGTTGTGGCGTTGTATTTGTATTTGTATAAATTTCAACAGGAATGCCGTCTTAACGTTTGCGGAGCGACCGTTCCGAAACGCGCCAGTGCGTTTGCGTTTCATGTTAGACCATGCATTCTTTGATGACAATTGTTTGTATTGGTGTGTACTATCACCTCTTAAAGTTTTTCCCATCTTTTCTGAATCACCCTGTATACATTCGTTGAAAGACGTAGTGGATATTGCATATATTCATGATTATAGGAACGAAAGTTTTATAAAGTATTTGGAAAACGCTGATTAGTATATTTGAATGATTCATGAATTTTAAAACCAGGTAAGTGCGATGCGATCTGTGACTGTCAATCACCATATTTAAACTATCTCAGTTTCAATTCAAGGGACGAAAAAATTCTTGGGATACAATATTTATACTGCGAAATGATTATGTCCATTATTGATGCTGCTCCAACAGTAGGACCATTGCTATTGTCAACGACTTCAGAAACTCCAAATCTCTATCTTATTCGCATTAAATGTATGATTGTTATTATTTCTTGTTCCACCCCAATTACGAGTTGCTAATTATCTTTATGAACACCAGTCTTTCTCAAAGTGGGCGATGGAATGGTCCAAGGAGGCGATAGAAGCTACTGGTATAAATAGGATCCTAAGTTGGGGGGAGGCGACGAGGGAAAAAAAAACTGAAGTAGGGGAGATGAAACGAAAAGTTTGGGAACTATGGCAAGCCTCAGTCCCACGAGAGTGGGCTAAAATAAGGTAAAATAATTAAAGTTAATAAAAGTCTAAAGATAATAAAAGTCTTTGTTGGCCATAAACCGCAAAAACCACAGCCGGCGTGAAGTAATCCGTACTTGTTCAGTCATTCACAAAGGAAGACGCTCGTTCCGCTCCCTTTGTATTGAAAGCCATAAAAATTATTGCTTCCCCGAGGCCCGAGACAACCGCGGACCCTGACAAAGACTTTTATTATCTTTAACTTTAATTATCTTACCAAGGGTCCCCTAGCCCACTCTCGTGGGCCTGAGCCCTGATGTACACCAAAGGCCCACTTCTAAGACGAAAACGCTCTTCTATATTTTTAAATAACAGTTTTCCGTCCACATCACACTTTACTCAAAGTTTGTAGCATGATGACCTGTTGTCCAAAATGAAAAGTCATGCTCCCTATTCGTACATAGTCATATAACAAATTATTCTAAACAAAGGATTGCGACAGCAGTGTAAACCAAGTTGGGGAAGGGAAAAAGTATTTCTCGACATTTTTTTTCCAAATATAAATGAAAATAGATTACAATGTAAATTCTTCTAAATGAATATTTTGTCGAGCATGGTGCTTCAGACACATACGTGTGTATCAAGAAAGATTATCAAATCACCATTAGTCAACATAAAGGACTCTGAAAATGTTATTGTATTAAAAGAGCATGACAGACTTTACATTTACAAATGTAATCACTAGAGCAATGTATGAAACTTCGAATATGATCGAAGAGTAAAGGCGTCATGGCAGGTGTCACGATGACTGCCACAGCACGGTCACCATATAATAATTGAAACCACAAAATTTTGAAAGTCTTAAGGTGTTTTTTTTTACTTTTTCTTTACACGAGAAATGAATTGAACATCAGCTCACTGGAATATGTACATAGGAGTATATTTGTGAAAAGAAGTTTCAAAACAACTTTTCTATCGAAAAAAATTTGACAATCCCAATTTAGGAAATAGATGCTTGAACTCACCGATCACTGATAAAACATTCGACTCAGCATATCCATACTTAGAGTATACGTGCATTAATTTGTTGAGTGTAGCTGTGTACTTTCATTTATAAAATTATTTAGCTGTCCCCGGACTCGGATTGACAAGCTTTATAAAGGGATTATCCACCTTAACTGTCATTCACTCTCAAGCATAAAAGTTGTTTTTTTTTTATGCCTAGGAAATAAATTCAAAAGCTAGAATTTTTGTTCCATGTTAATACCCCTGAGGAGTTACAACGAGCAAAGTTAGTATTTGATTATTTTGTACATAAACGGATTAAGTGATCCTACTTCCATTTATACTCGATGGAACATACTGTCCCTAGGTTTAAGTAGTGCTTTTTGATAGATGTTTAACAATCAGCGCAGTTAATAAGATCCCCCTAATCTCTAAGGTCTGATTGTGTATTTATTCCGCTCGAGGTGAAATGTTCATAATATTAAAAAAATTATATTGATTATCGTATAAAGATATTAAATAATATTTTTCTTTCAAATGCAGGCCTTTCCATCGTCTACTAACTGCGTGGAGCTACGATATACCGAAAATCTTTCTTTTTATTCCGGAACTCAATATGCCGTTCTTTCTTTAGGTTTCTCGCGAGAGGCATTTGAGCGACATGGTCGGTGTTAAGTTATCGATACCGGTTAATGGACTGTCAAATTCAGGGCTTTTATAAATTGAGGTGAAATTTTTAAATTGCCTGATTGCGGCACTTTATCAAAAGTAGCTTCTGCAGAAAGTGAGTGCACAGTTCTTGGATGTGTCAATTTTGAATTTCCGTTAGGTATTTTTGGAGTTACTTTATTGCATCAAAAAAGTGTGTGAAAGGTAATGGGAAGATGGAAAAGAATGAAGTAAATTCATTCTTTTGTTTTTCTTGTGGGCTTCCGTTCAAAGAAGCTTTCAAAATCATGCTCAAGAAAAATTAGTTCTGCTTGGGACAGATGTCGTATTTCAACCTCCTGTAAAGTGTGTCGTTCAATGTCGTTCTTCTGCCAAATTTACAAGTTTGCATCGAAAGTATCTGCTTTAGCTGACAGTGTTGGCATGCGAAGAAAAAGATGCATATTGTGATTCATTACTATAGCCCATTCTTTTTTTCTTCAAAAAATTTGATTGCGTTATCCAACATTATTGTATGTGTCAGCAATTTATTACTTCATTTTCACTGAAAGGAAATGCAGAATGAATTTTTCTTCAAGCACAATTATTCTTATTGATTGAAGAGAAGTTTAATTTTTCCCTCTATTTTTATGTTACACAAAAGAAATTCTCCTTAGCTCCTTTATGTTTATCCGTATGGTTTTTATTTAGTAAAATATTCCAAAAATATGCAATTTATGGATTGCTTTGGCATGAAATCGGACTTTTTGGAATGTTCGTTTTCTCACTATAAATGATCATTGAAAAGAAAAAAAATTGTCTATTTAAATCAGAAAAATACGCAATAAGCAAAATTAGTCCAGGGCGCGGTGGATACGATACGCGCCTAAAGTACCAATGTATGCTTAGAGGTGTCGCGAGTTCGACACCCGATTCGTCCTTGTCAGACACTTTCCTAACACAGGGTTACAACAGGAATGGTGACATTACCACAGTAACAAAATACTACCACAGGGATTCCTACATCGAGGGGTTAGAGCACCAACCTCTCGGTGAATATGAAAAAAGGCTGCCGATCGGAATCGGCAACAAATTGTAGGTTCCAGAAAATAACCAGGCTGCGACAAAATGATCAAATGATCAAAATTAGTCCAGAGAAATATATTATTTCATAATTCTTTCATCAGAAATAGAAATCTCTTGGTAAAATATTTGCACGAAAGAGATTTTATAGCGTGAAAGAATACGCGAATCACTAAACAGGCGACTACATATAAGCCTTACAGTTTAAAACGGCTGGTTTTTGAGCATCAAACCTTAAAACTTAGAAAGAAATGGTTTTAAAAAAATTGCTTCCAACGCACTTTTAATTTAATCCTCGGAAGTCACCGGAGCTCCACTGTTTGATAATGCCAATGAATATTCAGTGGATGTCACGGATTTTGTCAATGTCAGAAACGCGCAGCTGTTGTATATCTCAATTCAGTTGGTCGATCCCTTGAAATTAGTTGCACCATTTAGCGACGAGTTCATTTTGTCAAAGTATAATCCAGTGAGTCTTATCTAGAACATCACAAAACTCTCCCTTTAATTAAGCCTGTTATTGTAATTACTCCTCTCTGAGAAGAAAATGCCCGTTTTATATCTTTCTTCGTGATTTCGAGTACTATAAGCGTATTTGTCATCAAACTAACAAATTTTGGTTAGAGTTCCCTTCTTGTTCCCAATCTAAGCTCTTTCATCAAGCAAATCTTCATCACTCAATTGTTATGTTTAAAAAATTCAAGAAGACATAATGTATACTGTTATGAAAAAACGTTGCCGATCAAACCTAGTGTACATTTCAAGTGTGAAATCATTCGATTGTATAGCAAAATAATACTGCATTATTCAAGCTTATTTTCTTGAATGAACTGACTTCCAATTTCAGTTAAAATTCAAATTGTGTTCAAAAGATGCAAATTATAATTATATACAATTCAGACTTAATATACTTTTCATTTGGCTGCTTCTATGGGGACTATTATTCCCTATTTTTACCACTGTAACTTGGATTGAAATTCAAATGGAAGTCAAACTCAATCATGCATTGCTTCAGAACTTCTTTCTTTCAAAATGCAATCTTTCAGCAACTCCTCCTCTTTTCTCGAAATCATTCTTATTTCAAATTCAGAAGTCAGCATTTTCTAAAATGCATCGCAGTTCATTTTTTTAACCCATGAATTCAGCTTATCGTCAGAGAGAAGCTGAATGCACTATCTCTTATCAGTTGAGAAAAGTTATTTGAAATTTCCGTGGACGTTCGGTATTGATCTGTATCATGTGTGTGAACGTATTGTCCCTAATATGAATGACACGAAGTTTCAAACTTCTTTTACACAGTAAATAGACAGATTTTTCTTCAAACCTGAATGCAATTTTATGTCTGTAAGAAGACTATAATTCCCAAACTAATTAACGTTAAAAAAAATGGAAATAATACACCGTAATTGAATACACGATACCTTTCTTCATTGCGAAAACATCTTAAAAACAGGATTTTATCAGTTTCCTTTGAACTTATTGTGTCACAACCCTTTTAGATGATGTTTTTTGACATTTTATAAAGATTATTTTGTTTCATTGAAAACACTAATGTATTTTGTTAAGTAGAACGAGCATCAAAACTGCTTGTTATTTGCCGCTTTACTTTTGCAACGGCGAGCCGCTGGACCATTTCTGTTGGTTACATTACGGTGATTTCATTTCGTATACAAGAATCGAAGTATAGTACCGTCGATTTTTCTGCGAAGGAATTGCATGTGTGGAATGCAATCCCAGTTTTTACATCTTAAATGTTCAAGACATTACAAATTATGGACATCAATCATTTTCTTGACGCTGATTGTAAAATGTACACACACAAGTAACTCATTTGCTCGAGAACATCTACCTCAAACTTGGAAGAATAGTAAAACTTCACACAGTTACTAGTTCTTCTTGAATTTTTCGTGTGATTTCACTTCCTTTGTGAAGGTTCGCTCAAGACCATGGCGTGTCCTTTTAAGCTTAAACTTGCAGAGTGCAGATAATGTGGATCAGTATAGCAATGCTTACCGTGTATAGCAATCAATATCCTCTTTGGAAACACGCCATGAATTATTTCGATTGACGAATTCCTTGGACTAAAAGAACGAATTTCAACACCTGATTCTGAACCCAAACAAATGCCACGATTAAACATTTTTTCTTTCGATATTTCTGTTTGCACATAGAATGCCTTTATTTCAAAATGTTGTTTTTTGTTGTTTTTTTTCATCAGTCGTTCCGAATCTCTTAGCAGTAATTATGACAGCTTTCGTCGTTTTTCTGATGAACTTGTTGGAGATAATTTTGTACTACACGGAAATGAATGTAGTTTTTTTAGAATGGCATGTTGGAAAAGGTATGAAACTAGACACGTTACAACATTCTGCGATTTTTGGAATTACAAATGATGCAACTTGAAAATGTATTATTGCAGTTTTCCTTCATTTGCTGTCAGTTCACTCATTATCAATCACAGCACAACATAATGAAAGTTTTATTTTTGAAATGTGGAACAAAAAGAGCCAAAAATAGTAATTTTTCTTTTAAATCTATAATACTGTTTTTGTTTTTTTGTTTTTTTTCAAAATAAATAAAGTACTACTTTGTCCCGGAACGCTTTGTATTCTCAAACTTTAATATATCTTAAAATTCTCTCAAAATCATAAAAATGTTTTCAAGTACGTTTTTATGTATCCGGAGAAAATCTGAGCGAGTTACTGGCAAAACAAAAAAAATCTCACTACATAGTTTCGTACTACGCACTTGAATTGTACATTGAATATTTCTTAGAATATTTAGAATGAAGAGCTTGTTATTATTATTATTTTTTTTTTTTTTTGCATTTTATCAAAAACTCTACAGCTTTCGTATCAAATAAGCAAAAATAAATTCAGTTTTCCGTTATTATCACGCATAAGAAAAGATACAGCATAGTAATTAAACTTTATTTGACGGATTACTCAATCTCAATAGCATGTCATATTTCAAAAATTCAAAGGAAAATCTACAGGAGCAACTTTCCTATCCAAGAAACCTAATGATAAAGATATCGGCAACCTAAAGACGGTTCTTTAAGCCTTCTAATTAACTCGGAAGCTTCGTAAGCCCAAAGGAGGGATTAAGCACCGCCTTTGAGGAAGATTAAAGCTAAATGAAATCGCTCCCGTGAGCAACTAAATTAATAAATCCTCATTAAACACGCTCTAGTACTTCCAATTTTTAATGCACCTTTAATTAATAAACTGAACGTTCGTTATTATCAGAATTTGGGAACATAAATGCATATGTTTCACTTGAAATTTTTCGCTTCAATGCTCACTTATTAATCAGTGTAGTAGTTTACTAAATATTATATCATCTCGTTTCTAGATTTATTGAACATCGACACTCTCATAATTTCGCTATCTTTCTGTCACATCTATATGGTCAATTATAAGAAGATCTTTGTTTTTGTTTTTTTAAGCTGTCCCACCTTCTATCACTGACTTTACAGGATAAAACTCCTATTCATAAATGTAGCCATTCAATAGATCGAACCTTCACAATATGTGCCATCGCCGAGTTCCCTTCGTCTACAAAATGTACAATACGACATGTAAACGCGTGCCATCCAGTCCAAATAAAACAAAGGTAAAAACATTTTAACACTGCAGTTTCTATACTGTAGTGCTTTCTCTAGAAAAAAGGTCTTGAACATTTTGATAGTCACAAGCACTGCCTTTACCCATCATCGAAAGAAGAGTATCCTTACGGCAAGTTTGAAATACAAATGCATGAAATCAGGATGATTTCAGTCTTTGAATGTAATTCATAGAAGGTGTTTAATTGGAAAGTTGATCAAGAGTGCTCGCGAGCACGAAATCGTACATTAGCATTGAGTACTTTAAATGGTTCAGGGAGCGCCGTGGTGCTCGCGAGCGACGGGTTGAAGATGCCTCCTCTAGACAGAAACAAATCCGATCAAATTCAATCGGTATCAAATTTCCCTATGGCAATATGGCTGAAGTTGGTGTGTGCGGTAACTAAAGAAAGAAAGAATCTATATAAATAACTGGATGAGTATACGCGTTTTCATAAAAAAATTTGATACGATAATGCACGAGCAATATTTGAATAATTTGAATAAATATTTGATATTAATAAAACAAGCAATATTTGAAATTAAATTTATATATGATTGCACTAATATAGTATCAGAAAAGAGTTATATTACATATCCAAGTTGTTCCTTCAACATTCATGAAAATATGACGACTAATTTATAAGTGACACACTTTCATTCACATCAAAGAAATATTCAAATGAGCTTCTCAAAAGTCGCGCCTGAGGATGTTGTTCTACAACCAACACCAGTGAATGAAGGACTGAGTATTCTTTTAATAGACTCATAAGTGTGGTGTTAATTTTTTTTAGCGGTAACAACGGTTCCCACGACATCTTTCATGGGAATCAATGGATATCTTATACGCTAATCTTTTCGTAACCACCCAAAGAATCCTAATTAAATGTATTATGCAGAGCGCAGCTGGAAGCGAAGCCATTAGATATGGAAAAATAATGTACTCTACCCGTAAAATACTAAAAAGTTTAATTAAAAGCAACGTTTGAAGACATATTAAAAAAGTAGACCTTTATGCCCTTAGCAGAGATTAAAACTAGAAAACACGCAACTGTCAATCTTAAAATTTTAGAATGAAGCGTCCCCCGTTGCCATTCCCACATTGCGTCATACTTGACTATTTTCAGTTTCATGCACTTTTTCTACTATAGGCTAATGAACTAAGTTAGTAATCATCATGTGCATATTTTCAAGTTACCCATATGAACGTATAAGTTTACAGGGTGTTCTGTAAGTACTGGTGCGGCCTTTATCTTATCAACCGTTCATCATAGTTCCAATTGAAAAAATGCTCAAACTGTGGTAGCAATCACCCTGTATCCTGTCTCTTCTGAGGCCGACAAAAAAAATTACTATGTTCATAAGTGCAATATTCGCTGAAACATTTGAATTCAAATCGGAGAAAAGGTGGGAAAGAACAACATAAACTAACGGACAACGCGCCTTTCTCTCATTTATGCTGGTCTTTCTCAACTTTTCTCCGATTTTTGAATTCAGATATTTCAGCGAATATTGCACTTAAAAACTCGAAACTTTTTTTGGGCTCAGGAGAGACAGGGCAACAACTTTCTAATTGAACTTTTGAGGACAGGGGGACCGTATAAAAATTGAGGTTTTTTTCTTTATTTTGTGACACTTTCTATTTTAATGCTATTAAAATAAACTGGTACAGTGATTTTTGAATATATTTTGAGCATTACTTTTGAAATTGAAACCATACCTCTACGACAAACGGTTGATGAGAAGTCGCATCAAGACTTACAGGACACCCTGTATATTCGAGCACGTTAGCGGTAGTTTGCACTAGTCTTGGGATGACCGGCGGTTCAGTGGAATTGGAGAAAAATCATACTTTAAAAATAAATATTTTTCGTTGCTAGGAGTACAGTGTACAGTTGACATTCAGAGAGCAATGGCGGGACGAGCGTCTGCAGTTCGATGACATGGGCGGACAAGTAAGATACCTTACCCTCACTGACCCTGAGAAGATCTGGAAACCAGACTTGTTCTTTTCGAATGAAAAAGATGGACATTTTCATAACATCATTATGCCGAACGTGCTTCTACGGATATATCCGAACGGAGACGTTCTATACAGTATTAGGTAAGTTTCATGTTCATGAATCTATATGAAACTCATATAAACGTGCAAATCAAAATTAAAGACACACCTCAACATCGATTTTGTTCATGACAAACCATGTCATGAACAAATACCATTGTGTTCCTACGTATTGTAAGCAAATAAGTATTTGAAAGTTTGTACAGTAGACTCTCGATAATCCAGCCGTGCAGTAGTCCGGCTCGTCCAATAATCCGGCGTTTTTAGGCGAGTTTTCTTCAAGCATAGAAGAGGAAAACATGTCCAGAAGCGTATTTACAGGAAGGCTTAGAGGGCTATAACCCATGGCGGTAGATTCAGAGGGGCGGCAAATTAGAGGACTGAGGGGTCAAGAAAATTAGTAAAGTAGGAGAAGTTCAACAAAATGTTTATAGGTCAGAGGCAGTAAAAGCATAAATATAAAACCACCTCTGTCTAAAGAGTGAGGGACTAGATTAGTGAGTGACCAATAAATTCTGCACGCTTATGAGGGACGAGAAGAGTGAGGTAGAATGTGTGCACATGTGATGACCGAAATAGCGTGCAAACAGTGTAAGTGACCTGAAGATCAACCTAGAGAACGAGGGACCAGGTCGGTGACGGGCAAAAAACTTATCTAAAGTGTGTGCTATGAGTATCTGAAAGAGGGACCTAGAGAGTGTGTGAGCGTTGGAGTGTCCTAGTAAGTCAGGAACCAAAAACTAAACGACCACTAAACAACCAAAATAGGGACCAAAAAATGATCAAGAATGTATTCAAGCATGGTAGTGACTAAAAGAGTGACTTGGAGACAGGGGCGTATTTACAAGGGCTGAGGCTAAGCAAGCTATAGCCTAGGGTGGCAAGATTAAAGAATGAGCGGTGAAAAAATATGGACTTGAATGGGAGGAGGGCTGCAAAATTTATGTTACACACAGGCAGCAAAACCATGAATCTGCCTCTAAACATGTGAATGCATATTTGTGCTCAGAAGTTTATATTGATTTAATGAGCTTTTTCAATTAACTTCCGGCACACTCTGGTCTGGTATCTGCCAGTTTAACGAGAGTCTACGGTATTTACTTACAATTTTTAAAACAAATTTCATCAAACAACCGAAAGATATATTTTGTAATTATTCATATTATTAACTATGAATCAAGGTAATATCGTAATAAAGCTTTATCGGTATGAAAAACCGTACATTTATGATTATTTCAGAAATTTTATGCTAGATTGTTTGCCGAAATTTATTTATTTATTCCTCACAGAATCTCTCTCGTACTTTCCTGTCCAATGGATTTGAAATTTTACCCCTTGGATAAACAGACTTGCTCCATTGTGATGGCTAGTTGTGAGTATTTTCTTATGTACTCATAAGATATTTTGTCAATAGCAAAGGTCTGTGATGAAAAAACTTTCTTGAAAATAATTAGTGCTTCTTACAGTTTTTAGGATGCTAATTATTGGTAAAATAATTTAAAAAAATCTGTCAAGTCTAGTTCTCGCGAAAAAGTGAAAATAAAATTGCAATGGTTACATAAGCAGCACACAAATCACATCGAAACTGTGTGTTATAAACAAATCTAGTAAACTAGCTATAATACCCGGCCTGCCCGAGTTTTCTTCAATTACTGAAAGGATTGAAAAAGTGACAAAAACCATTATATGCGTATAAACTATTATACATAATACTGGCAGCATTAACCACTTTACGATCAAGGACGTAATATTGCGTCCAAACGCCAGTGGAATAAATTCAAAAAATTCTCTGTGTCTTCTTTCTTCTCTCCTCATCTCCGCGAAGCTTTGTCGCCACCCTACGGGAATAAAGTAGCTCTTTTTACTTCCGTGATGTGTCCTTCTACTATATACATCTAAGAGTGAAAGGGAAGTGGTTACCATATTTATCACCGATTCGTCAAACGGAGATCATACGAATTTCTTGTCAATCGGTTGTAAGCGAAGCAGTTGAAGAAGCGACAAACCATTGTAAAGGTTTATACATGTCTGAAACACATTGTTAGGGAACCACGGTAAGCAAAGTAAACATTCCGCAAGTGATTGCTGTGGTCCAGGAACCATTGTTTCCTAATAGTTTTTGCCCATTTCAGGCATTTGCCCTGCTCTGAGAAACTTTTAAAGTAGCCCATCATTCAATTCGGGTCCTGTTTGGTGCAAATGCAGAATTTGGCTGTAGAGAACATACACGCGCACACAGACAGAAAATGAATTTTATATATACATATAGATCATTGTCAAAGATACACTCATGTCCATAAATTAAGGATAATTCAGAATCACACGGAAATCGAAATCTAAAGTAAAAATTTCACCTGTAGAATTATAACACACATCTGCAAGAATGATATGCAAATTTCAGGAAGCCACCAGATGATGCCGATAGTACCTCACAATAACGAGAGTGTAAGAGGGGGGGTATATAAGGAATGGTGGCAAAGAAGTAAAATGGTTCACAACAGTTCTGTAAGGCGCTCAGTGCCATAAGCGAATAGTTATGACACAGAGGACGCATGTGGATGATTTTTTACGTGGTAGAATTATCGGCCGCCTGGAATGTGGGCATACTCGAATGGAAGTATCCGAGAAACTTGGAATTGCCCAAAGTGGCATCTCTAGGCTTTGGCAACGATTCCAAGATAACGGAAATGTCAGTAGACGTTACAGTACAGGTCGCCCCCGAGTTACAACGCCGAATGAAGACCGGTATTTGGCAGTAACTGCCAAAAGAAGCAGACGGAGCACAGCATTCGACCTGTCTCGTCAGCTATCTGCAGCCACGGGTACCACAGTTTCAAGGCAAACCGTGTACAGACGTTTGGGAGATATTGGTCTATATGCTCGCAGGCCTGACAGATGTGTTCCGCTCACGGCAACTCACTGTCGGCAGCGATTAGCCTGGAGTAGAGAACATGCAATGTGGACATCGTCACAGTTGGCTTGTGTGATGTTTTCCGACGAGTCCAGGTTTAGCTTGCAGTCTGATTCACGTCGGACTTTCATATGGAGAACGCCAGGTACCCGTTACCACCAAGACAACATCATTGAACGACACCGTTACGGTGGTGCAGCATTGCTCGTTTGGGGGTGGAATTATACTGGGTTCCAGAACAGATCTGCATGTTCAAACCGGAACCATGAAGGCCCAAATTTATCGGGACATCATTCTGGAACAACATATACGTTTGTTTAGGGGTGCCATGGGCGCAGAATTTGTGTTCATGGATGACAACGCCCGTCCTCACCGAGCAAACATCGTAAACGAATGCCTTGAATCTGAGGATATAACCCGTATGGAATGGCCAGCATTCTCACCTGACTTGAATCCGATAGAGCATGTGTGGGACATGCTTGGCCGACGAGTTGCAGCCCGTCAACCACCTCCTACATGTGTACCAGAACTTCGGAGAGCATTGCTTGCTGAGTGGAGTGATCTTCCCCAAGATCAGATCGATAATTTGATACTCAGCATGCCTAGGCGTTGTACGGACTGTATTTCATCGCATGGGAGACATACAATGTATTAACCATCATACCAATCAGGTAATAGAAAGTTTTTGTAAAGGAGATATTTTTTACAATTGCTCCAGGGAGCAAAAATCGTAGTTTTTATGAATGGTATCATACATACACCATCGTTTTCGTTCTTTATCTTTTGTTTAATAAATGGGCTTAATGAATAAGTAACGTTTGTTTTGTTTCTGAACCTTTATTTGCCGGAGCTGGCATTATCCTCAATTTATGGACATTCAGTGATTTTAGGGTGATATTCGGCACTGATTCCAAATCAGGTATTGATTTCGTCATATTCGCTCTACTTTTTGAGAAAAATAGCTATAGCTGTTGTTGGATGCTTAAGCGGGAAACTGTATACGCAAAGCAACGAAAACGTAGTAGTAGCATTAAAAACAATAAAAAAAAGTTCCGCAGCCAACAGCAATGAATACAGATCGTCTGGTCAACACTGCGGACTAATAGAAATGTTAAAACTGTTATATAAACTGAAGAACCAAAAAAACTGGTACAGGCATGCGTATGGATATAAAGAGATATGGAACCAATCAGAGTACGGCAGCAACGCCTATATAACACAACAAGTGTCTGGCATAGTTGTTAGATCGGTTACTGCTGCTACAATGGCAGGTTATCGAGATTTAAGTGAGTTTGAACGTGGTGTTATAGTCGGCGCACGAGAGATGGGACATAGCATCTCCGAGGTAGCGATGAAATTCGGATTTTCACGTACGACCATTTCACTAGTTTATCGTGAATATCGGGAATCCGGTAAAAAATTAAATCTACGACATCGCTGCGGCCGGAAAAAGATCATGCAAGAACGGGACCAACGACGACTGACGAGAATCATTAAACGTGACAGACGTGAAACCCTTCCGCAAATTGCTGCAGATTTCAATGCTGGGCCATCAACAAGTGTCAGCGTGCGAACCATTCAACGAAACATCATCGATATGGGCTTCGGAGCCGAAGGCCCACTCGTGTACCCTTGATGACTGCACGACACAAAGCTTTACGCCTCGCCTGGGCCCGACAACACCGACATTGGACGGTTGAGGACTGGAAACACGTTGCCTGGTCTGACTAGTCTCGGTTCCAATTGCTTCGAGAGCTGATGGACGTGTACGGGTATGGAGACAACCTCATGAATCCATGGACCCTACATGTCAACAGGGGACTGTTCAAGCTGGTGGAGGCTCTGTGATGGTATGGGGCGTGTGCAGTTGGCGTGATATGGGGCCCCTGATACGTCTAGATACGACTCTGACAGGTGACAGGTACGTAAGCATCCTGTCTGATCACCTGCACCCATTCATGTCCATTGTGCATTCCGACGGACTTGGACAGTTTCAGCAGGACAATGCGACACCCCACACGTCCGGAATTGCTACAAAGTGGCTCCAGGAACACTCTTCTGACTTTAGACACTTCCGCTGGTCACCTAAATCCCCAGACATGAACATTATTGAACATATCTGGGATGCCTTGCAACGTGCTGTTCAGAAGAGATCTCCACCCCCTCTTACTCCTACGGATTTATGGACAGCCCTGCAGGATTCATGGTGTCAATTACCTCCAGCACTACTTCAGACATAAGTCGAGTCCAAGCCACGTCGTGTTGCGGCACTTCTGCGGGCTCGCGGGGGCCCTACACGAGATTAGGCAGGATGCCAGTTTTTTTGGCTCTTCAGTGTATTTTCATTTACCTATCGTAATAAAAAGTACCCTTTCTCTTTCTTTGGCAGTGTATTTTATAAAACCATCCTCAGTTTGCCAGAAATCTGCACTTCTGGGGTTTCAGCAACCCAAAAAAAATATACAAATCACCAAAAATATCCCAAACAGCTGAATTTTTTTTTTTTTTTTTTGCAGACCGGTGTAGTCAATTTCTATGGTCTTCAATTTATGAAACGCAATAATAATTTTTCTTGAATCATTTCCGATCAATTTTTACCAAACAATTTGTTAACATAGAATGAGAACAAATGCTTTTATCCAAGATAGGGTAATAATTAGAGCCCGGAAGTTCAGGCAAAATGCCATGAATGCCTTTTTTTGGCTATTTTCAAACTTTTTTGAAGAAATGCCTTTTTCGAGATTTCTCTGCCGTAAATGTCTATTTCCAAATTGTTTTATGTTTATTCGTGAATTTTAGAGGCATTTTCTGTAGAATTTTATATTTTTAGCATTCAGAAAGAGAGTGAACTTCAAAAAAAATTCGCTTTCTAAAATCTTCAATCCTTTTAGTATTAATTCTCATCAGAAATTCTTCTTTTTCCCAACTCTATTTAAACACAAATAGTCATAAGTGCGTAAGAGATAGGAAAAGCGGTGTTAGGCATTGAAGTGACAAAGACTTCATCTTTGCCTGCTATACGTAGCTTCTCTAATATCGACGCAAACCGACCGAATGCAAAGTTCAATATTCAAAAATTTTGAGAAAAATATGTCAATATGTTATGAAAATGTTTATTTTGAATAATTCCATTTGAAAACGTTATGATTTTGATATAATTATTCTTTGACTTTCACTAGCACTACATTTGCATGTTAGCTAATTACATATCAAGTATCTGATTGAATCGAACAGCGACCTAATCTTGTAGGACCACAACCATTTTTTCTTTGGCGTAATAATATCAAATTAATTTTACGATATATAAAATAATGCAGTTATATTATTATCTATTATCGAAACCTCTGATTGAGTGAGTGAGTGCAGCCAGGATTTTATCTAGTTTTCGGACCCTTAATAACGTATATAGCTTAAGTTACTTTTTCCTTGTCTTCCATTTTATAAATGCCTTTTTTAGTGCCTAGTTTAGGCATTTTTAGTGCCTTTTTGCCTGCTTATTTTGACCATTTTTAGTGCCCAAACTTCGGGGTTCTAGTAATAATGTTCATAAGTCTACTTCTCGTGAATATAATATTTGTTTTGGATTTTCTGTATTCAAACATCAACAATTACTGAAGAGAGATGTTTTACATCAGAAATGTTTTAGTTATACTTGAAAGAATTCTAGAATATGCAGAAAATTAAAATTATCCCCCGCTGTGGGTTATATTTAACATTAAAACAATTCATATATTATACTTTTGTACGCATGCAGCTAAACCAAACTTTTAACCCATCGAAATAAACTATATAAGAAGTGTGTTTGATAAAAAAAATACCGCATATTAAATATCAAAAATAAACCAAATTAATGAATATTCCCGTCTTTTTTTTAATCCCAAAACTACAACTGCGGTCTTATCGAAATAGCTGGAGATGATTATAAAAAATAAAAAATGTAATGAATAAAATTTTTCTTGACGCGCCAAAGCAAAAATTCTTATTTTTCTACAACATTCCCAGAGATAGCTCTCGAGGTCTCATTAATGTTACATAAAGAAATTTTCTTTACTCTCCGCATAAAAAAAATGATTTTCCTGACAATGAATGCACGTTTAATTACGGTTTTGGGAAAGTCTAATGAAGGGATAACAAGGGAAGCTGAGCGAGTGGGACGACCCATTTCTCATAATATTTTTCTTTTTCGTGTTTGTTAGGCGGAGTAGAAAAAAATTATGTTGAGGGTGGATGAGAAATTATAAAAATAAGACTTCCGAATTTAAAAATCTCTCTACTTAACAATGCTCAACGACGTGAGCTGCAACTTTTAAAATCTTTATTTTGTGAAAAATAAAAACGGTAGATATACACGTATATGCAATCAGTTTACTGAGGATGACTGGAGGATGAGCGTCAGAGGGTGTTGGATGGATGCACGAAACAACAATGCAAGCACAGCTGTGAGAACGCATCCTTTTTTTGTTTCTTATGCTCGGCGAATCGAAAAATTCAAAACCAACTAAACGTAATTCATTAGTATTGAGCGAGATTTTTTTTTTATACAGGTGAATTTTTTTTAATGGTATGTATAATGTTCCCAAGAGTGATTATTTATTGATTGCGGACAAATAATCTCAAAATCTGCCATAAACGTTGTCAACATTTCATCCACGTCGTTAGGTATGACCAAAACATCCAAAATCATTCGTTTTTGTTCTGAAATTCAAACAAATATTCAACATACACTAATCTCTAGAAAAAATAAAAAATATCACTTTTGTTTTTATTCCTATAATCGCAATCTAGTTTACTTCAGTCATTTAAAGATAGAGATGTTTGTGTTCATTAATTAAAAACAAATTTCGGTAAGTATTTGATAATTTAAACTAATTGTGCTGAAAAACACATCAATCTGTTTTCTCCTTAATTTTCTGATGGGAAAATTTGATTAAGAAACAGAAAAATTGCCTTTAATCTTATTTTATCTTTATTTTTCTGTGTAAAATAAGACGAGCAAGTTGTTTCAGTTTAAGTGTAAACAACGTTACAAGTGATGAGTGAATATTCATTTGTAAGTCCGTGGTTTACTTGACTTTAACCACTTGACACTGCGTTGTCATCGTATGTGAGACGTTTTCTTCACTTTTTCCTATATTAGTGTTTCTATGCACCGAGATGTATAATTTAACCAGGATGGTATATATACAAGATGTTCTTGAACTATACGGTTAAACTAACAGAGGCGATAGCACACGTCAAGGCAAACAATTTTCGATGGAACCTACTGTCGCATCCCACTTATTCGGCGGGGTACGAGCACCATCACACTTCAGAAATCATCAAGATATGGCGATCTCACTAACATCACTGAGAAATTTCATCCCAGCTACATTTCATACACGCTGTGAGAGGGAAAAAAATTATTCCTGTCAGTCACAGGTGATTAAAAAAATATCGTTTCTTTTCTTGTCTACATGAATGAATGAATGGACGCCAGAACTTTGCCACTGGACTTATCCCGTTGCCGAGATCTCTTCCAGTCCAGCTTCGTGGCAGAATCTGGAATTTTCTTGTCTACAGTCGATTCCACACCCGCAGCACTTCACAGCGTCGAGCCGCTCAAAATCATGTTTTATAGATGTGGCTGAGGTGGTCAAAAACCGGTTTTTGAGTGGGTCGACATCACGTAGAACAGAGGGTTAAGATCCAGTTTTACGGCATTGCCAGTATGAAAGAAATTATGTTTTCCAGGAAATATTTGAAAAACCATATTTCATTAAATAACGCACATATCATTGGCAACGAAAAATAGGCAAACAACATGATATAAGATCGGGATCTCTTTTTTTAAGAACCAAAAATGAATTTAGTTGAAATTATGTCCACGAGACAGCACTACGCTCGAAACAAAAGAAAATTTCCGCAGAGTATAAAAACTATTTTCATCCTTCAAAATTTCCATGCTCTTAGGTCGTCAATGTGGTTTCAGTGCCCTCTGGCGGACATAGGTAATTTCAACAAATTTTCCTGTTTTTTTCTAAATAAAACCCGATGTCATATCATGCGTGTCTGTGCTGATTTAATCGCAATATTTTTACTATTTACCAATTAAATATTTTTTAAATTTTTCCTAAATTCGAATCACCCTGCATAGGAATCAAATCCAAATTATTCATTAGTACATACGCCTCATTAATACTTTTTCAGGTCCGTGCCAAAATACTCTCACCTTCGAACTGCTCTGGCATTTAAACGCAATAAAAGATTCGTGGTGATACAAATTCAAAGAAATATAGAGATGGAATTCTTCAAGCTGTTGAATCTTGATCTATGTTGTGTATAATTTAAATTTGGATTAAAATCTCTACACGTAAATTTTCATATTTTATATGATCCATACAGACCGTCGAGAGCGCTGTAATGAACCAGTCAGCGGTAGAAGCTATTGAAAGCAACAGGCCTACAACACTACAATTATTCAATTATTACACTTCACTCATAGTTAGAAAAATTGATGGCAGATGGAAGCACTACACACAACAAGCATTACAGAGAAACAAACTTCACGTCAGGTCCACTACACATACACACACATTCCAACATGCACCGATTCGTTAGAAGTTCCGCAGAGGAATATGGAAGAGGTGCATGTGTGGTTTAGAAGCTATTGATAGAATATAGGATCTTAAGAGTTTTCTTGACAAGGAAAAAAACACTAAGAACATTTTCCACGGTTAAAGAGGGGAAAGGGTGTTTATACAAAAGAATTGGAAGACCCTGATCTATAAAGCACATTTGTCTCCCGCCTTCTTAAGTCGAATAGTTGTAAGAGCAAAGCTTTTAGATCCTTACAAGTGCATACCAGGAATCCATACTTGTGTGGGAATGTATTAATGAGAATCCACGAAGCTCCTTTCTGTACCTAGTCTAATGACATCTCAGTGCATAGAAAAAGAAAAAAAAATGGCAATGTTGTGTAAACGACTGTTGCACAGCAGAAAATTGGATTTATGTCTATAGATTGCAATAGAAATACTTATTAACGGGCGCTGATTACTGGCTGAAGATAAATTAACAAAGTAAGTAATCACATTTTCCGAGAACAATAGTTCCATTTACTCAGAGAACCACACAAATGTGTTTTTGATGACATCACAAGAAAATGTTTGATGGTAAGTACGTATGAATAAAAAAATTTCCGCAAAGATTTTTCTACTTTGCATGATGATACAAAATAAATACAATCATTAATTTTCGAGAAAAACAAAATTTGAAGGAATGCGTTACATCTATGGCAGAACCACATTAGGTGAGTCCCAATTATGCGAAAATGTTGCGCCCATATTGTATTCAGATTGAATTTCAGATTCTTTTGATAAATATTTGAGAAGTACTGCCCGATGAAAATATCTATTGTATAAGCTTGAAAATATTGTAGTTCAAATATTATATACTGCGCGTTAACCTACTTATAATGTATGTAAATGTAACGCAAACTAGAAGTTTCTGCGCACTTCGAAAAAAAATTAAATGCGACAGAAAAATATATTTACCTTTGCAATTACAATTTCTTTTATCACCACAGTACAGTTTTGGGATAAAATAATCCAGGCAGGTGGAGACAAACATCTGACTAGGGATTCAAATTTCTACTGTATATAGAAAAAAACTGGAAAAACTTGTAGATAAATCCCACTTATTACGGATGCCACGAGCATAGAGTTATTACTCTAGATCAGTGTTTCCCAAAGTTTAAATTTTTGCCCCCTTGTGGGCGATAGAATGGTGTAGGGGGCGATAGAAGCTACGAATTTAAAATAGGATCCTATGGGTTCACTTGAGTTGGCGGGGGATGATAGGAAAAGAAATTGATGAAGGGGGCGATGGAACAAGAAGTTTGGGAAACTATGCTCTAGATAAACATTTTATAGTAAGAATTTAAACTCCAAAATCAACCATTTGTGAATTCTCTATGGCGATATGACAGACGAAGCTGTCAAAAGAAAGAACGGTTTGAGGAATGAATTCATTAATTTTCAAGCTGCCTTCAAAAGAGTTAATAAATTCTGCATTAAATGGATTTTTTCAAAAAGGCGAGTAGATCGAGTGATGGTAATGATCAAAACTCAGTAATTTGAGCTTCAGAATATCCTGTTTTTGGCGGATCAACAAAATAAGTTCCGATTCCAACGTGAGAAATTCATTTTTATTTTTTCATTTTTTTTTCCAATGCAACTGTACTATTCAATAGTAGATATACCAGAGAGTAGTTTGCATTCACTTCAACGAAAATATTCACAACCAACATATTTCCAATTTCCACGAAAAATGAAATTCTTCCGTAAAGTTTTCGGCTGAGAATTCCCCGAGAGCTATATTGACAGGGGCGTCTCTATACCATGGCTACTTTGATCTTTGGGTCGCAATTTTTTAGTTCTTTGAGTATAAAGTATGTGAAAAAAATGTTTACCACAATTCCTCCTTTTTTACATTGGAGAACTGAGAACTGATTTTGCGGCTGCTACAACAGTCGATTCTGCAATATTTCACGGGAATATATCGTACCAAAATAGATCTTGTTAGTGTAGCTAACGTAGAATGTATTTCTCTGGGCTGAATATTGATAATAATATTTGAAGCCTGTTGTATGAATACAACAGACTGTAGATATTATTTTTTCTCGGATACATATTGTTTTATGTTTTTTTTTAAAGTGTGAAGAGACTTCTCTAATGCTGTGCATAAACGTATATAAATGTTTTTATAAATGTAATCAGGTGTATTTGAGTGAAATCAATGTAAACCATATGCATGGTACGCATAAGGGTAAAAATATGCTGGAAACTAAGAAGTTATTCAACGAAACTCCTTAGTTACTAGTTGCAGAAAACTGTGACCGTTTGTTAAAAACCAAAGGATGCAAGTTGGGAATAGTATCACATCGTTCTCGGATTTCCAGAAGGATGCGGTAATTTTTTTCCAGTTTATGGTAATTTAAATGTACAGTAAAACTCTGATAAGTCGAATCTATTCAATAAATAAATTCTTTCGTGTAGATGAATGGAAAACAAAGAAAAAGATAGCCACAAAATTATACAGTTAGATACCTTTTGGTTATCCGGTGGAATGTCTCAAAATTTATTTATTATTTCTGACTCGAATTATCAGAGTTCGACTGCAAACATGATTTTTTAAGACTTCGACATATCTGAATTCGACTTAACAAGGTTTTACTGTATGTTTCTCCTTTTAGACGGTTATACTACCGATGATTTAGTTTTTCTTTGGAAAGAAGGTGATCCTGTGCAAGTCACTAAGAACCTTCACCTTCCACGATTCACATTAGAGAGGTTTTTTACAGACTACTGCACTAGTCGAACAAATACAGGTGAGAAGAATAATTTTGTTTACCTCTTTTTTATCTCATTTAACACTGGTCAATATGTGTGAGAAAGTTGCTGATCGGCACAATTCACATTTAACTGAATAACTTCGCATCATCAGACACGCAAACCTTTTACCAGGCAAACCAATAGTCTAAATCTTGTCTGTCGCAACTTGTATAACATCAGCAATTTAACTCATGCGTCAGGCTAAACGAAAGGTAAATGATGTCCGAGAAGATGAGTGTAGCATAGTCATTATTTTTCTCGCGTTGATGTTGTTCTCTTTGATAAAAAAAAATAAGTTCTATTTTGCATTTTAACAGCTAAAATAATTAATTTTCAATATTGATTTTTAGTTAGTTTCAATCGTTTTATAAAAGATATAAAGATATCCAAAGAGCATAGGATGAGTATTTTTCTTGAACTATGTGTTCCAGAGGGGTTTTTTTCCAAATCTGAATTTCTAATTTCCCTAGAAGCTTTAAAATTGAATTATATCAAATAGACTCAGATTATACAAGTCCATGTGTTAATTTTAATAGTTTGATTTGTATATGAATTGATAGAATTTAAGAGTTAAGATATATCTAACAAATCAGGTACTTGTAGCCTTTCGAAACTGAAGAAAATTATGTTACTTCAAGGTAGGTGAAATCATTAATCATTGATCTATAGCACCACGGTCATTTTCTTCACACAGGAGCTAATTAGACCGGGATCTACAGTTTATTGCTGATTCCGAACGGCAGCCTTTCTTTATACTCATCAAGAGGTTTATGCGCTAACCCCTTGATGTAGGACTTCCTGCGGTAGTAATCGTTTTCTGTGGTCATGTCTACGTTTCTGTGAAACTCCCACGTCAGCAAAGTTCCTGATAAGGACGAACCAAATATTGAACTCGCGCCGGTGAAATCGATTATATATGTTTTAATGAAGATGCTATATATTTCATGAAACAATTTCAAAAATATAGCCTTTCTGCTGCAAAAATTCCCCTTTATTTCAATGGAAATAATGAGATATATTTGTTACATGTATTTACAGGAGAATACAGCTGTCTCAAAGTTGATCTACTTTTCAAGCGAGAATTCAGCTACTACTTGATCCAGATATACATTCCCTGTTGTATGCTGGTCATTGTGTCCTGGGTGTCGTTTTGGCTGGATCAGAATGCTATCCCTGCCCGCGTTTCTCTTGGAGTTACAACACTGCTAACTATGGCGACGCAAACATCGGGCATCAACGCCTCCTTGCCTCCAGTCTCTTACACTAAAGCTATCGATGTGTGGACGGGGGTCTGCCTCACTTTTGTTTTTGGGGCACTTCTAGAGTTTGCGCTCGTAAACTACGCTTCCCGTAGCGATGCTCATAAGAAAAACGCAAAAGAGCAAGCTAAGAAGCAGTGGGAGCTGGAACATGCTGCTCTCGAAGCGGATCATCTGGAAGATGGAGCTACTACTTTTGCCATGGTATGATATTTTCTTTAGCTTTTTTTCAGACTGAAAAATTGCATTTTTGATGTCAGATGCTAACATGCCTCTCACAGTTAACGGCGTGAACGTAAACTGCAAACCAGTGGCAATACAGTGCGGGGTATAATTATAAGACACTCTTAAATTTTAGTGAAATCACAAGGAGCAACGTAAAAAATATCAAAAATTTCAAACATTTTTATGCCGGTGCAAAATAACTTTATACCAAATATTGGAAGTTTAACAAAATATTCTCACACACACATTATTTTATGGGAAAACAAAAACTATAGTGTAGACAAAATTATAAGACACCTGGGGAACATTAAAATAAAACTCAAACAAATAATATATAAATTTACCAAAATCTAATCAATATTTTGCACAACCACCTCTGTTGCTAATCAAAGCAATAATGTGATTTGGCATGGATTCAACCAAATCGATCAGAGTATCATAAGACATCATTCCAAGCCTGTGATATGGAAGCTTTTAGATGCTCGATGGAAGAAAATTGTCTCCTACCTGCGTATACCGATCTGCAAAGGATGCCCCACAAGTGTTCCATGGTATCGAGATGAGAAGAACTAGCCGGCCATGAAAGAACATTGATGTTTTCTTGCTTAAACCACTGCTGTGTGTAACCCGTCACATGAATTGACGCACTATCTTGTTGGAATATGCAATCTTTGTCACAACGAACTTCTTTGTATACCAAGTTGCTTCAGCAAAAGTTCTACATAGCTTGTGTAAATAGAGGGCGCTGCACCGAAGCAAATCACCGGAAATATACAAATCAGTGCTATAAAATGCAGGAGGTGTACGATTAACAGTTCATTTATAAATTTTCCTGTTATTGGCACTTGCATAAGATTTTTGTTGTGATGTTGACATATTGGTGGAAAAAGTACTATCGGTGAAGTTTTTTTTTCACCTCAACGTCCGAAGCTTTACGAATGTTTTGGTCACTGAAGAGATTGAAGAAAGGTTCAGGTCCAATCACTCCTGATTTGCTTTCGTGAAGCGGCTTCTATCGACAAACATTTGAACTATTTTTTTTTTACTTTTCCAAAAAAATTCCCCTTCGTGAGAATTACTTTTTCGACACCACATTACCAGTTCTTTTTCTATGAATTTTTAAACTATTTACGAATGCATGAGACACCCTGTATAACTCCTCCATGAAGCAACTGCCATTGATCTCGGTATAGTTCGTTAACGAAATATATTTTTGATTTATATTTCATCAGTGTAATAGGGCTTTTTTGAAGTTTCAAACGCTATTTTCGAGCCTTTTATTGTCTATCCCAATTCTCTACCAGCGCTGATTTTAAAAATTGAAGGGTTCGGCCGAACAACCGTCTGTCATTTTTTCAAACTTTAGAGGAGACAATGAGAATTATCACTGAATTAGGGAAATTTTTGTTTTCCCTGGAAATAAACATGGACCGTTTTCCGTCTAGGACGGTAACTGAAGAAAACAATGAACACACAATTGCGGCATAGATATTGTTCCTATTATATTCCGGAACTCACGATTGCAGCTATGTAAAGTGGCATAGCAAAGACATATGTTGGTTTTCGCAGGAACTGAGTTGAAAATCGTGTAACTGAAGCTATATGGAACGTTTTTAGTCAAAAACACCGATTTCGCAAAAATGAAACATAGACCGTCATTCGGCAGAACCCTTCAGTTGTTCTTGGAAAATTGCATGTAAATTTGATATTTCTATAGCGTCTTCTTTCCGTTATCCTGGAGCAAGATTGATTTTCGTATTTGCTTTTCTTTTTTTCATTAGAAGCCCCTGGTTCACCATCATGGTGATTTGCATGCTGAGAAGATGCGCCAGTGCGAGGTGCACATGAAGAGTCCGAAGGCGAACCTGTGCAAACGTTGGATGAACAAGTTCCCCAATCGGTCGAAGCGCATCGACGTCATCTCTCGCATCTTCTTTCCCCTTATGTTCGCCCTGTTTAATCTGGTCTACTGGACCACCTACCTGTTCCGTGAGGAAAGGGAGGAATAGACGGGAGGGACAGCCCAGCCAAAAGACAACCCCAGAAAACAGTGTACTACATCATATCCTACTAAAGTAGGACCAAAAAAATCAAAGAAAAAGATTAGAAAGGAAATCTTCCGAAAATATGTCTTTATAAGATGTCCAAGAATCTCATTATATTTGTGAGTGATTTCCCTAAAAAATTAACACGATGTCAAAAAATAACAAGAAAAAAATAACGTGAAATTAAGATTACCATACGTGTACGGATGATATCGCTTTTTCTTGGAAAAAAAAAACACCGTATACTTTCCTAGCCTTTCTTTCAAGAAAATGCTACTTAATCTTATGAATTTTACTATCCGAGAGAGCTGTCATACAACTTTTTGAAAGAAATAACCAAATTTTAATTCCGGGATCAAAGTTTCTTAATAAATTAGAGACTATTTTTTTCTTCACTGTGTTTACGATTCTGTAAAACTTTACAAACTTTCTTTCTATTAGAAAAACTTTATATATATATATATATATATATATTTTTTTTTTTTTTTTTTTTTTTTGTATTTCCAGCAGCATTTAAATTTACATACTTTTTTCTAATGGACACTTATCCTAATTAGTATTTTTTTTTCACCAAGTTCAGACTTTAATTCGGTAGGAAATCTAAAGAAAAATTATTTCCACGTTTTGAGATAATCCTTATGAAAAAATGTTTTATCCATTGAATTTCGCTAGGGTACCGAATATTTTCAACAGAAACATAAATCAAAAATAATCAGAAACGTCTTCAAATTCACTGAATTCACTCTATTTGGTTTTATACCGTAATTTATGCTGTTTCTTACTGTAAGATTGAAGAGAAAAGCATTTGTTTTTACATCACACGAAATCTTATAAGCACACTATCATCTATAAACAATGTAAGTTTTGCTTATGTTATTGTTATATATTTTTGATCAAAAATTGGATATTTCTAAGGTTAAAATAATGTGTGTTAGCTCTCTGGATAGTATAAACAAGTTGTCGTCGTACCGACAGAGTAGTACTAGTTATTTAGTTGAATCTCAAGGTTTTTTTATCCGATGAACTGTATCAACAATTCATATGTGGATACGAGTACGTTGCGTAAAATGTAAAATGCGCGTGGAAGCTGATAGAATAATTCTTTACGTTTACTTTTCATCAAGAAAAACAGTCTGAAATTAAGCAGACTTGCTCATTTCATGAAATACTGACCGTAAGCAAGACCTTTGCCATGTATCGAAAGAACAAGCAAAAGTGCAGTTCATCGATCTATCGTGGTCGAAGGTAAAGACGAACATTGTATTATGAGAAGTGCTAAGTGTCAAACTATCGAGCTTTAAAATGAAATCTTATCTAGCTTTTTTGTGAAGTTAAGTTCGGAAATTTTGTGTGTCGTCGAAAACTTTCCATGGTCCTTTAGGAATGAATAATTTATTTTTCCAGCAAGGGAGTTCTTAAATGGATTCGTGGATGTATACAAAAATATCAACACGCCCACGAAATTTCGTAGCACATGATACGAAGAAAACATAATTTTATCAATTGATGATGCTTTTGCCGTAATGTTATGGATTAATTTTGGAGTGTGCTCTGTTCGTTATTTTTATATTCCCTGCACACGAATTATCAGTCAAATTCCGCATATTTTTGTTTTCCCCTTCACAACGTTTCCGTTTGTGCTGATCTGGAAGCTGTTTGATTTTTTTGTACGATCAAGAAATGCGAATGCTCAGCACCCATCACTTGTGGATCTTTTAATACAGAGATTTTCTTTTTCTTTGCTGTTGTCACAATCTAGATTCTCAGCTCATGTTAAACACAGCTGTCATGTGGCCATACATTCCCATCTGAAAAAAAACTTGAGAAATCATTCTGCTATATTTTAGATTGCTTCGCACACCGCCGAAGACAACATATTGAGTGCCAACACAGGACTTCACAAAACTCGAATAAAAAGACGCGCAACCAATATCTGTGTGTCAGTGTGCGTAGACTTTGTAGTATGTGCTGCCATCGTCATATGGACGCGTACAGCTGATGAATTCAAAATACTTAGGAGCTAAAATAACGATTGCCACGTGCTGCACGTGTGAAATACAACAAACGAAAGTTCCAATGTCGTCTCTTCCATTCCAGTGCTAGTTATAAAAACGGGAATCAACTCGGAGTATTTCAAGACTTGAAGACCGTTAATGGTGAATTCGCAGAGGAATGCATTTCTTTGGCATCAAAACTAATGGTTTTAAACTAGATTAGTTTTTACTGATGCATATATATAAATTAATTCTGCAATAGTCCTAAAAAATTTTTATATTTTTAATTTGAAATATCTTTGTTTTTTGTCAAGTTATTCCAGCCAAGTACAAGAACTATCAAATTGTTTGATGAATATAACAGGAATATTTCTTAAAAACTTTCTGTGAATCATGACATATATCACCAATACGATCAAATTTAGCTAACGTAAGAGAGCATAATTAAGTTTTGTCATAAACGTTTTTGTTTTCAAAAAATATGTAAGTATATTTCTTTTGTGTTTGTGTAGCAAGAAAAACTTTGCATTATGATTATTATTTTCTTTTTAATGATTCTATTCTGTTCGAAGCTTTTTCTTCAAAAATATCGTTAAGTTTTTCAAAATTCCGTTTTTTTTCTCTTAATTTTAATTTACAAAATGAATTTGCTCATTCACAGACACTTATTTGTTAATGATACCCAGAAATGAAAATGATTTTAATATTAAATTTACCCTTAGTAAAAGCTAAAACTAAAAATACAAATGTCAAACCAAAAACTGAAAAATGATTAATCAATTTTTACCATCTAAATTTATAAAAGAACAATACTATTTACTAAATCGGTCATTTGATATCTGAACCCCAAAAAATGAAGACACTTTTCTTATTAGTATAAATTAGAACATAAATAAGTATTTTATATCTTTTACTCAGATATTGTTTTCCGATTCAAATGCGTGGATCTTCTCATTTAGCGAGATGAATTCTAACAACCATTGGTCAGTTTTGTATTCACAGAACTGAGCGATATTATACATCATTTACATCTGTGAATTTTTGTTTCTTTTTTAAGTATTTTAATCTTACGAAAGACTTGAGAATAAATGATGTTATTCTTGTTAATTTTAAACCATGATGTCTATATGTGAACTGTGAAGACATAATATAACTATAATCTGGTTTTAACCAACGAACTGATAACAAAATGAGAACTGTTGACTCATGCCAAGTGATGTATCACCTCTATAACGAGTTATCATATGATTCCTTCAATGTTATCAGTATAATGTATAAAATTCCCAACAAACATGAGTGGGTCATGAGACAACATTGTTGGTACGATGAAGACGACATTCGTGTTGGGTGAGATGATGTGCTTCTCCAGCCTGGCTTGGCTCCTCTTGCCATCAATTGACGATGTGGTTACAGACTTGCTTGTAATAGTAAATCGCTTCCACTTCAAAAGCAGGATTTCTCTGCTGATTTGAACAGTAAAGTCTGATGTTCGCCGAGCATAGTAAACACGTCATCATGTTATTGTGTTTCGTATCATATCAGGGCAAAATATTGCGACTCCTGGCATAAAACCGCATCTGGGATCATTCTGTCACCGATTTTTGGATACTTACCAACTGTCTGGGTACGGTTGTCATTGTCGCAATACTTTGCTCCTGTACTGATTACAGTATAATACATATACATAATTATACATATATATATATTTTGTAATATTTGTACCGTTCTCACGCAGTTGCGCACGTTACTGTGGTGAAATAATGGGCGTGTTCACTTTATGTTCTTTGTTCACTTCCGATGGCCATTTGTGAACGAGAATCCTGATCTAGACCGATGGTGAAAATGGGTAAAACCTCCGAGTGCAAGTATTTCAAGCGAAAAGGTTCCATGAAGCATCCAATCCCAACAAATAAAGTTTCATGAAGCTTATTTGTTGGGACTATCCCTAAATCACGGTCTTTGCTAAACTCGATCTAAGCCTTGCATGTTTCAAGGGAATCTGACTCGAACTCTCAGTTGGTAGATTAAGTCCGTCGGTGATAGAATGATCTCGACGATGATTCCTATGAAAGAAGCAGAGCTATCTAAATTCAATGGCATCTTGGAAAACGTTTCCTCGTGTGGTCTTGCAGCTACAAAAAAAAAAGTGAATGATATTGTCTTATAGAACAAATTCTTACCCTCCCGTGAATACTGCTGATTCCCCTTGTTGACAATTCCAAGTTTCCAATGTTTGAATTTAAAAATTACGCTGTCCTCGTATTAGATGGAATGCCCTTGGTAGTTATTAGACACGGGAGGGATTCGTCGTGCTCAAACAAAATCATCAGTATTTTCCGGGCTGTGTCCGTTGTGTGACTCGAGTCTGGTTCCTTTTTATATCTCAATGCTAGTGTTAGAATGATAATTGCTCTTAGTTTGTTGGCTACGTAGCAAGGTTGAATTCCTGCAACTATAATGTGGGGAGATATTTTATTACTTTTTTTTATCTCCTCAAGAACTGCTGCGTCAGTAACGTATCAGTGAAATACTTTAATTTCCCGATATTGAACCTAAAATTTCAGTTTTATTCGTTGTTTCATTAATTAGCAACATTTATAGTTGGAAATTTGAAACTATAAGACGAATTTTCTTTTTAAAAAATTATATTTTTTTCGATCGATTCCTATATTTTGATTCATAATATATACATATATATTTTGATTTACCGAATTTTATTGTGTGATGTTTTATTTAATTATTCACGTTGGTTTGTAATGAGACAAACATGAGATCATGATTCGCTTTCGTTACAAACGATGTTTTTGATGATATGAAACGTTTTCGTGCACGAAATGTGCATGTTTTGGTAAATATCAATTTATATATAAATATAATTCGAGAAAAAAAAAAGTGGAATATTATTTAGCTCTTGTTCATTCAATATGTTGAAATGTAGATTTTGTCCTGCCGTAGTAGATGAAGTTAGATCAACATTGAATCGTGTGTTTTCCACGAAATATTTGTGCACTTCTTTAATTGAAGTCCCCCCACCCCTCCCATTGTGGTTCATAAAGTTGTTACGCTGAAAATATACCAGTGCGTATTTTTACGGTTGCATGAATACTAACGAAACAGTAAATTTGTTCTTGTTCATAAAAATGTAATGAAGTTATCGTGTTAGCGTTTGAAATCACTTGTAGCAGTGACACTTGGAGAAAAATTACGAAAAACTATCTTTCATGGATATGTTTATAATTCTCGTGAACACTGTGTTCCGAAATAATATATTCAATTTTTATGTACAAAATTTATAAATTTATATCACCGTTGTTGTGTGTGTTGATGTATAAAAATTTAAGGTACTAAAACGTTATAATTTAAAATCAGTTACAAATAACTGCTTTATTCCTAAAAGAGAGAGAGAGAATCGTGTGAAGATAAAATTAAATTTTTAAGCGTTTGATTTGTCGTTACCTTTTCCCGAATATCTTCTTTAAAGTAAGCATTAAAACCAACCACATTGACTTGGTTTATTTCGTATAGTATATATTATAACAGGGTGAAAAAAAAAATCTTATTTCAGATATTTTCTGTTTCGAATGAAATGATTTTATGAAAGACAAATACCGAGAGACTCAGCTCTATAGTTGATAAACCAAAATTATATATGTCCCATGGCATTGTACTACTTATATATTAGATTTTTAGATAATATTAGTAAAAGATATAGGTGAATAGAACTTGAGGCCCTGAAATCGGGTACCAGGGCTCAGGTTTTTTGTTTCTAGATAGATTTGTAAATAATACTAGTAATTTGTTTTTTAACTTTGCTTTTTTTTTTAAAGAAAATATATTGATAGATCATAAGTATATAGATTATTGAATATTGTATGCCTTCTCAAGTTTCATGAAAGTAAATGACATCTATATTGGCTAAACTGTCACAATAGTAGTACGTTGAGGAACATTTAAATTAAAAATATTTCCACTCTTTTTTCTTAAAAAAAGAAAAGTAAACTGTCCAATTTTTTTATTTGATAATAAAAAGGATTCTAAGCATAACGGATGAAATTCGTAGGCTTAGAAAAATGAAAAATAGCAGATCGAGCCTCTTAATAAAGAATAAAACGATGAGCTCTTGAATTTTTACCATAGTCTCTCTTTAATAATACTGTTCTCGGGGATGGCACCATTACAACAGTGTTACAACACTCGAAATTTCAATTATATCATTAAGATAAAATTGAAAAATGTAAAATTCTATAAATGATTTCAAACTGTGTTTGATGCATACTCATTTCTGCTTTTTGTATTCACGAATCATCACGCATGAATTGGTATGACGAATTGATAATTTAAAAAATATATATGTTACATGCATACACAAGCTTCATCTAGTTTGATCGGTTGAGTGATCTGTCACGCTATTCTACAGTAACCTGTAGCGACGTTCTCATTGCTAGAAAAATTTAGGGAAATGCCTGTGAAGTCATATCATCCGTCCGTCGATTTTTGTCGGCATTTTTACGTAGCTTGTGATTCAAGTAGTTTTTCTTGAAATCCTATAGTGCGACCAGCTTTAAACACCAGTATTAGTTTATCCTTACATTGTAAAGCGGCATTTCCAGTGGATGCTGGCATTTGTTTAGTAAACGAACCATCCCTGAATATCCTTTATAATTCTTTTCATTCTTATAGAAAAAAGTGGGAATAACTACTTTTGACAAAAAAAATCTGTAAATTTTATAACTATTTATCATTCAATTAGTTCGAGTAATTATAGCGATTATAAAATATAAAATTGCTATCTACTGTCGATTCATCAGTCAATGCATTCAATCTAAGCTTAATTATTGCTAGATACCAAAAGGAAAAGTCGCTTTATATTTTTGTCGTTTTCTTCCAGGCAGAAAAGATAGAAACAAATCCGAGTGTCAGAGTCTTTCGGTGATTAGAAAATTTTAAATTGGACCTAAAACATGTCAATGACAAATATTTAACTTCTTTCATTTTTTATTGGTCCGACTTGATAAAAATAAGTTTCACTGTTAGCATTTGATAATATGTATAATTGTGATTCGCATAGTCCAAATAAAATAACCGTAAGCTGACATTTTATAATCAATAATTTTATTTATCATAACTAACGACAAAAATCGGTTGCAATGAAATGAAAATACATGTTGAAATTTTTAAATCTTTGGAGCTGTCAAAAAAGAAACGAAGTTTCTGATTTTAAATATATAATAGTATATGCAAGTTTCACACATCTTGTGTTAACACATTGATTTGACATCACGAATTGTTACAGCCAACCTGAAAAATCTAAAGATATAAAAAAAAATTTATCTGAAACGTTTTTACTTGATCTTTCTTTGTTTTCTAGTCATCGTTATATTCTTGCTGTTTTTTTTTATGATAACCGTAAGGAACATTTTTATTATCTAGGCAGTGTGACAAAATTTTATTCTACAAATCCAATCACAGAGTTAAAATTTGCTCGCACTATTTTGAATTTGGAGATTGTTATTACAGTACCATCTCATCATTTACATTACCAAAAATACTGTTAATTTTTTGCGCGAATTTTTGTCTGGTTTCTTCTTGTGCCTTTCCATTGACATAAAATGTTATTCCCGAATAATGATTTTCAATTACTTGTTCTATGATTATTTTATTTCATTACAAACCCCACACATTTCGCTATTCTTCATCACTGTAAATACTTGCCCATAACTTTTTGAGTTCCAATGTAGCGAACTGTATAGATGTTATTCTAGTCTTAACCTAGAAAACCTTTTTCAATTACATTTACAATGCCTGCATCTGTGATGCATTGTAGCACATGATGAGCTAAATTGCGAATTCCGTTAACTCGAACATAATCTTTCGTATTCCAGCATTAGCTTTCCCAACAATCGGAAATTCAAAACGATAATCACCATCAGACAATTAACCTTCTATTTGATTATTCCGTGCGGCGTTTTGCCGTGTGTCATTAGGAACACTTCCTAACTGATTAACGCTATTCGTTTGTTGACAGGTATCATTTTGAGTTTAATGGTTATAAACCACATAAATCACATTCGCATAAGCATTAACGTGTTTGTTAAATTAAAATTTCCTGCGTGAACTGATTTTGCAAATTTACTTTCTCTGGGTCTTTGTAAATGATGATTATGCACGGTGTGATCGAAAACAACATAAGCATTTAGCTACCATTCCTTTTTACGAACATAATCTTATCCAAGCTAATTGAGTTGTTAAGTTAACCATCACGAGGAAAAAATTCATTAGAGGGGAAAATTGCGTTATAAATTGGCGTATATATATATATATATATATATATATGGAATGTTTGTTCATAAAATTTGGTTCAACAGTAAAATTTATTCAATAAATATCAACTGTTATACCTTTAGGTCCTGGAAAATTTCAGATTATGTATTTATGTAACTTGTTGAGAATATTTGATGTTCAAAAATTACCAACTCTAATATTTAATAACACTTATTCATTTACAATAAATAAAACTGTGATTGTCAAAGCACATCTAATACATTGCACACTTTTGCTCAATTCTTGACCGGTGAATTGTTTATTGTCCATTGCTATTTAGATCATATAATTGCGCTCGCTAGTGAGATTTTCAATTAAGCAGATGGTCAATCAAGTTATGGCCACCAAAACTGAATTACCGAACACACAAACAACGCGAAAGGCTTATCTTCATTCTAACTCATAACTAAAGCATAACTTCCATTTCAGATGTTTCGCTCTTTCCAAGTGTCACTGCTTGCATGCGTCAATATTTAATGCAGAAACATCGTTCTATGTTCACTTGTTGTGTTTGTGCTGTGTTGTGTTTCGATAACTATTTAACAATTCGATTGTATTTATGGTGAAGTTTTCGAGAGCATTATGGAATAGTTTTCTCTGAGTATATTTTCATCAACCTTTTTTTTCTTTTTTTTTTAAAGCAGGATTCAATGCGAGCATATTTCTTGCCAGCAAAATTTGTAATAACATATTAAAAGGTAGAATTGCTTTTACTATTAATTATTTTCACCTCAGAAAATTATAAAATTATCCGAATTTCAGTTGATTTATTCGTTGGAAACACGTAGTAGAGCGTTACACGCCAAAATATTCGTTACAATATAGAATATTCATATACACCATTGTTTTCATATAATTCATCATAAATTAAATTTTTTAGTTTATTTTAGTGTTTTGTTTGATAATATTTACTTTCGTTGAATTTTACGTAGATAGTAATTACACGGACGGAAAATATAAATTTGAATATTATGATTGTTTAATATGGTGTATTTAAAAAAGGTAATTGATTAGAATTAGATCACATTATTTCAAAAATTATGCCATTTATTGCAACAGTTAAGTTTTATTTTCTGGGATGCTTAACGTATTTTGAAAATATTAAAACATTCCAAAAATGTATAGCAATGCTTATTCTTTTTTATTTTTCTGATTTTCATCAATTTCAAGTTCATATATATATATATTATTTTTCTCATCATCATCAACAATAATTAATAATCTTGTTACAAAGTCTTCCCTCAGAATACTTAGAAAAACTTTGGAATCATTGAATAATTTTCAGTTAAAACACTTTATTGCTTGGAATGCAAGTTATATTGAAAAAAAAATAGTTACAAAAATAAAATAACATGTACAAAAAAATGATAATTTCTATAGAAAAAAACGAGAGGATTATTCGGATAATTTAGTTTATATTTTGTTGAACCGTGTATGGAAGAAACATTTTGCCGCGGAGTGAAAAAAAAAAAAACGTGTATTAGAAAGTAGTCTCCATGTTTATTGTTGATTTTGCGTATTATTGTCGTTTATGTTGTCGCTGTGGAGTATTTGTTGTTGATGTGTTCTTCGTTATATAATGAATGGCATGAATCTCTCGTTTATAAATACGAATGAGTGGCAATTGTGTCATGTGAAAGCTTATTCAAGAACCAAGTACAATCGCCGATTGAGAAACCATGTAATATGACTGCATATTCGCAGTCTGTTTGTACAGAGTTGTTGAATAGAGGAAAATGGCTAAATAAAGGTTTAAAAATGAAAGCCACGAGTCATTGATGTGTTCATTTACTAAACATCACGGTACTTGTAGAACCCAAATCACGATACGAGTTTTGAAAAGGATAATAATTTGTTTTCAACGAAACTTAAAATAAGTACGAAATTCGCTGCTTTAGCTCAATTTATAACAAATAAAACGTTGCGCTAAATTTTAATTACGTATGACGTACGAGTTTGCGATATTATTTAATGGAAAATACTTTTTAATGGATATTATTTTTCGAAAGTCTTGACATTTTGGATGTTATAAATATAAAAGAGTCCCTAGCAAGAAACAAATTAGATTCAACATTGATAGAAATAGTAATCTTTATCGAAGTCATTAATTAAAAGCAATTTGTGTCTTTGTCATTACTTGATGTCTTGATTATGAACATTGGACATTTCATTTCCCTTTGATTATAGGTTTCATCAGCGAATAATGGGTAGTAAAAAAATCTAAACATCACTAGAAAATTTGCGTTAATTAATTGGTTTAATTTATATAGTAGAATAAAGCTATTTTTATATGATGTATTCAAATTTTATAAAAAATTATTTCTCTTCCAAAGTGCTTTATAAGCAGTAAAATATAAACATATAGTACAGTGAAATGTCGATATAACCATACTCTGTGGACGAAGAAAAATATCGTTGTAGAGGGGCTATCGTTATATCGAGATCAGCATTATCATCAGGCAAATTTACGTTGTTTTTGGCGTCTTTTTTGAACTGGCGTTTTTAGCACGCATAAAATGCATTTATGGGTTATTCGTAGCAAAAAGCTCGAATTTAATGATATGAACGATATTTTTTTTTTGATGAATTAAATTTAATTACCGTAGTTGTTTCACCCTATAGAATAGTTTACCACATTACACATTTGTGTACTGCTCAAAAGCTAGCTGCACCGCAATTTGATTAACATTTTGGAGGATAGTGTAAAATACCGATGTTGTTGAACATCCCCAAAAGAACAAAATCTGGTGAGAAATTTAAAAAAAAAACATATTTAAGATGACTTTGAGTGAAAAAAATATAAAGATATCGTTGTAGCGGTTTCGAAATATCATAAAAAATTTCGTTATAGAGGGTTTATCGTAGTAAAGGATATCGTTATATCGAGAAGAGTTTAACAATAGACTAAAGGCAATTCCAAACAAGATTTGAAAATAATATCGTCGTAGAGTGATTTATCGTTACATCGAATATCGTTGTTACGAGGTTTAATCGTATATGAAAATTAAAACAGTGTAGAAAATTCTTCTTTACTAATATAGGCATGGCTTGGTGAAATATTTCATCAATGAAATATACCAAGAATGAGCACTATTACCTGAATTGATTCCTATGTTTCGAAGTTAGTTTTTAATGTTTTTCATTAAAATATGATGAACAGTAAACGCGGATCCTATTAAATAAATTGATTGTTGGAATAGTTTTCAAAATTAAATCGCGTATTCCACTTGTAATTTTCCACATTCTTGATTCAATTGAACTATAAGTACTGTGTCTCTATAGAGAAAACCAAAATTCTGAGAGACATCCTATTCATGAGGCGAGATAAAAACAAAAAAAAAGGAATTCCAAAGATGTAATCAACATGGTTCAGCTAATAGAAAACTCTTAAAATTTTCCTATTTCTATTTTTTAGCTCTATTTTTCGTTTCATCAGCATCGAAAAAGCATACTCTCCGGAGAAACAGTGAAAGTCCAAGTGCAGGAAAAAATCATGAATGAATTAAAAAAAAATAAACATATCATTCAAAATATAACAAGAAATTTCCTTTAATATGTACAAAAAGAACATTTCCACTTCGTGAGAGTTAGTAAAATAGCAAAAATTCGTATGCATACCAATTGCACAGGGTGAGCCAGCACCTGCTAGAGATAGAACAGCACCTACCTCCTGCACTGTTTACCATAAACGTCATTCAGACTACCTAGCAAGTTTGCCACATTTTTAAACACAGCATCCTATTGCGTTTCTTTTTATTTTGGCGTAGAATCTTCCTGATTGGCTCACAAATACCGCATAGTGATTGGATGTGGGGCATAGAAATAGTTAATTCTGAGCCCGATCATTTCTTTTCCTCACAACGATTATGCTGGCATGCGAGCAGGGAATTTTTTCCCTGAATATTCTGAGAGAAAATGGACTACTTACTGACGTCACAAGCAGACTGTGGAGGCCTTCTATCTCTAGGAGGTGCTGGGTGCGCCCGAGTGGCGCCGTGGGAGATGCTAGTCTTCCACTATGAAGGTTACCATCAAGGTCCATGGGTTCAAATCCGGGCATAGAACATTAGAAGCAAGTCCTTTACCTACCGAACCTGGGGCGACCACTGATCGATGGAGCCTTCATTTCCCACCCAGCTCCTCTGGTCAGAAATTGCCGTATGGCGATATATGACCGGAGTTGGTATGCGGTAAAGTAGTAGTTATACAGGGTGAAAACTCTTGAGTTCGTTTCACCTGAAATGGCACGTAAACCTTGGCTATAGAAACCTACTTTTAATTAGGAAAAGTATTTAAATAATGTGCCCACATCTTATATAGATGTATCATTTACTTACTAGGAGTTGTATATATGTACCGAGATGAGAAATTAACTCTTTTATACTGTCTTCCCGTCGTTTAACTTCCAATTGAAAGTTGTTGCCTTGTCTCGGCTTAGCACAACAAAAAAAATACCTTTCTTACCGCCGTATTCACTAACACTGTTTAAACTGCAATCGCAATTAAAAGGATTGAAGATCGAAACGGATTGGTTAAATTAAAGATTTTAACCAATCCGTGTCGATCGCTAATCCTTTAACCTGTGATTGTAGTTTAAACTGTGTTGGTGAATACGGCCATAAGTGCAATATTCGCTGAGATGTTTCAAAATCACTAAAAATGAGGGAAATAACTGCATAAACTACGGAAGAAAGGCTCAATGCTGGTAAGAAAATAAAAACGGATTCCTAACGTCTATGATTCCGTGCCTCTCACTGGAATTCCAACCCAGACATGCTGAATTGAATGTTCTGCACCAACCACTTGACTTCTCTGTGGACTTGTAAAGTACAGTAATTAGAAAAATTTAACAAGATATCCCAAAAAGCATGTGTAAAGTGAAACAATAGGATTGAGCTCTAATTTACATATTCACATTAAAAGGGGAATCTAATTTTTTTCAATTCTAAATCATACAAGATTTTCGTCTTTAGAAATAACTTTTATAATTTCATATAAGATTCTAGGTACACAGTAAAAACTTCCTTCACATGAAAGTAACGTAATGTTACGTAACACTCGTGAACGTTAAATTTCATTATTCTGGTATTTTGATCGATGGTGTCAGAAAGCGCTTTTATAACACATGAATAAAACTGTTGATTCAATGAGACATCAACCGTACCGAAGTATTGATGCAAGCGCCGCATGGGCGCATACTTCACAATGTGATAATAAACATTAATATATATTTCACATAATAAACATTAATATATAAATACCCTCAATTCCATTGACCCCTGCATCCAATTTACTACAGAGGAAGAAAACAATAACCAACTTGTATTCCTGGACGTATTGGTCACTAGTCACGAACAAACTTTTTCTACCACTGTCTTTTCGTGAACCGTTTGCTGTTTCTTTACCTCCGCACAACCTTTCTGCGTATCCTCCGACACAAAAATATGCTTCGTTCTACGCATTGCTAAAATCCTTCAAAAATATAATTTTTCTGTGATTTTCACCCCCGTCAATAGACTCAGCTTCTCTGAACTAAAAGGTCCCATTGAGCCACTCAACAACTGGGGTATCTACAGCATTTCATGCCAATGCGGATTATCATATATAGGTCAAACTAAACGTGCCCTAAAAAACCATTTAAATGAGCACAGAAGATACGTAACCAAAACCAAAACTTTAACCGCTCGTCCAACATTGCTGGTTCTTTGACCATAAATTTGACTTTTCTTCTGCCAAAATTACTCAGAAATGCCCCTCACCGTTTGACTTGGACTTCTTTGAATCATTCCACATCAACAAAAACTCAAAAACTCAAACCAGTCGGTCAACGACCTATCTAGCACACCACCCTTCTCAAAAATCTGGCAACAGTTTCTGCAATAATTATTTCTTCTCCATCAGCATCACTATCACGTTCTAGTTTGCGATTGGCTCCGCCATTTTTTCTTTTCTTTCTTCCTCCTTTGCTCTTGTTGCCGGTTCATTTTGAATTCGACTCTTTGTCTACAACAGCGAGTAACTCCCGCTATATGGAGTATTTTCACTATTCTTTCTTTGCTACTGATGAAGAAACTTCATATAGTTCCGAAACGCGTTTAACCGTGGTTTCTTTTTGAAATTTTGGGTCTGCACGCGTTGGTCTTTCCTTAGTATTACCCTCTATACAGTCTAAATGTTATGGTTAAAGCTCGAAGATTGGTAAAACCTAGGTTTTACTGGTAAGACCTAGGTTTTAACGAGGCGAGTCGGTAAAGGCTTGAAAAACTTTTGCAAACGTTTCTATTTTGGACTTTAACCAAGTCAAAGACCATTTATAATGAATCAATTGATCATCATGATTCCTGACCCTTATAATTAATAATTAACTAATGAATTAATTAACCATAATGAGAGAGAGAACTTGTTATTTCTAAGTTACAATTAAGCAATCAATCATTATCATTAATTTATTTTTTAAATGCTGGCACGTAGCCAAGTTCAGGTTCCCTTGTACTCAATAAGTTCATGTGATCATGATGATTCACACATTAAAAACGGGCTTTCAGTGTCTGGAGTACATTAATTTATCAATTAATTAATTATAACAGTTAATTAGCGTTGTTGTGATGGGTTGGTAAGATACAGAGACGGAAAGAGGCTTCGGATACATGGGTTCAAACCCACCCACAGCAAACTACAGACATTTTTAAGACAACCATAAGTATTCTTATGGGCATTGTATATTTTCATCATGTATATATATCGTTTGTAATTGCATTTTTAATTGGGTTGCTGTATTTTTGAATATATGACATGCATATTTATTATGGTCATCTTTTTCTCTCAGCCACCTCGTTGGGCATTTTGCCTATTGTGGCGCTGTATTTGTATTTGTATAATTACTTGATTAGTATCAGAACTAATATGATCATGGCGGTTGATTGTTCATTAGTTATTATTAATTAATTGTAATTAATAAATTGTTATTAATTAATTAATAAGCGTCAGGAACTAAAAATCATGAACTAAATTCACAATCATGGAACTAAAGTTCGTGATGGTTAAGTGATTCATTAAAAACCGGCCTTGACTTCGTAAAAGTCCGAAATGAAAACGCTTGCAAGCGTTTTTCGGAGTTTTACCAACTCACCCTTGGAAAAACCTAGGTTTTACCAGTCTTCGGGGTTTTACAGTAACATATACATATTGATTGCATCTCACTTCCTTCGAGAAATTTCAAATTACTTATTTAGTAGATTTATTTCATGATTAAAACGATTGTATAGACGAATGTTAGACATTGACGTTTTACCCTCGTTCGATTTTTCATTCGGTATACGAAATACGTAAACATCCGTTCAAATACTCAGAGATATAACCAAGTGACGTAGAATAAATTTTTTAATGGAATTAAAATGAAGCCAGAGTGTGACGACTTTTAATGTGTTGACCGAATTCGCTATGACATCGTATGACATTTTAATTAATTGAGAAGCAAGGTCGTGAACTACCTCAGGCTACATATAAATCATGAACCACTGGTCACCAATTAAATAACTGTCAACTAAACTAACACATTCCACTGCTTTTTCGGGCGGATTCGCGTTGATTAATCTACCCTGGAGACAAATTTTCTTCCTCCGAGAAGCCACATCTGGAAAAATTTGTATGAGATAATTTACACCCGGGGAAATTTGAAATTTAAAGTTTCACCGAATTCCCCCTGCCCTTTATTATCACGCAACGAGACATCCGAATATGCATCGAGATGAGGCAGCTCACTAACTTCTACCACCTACCATCCCACATTAAAAAGTAATTCATATTCAAAAAGTTTTCTAGAAGCATCTAATCACGAAACAAAGTTTTTCTTGGCTCCTCTTGAAATTATGAAACTAACATTTATATTTCCTTTATGTAAGAAAAACAGATCTGAACACGCATCGAGCCCGCCAAGTTTTAACAGCAATACTAGCAAAACTTCAGATGAATGTACCAAATGGTGTATATTCGGTGTGTTTTTTCTTCAATTTTTAATCCGAGAAATTCATGGGAGATTAATTATACACGGTGATTCTAAATTCATAGGACAAAATTTAAGATGTGATATAAGACTCCTAAACAAGCATTTTTGGTCCTGGAGTATGTGGTATGTGGTTGAATCGCAATAGAGGCGGTAGAGGATATTTTTAGAGAGTGCAGAATATATAGCACTTCACCAAAACAAATATATTTACCTGACGGATTTGCTGCAATAAGAGCAATCAACCATCCGAGGTATTGTAATCAGGTATGCCTTCTCATGGTGCAACCTGGATAACGCAAATTTTACCATAATTCATTATACCGCTTAATCATTGTTTGGCGCAGCATAATCTTGATGGTCCTTGCGCCAATATAAAACAAACTCCAATGTCATCCGAAGGTACATATGCACCCACAAATGGTTGATAACACATATCGAGAATCCGTCAGGAAATGATATTTGTGTTTAAAGAAGTGATGTTGAGCACTCTATAAAAACACCCTCTACCGCCATTGCTATTGCGATTAAAGTTGGTCCCACGAATTCAGAATCTCCCTGTATATATGTTCAACATGTATAAAATGTGAAAATTCAATTTTTCAATCCGACATGGCCCATGTGATGTACTTACGGTTTTCAAAAGTTCGTCTATGGATTGCCTTTCGTGTAACTTCTAAAGGGGTCCATCGGGTGAAATGAAAACTATAATAGGCTAACGTCAATTTATGTTCATGTAACATGAAAGTTTCTCTTGCTTCAATTATATAGGGTGAATCCGGCCTATTGTGCCAAACGAAAGGCGGAGGGGGTGATAGACGAGCCCAAGTGAATCATGAAACACCCCACCAATCCTGTCCTATCTCGAAGCGTTTTCGAGTTATGGTGGATAACCGATCCTGGAAAAAATATGCGCGAAGTCTGAAAAACCCTGATTTGTGAAGTTTCTGAAAGACCTACTCACATACTAAGCACATATTTGGTAAAAGCGCAGAAAAAAAATCCTATAATATCGCACCAATTTTATTGAAATATCTGGATTTAATGGCGAGCTACAGGAGATGCTGAAAGATTGGCAAAGTTCAAAATCGAATTGATGCCAAAATTTTTAATTGCCGATTCCGCAAACACCCTTCTAACTAAAATCGGTCAAATTTGCCAAAAACTTGTTCATTCCACCAGCTTCCAAAAAAAAGAGCTTACAATAAACTATATTGGTTTTCTGGTTCACGAGAAATTTAGTCTTTAGTTTGCAATACATCACTGAAATCAAAGCGTTTGTTGAAGTAGATATTCGGAATTGGTGGTCAAGATTTTGGTAACACTATCCCTATCTACAGGATATCCGTACTTAATGGTGAGCTACAAGCGCTGAGAGATCGGTGAAGTGAAAATCGAATTGTCGCGAAAACTTACTAAAATTATTTAGTAAATTACGAACGGAGATTTCTGTGATGTATTGCAAACAAACGTCTAAATTTCTCCTGAACTAGACGACCAATTTGGTTTATTGTAGGCTCTTTCGAAAGCTAGTGAAATGGACAAGTGTTTGGCAAATTTGACCGATTTTAGTTGGAAGGGTGTTTGCGGAATTGGTAATTAAAAATTTTGGCAACAATTCGATTTTGAACTTTGCCAATCTTTCAGCATCTCCTGTAACTCGCCATTAAATCCAGATATTTCAATAAAATTGGTGTGATATTATAGGATTTTTTTCTGCGCTTTCACCAAATATGTGCTTGATATGTGAGAATAGGTCTTTCAGTAACTTTTCACAAATCCGCGTTTTTTCAGACTTCGCGCATTTTTTTTCCATAATCGATTATCCGCCGTAACTCGAAAACGGTTCGAGACAGGACAGGATTGGTGGGGTCACTTGGGCTCGTCTATCATCCCCTTTCGTTTGGCACAATAGGCCGGATTCACTAAATATTTATATGCCTAAAAAAGAATTTCATGTGGGATTTTTAATTTCTTATTCTTGTAACTTTTACTGAGCCGCATTTCATGCTGTAGTGTCCTTAAATTTTCGTGTAACTGATATAAATGTATTTTACGTGTTTTTCTAATGTTTTTCATTTTTTGTATTTCTCAATTTTGCTATTCTCATTTTTCTCATGTTTTTGGAATTCCAAAGCTGGTTTTGAAAAATATGTCGGGGGAACGGATGGTAAAATAATTCCCATCTTTGGCTTACCATCATCAGAAAAATCTGTTTTTGTGACAATGTGGGGGAGGGAGTCCCCCTTGAGAAAGACCTCCTCATTGTTCTATTTACTATTTCTGTGTTCGTCTCTGTTCTAATCTATCTCTCTTGCACTGGTACATACAGTATATATATAGTGAGATACGCTTTTATACACAAGGAACCATATCATTTCGTGAGTGAATTCCTTTTTTTTGGTAACGCAGTATCATTTAGTGTAGCGTATTCAGTATACACCCAAGAGAGTGCTTTGGCATGGGCTGATTGAAAAACTAAAAAACCCTAATATCATTTCATACCCAATCAGTAGATGATATTTATTATAATTTTTTATTAGGTGTTCCCGATTTGCACGATGTGACTTATTGATTTCCGCGTTATGCTGGAACTTTTCACTTCTCGTATAAACCGAATTAGACTGTTTTTGCAGCAAGAAAATGGGAAAGTCTATGACACATTTCAAAAATTGATGAAAAATCAACCAATTGACATAAAAAAAAAGGGCATAAGATTATTTTCTTTTTTTTCTTTTTTTTGATAAATTGAAAACAAGTTGTTTAAAATTTCACTCAGAGGTAGTCTGTATCTTGAAAACACACACACACTCAACATAAGACATAAAAAAAGTACATAAATAGTGTAGATGGTGCCGAGGATCAATGACATTTACAAATTTTAATTTTCAAGAACGAGAAATGGGCCGTTTTGCATTTTGGTCTGTTTGTTGCAGGATCGGAAAATGCCCCGTTTCGATACCGTCCTTGTAGAAAATGATCACCCAGTGAAAGTTAGCTACGTAGAATGGTATTTCGAAACAAAATCTGTTATTACAAAGTTTGAAAAAGTTTCACATCAACTCGGTCTCCAGATTTACCATCGCCCCTCCTCCCTCTGATTTCATGTCAAAGACAAAGTTTACGCCTCACGTGTAATCAACATCGAGGGACTAAAGAAAAGAGTCATAAAATGTATAGAGACTCTTCCATAATAATCGATGTTAGCAGATCCGCGTGTTGAAACTAGGTTAAAGCCGGGTCCACACCCGCAACTCTGTGCAGTGGAAATCCGGTTTTTGAGGTAAAGCTGCACCCAGGGTGGTCGATGTGGACCAAAGCCGCTTGTAAGTTAATGCAGCTTTGATGTGGACTGTGAACAGCGTCGGTCGGTAGAACTAGAAGTCGGTACATCGAAGGAACTGGTTCAATCGTGTGCGTTCTAGAACGGCGTTTTCTTCTTCCTACGTGCATCGTTGTCTGGTGCAATGATTGGTACTAGACCAACAAGACTAGGCTCACGAGCATACGTAATCTGAGAGGAGGCGATTTTTTCCAGTGAAATGTGTCTCAAGCAAGGCCGTAGCGAGAGGATGGGGGACTTGGGGGTCTGGTCCCCCCAAAATGTTAGAAAATGACCGAAAAAGGGAAAACAGATGGTCAAATCTATTATTCTATCACTTTGATCCCCCTCAAAATGAAAGTGCCCCCCCCCGAACGAAATTTCTGGCAACGGGCCTGGTCTCAAACTGTTACGTTTTGCCACTTACGTCCAAATACAAGGGATCATTAACGACTTCACTTTTATTTTGTCATGACGTCTCGCTGCTTGTGCGATATTGCAATGACATATAATTTATTAATAATATAATATAACATAATGATCATAATAATAATGTGATATATATAATTATAATAATGATGATATATAATAATAATGAGATATTGGCATGCAATAAATACAGTGGCTTGCCGCAACGAAAATTATATGTTTCGTTTCTTATGTGAATCTATTTTCATTATAAACCAATAACCAAGAAATGGGTCGGCTCCCTAGGGTTGCCTCCCCACCCCCGTATCCCCGTCTCGCCACGTTCGCTGTTTGGGAACAATGCCCTAGCTCCGTGTATCTGGTGATTTGTGGTGAAATGTAATGTAATGAATCACATTTAGGCTGTGCAACGGTTTAAAAAAATTTAATGTAATAAGAAATTGAATTTTATTAAAATTAAATTTTTTAAAATTAAATATAGGTATGAGATTGTCAAGAAAAGAGGGGAAAAAGTCACGGATGGGTTTCAGAGGGAATCGAACCCACAACCTTCGCTACATGTGTCCGTTGCTCTAACCACAGAACCAATTGCGGTTGCTGTTTCCAAATGGAATTAACCGCTTAGCGTACAAGCTGTTGATGATAAATTTGATCTTAGAAGTATAAACGATAAATATGGTTGCTTTGTTCTCACGTTAATAAAAAAAAAGAAAGATAAAAAGCAAAAAGGATGGGGTGGAACAGTACAGACAGTAGATAATCAGATAAGAGAGTTACAGAGAGATAAGAGATATACAATAAATTTCTTTTTCGCCCTCACCTACGTGTTCTCTTTCTCACTTCCATGCACTGTGTATAATAGAAGGATTAGTTCTGAGAAACATGCATTATATATATATATATATATATATGTGTGTGTGTGTGTGTGTGTGTGTGTGTGTGTGTGTGTGTGTGTGTGTGTGTGTGTGTGTGTGTGTGTGTGTGTGTGAGGGGGAATGCCGTAGAGATTGAGAAAACTGAGGAGAACAGACACACACACTACTTTGTTTCATAGGGTTACAATAAGTTTTGCGATAAGGAAAAAAGGGGTGGAAGAAATAGTCAGCTGGATTGAATTTATTAGCATTTGGACGCAATATTACGTCCATGATTGTATAGGGGCTAAGTATATCTATTATTAAACGTCGGCAGTAAAAATGTTGGCACCAACCAGTAGATCAAAGAAAAACGCTATCCGAGTGGATCAAAAATACGGCTTCTCTAGAGCACACTCCACATGGAACAAGCTTTCCGACCACTCACACCTCGCTTCCGTTAGAAGATGTTCCTCTCACACTCTCCTAAGCGAAGACGAATTTAGGAAAGAGAGAAAATTCACAACTGGCCTTGCGGGAATCGAACGCACGTCCTCTCACTTGCCGGGCGAGCACTCAGTGATTGGGTTGATTCCCTACCAGGGCAGCTGAATTTTCTCTCTTTCCTAAATTCATCTTCGCAGCAGCCAGCTGTTAAAAACCTTCGGATGAAAAGCGGAGTGTTACGTCATCCTTTGACTCGTCTACTCTTTTCTGAACCGCTATCAGTTTTTTTTTCCACATATCGGAGCGACGTATCACTATGGCTGAATGAATGAACGCCAGAACTTCGCCACTGAACTTATCCCGTTGCCGAGATCTCTTCCAGCCCAGCTTCGTGGCAGAGTCCGGAACACTTTATTTTGTGTCAAAAAAAACCATAACACAAGATTTTTACAACATATTTTCCCCGGCAAATCGAGTACTGTCACGATTAAAAAATTTTGTGGTGATTACAGACGAGATGGGGTTGGGAGTTAGAGAGAAGTTTCTGGGTTTCGTCAAGACGGATGAATATACACATGTTAGGATGGAGGCATGTTTTAAAAACAATTGGAGGGGCCACATGCCATCTTATCTGTTATCTTACACTTGTCATATTATATACACAGGAAAAAAAACGAAATGAGAATCTTATTGTGAAATATAAAACATCTATAAAAAATGAATATATGTAAAATAAAACCTACATGAAATGGTTATTATGAAACCATTCGTGTCCCCGCTAGAAGAGCTGAATGGAGGATCGCTATGGCAGTGGACCCGGCTTTAGATGTAGTCCAAGCATATACAAAAGGTGCGCATACTGGCATTTGATAGTTTATTAGTAATTTTTTTAGTTTTAAGTAACACAAAAACCAAAGTAAACATTAATTTTTCACTGTTTGTGTCACAGTTTATTTCAAGTTTTTCGTGATGCAGCGCCATCTGTGAGTGAAATGTTTTACTATTTTTAATTGAAACCAAAAAAAACCGTTATGCCTAATCATAATTATTTTGGTGCAAATCACGCTTTTTTCTGTCAATCGATTGATTTTTATTTATTATATAAGGACTTTTCACATCCCCTATATTTTTATCAGTAACTTTATTGTTCCGAAAGTGTGAAGTCAGACAATACATACATAAAATAAAGTGCATTTCCCATGCTGTTCTGAAGAACCAACAGACGGACTTCAGTGTGATCAGCGAATCAACTCAATCTCTCTGTATTTCTTGAGTAAGGTAAGTATTTCATCATCAACCATAAGAAGCCGATTCTTCTCCTGCCATATCTGGTTTCAACGCTCGGTTCATGCGAAATGAGACAGTACGACTGAATACCTAACCATAAACTGTGATTTATCACTTTCCTTATCTCTATGCCACGCTGTTTCAAAGTCAACTCAGCTTCATATCTCCTGTTCAGAGAAACCAGGAATGTAAATTATGCTAGGTGGAAAAAACATTGTCAGCCATCCGAGCTATTTTTAGAATCAAAATGTCAGTGAATTTATTATATATTGTTGCATTTGTAAGTGACAGATGTATTACACATTTCCAGAGTGTTTATGAAATGTTATATGTATATGTGTATTTTCTCTTCTATTCTAGGAATGAATTGAACCACGTTCATGATTGCAATAACTGTAAACGTCCTTCAAGTACGCCGAGTTATACATGGAAAACAGATATAGGGTTTTAGGGGGGTCCAATTTTATATCGCCTACGTTCCTAATATCGCCTACCATGGTTTCTTGATTGATGTTGGTAGCTGGTGGCCACTACCGGAACTACGAAGCTTTCCTTTTCAGCTGTTGTTTGTGGAAACTAGACGCACCTGTGTTGGTTTTTCTTTTCTCTGGGAATGTTTCCTTATTTTCGTGTACGATGAGTTAATAAACCCGTTTTATTACTTTTCGTATAATCAATAAAGTTCAAGTGATAGCGTTATATCATTGAGGCAGTGATAGCGACCGTAACAGGCTACATTTTGATGTAGTTTGTTTCTTAGTTTGCGATTTAATTCCGAGGGTGGAGGCTGCCATGTTTGAGAGATAGGTTGTTCCCGATATCGCCCACATGAGTGTTCCCATTATCGCCGTAGGCGATATTACGAACACTTTCGGAGTAGGTTTTTTTTTCAGATGTCACATAGAAAGGCGTGGAACAAGACTAAAATGAAAGAAATGTAATAGCGGTAAAAAATAAAGAGATGGGAATACTGAAAGCATCGGAATCTTTTCAAGTTCCTGGATCTACATTAAAAGACTACGTCAAAAAACCTGAAGATGAACTTACTCGATGTCCCACTAGGACGAAGGCTTTTTTTATTTCCTTATGTAGAAGATCAATTTGTTTTTGTTGAGTATTATTTACAAATGGATAAAGCTTATTATGGATTTAGGGCAAAGGATGTAAAAAGGATGGAATTTTAACTTGCCATTAGAAATAATTTCCGCCACCCATTTTCTGAAGAAAAAAGTTCAGGTATATAGGAAATGGCTCCCTCTTTTTTTCAACAGATACCCTAACTTGTCTCTGGAAAAGAAAAAAAAAAGGAAAAGCACTATCACTTGAAAGTTTGTCAACTTCTGGCAAGACACTGGCAAAAAACATCAGGCAAAGCTGTAAAGGAACCAGTTCCGAAAGAACGCAAATCGGAAAAACGGAAGGAAGAAGGATCTCTTCAGAAGATGAAGAACCTTCATATGTGTCAACTCACGACAACGACAGCAGTTGCGGCGAAGAAGATAATGATGCCCAATTTCTCAATTTGTGGAGGACTTTACTCAAATGATTGTCATGGACAAACATGGTTAATATGTAACAAATGGTCCCACGAAAAATGCGATAAGAGGAAAGTAAAGAAAAAAACCGTTATGTTTGTGTAGAATGCTCCTAAGATGTGAGTGTGTGTGTGTGTGTTTATGTTGTATTTAGGAAAAGTGTTAAAAGGACACGTTAGTTATCTTTCTAAAAGTACAAAAAAAACTGTCTTGTACTACTTTCGATTTTATTGTGTCTTAGTTTTCAGGTTTAAATAAAGAAAGTATAATCATAACATAAATTAAACTTTATTTCAACCCATTTTAGACGTAAACGATATTAGGAACATATAGTGGGCGATATAATATAGAATTCAATATGTTTACATTGGATGAACGCAGGTGTCGAGGAGATAGGATCGAAGTGTTCAAAATTTTCAATGGGATGGATAGGATGGACCATGAACTTTTAGTACACCGCCAATCAACTGCTTTTACAAGGGGACACCAGTATCGATTGGTGAGGGACAATGCAAGGTTATGGTGTCACAGGGAATTTTTCTCTAATAGGGTTGTTAATAAATGGAACAGCTTACCTCCGGAGGTAGTAAATTGTAATACAATTGACACGTTTAAAACGAAATGCGATAAACATGTTGGGGTACATCGAGAAGCTATCCATACTTAGTATAAGACAACCATAAGTATTCTTTATGGGCATTGTATAGTAATTTATCATGTGTGTATATTGATTATAATTTTTGTTAATTGCATTTTTAATTGGGTTGCTGTATTTTTGAAATATATGACATCCATATTTTTATGGGCATCTTTTTATCAGTCACCTCGTTGGACATTTTGCCTGTTGTGGTATTGTATTTGTATTTGTATATTCAGAACAATTTTTTAATAGGAAAAATTCAGAGGTCACAAAATTTTTCTTTTTCGCGGTGTGTTAAAATTATCTGTTATAAGTTGTCATTCAGTTTATTCTTAGATAACTCTAGACCAGTGATTCCCGACGTGGACGTTAACACCCCTTTTGGGACAATGGAAATTTCCAGGGGGCTGCAGAAGCTACGGGTATAATATAGGATCTTATAGGTGAGATTGCGTTGCGGGACGATGGGAAAAAAAATTTCTGAAGAAGGGGACAAAAAAGGTTGGAAAACTATGGTCTAGACCAGTGGTTCTCAACCGGTGTTCCGCGGAGCCCTTGGGGCTCCTTGTGCACTCTCCAGGGTATCCGCGGCCGCTCGAATAAAATTAAAGAAACAGTAAAATTTTAAAAAATTGATTATAAATATTTTTAAACAGTAAAAATAAATCAGTAACTTTGATGTATAATTAAAAAATGAACCTACGGGGCTCCGCCATAGAATTCTTTTACTAAAGAGGGCTCCGCGATTCAAAAAAGATTGAGAACCGCTGGTCTAGGCAATAGAATAAAACAATTTTTAAACAAATTGCACATGAATTAGTCCTGTGATTAAAATGATGGCTTAAGTGGGCGATATTTGGCCCCTACCCTATATGTTACTGCCAAAGCCCAAAGTGCAGCCAACTCATGAAATGTCCGAGAGTTTTGGCGAAAGTCCGATTTGCCGAAATGATTCGGGCTTTGGCCAGCCAAAACGCCGACGTGGCTGGAAAATGACGATTGATCTAACGAAGTAGCTGTGATCGCTGGCCAATGTTCCCTGTGCTGATGTAAGACAGTCCGGTAAGCTCCAAATTCATTTTTTTCATCGCTAACGTGTGATACATGGCTACCCTGTGACAAGAAAAAAAAGGATTATATGAGAGAGAGAGAAAACTGTAAAATTATATAGAGGCATATAGTTTTTTCTGTCAAATTTTTAAGAAAAAATAATGCTACATCGTGACTGCGATATGATGGGTTGCCATAGCTAACGTGGACATAACTATCACGAAAAACTAAGTCATGACCCTGAATCCTGAATCATCCTTTTTTTCGGACTTTGGCCAGGTATATCCAGCCACTTCGCTGGACATCGAACTGGTCGATTTCGTTCTTTTGCAGTAACCTATATAAATTTCAATAGTCTTTTGTCATAATTTGTACAATTTTTTTACCATAAGTAACTTACATCATGGAATATTTCTGTAATTTAAAAATAATGATCTTACAATTAAAAACTTCTTCCTGTATTGATTGGCTTTATTAAAGGGGTTGATGCATGAACAATATTTTTCAAGCATTTTTGCAGAAAAAAAAAGAGAATGGGAAGTGTCTGACACAGCCGCAGTTATTTTCGTGGCGTCAATCGTGTATAGTATAAATATTGAAATAAAATAAATTTTTTTCGTGCTATAAAATGCTGTTATGAGATCTTAGCTTATATTTAAGTACGTCAGAAATGTAAAAAAAAAATTTTTAATCCACATCCATACTTGACGCAAGCTCGTCAAATGCTGCCTTCGTTGTTCGAATGAGCTTACGGGCCTTAAGTACAGGGCGTCAATAATTAAAAGTCCGTATTTTAAAGTAATTTGAAAAGAAAAGTGTGAAATTTTGTTTAGAACTTCATGAAGAAATGGGAATTTGTTTCAGGGGAAAAAATTAGTTGCACATGTCTCCACCAGGAGTTTTATTAAGAAATGACGCATTAAGGCAAACGTTTACAATTCTAACAATTGTTAAATACTTTTACAATTGTTACTGCAACAAAACATGTTCCACATGATGGCCATCATTTTCGGATACCATGTGAAATCGCAAGATGACATTTTCCACAACTCACCGAAGTGTGTGCGAGGAAATGTTCAGCACGTGGCGTGAAATGCTGCTGCCTTTATGGTTAGGTAAACTTCTTAGATTGTCATGACTTAACAGACTTTTCAAATGCCCCCAAAGACAAAAATCGCATGAATTAAGGTCCGGGGGATCGGGGAGGCCATAGATTAGTTAAGTGCCGGCTGATGACACGTTCTTCTATAAAATGTGTTTCAAGAACATTCTTAACACACACTGCAATGTGTGGAGGAGCTTTGTCTTGCATAAAGATTGTGTCTGCAAGGCAGTGACGGGCTTGCAGAGCAGAAACAATGTTGTTCTGTAACAGCAATGCATATCGCTTCCCTGTGACCGCACACGTCACTGGACCTGTAGAACGTAACTTCTCGTAGAAATGAGGACCGAATATAAATGATGCAGTAAATCCACACCATACCGTCACTTCTGGTGAACGCAACAGAATCTCTAAGTTAGCGTGCGGATTTTCTGGTTCCCAAATTCGGCAGTTGTAGGTATTAACTGCACCATCCAAGTGAAAATGCGCTTCGTCTGTCCAGAGGATATGCCAAGGCAATTCTGAATCGGACTCAACGAGAGCTAGAAACTGCAGTGAGAACCGGAGTCGAGCGTCATAATCATATGGAAGCAACCGCTTCACAGGTGAAAGTTTGTACGGATGATATCGGAGGATCTACATGTCTTATGGACACTTGAACGTGGCCTATCCAATGCCTGTGCTACACGCCTGACACTGCCACGTGAATTTGAAGCTCTGTCCTCTTCCACCTGAAGCCAAACCTCCTGTACTGCGTCTATAGATACGGATTTTCTTCCTCTTCCAGGACGAACAGCCAATGATCCTGTGGTTTCAAATTTCGTTATCATACTCCGAAGGTTTTTAACATTCATTGGACCTTTTCGAATCCTCTTCCAAGTCCGATACTTCCGTAGAGCAGTTACTGTGGAATTGCTGTTTTGGTAAAACAATTTGACCAAGAAAGCGCGATCTCGTAAACTTATCGTCATTATGAGCAGGAAACACATTGAGAAACAAGATCTCCGCGAATGTTTCTAGGTTTTATAACAGCTGCTGCATGACATCACATAAATTTACATGTTCACTACAGGTATTCAAAGTTAAATGCCCTCTGGTGGCGACATATTTTGACTAATATTTTCTCCTCTGAAACAAATTTCCCTCACTTCATGAAGTCCCCCACAAAATTTCTCACTTTTCTGATGACTTGTTTCGCCTGTAGGCTACTTTAAAATAGGGTCTTTTAATTATGGACACCCTGTACCTTGGCTACAAATTATTGTCGAACCTTTGATTCTAGAGGCTTACTTCCAATTCGAAAAATTATGAAATAACGAGTATATTTCAGAAACGTCATTCATATTGACAGGGTTGCATAGTTATTAAAATGGAAATTAATTGGTTTTTTTATTTCGTCACCCTGTCCAAAAAAACCCCAATTAGAGAGAGAAAATTGTTGTCCCGTCTGTCCCGAGGATAACAGAAAAACTCATGTTACCAAGTGCGATATTCGTTGAGGTGTTTGAATTCAAAAATCGCTGAAAAAATGAGGGAAAGAACCGCATAATCTAACGGTTAAGCTCATTATTCTGTTATTTTCGCTTTTGAGTGATATTTTAAATTAAAAAATATTTCAGCGAATATTGCACTTAAAAATGTGGAACATCTTTGTTCATCTTTGAACATCGCGACGTTTCAACAAAATCGGGAAATTTTGTTAATAAAGAAAGAAAAGTTCACAGCCTCTCGTATCCTTTGAGTTTTTAAATTACAGACTCAAGTCAGTAAGTAGCAGTAACACACACAGTTTTCTTCAAAACTAGTTTTTGTTCACTCCGATCGGAGAATTAAATTAGTTTCTGAGATATGGACTCGCGTCGATTCCGGAAAGTCGAAAGTTAGAGGCTCCCTTCGCATGCACGCAGCTTGTGACGTCCGGCTGCCACGAATATTGGCATGGTACTGGCACAAATTTTTAATCTTCTTCATTAAAAGGAGACCAAGATCGTGGCACTATGTTTATTTTTTGCCGACTTGTTGAATCTTAAAATTACTTCGACAGAAACTGTCACTCATTTGGGGGACAATTGCCTCTTCACACCCGGCATCGATTTTAAAGACGTTTTCACGTCAAAATCATTTTCATCAATCACCTTGCGAAATTTTTTATTGACTATAGGCACTCATTTTTTATCTTAAATTCTCGGGCTCTTCTATATAATCAATAATCAAACGAGAGTTTCCTTGTTTCATTTTTATTGCTTCTTCAATATTAATTTCAATGCAATTCTTTTTTTTCAAGAATTACCAAAATTTGTAGATATTTCATCCCATTAAATTGCTCGAAATCGTTAAAATCAAAAATTGTCCGGTTAAAGCATGTTATACTACTGACTCGTAAAGCATGCAAAGTTCCAAGACATTTAAGCGAATATTTTTTGAAAAATGTTCCTTATCTAACATAAAAAAACATAGTTTTGACAAAAAAAACATTTTAATGGAAATCCTGCATGTAATTAATGCATACCTGAACCATGTATGGAAAAATATATTAAAAATACAGTGCTTCGATGAAATGAAAATCATTTAAATGTGTAGAAAAATTTAAATTTTCAATCTATTTAGAGAAATTCAAAAGTACTAAAAATATAAAAAATATATAAAATGAGATTTTTGTATGACTTTCATGCACACATCCTCTGAAAAATTAACTTGACCTATTGAATACGAGAGTATTTCTATTTGAGAGCCTGGTGGTTTTAGCACTAGTCGGTGATTGAACTTTGCCAGGTTCAAATAACGGGTCTAGCATATATGTTTCAACCTCAATATGTTTAGTTGAGCTCCAAGTCGTGGGTCTCGTTTGTTTATCCCGTCAATGCATCACAATCACCATGTTCCGACAAAATGATTAATGCAAAATGATCAATACACCAAGACACTTAACCATTTCTTCTCTTAAAGTCTTAAAATAAAGACAATAAATGATGCAGATATATAATGCTTATCTTGTTTTCATTCTTTTCACATCCTAATTATCTCCTATATATCTGTAAAGACGTACGTCTGATGACATTCTCATTTAAAGTGGAAATGGTTACTTACACACATTATCGTCTTTTTTTTTCGTTGTGTTGTATTTATCAATCGGATGATCAGAATTAATTAAATAAATGTAGTCATCCAAAGTTCAGAGCTTAAAATTGTATTCGATGAACCCGAACAAAAATGTGTAACGAAGTTTCAATTTTTATCGTTGTCCCGTTTCCATTCTTCACGCATAATTACAGTTTTATTAAACAACTGCAAAGTAATTTTCACTCAATTTAGGCATCGTCTCGTCAAGACCTCGAAACGAACTAAGACTCCGGCAAATTTCATTCACGGCCAAGCAATTATAAAAATTTCATCGAGCCGCACCTCACACATAATAGTACCGATTTAATGATCAAGCAAATTTACATTCGTCAAGGAATTAAGGAAAATTACCCATTTTTTCATTCGATTACTTTTTTTTTGCACTCGGCCATAGATAAATATATTTATCTTTTGATCATCGTAGCTAAGAATTTCCCATTAAATATTCATCTCGGTTTTGGGTCTACTTAATTTAACGCTTGGCTTAGTTGTTCTCGGTATTTCGGAAATTTGTTGTTACACAGCTCTGAGAAACGAAGTTGCCAGATCGGATGAGGTAGCGATATTTTAAAGTTCTCGTTCATGGTGCCTTCATTTTGTCTTCAACCTTTCTTGAAAGACTAGAATTTTGCTTGTTCTACTATTTTCGATTTTTCATATTACTTTCTTCTTTTTACATGCTTAATTTATTAGTGAATAACAATGAGATAGGTAAGAAAAAAATTCTTGACACTAACGAGAAGTTAGAAAAACTGCAAATTTGGTACATAAATATCAATACATGCATTTTCTTCATTTTTCACTCCCTTGGATATGTTCTTTAACGATTTTAGACTCGAACTGGCTCCTTTTTTTTTTTAAATCAATGTAATGAATTCATAGGCATAGTAATATTTATTAAAGTTCAATTTCTTGGCTGGAATGAATGCGACTAGTGTTTCATGAATTTTTTTAAGGTACTCTATTGATTTGTATGTAAAAAATGAAAAGATAAACATATCTGCACAGAAACATGTTTAAAAGTATCGTTTCATATTTCTTAAGTACAAACTCAATTATTGTTTACTGCTAACTCGCTTATATCAGTTCATTTCGTATAGGTTCCTAGTTCTTAGAATCAAATTTCACATTTTGTTATCGGTGAATTTTATAGCGATATCAAATTGTCGTACAGTATAATAGATTTTTAACTCAGTAACAAAAACCAATCGCCTTAACTCTGAACTGGAATGATAAAGATAAAATTTTAAAGTAGTTTAGGTTTAAAAGATGTGATTATTCCAGTTTTTATACCGAATTCTGACTGTAAATTTTGAACTAAAAATGACGGCGAATAAATCGTTAAAATCAAAAAGAAAGTGCAGAAAAAATTGAAAAAATTTATAATACGTTTATTTTGTTTGTGTACTCGAAAATCAATATAAAAATGTACTCTTTGTAACACAGCAAATGAAAGATTTTTATTTGTTTACTTTTTCGTGGAATAAGAGATACGGAGTGCATAAGAGTCTACTTCATTTGTCATATTTAATTGAAAGAGATTTAAAGCTGCAAGAACTGAAAAAGTAAGCCGAGGTTATTAAATTAAGTGCTAATTCTACCTTTTAAAAGACTACCTGACAAATGGCATGTGACCGCTGGAACGAAAATGGGTAAACAAGAAAGAAATTGTCAAGTGTGAAAACTGACAAACTTTTTATTCGAAGTAGAAAGTTACGAACCCATTTCAGCATACTTATTTAAATTTAAAAAAAATAGGTTTCGATCGTTGGAAGCAAAGAACACAATTCTACAAGAGGATTACTTCATATTTGCATTTTTCATTGCGTTTAAAAGCAAACTACCACGTAGCTCTTATGTAATTATGTCAGAATGAGGATGATTAATTATAATTAACAACATTCTTCGCGTGATAAAACAAGAAATGTGTCTGTTTCATGCGTTTGAGGCTTCTCTTCTCATAGCATAGCGTGCAAATATTTTATCTTCACCGCCACGAGAAAAGAGGTGAAACTATTCTTCATCAAATTTATTGATCCGAAATTCTCTGGAAGAAAGCAGGTTACTGTTAAAAGAAGTAACTGAAAAGGAAGCATCTGAAATCAGAATACAAGCTATTTTATGACTCTCTCATTAAAACAGTCCGAATGAGCTTCTTCATGGCACGAAAGATAGATGGAGGGACTTGGACTGAGAAGCAAAAGCTATTGATTCGTAGCTGTGTGTTCTGCTCAATCCAATTAAGCAATGAACCAATTAAAACTTGCGTCGTTCCTTCATAATTAATCAACCTATCCTTCACGACTGATAAGAATTAAAAGTACGATGAAGAAAATAAACTGTAAAATTAATAGTTGGCCGTAGTTTAGCATTTGGTTTGGTACTTTTTTTTCATACAATTTGTACATCTCACGAATGTCAGAAAAATAAATATATTCAAATTAACACTATCTCAAAACTCAACCAACAGTACAAACAAATCTTTCACAATTTTTTAAAATAAATATATATAACCGATTATACTGTTTGTGTCAGACATTCAAAATTGATGCTGTCATTTAAAATAAGAAAATGGTGCATATATTTTCTCTACAAGTCTACAAATAATATGTCATAAGGCCTACTACGTAAAATTCACTTTATGGATTTCAACATTTTTTTTTAATTCAGTGACAGTTTTAGACTTTTCGTAATGAATAATTATTTTATCTATTTTAAACTACCCCCATTCAGTTTTCATTAAAAACTATTGTCTCATACATATCCAAATTATCTGAAAATGAAATAGTTCACTCGTAGTAATCGATCCACAATATATAGAGAAGTACAGACTATTGCAAAACAGTGAAGTACAGTCTAGAAAAATATAGTACAATATAGTACAACATGTGCTGTGTCATCTGCATATTATGTGACGTTCATATCAAAATAGAATAATATTTAGCTTTGCTTGTAATTTTTTGTTTTTTGTTTCTTACTGAACTGAAGTTACCGTATTTTAATAGTATTACAATTGAATAAAATTTATGAAATCATGCCATGAATATTGTTATTGCATGGTGTCCTAATGGGTATGCAGCGGCAGATTTCTACTGATTCTGATAGTCATCACCGAGACGTTCTCGTCTCAATGTTCTCTTCAGGAATCCGCTGTGTACCACTTGGGGCAACCTGCAATTGTGAAATGAATAACAAATATGTTATGTATTTTAAACAAAATAATTTTAATCTATTTTTGACATGATATCGGTACAACACATGTGAGCACAGTCCCCTTAACATTATTCAAAATGCTCTTCAGTGCTCCTTGCAAAGTCTACCGATATTTTTGGCCTCTTATGATCTAAAGAGCGTCAATATTGACATAACGTTTCCGCAGGTCTGTACTCGAGCTTAGCCCATGGTTTGTAGGCTAATGGAATGAGGTCTCACAACTGTTTGGAGGGAACTGGAGAGACGAAATCTCAAATATTGAATTGAAACTGCTACTCTGTATTATTTACTTTGTGCTCAAGTACCTAATGCTGTTAGAAAGCTCCATTTCTAGTTTTCACGAAAATAGTAAAAACGTCGACCAGGGTCTACAAAAGAGTTGTACCGCAATCCATTGTGAAAAATATGAGCAACAGACAGTTAAAAATTAAACATGAAACTTTCAGCACTTACACACAAAGTCAAGAACATACATGAATAGCTTCAGATCAATGTATTTAACTTGTGTTAGCCTCTCCAGCTACCTTTCAGTGGTCTAGACCTCAATCATTTTGACTACAAACTGTGAGCTATACTTGAATGAAAGTGTCACACCAGTATCGACAAATCGAAGTATCTCTGGATCCATGTGGATAAACGTTTTCCACTATAAACATCGCATAATTTAGGCCTTGCTCAATTTAAGAGTCAGGTGATATAAACATGCATATGAAATTATGCTTATAGGTATCATCAGTAAATAAAGGTTAAAAAAATATTTATACTATAACATTTTGTGGGCGAGAATAAATTAATACATCCCAAAAGTGTATTTTAGCTTACATGTATCTAGTTCATCATGCAATATTGAAAACACATTAATACATTAACATCACAAAGATCTTACAGCCTTTGTGGAAACTGGTAAAGGTAATTTTTTATAAAATAGTCAGTGGAATGTACCAACATCATGTCAAAAACAGACTGAAATATCTTTGCAAATTCACTAAAAATCCGTTATACGAGTACGGCATATAATGAGAAATCTCGCCATTACGATTTATTCGCAAGTGATTGTCATAGAGCAAATGTTGAAGTCACAAAAATATTCGCTTATAGCGAGTTATTCATTAATGAAAATCAGAACACATTCTCTAGAAGAATGCTTTTCGACAACAGAAATTCTCGAGAAGAGTGTTTTCCTTTCCCTTTCTTTGAGAATTAAACCTAAAATGAACTGGAAAGAGTGGCATTTTATTTATATTTCTTCACCCTATTCATAAGTGTTTACATTCGGGGATATCAGTAACTCCCCGTATAGATAAGAAGACCACATTCTCTATCTTATCTCCTTGTTATCTATATAGGAGGTGGAAAAACTTGAATCATTTTTTACTGTAAATGTGTTGGTTGTGCAGATGAGGCACGACCTCTGCTTTTGACCATGGAGGTATTATGTACAGTAATCTCCAACTTATAAGAATGCTTTGTGCACTCCCAGCTACTGATATACATAACCGTAATGCTATTCACTTATACGCCTCTCTCATTTATGCGTCTCTTTTTGTTTCATCTTCCTTCGCACCGACAACGCACGAATGAGAAAGAGATCACTGACTACATTCAACCTACATGATTTTGACATCGTTATTTCCCTTGAAAAATTCCCCCCCCCCTCCGTCTTGGAATCTTCCAAAACTGGATACAGGGCAAACAGGTCTTAATTATTTTCTCTCAAATGTTACAGTGCAATGGAAATTTTTATAGTGCATAGAACGCACCAGTTACAGACACTGTTGGATTCCCCGAAGTACAGAATTTTGTTACACGGTAATGTACAATCAGCATTGTGTATGCATAAGCCGTTAAATCTAAAAGCATATTTCAACAAAAATAGTTCAAAATAAAAGGTGAATTTATATACTTTGTTTTACTCTCCCCCTTCCATATGTTTCTACAGTACAAAAATCTAAAATTCATTCATAATGAGAAGTCCGTTAAAACGAAAAATTTCCCTCTGATTGTGAACTACCGTTATAACGGACTTTTACTGTACATTTTTAACTTGTTTTTCAAATAGCAACAGTATTTATGACACTTGAAAGCATCCATTATGTTCTCAAAAGATAGAGTGCAATAGAACAGGTCAGTGACCAACCGAAAGAGTAAGTCGCTGAAAAAGGGAGTTGCCGAAAAATTGAGGAAAAAACGTTAAACCTGAGAAATATGGAAGGCTAGCTGTTACCCGCGGCTTCGCTCGCGTGAATTTGGCAATCCCAAAATTCTTCTTTGAGACCCCTTTAGGGAGTGAATTTTGAGAAATTCCTTCTGCAAGAAATCCCTTCTTTGCATCATAAAATGAAGATAATGACCAAATTTCAAATTTATACTTTCAGCGGTTTTCAGTCGGCATGATTTCTCTACATAGCATTTCAACCCCCCTTATGACGCCCTTAAGGTTCGAATTTTGAAAAACCTTCTTAAAGTGAGTCTTTATGTCATGAAATAAAACTACTGACGAAATTTCATAAATATAGCTTCACTGGTTTCGGTTAGGCGTGATTTCTCTATGTAACCATTGAACCCTCTTATGACCCCAATCAGGGGAGTCAAATTTTGTAAAACCCTTTCTGAGTCGGTCTTTACGTCATGAAATAAAACTCTGACCAAATTTCATATTCATAACTCCAGTGGTTTCGGCTCGGCGATGATGAATCAGTCAGTCAGGAAATGTCATTTTATATATGTATATATATATTTCTAACCGCTGCCTTAGACCATGAAACCGCTTGTAAGTCATTGTGTATTTATGCGTTTGCTCACGGGCTTCGGCCTCAAGCAGAAATAAATAAATTCCATTCTATAAGAACAACATGAGGCACGCGGCTTCTACACACAGACGCAATCGCAAAAACTTTTGTATCATTTGCATTTTTACGGATTTTATATTCGTTCACGCACTTGAAGTCTCAGTTCTCTAAATTTAACATTTCTATTTGACATTGAATTGTATTTTTAGGAAGTTGTTATCGGCTGTGATTAACAAGTGTCCTAGGTTTCGTTGAAAGCTTTAACCTTTGAATACCGGATCTGTTTTGACTGGTTGTTTGCTCAGCATCGCTTTATTCAATTTCTCCTTCTTTCGTGTTTCTCTCTCATACACCACTCACTCACTCGCTCTCTTTCGGGTTTTCTTTCAATTCATTTTTCCAGTTTACTCAGGGAAATTAAATTAAATCAGACATGAGGTTCTGAAAGTACAAAAAATAAAAAGTCTCCGCGAATAAATTGTTCGGAAATGTTCAGTTGTGTGGTAAAAAAAAGAAGAAGAAAGAAAAGAAGACAGGAGCGGAAGAAAATTTTTATTCGCTTTCACTACTCTTAGCGTCAAACAAAATCACTCGAATATGTCTTCTTCTTGCAATTTTAAAAGCCAAACAGTACCGGAGAAGAACATCTTACGTTAAGGCGTTTTCTTAATCCTGTTCCCCGCATTAGCAACTGACTTCTGTGCGCAAATGTGGCACTTTCCAAGAGCGTTACGGCTCCAACGGCTGCCCGCCAAAATCTGATTATTGCAGATTTTTTTTGTTCTCTTTTTTTTATTTTTTTTTTGTTTTGTTTCCCCTCGTTTTTCGAAACTTTGTGGAATCGTTCTTTCCTGTCTTTTCGACGCATACATTTTTGTTTTTATCATCACAAAACCATAACTCGCAGCTCTATTGTCAGCGAAATTTTGTCACATTTGTTCCTAGAAAATGGCATTTATGTTGTTTCACAGCCATTCGTTCTGTTCGTTCACAGCGAAAACTATTTTACTTTATCATGGGTATACTATTTATACGATAATTTTAATCGAATTTAGCATCTTGAAAGCGCGTGTCGTTAAATTCTAAGCATAATTTCCGGGGATGGTGGCATTCAAAAAGCCACGAAATTATGTCGTTAAATACCGAGGTTGTGGTATTTACGAAACTCGTTTGGAATTCACTATCGTATGCTATCGTGTAGTGGTTATCACTCTCATATAAATATTGCAGGCATAAATCATTAAATAAATCAGTTTCCACAACACTCAGCAGATGGTCTTCGTATACAGTAAAAACACAAAAAAAATCATGATAAAAAGGACAAATACGATTTATTGACCTTGAAGTGTTCTTCGAAATAGATTGAACGGAATTTGTGAAGTCGTTTGAAGCAAAAGACAAAGAATACAAGGAATAAACTGAATGGACAATCCCGATCCAAAGTGACCTGCTATTTTGGATACCAGAAAAAAAAAAAAGAAAATGAAAACCAATCATTCTGTATCATATAGAAATCCTGCCAATGTTGCTATGCATAATGGATCGAAACTGAACATTGAGTGGCAATCATGCAACAAATCCTGTTTTAAATGCCATAGTTGTCAATAAAAAATACAGGCAGTATTTCGTTAACCTTCCGAGAATTTTTTTTGTAATAAACAAAGATATCTAAAAAACTATCATCTCATCTGAAATCGTGGCATTTCCATCGATGTTGTCGTTGATTTCCATCATTAATACACAGTCAACCCCCGTTGTAACGCCACCATTCGTTCCAAAGGATTTTGGCGCTATAACGAGTTTAGCATTATATCGAGTTATGCTCGGAATAGCGTTTCAGAGAAGCTCCATTACATAAATTCACACGTTTATTATGAACTACTGTATCTCAGTGTCTTATTAGTGTGACTTCATAAACAAGTAAACAAAATAACTTATTTTATGCGCATTCAATTTTAAGTTGAGAAAATTCGTAACATTTTAAACACTATGCAATTACTTAAATATTTGTTGATAAAAATCCTAACATTAAAAAACATTTAACATTTAAAAAAAATTTTACTTTGAAATTATTTTAATTCCGTGTGAATTTAGTGACGCATTTTATAAGTACAGAAACAAAAGGAAATAATGGGGGGCATTGCTTCCGTATTGATTTCATAATCCAAACTTCCCATTTTTCAGACATTGAAAGAACAACTTTCGACAATGATCGAGAGAGATGATTTCTTAATGATTACCCTACGAAATGTAATGACCGGAGAATGAGAAACATGCACTGTTGATAAACCTATCTTGGCAACGTTGAACGAACTGCAGTATATTCATTGTACACTTTCGTTATCAATAAATCAGTTTCTTTGAATAGGTTGGTTGTTTTACTTTAAGGACCCTGTACATGTTCAGATATTCATGAGAAATGTGCTTTACAGACCTCCTGACCACACTATTCTTTATTCTTTGTAAATCATTTGCTCTAAACTGTTGTCATGTTGACTAATAATAACCGTGGAGTGAAAAGAAAAAATTTTCAATTTTTTTCGAAAAAAGAAAAACGATGGAAGAAAAAAAAATGTGCAAATTTTCGCCGAAAAATTGAGGAAAAAACGTTAAACCTGAGAAATATGGAAAGCTAGCTGTTACCCGCTGTGCTCGCGTGAATTTGGCAATCCCAAAATTCTTCTTTGAGACGAGGGAGTGAATTTTGAGAAATTCCTTCTGCAAGAAATCCCTTCTTTGCATCATAAAATGAAGATAATGACCAAATTTCAAATTTATACTTTCAGCGGTTTTCAGTCGGTATGATTTCTCTACATAGCATTTCAACCCCCCTTATGACGCCCTTAAGGTTCGAATTTTGAAAAACCTTCTTAAAGTGAGTCTTTATGTCATGAAATAAAACTACTGACGAAATTTCATAAATATAGCTTCACTGGTTTCGGTTAGGCGTGATTGCTCTATGTAACCATTGAACCCTCTTATGACCCCAATCAGGGGAGTCAAATTTTGTAAAACCCTTTCTGAGTCGGTCTTTACGTCATGAAATAAAACTCTGACCAAATTTCATATTCATAACTCCAGTGGTTTCGGCTCGGCGATGATGAATCAGTCAGTCAGGAAATGTCATTTTATAGTCAACAGTAGTTGGTGTTATAACGAGTAGGCGCTAAAGCGAGTTTTTATATTATAAACCCTATATAGAAGATTTGTTCGCTGAAAATTTGTGGTGCTAAGCGGGGTTGATGCTATAACGGGTTCGACTGTGGTTTTCTATGGGAATCTACCAGGGCTACCATTTATTGATATTATAGCATATGTTTCGCATCGACCGAGGTTGTAATAACCAATTTTTACTGTGAATGCTTGCACTCCTGTTAAATCCTTCGTTTTCATTGAAGAAGGTTGTAAATGCATTCAATTATTCTTCTTCATACCCACGTATACACTTAGTGTCCAAAATACCTCATTATTACTTCGATCGGGACGTATGGTGACAAGATTGTCAAGTAATTACAAATAAAAAGCATTCTCGGCCTTACGAGAACTCGTTATCAATACGATTTTCCTGAACATGAGTGAAACGAGATATACTGTATATAAACAAGTCTGAATCAGGCACGATCATGGAGCAAAAGCGAGCTGTTTAAGCCTTTCTGAAATTACTAATAATTTAGACTTGTCATGTGCAAACGTACCTGTCTAGAGAATGGCAATCGAGAAAAAAAATTTTTGGCCAATCACTATTACTGAACCGGGCGTGTACCCCTCGTACACATTCCTCTGCGTAATTTCTAACGAATCGGTACATGCGTGAGCCTAACGTATTTATGTTGTGTTGCTGTACTTGTTTCTTGTTCTTGCTAGTGCTGCCATCTGTCTTCTTTATTCTGAAGTGATGATGGTAAATGGCTTTCACCTAGTCAGCAGAACTGTAGTTTTAAAAATGCTTTTGAGAATGCAGTTCAGACGCAAAACGAGAACAACACGACAAATCGAAGCTCAGTGCATAAAGCAGGTGCATTACAAAGTACATATAACCGAGAGACAAGACAAACCTTTTATTTATCAAAAATATAGAAATATAATTATTACAAATATTAATTAGTTTTAACTAGGGCTGATCCAATTAATAGATTAATCGGGTCGGTCAGTCGATCAGTTGTTATCGCAATACATATATTACTGTATACATACATAACTGCGATTGCAATAACAATAGCAGTTAAAAATTTTAGTTGAGTTAATCGACTCGATCAACCCGATTAAAATTCCATAAAATTTGCGTAAGACGCTTGTAATTTAACTTGATTTTTTTAGCGAAAACCGACAGATGTCTCAAATTATGTACCTATGTATAGCATTTTGGATAAGTGACCATTTTTAAAATATTTTAATCAATACTTCGATCAAATTTTTTGGCATGAAGAAATACAATTTGATTCAACGTAAACTGATTATTTCAATTTCAAATTGAGTTTGAAGGAAGTTTTAGTAGAGAAGACCAAAATTTATTGTCTCCACTATGAACAGTAGTTTTTCGTATCTTTGGAAGAAAACGAAAAACTATACTTGGAAGCATCAGTTCCTCTTCTCACGAGTAACCTTTTGGGAGGAGTTTCTAGCAAAACAAGCAACAGTGTGATCGAAAGTAGCTTCGAAATCAGTGGTCAATCTAAAATAACCGAATTTTTAAAAACCAAGATCCAAATTAAGAAATTCCAGGTTTTAACAAAATATCTTCAGAGTATTAAATTGCTTCAAGTGAACGCCCCCCCCCCTCCCCAGTCCTAATTTTTAAATCTATTCTTATATCTATTGCATAATATTTGTGTATAAATATGTGCGTGAAATTAATAAATATATATTTCTGTAGTTTCAATTAATATTATATGGTTACGACGAAAAGTATTCGATTGAAATTCGATTAATCTTTTATATATATCGATTTAAAATTTTTGATTAACGAGTTGGAAATTTCAATTGATTCCCAACTCTAGTTTTAACAGAATTAGACCATCAAAGGTACCTTTGGTATCACTAAAACACTGCAAAGCGAAACTTCTGTAGGCCCAGGAGCATAAAAATTCTACATTTGAAAAGTAGTTGTTTCTAACAATTGTTCTAACAATTTTTGGCTGTTTTTCCATTATGTTGATGTCATCATTTGAATATTGTGCAAGAAGCACGAATTTTCAAAACCGTTCCACCCTATTGACAAGTCTTCAAAATGTCGGTAGTGAAATTAATATTTAGAAATTTAGATGGTTTTCCTGGACACCGTCTGGTCCATCAATAACACTGCAAATACGCGTCAACGCTGAGCATCCCTCAACAATGTTACTCTTTTGGTCGTGTTGAAACGACGAGCGTAAACCCAAAATTGTCATCTTTCATCAATTTCCACCATTGTGTGGAAAAGTTTCTGCAACGTCAAATTCCTACTCGCACGTTCATAAAACAAAACCATTAATAAATAATTAAACAGTAAAAGCAGTCTTGGTATTTGTTCGATGGATTAATTATAAACATAACTAAATACGTATCTGTAAAAACCGTTTTTTCTATTTGACGTGAATACGTCTTATAAATCATCTGATGATACTGGGAGCATTCGCAAAAAGTTGCGTGACGGAATTCTTTAAATGCTCTATCTCGGGAAGTACCCAACGCAAGTCAAAAGCAATGATGTCGTCAGATGCACATTGCAATTTTGACATCATTCCCGTTTCAATATCTTTTCCCGTCTGAGCACTATGCTCGCTGCCCCGATTCGTAACAAATTGTTTTACGCTATATCCCGAGCAGTTCACAAAGAAAATAGACGACATTGGTATCGTTTGTTAGCTATTCCAAAAACAAAGCCGATGATAATGGCATAATTTCATTATGTCAGTTCCTATCACGCGATTCAAGGCACAAAAAAATGTACTCACGTCAAAACTTGCTGCTGTGTCTATGGCACAGCCTTTTTTGTCTATATGTGACACAGCCTAACATTTTTTTTCTTTGTTTAAAATAATATATTTCATGACGTTATATAATACTCAAAATAAATAACAAGTAATGTAATAGCGCAGTCTAACGTGTATTTTTTTCTTCGAATTTTATATACATCGGGATCGCTTGTGAGAAAATATTTAGATTGCTTGAAAATAATTACAGTTCATTAATTTCCAAAGATGATGAAAAGAGGTTGTGGTGTTCTCTAAACTTTTAACACTGCCAACTGTCTATTCTTCAATGAGTAGAAAATCAATGCTTTCCCTATGTTTGTGCCTGAACTTTAGTGCTATTGAAAACGAACAAACGCTCAAAGAGAAGATGTACAAGTCTTTCACCGATTTTCTCGGTTCCGAATCGTTATCATTAATTTTTGGTGATGGGCGTAGGTGGTAGTAGCACAGTAGTAGTAATAGTAGTAGTGGGGAGGAGATGGAGAAGTTTCCTTCAGTTATCGGGGTCTGGTAAAAAGCTTTCGCGGTAACTCGCTCGAGAAGCAGCAGCAGCAGTAGTAGAGTGGCAAAAGTGGAATGACATTCCATTTCAAGCGGACACATTGAGAATTCAGAGCCAGTATTGCCAAGTGTGGATGGAATTCCTCCCCTTTCCTCATCCTCCTACAAAGAGATTAATGATGCTGTGGTCGTGTTCTGGCATTCGCGATCTCTCAGCAGAGCTAGAGGAGGAAGTCGGCATCGAGAGCACCCTTTTTAATTTCACCGAATTTGGTGCTTAAAAGCAAAGTGGGGAAGAACAGAGTACAGGATAGATGATAGGCTAAAAAGAGAATGTATTCTCTCTCTATGTGTCCGCATCGATTTTATTTTATTGCTTCAATTTCATTTATGCTCCTCTTTGAGTGCTTGGGGATTATTTTGCCCTGCAGTTTCTGTTCAAGACGTACTTATTCATACATCCGACAGATATGTAGATAGGATTGCAATACATAGCGATTCGGATAAACTTCGTTCTTCGGTAAGAGAAAATAAAATATATATTATGTTTTCTCTTTATCTGCGACAATCATACGGATGCGCTGGTTAATGGCATTGTTTCTTCCAAGACATCGCTTCAGAAAGAATTTGTATTCAATAATACCAAAAGATTTTTCGAAATTCAAGTATTTGATAGAATATGTTAGTAGCGATGATTAAAACCAAGCGTTTACCTTAATATATAAAATACAGTGAAATAACCTCACTACAACGATACTCTGAGTAACGATAAGTTCCTCCACAACGATATTTTTTCAAATCTCCTTTGGCATTACCTATAGTCTAATGTTAAACTCTCGATACAACGATATCCTTTGCTACGATAAATCCCTCTATAACGATATTTTTTGGGAGATTGTGAAACTTCTACCACGATCATTTTTATATTTCACTCAAAATTACCGTCAACATATTTTTAAATTCCTCACCAGTTTTTGTTCTTTCTAGAATGTTTATAATAACATTTGTATTTTGCACTATGTACCGTCCGAAAATGTTAAAATTAAGTTTTCGTGAAACTTCTTTCGGTGTGGTACACAAAAGTGCTGCAAGAGAAGCTACTTTACAGGGTAAAACAACCAAATGAATTTTATTCATCAACTAATCAATTAAAATCTTTGCTGCCGAATTAATTCTTTTTAATGCATTTTATGGTGGTACTAACAACACCAATTCAGAAAAGATGCGAACAGCATAAATTTGACGGCGTCTGATGATAACGCTACCTCTCGATATATAACGGTAATCCCTCTACAACGATATTTTTTCTTGGTCCGCCGCAGAGTATCGTTGTATCGAGCTTTCACTGTATATTTTTACGTAAAACGAAATTTAATGAAAATAACAACCTTCGTTGATTTCTTTACTGGTTTAGCAGCTCTCAGCTTCCATGCTTTATTTTATTTCTTTGAAGTCTATTCAAAACTTTATTGAGCAAACAGTCGACACACAATAGAAGAAAAACAGACAAAACATAGACTTTTCAACCCAAAGGGATAAAATTATTCCATGAATCGTACACTGATGAATTCATTCATTCTATATATATGTTCACTGCTCAACACTGATTTTGTTCTCAGAGATATTTCAGTGATTTTTAGGCGCTGATTCCGAATCTGATATTGGCTTTGTCGGATTGGCTCAAGTTTTTTCAGATAAAGTGAAAAATAAATTTCAATAGTAATGCCATAAGCAGCACAATACAAATCACTCTGGAACTGTGCGTTACAAATAAATGCAGTAAATCATTGACAAAGATATTTCAGTGATTTTGGGACGCTGATTGGTTTTGTCTCATTAGCGCTAGTTTTTTCAGATAAAGTGAATATAGTGGCTTCAGACTACATTGAAAAAGTGAAGAATATGCATTATTTCAAAAACTAATTTTAACATTATTTCAAAACTAGCCCCCCCCCCTAATCCAGCAAAAGTAACACCTAGTTTTGAAATCAACAGCCCAAAAATGCCCTAAAACAGTTGAAACTTCCTTGAGAACACGACTTTTTTTGAGCAGTGGTATGCACAAATTCCTTGGCTACGTACAAAAGTATACTCTACAACGAAAGCTGCAGAATGTTAGTTTTATGTTAAATTATATTGTTTATTTGCAAAATAACATATTAATGCAGCGAAATTAGTAAATTTAACAAACAGGAAATGGAAACAGGATATCACACTAATATTCAAGTATCCTCTCAAGATTTCAGTTCTAAGCCATGGAAGAAATACTGTCATAGATTCAATTTTTTTCCCCGTTTACGTAACATTAAAAATAAAATCCTCAATAAAAATTTGTTTTCAAGCTCCAAATTGCAGATTTTTCTGCAGTTTATTTGACAGGAGCTCACTCGTGTCCGAAATTTCCATGAGAAATCCAAAAGAGCGGATTTGAATAAGCCTGCGATTCTTCGTAATGAAGTCAACAACAAAGATCCTGCGCAATTTCTCTTGGCCTTTGTCTGGAAGAGATTCCCAAATGCAAATTTTATTCAAAGGAAGATCCCGCTACTTTTCCTGTGTCAAAGATGAATTCTCAGTTGGGAGGCTTTAGCTATTCGTATTGGTATGCGTGCAAGAGCTCTAGTTGTTAAGGGAAGAAACAAATGGTGCGATTTTGCGAGCACAATCTTCCAACCAACAGCTACCAATGTAATCCTAACGTTTCCGTTTATTTCAGACGTTCTCATTTCTTGGAGCGAGAGTAAAATTTATATTTATGTATATTAAAAACAATGATTCTAGTTATCACATTTTATATTTGTCTGCTTACCTTCCATCGTGATAAGTTGTTTACTTATAGTATAGCAGAAAAAGACACAAATATATATATATATATATATATATATAAGAACTCAAATTATATTTCCATTAAATACAATATATAAAATTTACAAATACAAAATTTACGCTGCAACAGGCATTATGAGTATTGAGTAATAATCATCATTCATTATGGTCTTTGTTTTAAAACAGATTTCTATTGATTATATTGTTTTCACGAATTTAATTTTGATCAAAATCATGGTACCGTAAACTGGGGTTACTTGAACACAACACAAAAAAAAATGGTTTTAATTACTCCTGGGTCCGCTGTTATACAAATATAGACATGATTCCATATCTCTTCAACAGGTAGCATCACTAGCAAGTGCCGAGATACTAAACTACGCGTTCCCGCTCTTCCCGCTTTTTTTAGTTCAGGTTATGTTGCTTTGAGCAAAAAACATGAATTTTTGTGACCTGATTACTTTCAGCTTCACTTTTTTTACACGCTGCAGTCACACGCAAGATAATCAGAAATTTACTTTCCATATACAGTCCTTAAGAATATAACAATAGTTTCAACTAGACAGAGAGAATCGCTTAACACAGTGAAATATATAAGTAATGAACAGTGTGCTGATAAACTAAAAATGGGGTTACTTGGACCCAGCCAGGAAATGGTTCCAAGTTACCCCTAGCTACTTGTTTAACTACGCTTTTTCAAATTTCACTGAAAAAATAATTGATATCATCACTTTTTGTCCAATTTTCTTTCATTAAATAGTTTAGCCACTATCCATGCGCATTTGCATATCCGAAACCACAAATGCCCCGAAATTACAAGAGGTTTCCTGGGGACAGAAAGTGTGCGGATTTTACAACTGAAAAATTAGAGGAATGTTTAAATGCCTTAAGGTCAGGAGAAATGTCTCTGAGAGACGCATCAGCCCACTTTAAAATAAATACGTCTACTATAGATATTGAAAAATGGTTTATTGAACATATCGTGGTCATCCAATCGTTTGTACTAGTGAAGAAGAGTCGACCTTTGCAGATAAAATGGAAACATTGTCCTTATTAGGACTAGTTAGAAAGATGTAAAGGAGTGACAAAAAATTTCATTCAACATCAAATAATTTAACGTATTTTCAAATTTAATATAAAATTACATAAAAATTCTTACAACTAAAATGTCTCTTTATCTCCAGATCCTAGGTCCTACTTTAGCTCACTATCTATTTAAATTGTTTATTTCCTTGGAAAATGTTCCTGGATCCAAGTTACCCAAACCCGGGGGTTACTTATTATGTGCATATAAAATTAAAATTGAAAAAAAAAAAACCTAGAATCCTAGAAAAATGTCATACAGTAGTAAAAATTAGATTATCAGCATAATTAATGTTTTTACGGCTATCCTTTGGTGAGAAATGTACAAAAATATTAACTTTTTGAGTTCAAGTAACCCAAACTTACGGTACAGGTTTGGCCTGTTTTCAATCTTTTTTGTGTCGTCTGGTTTTCTTTTTTTTGTCTTTTTTCTTTGTGATGTATATCTCACTTGTCTTGAATATATGTTTTATGTGTTGTGTTTTGTCAAAAAAAAAAATTAACGTATCGGTATAGCTTGGAAACAAAAAGTGTAAACCAAGTCCAACCATTCAAAAAATAGAAAATTCTTGTCATTCTCCAATTTGTGATAATGAAATACATAGTTTTTCTCGAATAAATTATGTCATTACAATCAACACGCACTATCTATCGCACAGTTTGTATTTCTCTTGTTCGTGTCCATTCCGTTATTTTCGAATAATTAAATATGAAATTCTAGGAATATCTGCAATATAACGTAAGGCGCTTTCTATATATATGAATACAGTATTCCAATGAATATCTCACATCAGAAGCAAAGCGTAATTATAGACTTAGTGGTTTGTCACGGCCGTGTTAGTGCTTATTTACTTATTCAATCATTCATGAGTTTGTTTTTCACTTATTGGACGCTGCTGCTTGTGTCACCGAAAGTATGAAATTCATTAAAGTATACACAACAAGCATCTGAAACATTTTCCCAGCGAGATCGTAAAGCAATGAAATAGAGCACGACTAGATAGTGTCGCCTTGTAAAAGGAAACTGACGAAATCACCTCGTTCGTTTTCAACGATATACTTTAGCTATTAATTAACTGGGAAGCTCGAGAACTATTGTTTCTACTTTCTGCTCCAAGTTGACATGGAACTTGAACGAGAATTTTGTTTCTTGTATTATTTTTTTCTTTTTGATGAGAAGAACATATGTATGTGTTCGACGACATCCGCGAAAGTAGTTCCTGATTATGATACACTCTTTCTCGAATTTCAGTTTCACTGGGCGAACTTTAATTAAAAGCGGGTTCGCATAAGAGGCTGATGTGTGCTGTTGTTGCTTTTGAAATTTGATAACTTAGGATTTTTATTCACAAAGGGATTTCATTGGTGTTTTTCTTTTGATTTCAATAACAAAACTACTCATATTTTTTTATACTGATGTATCTTTTGCATTATTATTATTGCTTCTTCGAACATTTTTGTATTTAGTTTCTTCAAATTGAGAAAGTTTTTGAAAACAAATTTAAATTTTCTTCCTCATTTCCATGTGCTATCAAAAACTTTTTCTACCCGTTTAATTTTCTTGTAGCTTTAGAAAGATAAATTCTACTGGAGTATAAACTCTGAGATACAGTAGAATGTATTATTTCATTAATAAAATATTAATAGTTATATAAAAGCAACTTGTATAAGTTGTGTAATTTTCATAATTTCAATGTTTCATAGAAAATTTTAGAACATATTTCACGAAGATTGATATAGATTCAATAAAGTTAATGGCAACCAGTACTGCTGGCCTGTTTTGTATTCCATTTTCTCCACAGTTTTTCATTACGTTTACCTCTGTGTGATTATCTGTTATTACATTATACTGTTTTATGACCCAAGATTCGTTCAGAAATAAATTTTGTTTCCCCATGACCGTTTGATCTATAGGCTCAAAGATAAAAAAATGAAGATCATCCAGATCACCGGTATTCTCAACATTTACTACAGTTACTATCTGCATAATCATTTTTATGATTTTGCCCAAAAAAATCAATTGAAAATAATCAAAGCTATTTTAATACACTTAAAACAAACTCGGTTATCACAACTCTTCTGCTATAAGTGGTGATCCTGGCCGATTCTACAGGGAATAAAGATTCATTGCATGACATCGATCGTGATCGTTTACTTTCCATCCGTTATACAAAGGAACATTGGATGAGTTCCTAGATGCCATGAGAGAGTATCAATGAGTTAGATTTTATCATGTGTATCTATAGAAGGCTTTAAATATCTCCCTAGGGATCATAGAATCCTTCATTTTTTTTAATCCATGCATTCATTATCTCTAAAGCTGTCTTCTGTTTGAAAGGATATCTGGAAGTCACTTCAAGGATTATACTTCAGGCTGAAGAAAATCTTACCATCATCAATTCAGACTTTCAAAAGTGTATTCTGAATCTTTGACAAACGAAAATCTAACTTGACGATTCTGTTTTTTTCTGCCTTATTTATATTGGTGTGTAACCATTTCATTATAGCTAATGATTATATACGTATTGCACATTATAATCAAGTTATCAACGGAAAAAACACGATTCCTATTTCTTTTTTCACTCTCAATTTCATGTCAAACATTTAGAATTTCCATACATACGTTTACGCGGGTTTTTTTAATTTCTCTAGAGCTCAATTTTAACATTCTTCTCTCATACTAATCGTCAAAAATCTCATTTCCGTCTGTTCTATTCTTTTAACCACATATAAGACTCATGCTATATAGTGGACGCCATTTCGTGAAAAAATAAAAATAAAACTCTCTTTTTTTTCTCTCTCTTATATTCTTTTTGCAATTCGTCCTTTTTCACCATTTCTAAGAACTGGAAAACATTTCGTAAAAACAATGCAAAAAGGAGAAGGGCAAATAAAAAGAAAAATAATAAGATACATACATATATACTCGAAGTGAATAATTTACATTATTATCATTATATTGCATTGTTACCATTGTATTTTTATTTCATTTCTTTATATTTATAATCATTTTCTTCTTATTCTACTTTTCATGATGCGGTAGATAAAGGGTTAAGGTTTGTCTTGAGGAGACATCTAAAAGTCACTTCCGAACGTGCACCAACGATTCAGGGTAAAGAAAATCTTACCATCATCGATTCAGACTTTCACAAAGGTGTATTCTGGGTCTCTGACAAAAGATCTGACTTCAGGGTTTTGTGCCTTACCTATATTGGTGTGAAATAACCATTTCTGATAGCATATGATTATATACTTCGTATCAGTATCTCAGAAAAAGCAATAACGTGTCGGTATCAACTGCACAATTACGTGGTATCCTGGATGTCATTAAAAAATCAAGTATGACAGTATGTACCAACAGCAAAAATACAATCCTTATTTTCTTTCTCAATTGTTATTTTGTGCCAAAAATTTAGAATTTCCACACATACGTTTTTGAAAATTTTTTACTTCTCTCGAGCTCAATTTTAAAATTCCTCTCTCATTCTAATCGTCAAAAATCTCATTTCCGTCTGTTCTGTTTTTTTAACCACACGTAAGATTCGTGCTATACTGTGGAACTATCCTTTTTTTAAGCGTCGCGGACAGGCAACGCCGTTTCGTGAATAAAAAAAAACAATAATAAATAAATAAAACGCATTTTTTCCCCTCTCTCGTACATTCTTTGTCCAATTCGTCCTTTTTCACCCATTTCTAAGAACTGAAAAACATTTCGCGAAAACAATGCAAAGAGGAGGAGAAGAGCAAGTAAAAAAAAAATAATAATAATAATAAAATACATACATATACACTTGAAGTATATATAGGGTAAAGAAAGAATGAGTGTTGCATCACACAGTATTCGGAAGTAAAAAAAGAAAAACATTTCACATGGTTCTCTTCGAAAAATGTTCAAGTGCACCATTATTTTTCAGTGGACGAGAAGAATAGGGGGGAGATGTAAAAAAAAACATTGGTGGGCTGGATGAGGTGGGTGGTAAAAAAAAAAAAAATTCTAACGATGAACCTCGCAAACGATAAAGAACAAAACGAAATCGAATCGTTAGACGTAAAAAAGAAAAGTTTCGATTTTTCAAGTGCAGGACCAAAAGAAACTGCAAAGAAAGTAAAAAAAAAAAAAGAGAAAAAAATTATATATAACAAAAAAAAAAATAGAAGGGGTTTGGGTGGATGAGATAGTAACATGAAGCAAAACGCGGAAAATTTCAAAGGGAGCTGCTGCCTAGTGAGGATCTAGAAAAGAAAATCTTTTGCACTCCTCCCTCAGTACTTTTCTTTTGACGAGCCTAGAGCAAAATTATTAGTTTTCCCGAAATATCTCCTTTTTTATTATTATTATTATTATTTCTTTCTTCCCTCCGATATCTCTTCCCTTCTCTTGTTTTTTTATCTAGATTTTTTTTTTTTTTTTTTTTTTTTTTGCCCGACTGTCGCAAAATACAAGTTGTCAAATCAGCTAACCCTCCCCCAGTCAGAATCCCATCCGATTCCCTATTCTCTACTACGTTAAGCCGTTCGATTCGCGGATGCGATAACGATCCTCATTACCATAGAGGCGTCACGTCTTGCCAAACCTCTCTGGTAATGCGCACTGATTGGTTTCCATTCCTTTTTTTTTTTTATCATCGGGTACAGCAGGCAAAGCTTTATTTTGACGTTTTATTATTTTTTTCCCCCCTCTTTTTTTCTTTTTTTTTTGGCGAGATTCTGCGGGACGGTCGAAATCATTTACATCCTTTTCTTGTGGCCCGACACGATTTTTTTTTTTTGAATGTTTGTGTTAGTCATCCTCTCTCTCGGCAGAATCTGAATGAATGCTCGACGATTTTCCGATTTTGCCCATGAGGAAATTATTTTTCGAAAATATTCCGTATGTCGATATTGAATGCTGAAAAGGACGAATTCTGAACTTTTGGAAAGTACGCAATCTTTGTTTGACTTATGAATGTATCCCACTACTTTTAAAGCGTATCAAGTTCATTAGAAATAAAGGATACTCGTATATACAGGGTACTAAGGAAAGTCCCTAGGCCACATTTCAATGGTGAACAGTTGATCTGAAAAGGCATATTTCCAATTAGAAAAATAAGTATCCAAATAAAATGTAGACCTCCAAAACGTCATTCATATTGTAAGGGGTTATATAGTTACCAAAATACAAAAACTAACCTTTATACGGACACCCTGTTCTTAAAAATGCAATTAGAAAATTGTTGATAAGGTTTTCACGGCCATCATTTGATGAAAACTGTCTGTTCGAGTTCGAAGACCGTCATCCGTTTGAGTTAGTTAGCACATGGGGCTTGAGTTATGAAGAGAGACTTCATTTTCTAAAAATGTCACATTCGAAGAGCGCAGATGTTGGAGGAGATATGATTGAAGTGTTTAAAATTTTAAACGGGATGGACAAAATAGACCATGAGTTTTTAAATACATCATCATTCAACTCCTTCGGCAAGGGGACACCAGTACTGATATTGGTAAGGGACAACTCAAGGTTGTGGTGTGACCGGGAATTTCTCTCTAATAGGGTCGTAAATAAATGGAATAGCTTACCCCCAGTTGTAGTGAATTCTAACATAATTGACACGTTTGAAAAAGAAAATACGATAAGCATATTTGGGTAAATCGAGAAGCTATCTATTCTTAGATAAGACAGCCATAAATATTTTTTATTGGCAGTGTATTATATTTTATCATGTATACGGTATATAGTTTTAGTTTTATAATTGGACTTTTAATTGGGTATTTTAGAAATATATGACATCTATATTTGATACGGTCTTTTTTTTTTCAACCACCTTGTTGTCATAAATAGTTGTTCCAGATCTTTACATGGAAGCCCCTATGGAGCTGCGGTCCCCGTGCAATGCCCGGGTAGGTCTCGTGTGTTTGTCCCTGGGTGTCCTGGAAAGTATCCTTGAAGAATTCTCAATACTTCTGCAAGAACTTGCAATTCAAGAATTCTCACTTCTACTGGGTGAAAATTAAAAATATATATATATATCGTTTTTACAACTTATAATCTCCTGATGAAACGGGAAGTGGCATTTATGAACTTCTGAAGCTACTGGTTCGAAAATTAGATGCGAAAAAATGTGATGTTACTGTTTCTAAGTTGTTTCGTCATCCGAGTGGCCTGTTTTTTTTTAAGTGACACTATCTCCTTAAAATTCAAAATAAAGAACAGCTTTGCTAGTATCAGTAACAAGAAAGTTTTCTTCTTTTAAAGCTCTCCGGATTCCGTCATTTTTAAGGGTTCCGCATAGCGTTTAATCATGAGAAACTCCAAAAAAGCTGTCAAGGAATCCCGGAGCTCCGCGGAACACCAGTTGGAAACCCGCGCACTACTCTATTACTCTGTACCCAAGTCATCCTACCTAAAGCTTCCTACCTTGGGTACGACTTTGCATTAATTTTTCTTCATTATAATAAGTTTTAGAACAATTATCCTTCATAAACAAATAACTAAAAACTTCTTTTTAAGAAACTTTTACTAAAAAATGGTACTTCATAAAAGGAATAATACAAAATCTGTACCTAAGTTATCCCAGTTCACGGTAAATGGTATAAGAACAAGACTTTCAGACATGATTCCAGCAATTATTGCCACGTTGGAAAACCAGTGTTTGTTATCATTCTGCTGAATAATTTATTCAAAAAGAAGAAATACAGTAGACTCTTGCTAATCCGGCACATATCAGACAAGGGATACGCCGGATTACTAGAAAGTCTTCGAAAAACCAATGCATTCAAATTATTTAAACCACTGTACGTCAGATTTTTATTCACAAAACGCCATGTAATGCCAAAAATGGACTAACTTCATGTATGAATTCAGGATATAATATATTTTATAAATTCACTGAAATAAGTTTTCATAATGAATCTGTACATTTATTTCCGTAACAAAAAAAAATTAATTATACTTGATAACTGTATTCCATTGGAGAAAAAAAAACTGGAAGTGACGGGGGGAGGGGGGCAACATCAACCAACTTCCAGCCTTTCTCAAGCTTTTTAATGATCTCATTTTTTTGAACGAGAGTTAATATTTTACGCTTTCGTTTCAACTGCGACGAAATTGCACACAAGAGAACCAACAAAGATGTAGACAAGACGCTTATCACAAATGAAGACGACTGAGAATCAAATTGAAGGAAAGACTGAACTGCATAGATACGATAGGTGGGGTTAATATACAGAATTTTGTTCGGTATTGTTTTTCTCTAAGCAGCAGATGCATGCATATGACATGTGATAACACATTTTCCATTTCTTCACATCCGTAAGGAACTAACAACCCTCATTGAGAAGATATTTATAGGGGGCATATAGTATATAGTCCCATGAAACCACACACACACACAACGTATACTGTTTATTTATTTGTTTTCATTTGTTTTCCTTTTAGTTTGTCATCGTGTTATCTTGTCGACACATTTGTGGAACATGTTTATAGGCGTATGTTTTTCCTGGTAAAAAAAAAGTGAAGCGAGAGGGCAAGAAAACGCCGGATTACTGGACGGGCCGGATTATCAGATCTATAAATTTAATGGAATGTTAAATGTACTCTTTTGTAGTATTTCAATAAACCTGTTTTTAAAATCTGAAGCACTTCTATTCACATTAAAAGCAAATGTATTTTTCTTATCGCAACGTTTAGAACGACCGTAAATATTTATTTCCTTATAGGTATTTGTTTACATAAACTATTTTCTGACTGCATCTCGTTTTTTTTTTCGTTTCATCATTAAATTTCCTACTTCTAAAAGTTCTGCATTTGCAAAGCATAAGAATTTTATACATGTCATTCTCATTTAAAACAGAAAGATTTTTCTCATATTACTTGGATACTTGAATCTTTTTGATTCTCCTTTCCATATTTTTTTCTTTGCTTTTGCTTTCAAATTTTTCTTTGAAAATCGGAACACCGTATTCAGCATTTTTACTGACAACCTGATCGCCTCGGCAAAAAAGGTTCTCTTTGATCTTTTTTCCCTATTTTGTGGCTTCAAAAATGAAGGGCTTCTGTTCTGCTCTTTTTTCAAAGTACTTCTGATTTACCTCGACATGCATCCGTTTCCATTTTGTTCGAAAAAATATATATTACGGAAGTTTCTCAATGTGCAACGGAATATCCTTACTGTATCATTCCTGTTATCATGTTTCTTAACTTTTTCATCATGGCTATATAAATATGGATTACATACATACAGTTGCATGCTATGCAAAATGTACTATTTAATTTTGTGTGCAAGATGCTCAGAGTTTATTAAAATCCATTCTGAACATTTAAAATAAATACTCGGAACAAACTTTCATTCCTTGAATACCCGCTGAGACGAAAACTGCAATATATCGACATTCAATTTTTTAACTTAATTAAATGTTACAAAAAAGTTCAATTATTTTCTTTTTCTAGTTCTTAGAAACAGTGAAAAATATGGTGAATTGTCATTGCAAATACTTAGTAAATTTAAAATAATGAAATGAAGTATTAACACTTTTATAATTATTTGTTGAATTTGGTAAACGTAAAAAAAGCAGAAAGTGTTTTTTTTAGTAATGGATGTGGTTGTGTTGTTTTTTAATTGTTCAAAACGTTTAGTGAATGTTTTCATAAAAATCATAAAAACGGAATAATTTCCGTTATTATTTTTGGAATTAGTTTTAGGAACAATTTTTCAATTAGACGCAGTGCACTTAAAACGACCTTCATATGAATTTTAAAAAATTTTAGAAAAATCTTGTTTGAAATCTCTTTTGACGATGTCGTCACATGGTCTGGATATCCGAAATGTCTACTAGTAATGATTTCTTGCAGTTTGCAGAACGGTTGAAATAGTCAAAACCAAATTTTCCCATATTCTTTAATACATAATTCCTATGCAAAGTTTTGAAATTTTTCCATGCATTTCTTCTGAGGTATTCGACAGTAACTGAAATCTTCAGGCATGCCATCTACCGTAATCATCCTACACAATAAAAAAAATTCAGTTTTTTCGCGTGTGTTTTATTGCTTAAAATGGGGGGGGGGGCTGAACTGTTTTTCCTCTGAATAAATCTCATTCTGGTCTTAATTACAATGAGTTTGATTTTTCGATATGCCAACAAAATTCCAAAACAATGGCATTTATTACATGCTTCTGTATGCTTTTGGTATTCGAAAAGCAGGAAAATCCGACAAGATTGATGATGACAGATGAGCGGACTGTTCTTTACATCCATATAGTCATTTAATCAGTCATTGATTATTAACACGACAGAAAATACCATCTGGAAAGTAAGTTTAGTTAATAAAATGAGAATATGCCGAATACACATAAAAGATGCAGTACGATTGACATTTAATTAATAAACATTAACTCAATGCCGATGTGTTAATTAAACAGGGTATAGGCTTGATCGAGTATTGTATTGTCAGTACTTGGGTTGCATCTCAAGTATGAGCTGTGAAGGATATGATGGTCAACGGTAGCTCCCCAAGAAAGTTTGCCGAGCACTTGGGTGGCCACCGATATCACTTATCCTATCAATATCTCGAACGACGTTGGTATTCTTTCTTTTGATTTAGTCTTTTCTGAACGATACAGAGCCTTGATAAGAATATTTATAGTAAAACTATAGCCTCCACACACAGTTGCATGTGTATACGTACTTATATCAGTAATTTCTACCCCGTTTCTTTCCGAATAGAATTCATTTGTATACAGTATATACAGTGAATTCTCGCTGCTACTATGCCCGATATAACGATAAATATTTTTCAATTGATATTTTTTTACATCTAGTTTGAAATACTATTTGGTTATATCTACTATTGGCTACTTGTGTGAAAAAAATGTCAAATTGGACAAAAATTTGAATTTTAAACAAATCGATTCCCACAGAAAAAAAAACCGATAATAAATGAATGAATAAAGACTTGCAGGAAACGGTTGTTATGATAGAAATGAATATACCTGGAAGTGGTCTTTGAATCTTGATTATTGATTAACTGATTAATTACTTTTTGTGTGACGAATGTATAAATGCATTTTTTGAAGGTACCAAAATTGCTGAACTGAAAGAAATGCCAAAAAAGCGATTTGTTTTGAGAATTTTCGAACTCATTTGTTTTTTGGCGAAACACAAAACTCATGACACAAAATTTTCAAATGGTTGACCTTGCATGCACCTATGCAAAGTTTCATCAGTTTAACGTGCATATGGAGTTAGTTGGAGTTATAGTGATATAAATATCACTAAAGGGTAAAATTATATTCAACTGGTTATTTGTACAATTAATGGTGTAAGTAAGCACTCTCTTGTTTAAAGAGAATTTTCTAGTCACATAATATTTTGTAGTTGTCTATTTTCTTTATTTTAGCTCTACAATACAGTAAATTTACGGAATACAAATTGAATATTTTTTTACTCTTTTCATTGTAAACATCTGATTTTTAAATTACACATTGAATTTCATCGACTAATAACTCGCAATATTATAAACAAAATATATATACCTGCGCTGTTAAATAAAGCCATGTGTTCACAAAAAAACGTAGTAAAGAACTTGCACTGCTCATTTCGATTATAGTATGGATGTGCAATTGTTTTCGATAATCACGTGCCTTCGCACATTATCAAGTCGTAGCATACACGGTATTTCAATGGACTGACTTTTATTTCTGTCCCGAAGTGAGCAACTACCAGAAATCTCTCATATTGGTTAGTTACGGAATGTTCGCAAGTGATCAATTTCTAGGTGGCATTTCCCATCTTGCTGTTCTTCTCCTTTCTCATACCTTCTATTGGAAACTCTCACTTTTCTCTCTCTCTCTCTTTCGATTCGGCAAAAGTACTCATTTCATATACTTCACCAATAAAACTAGACTGGTCCTTTTCATTTATTTTTTCACATCGAACGGAAGAATTCTTCAAAATCAATGACCAAAAATTCTAGGAATAATTCATTCACAGTTACGATTCGATCCAGAAAATTTGCTTTAATTCCTGATTAAAGAGAATAGAAAAGAAAGCGTTTTATATAAATTTTGAAAAAAATATATCCCTTTTGATTTTTTTTTCCATCGTGGAAATCGATTACCTCATCTTTCAAGTTTTTATGGATAAAAAAATAAAATTTCCTTTTTCTTTAAAAAGAAAAAGATTTTATACGTATACGATGTATATGTGTTTTTTAGAAGATTCATAAGCAGAAAACATTTAGGATTGAACTGCCAAATAATAGAGAAGTCCAAAGTGAAATCAACCAGCATGGATATCTTTAATCTGGCGAAAATAAACTTACGACTAAACTTATTTGTGCGCAGGAGCTTTCGGGAAAAAAATATTAATTTTTTTTTTCTCACACTTTTTTTAATTCACCTATAAATTACATTATGTGTTATTGTTTTGAAGCGAAATAGTGAAACGAAATCGCTTTATATATTTATTAAATACAGCGTTACTTGTATTTTCTATACACTCGCTATAATTATACAGCGTGATTCCATAATTCCGGTGAATTATTCCATAATTTCATGATCTTAAAAGCGCACTACCAATTACAAAATTTATCCAAATACCGTGTACATTTCAGATATGTCATTGATGTTGCAAGGGTTAGTACACTTATTAAAATAAAAATGTTAACTTTTCATACGGACACCTTGTATTAAAAAATCTAATTAGAATGTTGTTGTCCTGTCTTTCCTGAGGCCAACAAAAAAATCCACGTTTCCAAGTGCATTTTTCACTGCATAATTTCACATTATTCACATCAATATTCACTGAAATACTTGAATTTTAAAACCTGAGAAAAGTTGGGAAAGAACAGCATAAACTAAAAGGAGCAATGCTTCGTTTTCTTATTTATGCTGCTCTTTCCCAACATTTCGCAGATTTTTTAATTCAAATATCTCAGAATATTGCACCTGGAAACCAGGAATTTCTTTGGTGGTCTCAGGAAAGATAGGGCAACAACCGTCTAACTGGTTTTTGAGGATAGGGTGTCCGTATAAAGACTTTTATTTTAATGACTAGGCCTATACAATCTCTTGCAACATGAATGACATATCTGAGTACTACACGTTATTTGGATAATTTTTGTAATTGAAAGTATGTCTCTGGGATGCCCGAATCGGGGATATTTTCTTGCATGAAAATTCATATCAATGATAACGCGAGAATGGCACTTTTTTAATATTTTCAGCATGTCTTGTAATTCCATTTCCACAGAATTGAGTTCGGCTTCAATTCATAGTCAGAAATTTTAAGATTGACAAAAGTGTTCGTCGATGAATATAGAATATGACGTTCATTCAATATCACACTTTTTATTTCATGCATTCATATTTTGTCTCATTCACTGGAGACATAGCTGACTGCCATGAAACAAATGATTCCTCTGGGGGATCTACAAGAAGAAAAAACTGTTGATGGGACCTTTGGGATCACACATGAACACCGATTACGGTACCTGGTTATTAACAGGGTGGAACTTACTGAACGAAAATGATGATCGAGCAAATCATTAACTTATCAAAATATATATTTTCCTATATTATCTTTGAGATGAGAAATTTTTCTGTGTCAACTGGGTTATTCATGCTGCTTCACAATAATTTTACATTCTGCCTCAATGTTTATAAATGAAAAATTGTCACATTTGAAATTTGGAAATTTAGTTACAGCTGTATCCCAGCACAACAATAACTAGAGGAACTATAAAAATACCAATCGATATATTTGTATATATTTTATATTCCACTTCACGGAGATTCAATGTATCAAAAAATATTTTGAAAAAATTCCTATACTTGTAAAAGAAATTACAGAAAGGATAAAAATGTAGCATTTTTGGATGAAACGCGTATGAATAAATTACGTCAGACAGTGGTCTATTGATTTAGGAAATTTAGATTTTGCTTTTAATTATTTTCAATTTAACTTGATCAGAAAAGTACATTATTTTTTACAATTCTCACAGTGATTAAATAATAAGTAAATGTTTGCATAGTAATATTTTTAATGTGAATTTTTATGTCTCAAATACGATATTTTGTCAAGCTGGGCGAGTAGCTAGCACAGAAAATAACGATTCAACAAACTTTTTGAATTTCACTTCCCACTGCACGTGCTTAATATGATCATGATGATACAAAAAAATGGCATTGCGTGAAACCAAACGCAGAAATATCTAGGAAGGAAGAACCAAATATCTCCAATGATTGTAGACAACAAACATTTCTAATATTCCAGTTTTAAGTTAGTCGAACGTCAAACATATTTTACTTTTTATAAGAAATTAAATGAAATAGTCTTGGAATGACTTTAGATACTTATATTTAAGTTCCACTTTTTTTCATGATCAAATAAACATCCATAATTGAATCCGGGTTAGAAGGATGGAAAACAAAATATGGTTTTTTTTTATTTTCATGATTTTAACTATAAAAATTTGTTGTTTCCGTGGTTTTTTTCACAAATTCAACATTTTGTTTTTGAATTTTCTAAAAGCCAGAGTTTCTTGTTTCCTCTTTTTTTTCTACTTATCTGATGCCAAGTTCATTATAAAAGGAACGTGTAAGAGAAATTAAACAATAAATTTCTCGATATGTTTTCATTAAAATATCCAATGTAGTAGCAACATAGGTTAAAACGCGTGAGTGCTGTTTTTGAACTGTTGGATAATTAATATTTAAAGAAAATTAGAACTGCTTCTTAAGTAAATCGTTTTTTCTGCTCTTTTCACTTTTCAAGACATCCATTTTCTTTCCGCACCTGGCCTTGACGACGAATAAGACCATCTTAAAACGCGGAAATTTCGTTATCGATCTTTCTAATGTTATTAAAAAGAAGGGGGTAAGAGGAAAAAATATTTCTAGAACATTCTTTTTTTTAAATCTCTTAAACGTGAAACCAAATTAAGAAATATATGGAGAAAAAGAATGAAATAAAAAAAATTCAAACATAATAGAATGGAGCATTACTGACTAACATTTCTTATTTCAAGTATGACAATTGCTAATTAATGCCATAGAAACATCATTGTTCAGTTCAAATGCCAATCACGATTGTTATATACGTACGTCAATCATCACAACAATTAAATATCGATAAAAAAAAACCAACGCATATTCACAAAATGTGATTGTTAAGAACGAACGATATTAGTTTTCTGATTTGACTTCGAAGTGCAAACATGGGTCGAGTAAAGATATGTCGTTAAATACCTCACTGTTTACATGAGTCTGTTAGTGGCTTTGTCAATTATGCAATAATTAAAGAGTTACGGAATTTTCCTACACTAATTTCCCCATGGATATATATATATACATATATATACCGCTATTGTCTTTTTTTTCAACGTATACAGAGTCCTCACTCAGGTTGGTTAGAGAAACATAGTTTCAATTAGATAAAGTTTCCAAATAACGTGACCATTTTATACCTATTATTTATTATATCAGGGCCTCATACATTAAGTGATACAAAATTTCGTTTTCCGTACGCACCCCCCCCCCTGTTCTCTAACTCCCAATTAAAAAATTTTACCCTGTCTCTCCAGAGTTCAACAAAAATAGTCCATGTTTTCATGTGCAATATTCGCTTAGACATTGCTGATTGAAAGGGGGATCTCAGATTTAAACATTTTTTTATAAACTGATATGTAAAAGAATGTTTCGAATTTTCTCTGTAGTTTTTCCTTAATATATGCGTTTGTTTCCTCATTTTCAGAGATTTTTTTAACTCGAATATCTCAGCTAATATTGATTTTAAAAACATGGAATATGTGTGGGTTTTTTGTTTTTTTTGGATTCGGAAGAGACAACGCAACAATTGTCTAGTTGGAAGTTATATGACAGGGATACCGTATAAAAAATTAAATTTTGCATCTTAGTACATACACGGTACCTAGTAAAATAAATTTAATGTCTAAAACGAACCCACTATTTGGATACTATTTTAATTTAAAATATGTTTCTATCACCATTGAAAAAAAAAGGCGTGTGTAAGGATTTTCTGGACACACTGTACATCAATTTGAAATTTAGAGCCCTCACTATCAACGATGTTCTAATCCATATTGGTAGTCATTCTATGTTTTTATAGAAATTATGTTTTTATCGATATCTATGTATTTCTTCTTCTAAATGTTTTAATCAAAAATTACATTTGGAAGCAATATAAAACCACTTTCTTTGTATGACGTTTCTGAATATACAAGAAGTTCTGTAATTGCAATTCGAAATATGAATCATGATACTAACTAAATCTTTTTTTCTCTCTTTTGAGGAATCAAATAAATGGATAAAAACAATGTAAAATATACTTCAAGATTATAATTCAATAGCTCAATGGCAATGTACATTTAGTATAAAAAATGTTTTTTATCATCTTAAATGCAGTTGATACCTGATATTTATTGAAAAATTACAATCATTGCATTTTAGGATGCCTTAGAATCTGAAATTCTGAGAAAATATGAATAGATAATATGTGTACGTTTCTCATTTTCTTCGAATTCAATGAATCGCAGATTACAAATTCATTTTTTTGAAAATCTATTGAAAGAGTTATTACTGTGAGAAAATCCATACATATAATTGGTACATCAGTGGAATACTGATGAATTTTGTTTCAAATTTATGTAGAATAGCTGAATATGATAGGAGTGAGATTATTTTTTAGAATTCTTTCTGTTGTAATACTACGTAAATTTTCGCGAAATTTTAAATTTAAAAAAATGCAATTGCATATATAGCTCATTATTTATTTCAGGAAACTTATTTTTAAGATTTATACTTTTTTTAGATAAAAATACAAAAAACGTGTCTTTGGCATTTTTATCCTTACTGAATAAAAAGATCGTTTTCGAAAGTTTATTAAACTTTTCTGCAAGCTCAGCAACCTATGTTTGAAAATGGCAAAGACTATTATTATTATTCCAAAAGAACGGTGCTTTTAAATGAGTCGTCTTTTTTCTAGGTAAGAAATTCAAAGTTTAGATATCTGAAGCCAGGGTGTGAACCGAAATTCAACTTCAAAAAAATTTCCCACGCAGCATATTTTTTTTTTCGAAGTAAATTAAAGAAATGGTTTTTTTTTTTAATCAGATTTCTTTAACAAAGCTTCAAGAATGAGCATTTTCCATGCGCGAGAAGTTCTCTCGCAACAAGAATAAATGTATGGAGATAAAAATAATAATAATAAGAGCCACGAAAATTTTTATGTACTTAAATTTTTTATGTATCTGTGAATTGCATACGGACATTTTTTTCCTTTCTTTCAATTTCTTCAGTATATAAATATGGAAAATCATTTATTATAATTTTTTGCTCAATAAATTATTCGTTGATCACTACGGCTTGTGATTGCACGAGGGTGTGAGGGAAAAAGCAAAAAAAAAAAAAAAAAGACAACTTCATTACGCGAAAAAAAAAAAAAATTTTCGGCATTTCTCTGTCTTGATTTATAGCTTAAAAGAATGCGAAAAAAAAAATTAAAAAATAAGAAATCGATTTTTCTCACACTCACTCTCTTGCACTTCATAGGCCTCACGAAACGGTAATCCTCTTTCACATTAAAGTAAAAAGAAGATAGGATTGCCTCGCCACATATCGTTTGCTATTAATCCTATTCCTCCGAAAGGTTGCATGTGCCGGAGCTGTTAGGATTTCACTACTACTACTATTTGAATATTGAGTATCGGGAAAGAATTTTTTCTCCTTTTTCGCTCATTTTCACCCCCCCCCCTTTTTTTTTCTGTCTCTTATGACGTATTAACTCGATCCTGAGGACCAGTTCCATATCCGTGGGATTGATCCCTTTATTCGTTTAGTGAAAGTCGCTTGAGGGATGAAAACTAACAAGAGATCTAACGATCACACTTTTTTTTTTGACACTCATATAACCAAGATGTTGTTTTTCGAAACTTTATGGTACTCAATATACAGGGAGTCCTGTAAGTCATACAAATATACACACACACATACACATCAAAAAACCGTTCGTCGTAGAGGTATGGTCATTTGATCATTTTTGACGCACCACGGTCACTTTCTGCACACGAGGGCTAATTAGACCCCGGGACCTACAATTTATTGCCGATTCCGAACGGCAGGCTTGTTTTTTATACTCATCGAGAGGTTGGTGCGCTAACCCCTCGATGGGGTACACCCTGTGGTAGCAATTTTTTGCTGCGGTCAAGTCGCCGTTTTTTGTTGTACCCCTGTGTCAGGAAAGTCTTCTGACAGGGACGAACCGGGTATCGAACTCGCGACACCTCTAAACATCCTTCGGTACTTTAGGCGAGTACCTTATCGACCGAGTTACCGCGTCCCAGAGGTATGGTTATTTTAAAAAATGCTCAAAATGTGTTTATGAAATACTCTGTATTAGTTGCGAGAGTTAAAATAGAATGTGTCATAAAATAAAAAAAATCTAAATTTTTATATCATCTCCCTGTCTTCTAATTTAAAATTAGAAAGTTGTTACCCTGTCTCTTCTGAGCACAACAAAATAAATCCCGAAGTGCAATATTCGCTGAGATATTTTAATTGAAAATCTGAGAAAATAGAGGAAAGAACATAAATGAGGGAAAGGAGCGTTGTCTGTTAGTTTATGAATTTATTTTTCCAAAAATTTCAAAAATATCGCTCTTAAAAATGAGAAAAGGTTGTATTGGCTTCGGGGGAGTCGGGGAAACCACTTTTTAATTGGAAACTAGAGGAGAAGGGGTTCGTATAAAAATTTTGGCTTTTTATTTTATGACATACTGCATTTTTAATTTCGAAAATGGTAAAGAAAAGATTTTTGAAGAAATTTTTGAACAATTTTTAAATTTGAACCATATCTCTACGACGAACAGTTGCTTAGATAAAAGCCGCATTAGGACTTACTGGGGACCTTGTATAAGATCTTATTAGGAGTGGTAATGATGTTCAGCTTATTTGGTGCTAGTCCGAAAATCTTAATCAGCGTTTCTTAACCTTTTTTCGCTCATGGCTCCCTATGGACCATATTTTTTCTCGTGCCCCCCTCCCTGGTTATCCAGGGTTACGTGCAAGTGCACCAAAAAGCTCCATTTCAATACTACAAGTGCGAGTAATTTACAGCTTTGGAGAAGAAACCTGCGAGACAAGAATGCAGCAAAAAGATTGTTGACCTTTGTTTAATCCTTGGACGAAAACATAGACAAGCTATGCATAAAAAAAAAAACACGTGGAAATACCAACTTCACTTGCGTTGACGAATTGCTCAGACGGGGAATCGTAATCGGAGTACAGTGGTACCTTGGCTAACGAAGATGGTTCGTTTCGGAATCACGTTCGTTAGCCGAAATCTTCGTAAGCTGAAACGTGATTTCCCGCAGGTTTCTATGGAAAATCGTTTGATTCATTTGAGGTCATACCAAACATTTCAAGATAACTTTTTTAAAACATCGAAGAGTGCTATAAAAAACACAAAAACTGACAAAGGCTAAAATGAACCGCTTCAAAATTGGGCAAATGAAAATCTACAGGAAGAGGAGAGATATTGAATATCTTTTTTTATTTCACATTAATATACACACACACCACCACCACCTTTACACAACCTAGTCGAGTTCGTATGTGTTCCCATCCATTTGTGATTCTGTCAGCTTATTTTTGTATCTAAATACATGCAGATAGAAAAGATAAGCACCTAGAACGTCCAGACTGTTCAGTTTGATGCTCAGAGTCTTGCACTGAAAGAAAGCGCTGATCTCCGGACCCCTGCCCTGGGCTAGAGTTTAATCATTTTTCCTCTTTAAAAGGTCCTATGCAGGGCTGTCACAAGATCATAGACCCACTACCCCCCCCCCCAAGTGATAATTTCGGGTGCCATACTTACGGATACCGCCGTTAGCTGGCCGCCTTAGCTCTTGAAAAACGTACATTTGGATCTCATCATGTGGTCCCCTATGGATATGAACGCCCTGGGCCGTGTCCGGATGGGACCATGCGTTAAGATGGCTCTGATTCTATGGGCAGTTCGGTTGAATTCTGAAAATAGTCACACTTCCCCCCCCCCAAAAATTGCAGTTAAAAGCTCTATTTCTTTTCATTTGAATTTTTTTACAGCCTTCTGAGGTTCCCTTAATCCCCTGCCATGGCTCCCCCCTTCATTCGATTTCTATCCGTGGCTCCCCTTACATTATCCCATGCAAAAGGGGGGGGGGGGGTCACATGAACAAATACGCATATGCCGGAATGTGCATTATGAGTTAATGTGTGGCCGTGACTTATTTTTGTTGTCAGAGTTATGCGTGTTTCATGTTCTAATGGTGCTGCCACCTGTCTTGCATATTTTTCGGTGAAAATGGCAGATGCCCCTGAATTTTTGTGATATGTAAATATCGTGTTGAAGGTCTGCTGATCTCTTCGGAGAGATTCATAAATGAAGGCTGGATATATATATATAACAAGGTCTAACTACCTTCGGTTCAAACTCATATTATTCTTTTAGAATAGATAGATATTTTCAACAATCGTTTCAAATCAGCTTTAAATTTTAAGCTTTATTTTCAAATTAAAATGCCAGATGTCTGAATTTTCGCGCTATGTAAGTATCGTGGTAGAAGTCTGCTTGCTGTCTGCGGAGATACCCGTAAATTGTGACTAAATGACAGAGTTTAACGACCTCCGGTTAGATAACATGAGTTTGTTTATTGTTTCTAGAATGGATAGCTTGAACAGTCGTTTCACATCAGCTTTAAATGTCAAGAATGAATGGAAGAACTAACATGTGATAAAAACGAATGAACAATTGAACGTCTCTTTTTTTCGAACTGTAACAGTATTTGATCTCCACACTGACTTGAAGGTTGAATGTCAAGAAGAGAATTATTTCTCGATGATGAGCTATAAGATTATCGCTAAGTTATTTCTTGTTTGTCCCATTGTATCAAGCGTTCGTTGCTCACGTCTTTCTTTTTACTCTGCAAAAGTTGCTCTATTGTATGATATTTTAGATATTCCTTTCACCAACAAGAGGATATCGTAACTGTACGGCTCTTTCGGGAACAAACAGTTTATCTCTCGGCAAGCGATAGAATTCTTATTCCCACGGCGTTTCTCTTTCTTTCCCCTCAGAGCTCCTTCTACTAACATCTTTCAATTTTCTTAGCTTCAGCTATCATTTCTTGCCACAACAGCGAAGTTTTCTATTCCATCAAAGCTGCTATTCCCTCTGTACCATTGAAAACGGAATTGATTTTTTTTTTTTTTTTGGTAGCCTTTTCTCTTCTTTTGATATTATTTGACTCAACACACAGAAGATATTTTTTTCATTTCATTCTTAGAACGAAATTGTCTGAGAACACCTGCCCATGTACTCTATGAAATACCTATGTGTACAAAAAGAACTTGTATTGGAAAACGCGAGGAAAAAAACATGGAGCTATGTATATGTTTGTAAGGAACAGGAAAAGTCGCACCATCGAAATGCGATAGATATTGCCACCCGAATACTCGATACAATTTTTTTTTCTGGTTGATCGAAAAAAAAGATGTAAGACAAACGCAATCAACGTCAGTTCAACATTTCAGGCAAACTACAAAAATACATACATACAGGGTGGTTTCACCAAAAGTTTCGAAAGGAATTAAAATTCTTCGGTTCATTTTAAAATTCTAGCAAAACTAAAAATTATCAGCAAAAGCAGAATTTCTACGTTTGCTTTTTTTAAAATCCTGAAATTTTTGAGACAGTTATTTCAAGCATGTAAAAAATTGACGGAAATCAAATCAGAATTTCAGCGATAGTCTGAGCTAGTTTGCATTCAACCTTTACGAAATAAATTTATTTCGATATAATAGAGAAAGGTGCACATTTTCTACTACTTTTTATTCAAGTAGTGGAAAATGTATATATATAAAAAAAATATATATATACGGTATGAAAATTTCAACTTTTGCCTTTGCTCAATAATCATTTTAGGGATTGCTACTTTTACAGAACAATTCTGTTCTATTTGCTAATCTCTTTTTAAATCTTACTTGAATTTTTAAATGAAAAAGGGAATATATGTTCCTTTCCGACACATATTTCTGGTGTTTCACCAAATATTACCAATGGTGTTTTTCCAAATTTTTCCGCTAATGATATTTATAAACGAAGTGCAGAGAAATTATGGAATACCATTTTTATTATTTTTATTATTCCAATTTAAAAGATAATGGGAACCTGAAACCTCTAGTTTTATAAAATTTGGATACGTGCCATTGCATTAACAAATGTAATATATTTTTTGAAAAAATAAATATCATACCGGAGAGAGAAAAAAGGTATTTAAAAATGTATAATCGGAAGGGTAATATGTAGTAGTCGGGTAATATGGAAGAGGGGGGGTTCAAAATGCAGAAAAATAACTAAAATTGATCAAAAGCAAGATTTAATGTACAAAATTTACATTTTCATATAGTCTCAGAATTTTATTAGTTATAGAGAATAAATTTCCACACATTTGCATGTTAATAAAAAAACACTGCTCAAGAAAAAAATCATGTTCTTAAGAAAATGTTAATGATTTAAAGTATATTGAGGCTGTTGTTTCCAAAATCTGGCATTGGTTTTGTTGTTGTCATCTAGTTATTGAGATAAAGTCAAAACTATATTTAAGGGTATATATTTATATATATTAAATTATATTTCAGTATATTGTGTGGTAATACATAAGCAGCTTAAAAATCACATTAAAACTGTGCGATATAAATACAGAAAATTATTGACAAAGATATTTCAGTGGCTTTAGAGTCATTTTGGGGCTCTGATTTTGAATCTGACATTGGTTTTGTCAGATTGGCTCTAGTTTTTGAGATAAAGTGAAAATTAAATTTCAATGGTAATATACTGTGCGTGAGCAGCATACAAATCACATTCTCTCTAAAACTGAGTTGATTCGGCAAAACCAGTGCCAGATTCGGAATCAGTGCTCCAGAATCCCTTTAAAATTACTGAAATGTCTTTACCAATGATTTACTGTATTTATTTATAACACGCAGTTTCAATGTGATTTGTAAGCTCTCTGCTTATGTATTACAGTTGAAATTTAATTTTCACTTGTCTCAAAAAATAGAGCCAATATGACAAAACCAATGCCAGAGATTCAAAATCAGTGTCCCAATATAACCCTAAAATCTCACTGGAATATCTTTGCCAATGATTTACTCTATTTATAACGCACAGTTTCAATGTGAATTGTACGCTGCTTATGTATTATACTTGAAATTTATTTTTCACTTTATGTGAAAAATTAGAGCCAATCTGACAAAACCAATGCCAAATTCGAGATCAGAGTCTCAAAATCATCCTTAAATCATAGAAATATCTTTCAGAATAAAATCAGTGTTGAGTAGTGAAGTCAGTATTTTAGGACCAAAACTGGTTGAGTTAAGAAATATTGAATTTTATGATTTTTAGACATTTGTCTTATCCCGGAAAACGAATCATTATAGACTACTTCTGACAGGCCATATGAAATTTTTTTTATATCTAATCAACAATACAGTTCTTCAGGTTTCATTCAATGGCACGATATTTTGAAATATGTTAGGATGTGAATGGATGCACAAGGTTAGTCAAAATAACTTGTCTCTGAAATAAAGAAAAAATATGCTTCATCTTTAATTAGCCACAATTTAATCAATTTTTTGCGTAAAATAATCGATTTTTTTTCATATGTCAGTGTATGAAGAGTTTTTTGACAGATACATGTATAACTTATAGTATATTCAGGGACCGTAAAAAAATACAAATCCCGTAAGTTTTCAGAAATAACTTTCAATTTTTAAAGTTCAATTTTCCATATCTGTTCTCACAAAGTTTAGATCTCATAGCAAATTGTGTCACCATCAATTGGATAATATATTAGTAAGTTCGCGATTTTATTTTAAGTACCTTTGAAAATGATAATTGTGAATTTTATTTTATTGAGTTTTCGTGAAATCATAATTAGTAGATTAATTAGGACTCCAGTAGCGTTTTCCATTGTACATCGAGCATTTATCGCAAAAATAATTTAAGTTTATTTAACCAGCGTTGAATAGTAGAAGTGAGTAGAAGTTTATGGTAATCCTATTAAAATTTTGTTGAACATGCGGTTTATTAAGCTTTGCCAGAATAATTAGCGTAGCAAATTTCAAATTAGTATGACATTCATTGGCAAAATTCGCTTGTAATTAAATGTTTTTACAGACTCTTATTTCATCGAAATCTTTTAATATTAACTGAATCACAGGATCAATAGAGAAAGATAATGAATATCGTTGTCTGTGGAAGATATTCAAATACTTCAGCATTCAGCAGAACTTATGCGATGGCACCAAATTCAGGGTTTGTGATTTCTTTTGAAAATAATAATAATAAAGTTTTTGGGGAACGTTTTGCTACTGTCAAGTTGGATAAATGACCTCAATTCACTTGATTAATCAAAATATTATCATACGGTAATGTACAAAATATGTATTCTTAGAAGCGATATATGTGTTACTGGCAAAGCCCTAAATTGACCAATTCATGACGGAACCGGCCACTTCGCGAATTGGCCAATTTCGTTAAGCAATGACCCGGCCAGTTTGCGAAGTGGCCGGTAATACCAGGCCAATGTCCGATAACAAAAGACATGATTCAGGATCATTGTTGAGTTGGCATATTTTTTCGTAATAATTATGTCCACCTTAGTTATGGCAACCCATCAAGCAGCAGTCAAGATGCGGTATTCATTTTTTCTCTCCAAAATTTGGCAGAAAGACTATATGCTTATATAATTATTTTTATAGTTTTTTCCCTCAAATTTAACTTTCTTTGTCTCGTCACAGGGAGCTAATCCAATACAACTGCTATATATAGACATGCATCATAATTGGCGATTTAAAAAAATGGATTTGTCTCCTACCGGGCCGTCTTACATCAGCACGTCGAGCTTTGGCCAGGGATCTCCGTCCACTTCGCGAAATGGCCGACCGAAGTCCGAATCACTTCTGAAATTCGAACTTTGATCAAAACTCTTGGCCGATTCGCGAATTTGTCGCACTTCGGAAGTTGCATATGCTCTCATTTTACATTTTTAAAACATTTCCATTGTATATACATATACAGGGAGGCTATATTATTACAGTAAACTTGTTTAGAGCCCAATTATGAAAAAAAACTGTTGAGTCAAACTCAACCCAAACCGGTGTAAATTCTATTTCAGATATTGGGATTTAATTTTCAAAATATATCCCTCAAATTTTCGCTACTAGTTGCCAATATGACACTATAAGCTGTATTTTTTTTAATTAAATCGGAATTAAAATTACGAGAAGTTAAAATCAGGAAAGTTTATTTAAGGCTATCATTTTAAATTTTTATTTTGCTTGCGCCATTTCGAACTCTGGTAGTTAAAAATCTGAACTTTTTTTTTCAATCAAATTTCCTCATGATCTAAATAATTGGTTCCCCCTACCAGATCCCGTGAGCTCCATGGCCTTGAAATGGTTGGGATTACTATGTAACGATGGAAACAACTACGTACGTTACACTTAAAGAAGTAGCCGTATTTACAATAAATACCGGCATTTGCTTTTTTTAAATAACCCTAAAGAAAAATTACACACACACACACAACGCTCTGGGTACATAAACGTTGAAAACCACTGGTTTAAATAGTATTTAAACCAAGTTTGGCTGAATTTGGCCTAACAGATTTTTTACAAGCGAGCTCTAAACGCGTCTAATTAATATACAGGGTGTCGTGTAAGTGCTAGAACGACCTTTATCTGATCAACCGTCCTTCGTAGAGGTATGATTCCAATTTAAAAAATGCTCAACAGGCATTCAAAAATTGCCCTGTACAAGGTTTGAGAATGAAAATACAGTGTGTAACAACATAAAAAATTTAAATTTTTATACGTTTCCCAGTGTTCTAACTTCCAATTAAAAAGTTGTTGTTCTGTCTTTCCGGATGCCAACAAAAAAAAAATTCATGTTTTAAGTACAATATTCACAGAAATATTCAAATTCAAAAACGGAAGGAATTTGGGAAAAGATAACGTTGAATGCGGGTAAAACGGTTTTTCCGCATTTAACACTGTTCTTTCCCAAATTTCCTCCTTTTTCAAATTCGAAAATATCTGTGAATATTGCACTTTGAACTTGGATTTTTTTTTTGTTAGCATCAAGCGAGACAGGGCAACAACTTTTTAATTAGAAGTTAGAGCACAGGGGGATGTATAAAAATTTAGATTTTTTTTTATTTTGGTACACTATTTTCAATCTCGAACTGGTGCAGGGTAATTTTTGAACGTCTGTGGAGCATTTTTGAAATTGAAATCCTACCTCTACGACGGACGGTTGATGAGATAAAGATATAAAGGTCGTGCTAGCACTTATATAAGTACCCGGCATACACACATTTTGATGGTCTAAGAAATAGAAGCCATAAATTTGTGTCAGAGTAACTCACTTTATTTTTCAAATTGTATTGCCATCAACCATTTTGGTTCATAGAAATGTAAAGATAATGGGCTTTTATTATACATTGATTATTTTATAAATGTAAATACAGTGATACCTCGGCTTACGAACACCTCGGCTAACGAATTTTTCGGCGAAGAAGATTTATTTTGGGTTTTTTCTACCTCAGCTAACGAAGACTTTTGTCGACAGACCCGAATACACATTCGATTCAGTTGATGCGCTCAAACACGACAAATTTTTCGGCGAGCTCTTCGAAATTAATTTCTTTTGCGACTTATGAATTTATGACAAACTGGAACCTATACTTATCTTCCAGAAAGCTTCTGAGCCATTTCTCATGTGAAATTTATAAGTACACCAGAGAATTTTTTTTTTTTAATTCTAGGCTTGAATTTTCATTGCATGTGGCAAGGCTCTTTAGCATCGAACTGTCTAATCTTTTCAGGAGATAATCTTTTCCGTCTGTAAAAGCAAATTTGTTAACAAATTGAATCATGGAAGTGTTCGGATCCATGGCTTTCACAAGGGTGAGGCTGACAGGGCTACAGCCCGAGACGACTCTTACCTTTTTTCTCACACTACAAATTCACTGTAGTGGAGCCCGTTGAAAATCTGATCCGAGTCGCGCCAAAGATCTTAGCCTAGAGGCCCAACTGCATTACGTGGGGGCTATGTTCGGACAAACAGTGAAAACGTATTTAGAGAGAAAAAAACGTGCCCGAAAATTCTGTTCCTCTGCTGAACAATACTTAATAAAATGAACAGTGTACAGCAAATAGTCATTGAAATGTGTCTTAGTTGGAGACAAGAGAATAACTCTAAAACGTTAAAAAAAAGTAGAGGAGTTCAATTGACAGATTTTGAAATTCTCCTCCACCAAAGAGACAGCCTCTCTGAAGATTCAGCGTTTGACAAGAAAAAAGACTGCACTATGTAAGTTCCAAGTAAAAACGTTGTATAAATACTGTGAAATGAAAAAAGATTTTCAGTTTTTTTATCGGTCTTTTTCAATTCTTTATTCTTTATTCAGTTATGAAACTGTTCATCCCAGCCTTTGGTTAGTTTTTGCCTTTTTTATTATACTATTACTGTTTTATAAAACTTATGTTCAAATTATGAATGTCATCCGGAACGGATTAAGCGGTTTTACATAGAAACCTATAGGAAATCGCGTTTCGGCTAACGAACATAATTTCGGAACAAATAATCTTAGCCGAGGTATCACCGCTTATATGTTTCGAAGCAATAGATAATCCCTTGTTCATTTATTACTTAATCACATTTTTAATATTTTAAAATATAATAACTTTCAATGATGAAATCAGGGATAAAAAAGATTATATTGTTCCTGCCAACTCGCCAAATATGGCGGCCCAGTGAATTTTTTTGGCTGATAAAGTGAGAAAGTTCTCCAAATGATTAATGTCTTACGCTAGGAAAGCATTGGGTAGGGGCTTCCTACATTTGAGCCTTTTCTTGAGAACGCTTCATTTTGTACTATTCACTCTCTCTCTCTCTCTCTTTCTTTCTTTCTTATTTTTTCTTTTAATTCTTTCGCTTTTTTTTTTTTCTTTCTTCATTCTGCATCGCTCTTTTTCTAGAATGGGAATAAAGCTCGAAAGTGGTCATCAGAGGCGAAATCCTTTTTGACGAGCTGCTCGTTTAGTGATGCGAGCAGGATTACAAATGGGAGTGAGGGTTCGCAAAGTTGTTCAGAGAACCCATAAAGTGGAAAATTTCCGACTCCTGTTTTCTGTTGTTGTTGTTTTCTTCTTTCTTCCTTCCTTCCTTCCTCATTTTTTCATCTTCTTCTTTCCCAGTTTCGACTATATTAATGGCTTCAAGTTTGAGATGTAAGAGGGAAAAAGATGTGATGGAATGTTGTGGCAGCATATGCACAAACGAATTTCTCGCAATGATAATGCTAAAAAAAGTAGAGAAGTCCAGTAATTTCATTTACGGCATTTTTGGATGAATTTTTAAGATGGCAATTCGAGTAAAGAGATCGTGTTAAACCGTGATTGTGATAAGATCAGGTTAACCAGATGAAATATAAGTCTGTCACTGCCAAATAAGCTGAAGTTGTATTATACGAAAAGCAAAAATGAATAAAGTAACTGTTGACTGAAATTATATTCCCTCCTATACAAATTTTTTGACTGACTATTCCTTTCCGTCAAGATATTTTAACGATTTTTTTTAATTTTCCACGTATACAGTGAATCTTAAGAGAACACTTTATCAGACAGAAACTTATCTTGAACGGAATCGAAAGATAGTCCCATTGATGATTAGTGTTTTGATGTGCACTTTTATAAAACGGAAACCTGCCCAATATATGGAGTATTATTTCAGCCTTTTGAGGTTGCCGCTGTGCGGTCGTGTAGCCACAGCGACGAACTCCATCGTGAGAACCTGAGTTCGAACCCCGATCACACAGTTGATCGTCAGCTGAAGTTGACTTTCTGTGGTTCCCACCTTCAAGGCGTGAATGTGAGCTGATATCCTGGTTAAAAAGTCTCGCCACAGAGAGCAACAGGTCTACAATGGAACAAATATTCAATCATTACACTTCACACACAGTTTGAGAAATAGATAGCAGCACTATGAAAAATTCACGCACAACACTAAATGCGCATTCAGAGTGTTAAGTGCACATGCACACTTCCGGCACAACTCATACGGTCGTAAATTGCCTATGGCGATAGCCCGGAGTTGTGCTCGGTTTGAAAGAAAGTCTCTTGTGAGGTTCCGTTTCCATATAAGTTTCACTGTAGTACAACTTTTCAAATGCAGCTAATGTTTTAATGTATTACTATCTTGAATGCCGGACATCCATGGCAGCCGCCGGAGATGCTAGCCTTATAACATAACGCAATTTCAGCTCTAGGGTTATTTTTATGCAATATTCTATAAAAGGTAGACTCTCTTTGAGTTTCATATTAAACCAGGGTATAAAATACATTCCGGGTCACCCGTATTTTTATGGTCTATAAAGATATAGTAAAATTTTTCATTATACACATTCTTATACGGAATGAATAAATACCACAATTTTACTTCTCCGAATCTATTTTATACCTATCATTAGGCAATAATTGTAATCACTATCAAAAACAATATCAATGGATATATAAATAGTTTTTTACACCCAATTCAATTTAGTGAACTATTTTATTTAATCCATTGCTGATGTTTATAAAACTATAATCATATCAAACTGTAAGACCAGACCTAGCCCAGGCTCTGTCCCAAGAGGGATTTAAGCCTTTCACCCCGAGGAGTAGGACCACGCTGAATCATATCAAACTACTCAAACTAATTTCACATCTCACAAACTTAACTGAATTTTTTCATACAAAAGCATCAACAATCACAGATATTACGTTTTTGAAAACGGCCAAAAACTATCCAGGACACGGGTAAGCCTCTTTTGCATAAATTTTGGAAACGTTGCTATGGATATTTCTTACCATGCACTGCTGCTGAACCAGACATGCACCTCGTCCATATTCCTCTGCGGAACTTAAAACGAATTGGTACATGTTGGAATGTGCGAGTATGTACAGTGAACCTGGCGTGAAGTTTGTTTCTGTGTAATGTTTGTTATGTCTAGTGCTGCCATCTGCCACCAATTTTTTCTAACTATGGGTGAAGTGTAATGATTGAAAAATTGTATTGTTAAAATTCTTACCATGCACTAGAGAATACTGCCCTTTTCGCACAAAACATGTAAAAAAAACATACACAAGTGGGAGATGTCAAAAAAATGCATTTTTCTAGAAATGCTCTCGTCGGTCCTTTTTACCTTGAACTGATTCCTTTGCCCAAACGTGAACAAACGCTTAATTTTATAAATGCCTTGAGCAAAGATTGTATTGTTGACGAGAGAAATTTTTTCATGTTCAGATACGTCGATTTCATATTTCTACTCAAAATAATGCTTTAATAAGTTTTTTTGCGATTGACGAAAACAAAGAAAATTCTTTCCTGGTTAATCTATTATGAAAAACAAGTATATGTAAAAAAAATTGATCTAGGATATTTTCATTGCATACCTCAAGAAAACTATAAGGGTTTCCTGTGTAGAATTCCACTGTTCCCGTCTCCAGTCAAAATTGTACACAATGAAATATTTGCAGAGCTGAATTACTTTGCCTTATTTTAAATTCATTCACGAAAGCAATGCGACTAGGAAAACCTCGTTCAAATGCAAAACTCTTTGTTTTTCCCATTTCAATTTCTGGTCCTAGACAATTTTATTATCTCCTCTTTACTTTTTTTATTCTTAAATTTCAATTTCGTTACCATCAAACAGTGCCTTGGAAATCTGAAAATTTTAGTACGTTCGAAAATACAACAAAAAAAAAAACCCGTGAGTCTCCATTGAATTTTTTATTTAGGAAAAAACATCTCTTTTGTTACTCGATGTTATGCATTATTTTTTTATTATATTTTTGTCATAAATGTTTAGTCGGGCCTGTAATATATAAAAACAGTACAATTCGGAGGATTGTAAAAATTTCCTATCGGTTATTCAATATTTCTTTATTAAATTTTGCGCTACGACTTTCTATTCAGTAGCATTTTAATTCACTAATTTTTTTGGCTGTGCGGTATCTTTAATATTCATGTTCAATAAGATAAATTTCTTACGAATCTTTTATTTATCAGAATTTTAAAAAAAATTAGCGATATTACCACTTACGTGAGCTAAAACGAACCGGGGGAGGGGGGTTAATAGTTTCACGTACAATATACTATCTCATGGGTGGACATACGGTGGGGGGGGGGCAGCGTCAATGACGGAACCGGCTGATCTGAAGTATATGCATATATGAAATGGCATCATCATCATGCCCCTCAAGATTTCATTATCCTGCCCCCAGCCTTTCATTTCTATCTCCGCCTATGACTATCTCGTGTACGTGTTTCCTTAATAAGATTTATTGAAGGAGAGCTGGAAGAGTTAAATAAGTTTAGGAACCTTTTGCATACGTCAATTCGAACTAAGCTTTTGTACTATCAGACCAATGGAAACGTAAATTATCTCGCGCTACAAGACTTTTTCTAATTTCAGCAGTAGTGGATTTATGGGTTTGCCCCCCCCCCCTCCCCCATTCCATTCTATTCTAGTTTGCCTGACCGCCTATTTGTCACCATTCCAAACTTCCCGCCTTCGGCTATAGCCACTTGATCCCCTGTAAATACACCCCTGAATTCCATTACATAATGATACTTTAGGAAGATGAAATTCACATTCTACTAACAGTTTATATATGACTGAAATATTGAAACATCATAATCCTTACTAGTGCGGTAGCCCAGGTCGATAAGATACTCGCTTAAAGTACCGAAGATGTTTAGAGGTGTCGCAAATTCGATACCCGATTCGTTCTTGTCACAGAAACTTTTCTGACGAGGGGTTACAACAGAAACGGCAACAACTTGACTGTAGAATAAGGTTGCTACCACAGGGAGCCCCACCAACCTCTCAATGAATTCTAAAAATTGCAAAATGTCGAATGCTGCCGTTCAGAATCGGCAATAAATCATAGGTTTCCGTCTAATTAGTCTTCACATGCAGAAAATGACCGTGGTGCGACAAAAATGATCAAGTCATCATAAAATCCTTATTTGAATTTCATTCATGTTCACTAACGCTTGTGATTCCGACGTAAATTGTTTGAAATTTAAAACTTTCTGTACTGAAACAATTTCAGAGTTTCTTTTCTCCGTGGAACTGCTTTTGGATGGATTGTTTTGACCCATCACACCGCAATCATTTTATGAAAAACATTACTTCATGGATAATGTTAATGTCTCTTCATTCTGCCACTTTACTGGCTGATAAGTTGATTTTAAGCTACTGTTTTTCTTGACGAAAATCTGACCAAATCCAATGAACAAAATGTCTGAAAAGCAAATAGAAAAAAATGAATGATCGGGAAAATTGATGAGGTAATCATTTTGTAGGATCTGGGAGAATTCTATATATATATATATATATATATATATATATATATATATATAGGAATTTATATATATATATATATATTTGTTTGAACAGACGAAATCATCTTGATACTAGTTTTATCGATGTAAAAATGTGCGGAATTTTAGAGTAGGAATTTATATATATATATACCTACTCTAAAATTCCACACATTTTTACATCGATAAAACCAGTATCAAGATGATTTCGTCTGTTCAAACAAACGGTTTAACGCCTTACTAAATGATTTTTTTCCAACGTAGTAAACTGTATTGTTAGGAAACTGTTGCAGCAGCGATTTCAAAATGTTCAAAAAAATTCTTACCCAAACCAACACATTCAACTGAAGTTTCAAGATTAAAAACGATTTTTACCTGCTAAAATTTGTCTATTTCTGAAATTAGATGTAACTGTAATTTACATTTTGAATTAGTAACTTCTGTGCATAGTATATCCACCTTAAAGCTTTAGATAGAATGTAGATATTGTAATTTGTTGTATAATTATCTTTCGTCACAGCTGATGACATTATATCTCAATTATTTTTTATTAATAGTTTGTTATCAACATATCCTTGATAACTGTCATTTCACGAGCAAATATGGTGTCGGTGTGAATATGGGTTAGCTTTTCATTTGGAAACCGTTTCAATGCTAGCTCATAAGCCTGGTTCTTCACGACAAAAAAAATCTCTGGCTCACTTCAGAAGAAGGATAGTGTCTTTTACATCCGCAAAAAAATCCCAGAAATTTAGCTGATATCTTTCATTAGATTATTGATCCTCAAAACACTAGCAACTCTATATATATTTTTTCTTAGTTTCTCATTCAATCTTCATGGGGGGAAAATTCAAACTTCTGTAGCTTGTTGATTTGTATTACATGCAGATCAATCATAGGCCATGATGATGATGTAAATTCATATATGCATATATACATTAGATCAGTCAACTTCACCTTTGACGCTGGGGCTCACCCGTATTTCCGTCAATGATATCAATTAATTTAGTGTGACAAAAAACTTTTGTATTATATAGCTGCGAATTCATTAGTTTGAAATAAATTCGAAGATTTTCGATATGTACGCTTGTGCTGCCATCTATTGCATGAATTCTAATTCGGATTCTGCTGGAAAAAAAATTTCATCACTTTAGTTTCTTATTAAATGTTTCGTTTTTTAAATTACTAAACTAAAAATTAGTATCGATATGGTGATTAAAGTATCATTTCTAAATCAAATAATGATAAAATGTGTTATTGTGTGTGTGTGTGTGTGTGTGTGTGTGCGCGCGCGCGCACGTACGCGTGCCCGATTCTAGTATTATATTCTTCCTATTTATTCCTGATTAAAGTGTTCAATTTTATATAATTAAATATTCTGAAAAATAACTGTCTTGTTAAATCATGTAAAAGAAAATTATTTATTTTAAAAAAGTAGCTATATTGTTTTTTTCGAAAAATGTTTTGAGGAGTCACTCATGGCTCCCCCAAGGTTGATGCTGACAGGGCTCCAGCCGTGTTGCCCGAGGCAATTACCATTATTTTTTGTTTTAACATGGTATAAATTCATTACAGAAGGGTCCGTGAAAAGTTTGGTCTGTTGGGGGCCCGCTAAAGATTTCAACCTAGGAGCCCTGCTCAAGCGTGTGGGGGCCATGGAGTCACTATCCTAATTTCGTTAGTTTAGACCAGTGGTTCTCGACCTTTTTTGACTCGCGGAGCCCTATCCAGTATATAATTTTTACAGCAGAGAACCTGTGTGTGTGTGTGTGTGTGTGTGTGTGTGTGTGTGTGTGTGTGGGCCTCTTTTATTTATTTATCTATCAAATCTATTGGTTATAGTGACGGACTCGCGATGCGAGGATCCGGGTTCGAACCCCACAGTGGTGGTCGGCTGAAGTTGGTTCTCTGTGGTTCCCAACTTCAAGGCGCAAATGCGAGCCGATCTCCCCGTTAAAAGGTCTCGCCACAGAAAGCAACAGTCCTACAACGATAAATCATTCAATCATAACACTTCACTCATAGTTTGAAAAACTGGTGGCAGATGGCAGCACTACACATAACAAGCATTACAGAGAAACACAAAAAACTTCACGTCAGGTTTCACTACACGTACACGCACATTCCCGCATTTACCGATTCGTTGGGGATTCCGCGGGGGGGTGTGGACGGGGTGCATGTGTGGTATAGCAGTAGTGGGTAGGGCCTCCAAAAAATGGCTCGGGGATCCATGATGTTCTAAAGTCAGCCACCTCTTTGGGCAATTTGCCTGTTGTGGCGTTGTATTTGTATTTGTACATATTTTTTTTCTCGAGTCGCCGCGAAGCCTCTGGGAGGTGCACACGAAGCACCGGTTGAGAACCCCTGCTTTAGACATTTGATTATTTCTACTTTCCTTCTGTACCGTAATAAGTATTGAAGTTAGCTTTAATCAAGTTGCGTTAGCTTCATTATTATGTGGACATAGATGATTTTAAAAAGTGTACAGTATACTTTATATGCTTATTGGAACATCCCCTTCACTGAAAACGAATAATGGAAAAAAGCTTACTAACTCTTAGTATAAAATCACGTGTTGGCGAATTGCACTTCCTCAATAGACATCGCTTTCAAATAGCGTTTACACATCCATTACATTTCTCTAAAAAGGTTTTTACATTTTATCCGGATTCCCAAGATCGTGGTATCTCTTATGAAATATGGAGAGTTTTTCTTTCCTAAAATATAAAGTCTGATTTGTTCTGTAAAAATGCTTTTACAGAGATTTATTTGTTTCAAGAGAGGCTTTCCTGAAACGTTTTTTCAAAATTGTTTGTGTATTTAAAATGCATATAAAATTTTTACGTGAAGCTTCATCGAATAATGCAAAGAAAAGTGTAAGCAAGCTATCCAGTGTGTGTTATCATATGATAAAATTAAGATATTTCAATGAGATAACGATTTCTATGTCTCACCTCCATAAACTGTAATTTCTCATTGCACTCGTATATAATACAGGGTGGAATAAAGTCAATGACACATTTCAAAAATTAATATAAAATCAATCTATTGGCGTATGAGTGTGTGATCTGCAGATTGTCGCTAATAACGATCAAGATTTTTTTTTAAATAAGAAAAAATCAGAAATACACATATTGATGGCACTGTACTGTTTGCATAGGCGTAAGCAGGATTTTCGGGGTGGTCAATTTTTTTTTTCTTCTGAGGGGAGTTACGTTTTTTCTACAAAAAACACTGTAATCTCGGCCTCGGCTTGGGAAGGAGGGTTATAACCCACCCACCCCCCCCCCCCCTTTGCTTACGCCAATGACTGTATTTTTAGCATTCAGCACGTGAAGATACGAATTACGCACGTAAACGTGACTGAGCCACAATCCATGTAAGCAAACTCATGGACTAAAATTAAGTATCGTCAGATGTGGCTCAAGCTAAATGGGTGCACTCATTGAAATAGTGCTAGGTATGAAAAGGGTTCTAAATTTTAATTTATGAAGGGGTTGACTCTAAGTTGCGTAAGTCTATCAATCCTCATTTTGAGGAAAAGAAAGTTTTACCAGAATTGTTATAGTCGAATCCCATGTTAAAAAGTTTTTGATTTCACAATCTAGTGGCGAATTATTGAAATTGGAACTTAGTTCCTTTTTTTTAACAGTTTAGCATTTCTAGATTGTTATATAAAAAATAGGTCAGAAATACAAAGCACAAAGCACAAACATATGCGCAGATTATTTTACTAAAGTTAGAATTGTTGAAAATGTGACTTACTCCATTCTGACTTTAACCTACCTCATATACTATGACTGTTTGTATCAAATTCTTGCTGTATTTTTTTTCCATGATTTTTGTTACTGTGTCATCTGTGCGTGAAATTTCGAACATTTTTAATCCACCAAGAAACATCCTTGACATGGCAAGCACTTTGCAGCAAACCTCAGTATCGTACACCAATCGACAGAATTTACAAAGCTGTATCTACGGAAGGGAGATCATAAGTATACCGCCCGTCCCCAACTAAATGTAGGAAAATGACTAGTAAATACCGACTAAATGATTAGGTTTACTGTAATATCAGTCTAGTCACCCCATCCTTTTTCACACAACAGCTATTTTATATATACGGAAGTTATTTAAATCGGGACCTACAGTTTGCCGTTAATTTTGAACAGCTTTTCGAAAAAAAATATCTTACCAAGAGTTTAGTACGCTAACCACTCGGCGAGGTATAGCGAATGTCTTATCTACCTGGAGGGTAACTACTGCACCAAAAAATCTATTATATTGTGTTGATGGAGAATAAGTTTTTTTTTATACAAACCATAAATGGTAATATATTCAATGAAGTGTAAACTAAATCAGGAAGCACCATAAAAAGGTGATAATATGTTCTGTTCTTTCTTCTTTTTTTTCAGTTTAGAGAGCGCTTAATTACAAAAATCTTTTATTTTATTTATCTCCCAGGTTTATGCTTCGTTGGTTGTATTCAGAAATGGCCTGCAAGTATCTCCATTAGCCGTGAAAAAATTAATGTCATGGGTAGAAAAAATAAGGCAACCGCTCAACCAAATGTAAAGATCAATTTTCTTTCCTCTTGAATGTTTTGATTACATCTGGGAATTGAAAAAAATACTTTATTAAACCAAAAAAAACTTGTTCTCCACTTTCTGCGAAAAACTTTCGACACGTAAGATTTTTTTTTTTTATATTGCACAATGTGCAAAGTAAAGGGAAAAACATTCTGTTATTTAATTAATTAAGAATTATGAAATACTCTCTCAATTATATTTTATCTCAATTTTCACGATATCAATATTCTTTGCATGCATACGTACAATCTAATACAAAATGTATTACAAAACGTGTTATTCAAAATTAGTTGCAGGTTGAATGTTTATAAACTGCAAACATGTGTTTTTTTTTATATCTACATGCTTTTCTTTCGAACCGAGCACAACTCCGATCCATCGCCATGGGTAATTTACTACCGAATGAGTTTTGTCGGAAGTGTTACATGTGTACCTAACAGTTTGAGTGCATATTTTTAGTGTTGTGCGAGAATTTGTAGTTCTGCCATCTATTTTTTAAACTATGAGAGAAATGCTATGATTGGATATTTGTACCATTGTAGGTCTGTTGCGAGACTTTTTAACGAAAGATCGACTCGCATTCGCGAATCGAAGTTGGGAACCACAGAAAACAAACTTTAGTCAACCACCCAATATGCCACCCGCGGGGCTCGAACCCGTATCCGCGCAATGCGAGTGCGTCACTATGACCCCACGACTGCACAGCGGCAGCTCTCAACATATGCTTTCTATCTTTCTTTCAAGCCAAGCAAAACTCCGCCATGTTATTCGCCATGGGCAATTTGAGTGAGTTGCAATCTACACGCTGTCAAACTCTGCTATAACGTCAACGAGTGAGATCCCCGCTGATTCCCATGATGTTAAGGAATTTTTCTTTCAACGTCAACGTAATACAACAACCTCGGATATAACAAAATACGTTTTAGAACTTTTGACTGATTTTGTGGGGATTTCTCCCACAAAAATGGTGGAAATTTAAGCTCAATGCATTGATGAAATGTTTTTCTACCTCTTTTAATGATGACTATTGACAAAAAATAGGATTCGTTGCATGATTTTTGATCATTGTTTAGTATCGTTGTACATGGGAACACTGGCAGATTTCCTGAATGCTGTGGATCGCTCTTAATAAATATTGTTAAAGATTGTTAAAGTTTCATTGTTTATACAGGTTCAAAAATTAAAAAAGTCGTAGCCAATGTCTAGGGCACTCATCATGGGGAACACCCTGACATTGGCTTAGCACAGAACGTTTCTGAGAGCATCCCTTGGCCTCCAAAGCCTAAATAGATGCTCGATCCCCCGACGTTCTGCTGTAGTACCATTGAATTCAAAAATATAGAAAAATCAAAAGAAAATAGCCAAAATGAATGTTCTTTTGTCAAGTTGAAAATAAAAGCAAAGTTGCACTCAACATAAAATATATAAAAAATATAAAAATAAATGCAGAAGCTGCAAGTACATACCATGTGCAAGGCCTAACTATGCCGGTCAGATTTAAAGTGAAGAGATATAATTATTGGTGTGAGGAGGAACAATTTTTTTACATATTGTACATTTATATATATATTTATTTATTTATTTATGTTCTGTTTCGAAACTCTCTCTCTATCTATACCATTCTTTTAACTTCATTATAGGCGGATTTCTGGAATTCGTAGGATCAAGGATCAAGGAATTCATAAAGAAGCAATCTATATACTTACTGTTTTAATATAAATCAGAATAAATCAGGATGAAAAAAATTTTGCATTTCTGTATAGAAATACTTCGTTTATTAGTATTGATAGCATTATATTTATATGAAGGCACACAATGTTCATTTCAGGATACCTTCAGTTTATACGTTTAATACCAATGTCTTAAAAACTTGAATCTCGAGTCACATCAAATGTGAACTATTTTGAATGTCGTAATAATCAAGTCTTACCGTACTCACCAAACCTCATAATTTTAATCAACTTATTAATCTTTCATGTTAAACAAAACCGAATACTTTCATCTTACCATAAAAACATTTTAATCTAAAGAATATAAAAAGTTTCTACAATATTTTTAACGATTTTGGAAATTGCTCGAATAATGAATAAAAAAAATAGAGGAACAAAAAATGGAATTCTATCTCAGAAACGCTAATTGAAACCCTTAAAAGTTTCAGAACTGGAAATAACGGGAAGAAAAAGTGAAGGAGAAAAAAAAACGTGTGTTTCACCTCTCGCTAAATGCATTTGAGTTTCGGAAAAATGGATAAAAGAAGAAAGAATTGAAAATATGTCGGAAAGAATAACATTTTTTTCCCCGTACTAGTCATGCTGTCGAAACAAATGTTTCGGCTTTTCCGATGAGAAAACGAAATTATGCCTTAAACATAGTGAAGCAGTAGGTACTGCCAGCACGTGGGGAATCGCTCTTATAATTATACTCTTTCCTTCACTAGCTCTCTTCTCAACTTCCGATAACACTACACGAAAGGATTCGGTAGGAAAAAGGCAGTGGGGTACAACAACATGGTAGAAAATCGAAATAATAGATTTTTCTAGGATGAAATTTTTCGAATTATTTCTATCAGAGAAAATAGGTTGTCGCCAACAAGGTGTGAGGATTATGAATCAATTTGAGCGTCCACACGAAATGCTGCTAGTCATCGATTCGAACATGCTATGCGATATTCCACAAAATATATTATCGAATTTTCAGAGCAAATAACGAGTCCCTACCAGGTTCTAAAATCTCATCTGAAAATCGTAATTTTTCTTTCCGAATTATAAAAAAGTTTGATTCTGTAAATTTTTAAAAATCTTGGGACTCATCCAAGAGCAGTAAATAAACACGTTAACTTAGAAATCATTATTTTTAAATGTATTTATTCTTTATGTGCTTTCTATTAATTTTAATTATTTTTCTATCGACGCTACTGTGATACGAAAATTTTGCCAATCTCCACGCATTTGCTTCCGTAAGTGCAGTACGCTACAGCTGTATGTTGTGTATAACAAATTACATTCCTTATATATTCTGTATACAGGCTCATACAATTTATTTTCATTAATGGTGGTTTATTTATAGATCCTTACATACTTGTACACCAATACAAATTTTAGTTATAAAGTATTTCAATGTCGTTAATTATTTATTTTCTGTAATTAAAGGCTTATTACAGAAAACTGATTTGTCACTTGATCTCTATCAGACTTTTCATCGTTAAAATACTCATTTATTAATCGTAATAAGTTTTGGGTACCCGAGAATTTTGTAGTCTTTTAATAATCACACTTGCTCTAACTCGCAGTAGAGATCTAGATTCCTATAGCCCCAGGAAGTAAGGAAATTGAAGGTCAACCAACTAGACAGTTAGAAACATTGAAACCGGTATTTGACAGCTCCAAAAGAAGGTTATGAAAGAAAACAACTGTGATCATAGAGGAAGAAGACCTGCTCTATTTACGGTCGACGATCTCTAACCAGGTCAAAAATCGAACAACTTGACCACTTACGGATCCTTTTTTGTGTGTGTATGACTTTTGCTTCGTGTTTTTCGATAATTCAAAATTTCAGAATGTGTATATAAGCTTTCTTATTCAGTCAGATAATCGTTCATCCTTAAGATTGTTTTTGTAGTTCTTTCAACCCGAATAAAAAATCCAAGTTCAAAACATTGGAGTTAATTGAATCTTTCCTTACAATGGAAATCACAGAGTAAATCGTTACAAAACATGAAAGTTTTTCATGTCCAGTTGCTTTTCTTAGTCTATTTCATTGACAAATTCGTGAGAGCTTTTCCACATGGAGCTCCAACTGATACGTGTGACACGTTAAGTTCTTCCAGAAATCATGGACTCTTCATACCGGGAAATGAGTCACCATACATTCTTTTGCAAACGGCTGTCTCTTTCAAACCGGGACAGGTCATCAATGGTAAGTACTTGCAATTTCTTTCCAGACAACTCGATGCACTTTCCTTCTTTTTTTTACCCGAGTTTTCATTCCTCGATTTTTCAGTCGATATTGGAAAATATATCATTGAGACATTACATTACTGTACAATTTCTGATTTTACTAAATCTTTAGAAGGAGGCTTTCACATCAAACTATTTCACTGTCATAGTTTAGTCTATAACAAAATCAACAAACAGAAAAATCTGTAATGATGTCTTGAGACAGAACATTCTAATTTTGATATTAAGTGTATCAATTTAAATCTATAATAAGAGGTAAGTCGGTTAACCTTCGGCCATATATTCTTTGAACTGTTTTTTGTTATTGATGTTCACCGAAACTGCAAAATGCAAGAAGTAAAATTAATTGCAGTTTCACCGTTTATTGTACGTAATGACTATACATTCGATGTGTAGTATCACATCAGATGCTAAATTTTGTAAAACATTTCTTACTTTCAAACAAATCAATTACAAACGTACAAACTAGAACGCAAAAATCATTCTCCTTGATCTGAAATAGATATGCAATACTTCTGTTTGTGTTATTGGTAAACTCAAAACAACGACCCTTGGTACTTAAAGACCATCGCCAATAGTGTTCGAAATGAATCAAAAACTTCTGTTTGCCAGGAAAGAGACGTAGAAAATGACCTAATGGAGGTCGAGGTAGAGAGAAGAGAGTCTGTGTTATCCAACTTGAGAGAATTTTCGAATAATCTATAAAATAAATTATATTACTATAAAATCTCCTTTGACATGTATTATTTATTTCTTTTGGAGGGGTTGGCTTTACCTGATTAGATTTGATTAACTCTACAGATATCTTGATAAGTCACTCGAAAAAACCATGTGTGCTTCCCTAAAGTATGGGAAAGACGTTCAATCACGTTCCTGTGACAACTGAGAAACTTTATCGCTCTGTAGTGCAGACTATTGTGTCTGGAAGGTATTGGATATCAATAGCTGCTTTAAGGAAACGTTTTCCGCAAAAGTTAAGCGTGATCAGTTTCTAGCTCTTCTGTACATGCAGTATTTTCTTAGGTCATGTCTCATTGTAGTCACTCTTTTGATGTGCTTGATGAGAAATTTATAAACCACTTCGATAAAAAAAATTTAGTATGGTTGATAAGTATTTTTTTAATTATAAATAATATTTTCACTCACAAAAGAGATTTGTGAGATCAATTCAGCCAAATACTTATATAAAAGTAAGCTATAAACACATTCATTCCTGAACCAGGATTAAACCCAGGCTTGCATAACCAAAGACTAACGCTTAACTGCTAACCGGCATTATGATGTGAATTTCAACTGTTTATAAAATATGCGTATTAATGACGTAATGCAAACTGTAAAATATATAATAGTTTAAAAATATAATTGTTAGATGGATTTCATTTTGATTTTCCTTATTAATAGAAGTTGTTAATTTCTATTAAAGCTCTAATTCTCATCATTGTTGTAGAGGATCTCTATAGGATCGCTATAGCATCTCTATTTCTTTCAACATAATTTTTTGCTATACTTTACAAAACTAGTGGTTAACAAACTGTTGTACGCGTACCCCTGTAATGCATGATGGGTTATTCATGGGTATGCAAAAGGAATCCGCAATTGCGGAAAAACGAAGTAAAGCTACAAAAAATGGTAAAACATTAATCATGGTGAAATATACACAAGAATGTACGTAAGTTTCCTACACATTTCCAGTGACATGTAAGCCTCCTACGCATTTCCAGTGACATGTAAGCCTTCTACGCATTTCCAGTAATTTTTAAACCTCCTATATATTTCTAATCATACATAAGCCTCCTACGTGTTTGTGCGCATGTCTAGAGTTACGAAAATCTCTTATGCATTAGGGGGTACGCAATTTTTCTGCATAGTTACAGAGAGTACTTATATAGAGCATAATAAGTTGAGTACCACTGTACTAGACAAATCAGCTTAATCTAAGTCTGAAAGATTAGTTTCTTCAAATTAATTGGGATTTGGATTTGATCAATAGTAAAAATTGATTCAATTTACTTTAATCAAATATTAACAATCCTATTGAAACCAATGAAATGTTTCAATCATATTTGAATCATTCGCATACGTTACTTAAAGTTGTAAATATTTATCAAATAATATTGTGTTTCATCTACAGTGACTATCAAGAGACACAATTCTAGTTCAACATTCAAGGGTTTCATCGTTCAAGCTTTCGACAGAGTGTCTGGAAGGTACATTGGAAGATTTCTAGATGCAGATGGTTTAAGTTTATTAGACGAGTGCTCTGCGGTGGCAAATAAAAACTGGAGAAAGAAAACATCAGTAGATCTTGCCTGGGTCGCTCCTCTACAACAACGAGGAGACGTTATATTCAGGTACTGCACTAATCAATAATAATGATTAATTAGTTCAATTTTTATCAGAAGAAATTGATGATTGCATCTTCAAAAATATAAAATGCTTTTACCAGAATTGATTGCGTGCCATTCGCTTTCGTTATTAAAGTTTAGCAGTTTTGGAAAATTATCACAAGCCGATTTCACAGAAGAAAAAGGTGATTTTTAGAGTTTGAAATATCTTTTATCTGTTATAAACAAAAGAATTCCCTCAGGTTTATCCACCATTCTTGGTTTGAATTTCGAAAAAAAAACCATTTATTTATTTTCATGAAAATGTTACGAATATTATTAAATCATCTGAGGCTCGTAGATTGATGGTAATGTGTTATTGAGATTCTCATATGCATACACTAAAGCTATTTTTGAAATAGTCAAGATGCACTGGAAGTAACACAAAATGTAAATTTCTCTAGACAATAATTTCTTTCAGACAAAATGATATTTGCTTATGTTGACACTCAATGAAACAAAACAGGTGTTTACCGCGATGATTCGAAACCAAAGAAAAAATTTTAATAATCAACTGATTTTTTTTCAAAGTATTCATAATTCATTTCCGGACAGTATATTTAATTTAGGAAATAAGGTCCTTACATGTATTACATGTATGAACATCTGAATCACTAAATGCTAGAGTTTGTATTTTATGTGGTGATTTTTTTTTTGTAATTTAAGAGTTAAAAAGAGACTGAAAATAACTTTTTCGTAATATTGAAATACGGGGTGATTATTAAAAAACTATCCCGACATATGGGCCCCTAACTATCATACCATTCACAGAAACTGAATGAAATTTCGGCATAAGGTATTTTGAGGTATGCGCTCAAGAATGATATGGTAAACAACAGTGTCACTCTAACAGTTACGGTTACAGTGAGAAAATTTCGAAAATATCAAATGGCAACACCAAGTTTTTTGTATTGGAATGCGATCTCCATACTCAAAAACACTAAATAGCGTTGAAATGGCACCTGTAGCACGAAAATCCCCGGAGCTAGGCAAGGAAAAAGTAAAAAGGACTTTGCCGTGCACCAGAGCATTAATGTTCGTTTCATTCGTCACACCGTTTCTTCGGCTGAGATCCCAGCCTGATTAGTCCTCCACAAGGTCATGTGGAAAATTTGTGAAACACAATAAAATGCTTTATTTTATGCTGCTTCTCTGTCCTTATTGGTTGTCCTCACTTTTAGCCTATCTACCGCCGGTGATTTTCATGCTACAGTTGCCGTTCGAACGCTATTTAGGGTTTTTCACAATGGAGATCACATTCCAATACAAAAAACTTGGTGTTGCCATTTGACATTTTCGAAATTTTCTCACTGTAACCGTAACTGTTAGAGTGACACTGTTGTTTTCCATATCATTTCTTGAGCGCATACCTCAAAATACCTTATGCCAAAATTTCATTCAGTTTCTGTGAATGGTATGATAGTTAGGGGCCCATATGTCGGGATAATTTTTTTATAATCACCCCGTATTTCAATATTACGAAAAAGTTATTTTCAGTCTCTTTTTAACTCTTAAATTACAAAAAAAATCACCACATAAAATACAAACTCTAGCATTTAGTGATTCAGATGTTCATACATGTTCCGATATTTGAAAAGGGTACTAGAGAAGCTGTGTCCAATTATCGTCCAGTGTGTTCGATGAGCTCCCTCTCGAAAATTTTGGAAATTATTATCAAAAGCCAATTGGTGAAATGGATAGACGAGAATAGCGCATTGTCGGAAAACCAGCATAGGTTCAGGAAGGAGAAGTCATGTGTAAGCAACCTCTTTTGCTTCTGTGATCACCTGACTAATGCTTTGGGAAATGGCAAAAACGTCGACGTAGTTTATCTTGATTTCCAGAAGTCATTCGATCGGGTCTAACACGGTAAATTCTTGAAGCTTTTACATGCGATTGGGATTAGGATAATTTGTTTAATTGGATACAATCGTGGTTGAGAGATAGGTCACAACGGGTTAGGATGAACAGGGTACTTTCTGATTGGACAGATGTCACAAGTGGAGTTCCTTAAAGAAATGTCCTTGGCGCCGTACCTTTTTCACTTTTTATCGATAAACTTGATCAGGGTATCAATGGGATTGTTAGCGAATTCGCAGATGACGTGAAGCTAATGGGGGTAGTCGAGAATCAAAGCGATAGGGAGTTGCTCCAGACCAACTTAAACAAGATTACAGCATACGCAAATGAACGGGGCATTACGTTTAGCGTTAAGAAGTGCATGGTCACTCATTTTGGTTCGAACAACCCTCGTTTCACTCACAAGTGCACTATTCCGGATGCAAATAAGGTTACCGATTTGGGAATTCTCACTGACGAGCGGCTTAGGTTTTCTGGACATTGTTTAGTGGTGGTCAGAAAAGCGAATAGAATGCTCGGTTTCATCCTTAAAAAGGTCTCTTCAGTTCTTCTAAAGTCATTCTTTCACTTTTCCGACGCTTAATTCATCCTACACTGGAGTATGTCGTAAGGTTTCGTAGACCATACCTACAGAGGGACATAGGCTTGGTTGACAGGGTGGAGAGAAGGCCTACGCGTGCTCTTGATAGTACACAACGCTTGAGTTTTGAAGAAACACTCGATTTCTTGAATATGTTTACATTGGAAGAAAGCAGATGTCGGGGGAGATATGATCGAAGTGTTCAAAATTTTCAACGGGATGGATAGGATGTACCACGAGTTATTAATATACTGTCAATCAACTGCTTCGACGAGGGGACAACAGTATCGTTTAGTAAGGGACAATTCCAGGTTTTGAGTGTCGCTGGGAGTTTTTCTCTAATAGGGTTGTCAATAAATGGAATAGCTTACCACTAGAGATTGTGCATTCTAACACAATGGATATGTTTAAAAAGAAGGACGATAGATATAGTGGGATAAATCGCGCACGCGAGAAGCTATCTATACTTAGGTAAGGCAACCATAATATTTTTTATGTGCAGTTATTATACATTATTTTATTTTATTTGTTGGTGATATATGCCTTTATAGTGGGTATTTTGGTTATATTTGACATCAATATTTTTGATGGACATAATTTTTTCAGCAATCTCGTTGGGAGATTCACCTGTTGTGGCCTTTGTATTTGTATTTGAATAGTACATGACTTTTGTTTAAAATTAGACATAAAAATTAATTTCTCCTAGCAAATGACATAGGTTGTCCAAAATTTATTATCGTTTTCACCAGTCTGAGACATTTTCTGTCTGAAAATGTTATTAAGGTTCACTCTAGTTCTATTTTATAGAAAAGTGACAAGAAAGGTAGCCAGATACTTTAACTGTAAGTTTATTCGTTTCTTTTCAGGGGAACAATCATTGAAAATAACTCCAAATACTACGAAGTCACATCTCGACTTGAACTTTCAAGAACGAAAAAATCATTGTTTCACGGAGTCCTATCCTGGTGAATTGAACATTCCGTATACAGTATCTGAATAAAAAAAAAATTCGAATTAAAGAGTGTTGTTATTTACTGGTGAAAAAAATCGTTGATTATTTTTCAAAATATATAAGAATAAAATAGTGGGAATAGAGGGAAGCGGTAGTTCCGTATAAACAGAGAACGAACGTCAGCGTTGTGTTGCTCATCATTAGAATGAGTGATGGATCACAAGCTAGAGTTAGTTTTCTTCTGAAAAGAAAGTAATAACACTACGTTCAAAATTACTCTTTTCAGTCTAGTGTCTAACTGCGATAATGTTTGTGAGCATCAGAACACTACCTGTGGTTATTACTCAGTGTCTGAATAGTATATAGTAGATTCACACCGAACTTCCACCTAGCACTGTGAGTAGTAATATATAGGTCCGTAGGAAATAATTTATAATAGCGAAATTTGTGAGAAAAATCAATCAAAATTTTACGGAAATGAATAAGCATGTGCGTTTGGGAAAAATAATAGCACATATCTAGCGTTGCATCATTAAATATGTTTTCAACGAATTCGAGTAAGGTGCCGTTCAAGTAATAACGTCATCATCGATAGAGGGGAGGGGGTTTCCGATTTGCTGACTTTTGATGACGGGGGGGGGGGTTGGATAATGCTCACGTAATCAACCACCCCTTATGAAAATATGAGTTAGTATTCAGAGGGGCAGAGCTGATGACGAAATTTTGCTGACAAGGGGGGGGGAGGGGGTCAAAAATGGCTAAAAATTTGCTTACGTAATACTTGAACGGCCCCTAATATGCTCAAAATGTAATTATTTTACATTGAAAATAGGCACTACCGCTCACGGAAGGAAGAAAACGTTAGAATCGGTGAAACTCCATTGTAGAATAAAATAAAAATAAGCCATAAAGTGAAAGGTGAGGAAATGTGTTCTCTGAATTTCAGTCCACCCATGTCATTTCGACAATGTGTAAATAATGTGTGTGTGCCCGTGCAGCAGCTAATACAAATACAAATACAACGCCACAACAGGCAAATTGCCCAACGAGGTGGCTGACTTAAGAACATCATGGATCCCCGAGTTATTTTTTGGAGGCCCTACCTACTACTGCTACACCACACATGCATCCCGCCCACACCCCCCTCGGAACCCCCAACGAATCGGTACATGCGGGAATGTGCGTGTACGTGTAGTGAAACCTGACGTCAAGTTTTTTTTTGTTTCTCTGTAATGCTTGTTATGTGTAGCGCTGCCATCTGCCATCAGTTTTTCTAACTATGAGTGAAGTGTTATGATTGAATGATTTATTGTTGTAGGACTGTTGCTCTCTGTGGCGAGACTTTTTAACGGGGAGATCGGCTCGCATTTGCGCCTTGAAGTTGGGAATCACAGAAAACCAACTTCAGCCGACCACCACTGTGGGGTTCGAACACGGATCCTCGCATCGCGAGTCCGTCGCTATATCAAAGCTAATCCAGACAAAAGAAAGAAAATTTGTTTGCATCAAATTACGCGCACGACACTTTTTGTGACACCATGGTCATTTTTTGTTATCAATGCCTATAACCCCTCCCCCCTTTTCCTGAGACTAGATTATAATTTTTTTTCCTAGATAAAAAACTTCCCCAGGAAGAAAAATAATGACCCCTTTCCCCCCCCCCCCCAGTTTAAAAAAATCATGTGCACGCTTCCGATAAATCGCATAAGTAAAATATAACCACAATGACGCCTGATATATGACCGCATGAGTGTAATCTGCTGGATTAATGTTGAACCAATTTTAAATGCAACAGATAAGGGTTAACTGGCTCAATGAAGAGATATCGGTGTTACAGGGAAGGAAAATTCACCTTTGAATGCGTCGCCATCTTGTGGCTGTGATGTCATTTACGAGCTATTAGCAGAATGTTACCGACGTCCATTGCGCGGAGCCATTTAGCATATACATACGCAGGATATAGATCCATGTCTCCTAAGATAGATTTATATCAGGTCTATACCGTGAATCTGATATAGATCTTTGCAGGTTCACGATATACCACGATCTATGTATTTCAAACTATATTAAAATAATTTATTGTCCCGAGTTTTTGTCCTTCAAAGTAAAGATTATTCACATGGAATCAAATGCACGTTCAACTGAAAATTAAAGATTTGATCAATTAATATCATAAATAAATTGCACCATATAGGACGAGATCGTTCTATATCATAGTTATGAAATCTGATATTCCTCTGACATTTCGATATATAACGATATGATCCAGATATTATTCTATGTCGTTGTGCTACTGGGGATTGACTTAAAAAATAAATAAATAAATAAACACACACGCTAAAGAAAACTCACGAGAACGAAGCAAATCACAAAATGGCGCACTGATACCACAGATAATCCCTCGGTAATCCTTCGGCAACGGTCCCGGCCATGGCCTCCACATAATAGAGCAGGGTCCCTAGGCTGGAATCTTCAGCGGGTCTCAAAGCATAACTTTTCTCGGGCTATTCTGTACCATGGAAAAAAAAAAGGATAATCGTCCTGGGCCGCAGGTCTGGAGCCCTCTCAGCCCTACCCTTGGGGGGGGCATGGACCTGGTTAGAACTACGGCTATTGGCCGGCCAACGAAACGTGATAAAAATACGTCCGATCCCTACCACGGTCAGGATGAGAATGAACGTCTTGAACCTTATGCCTTTTCAAGGTCCTATATCTGCCTCTAAGGACTGGTTTCTGTTGTTTTCTTACCACTCACGCGTATAGCGAAGATTGAAGATACTTTAGAGTGCAAAAAGTAATTTTTTCTTTTGTGTTATAAGAAATTAAAACTGGTGGGCCACATTGAAGAAAGGGCATTCAATAGTGTGGCGGAAGTCATAATGACTGACAAAAACAATACGTCATTGCCCATGAGTGAACATTTCTTCTTTTTACTGATGGGCCAAATAGAAAGGCTGGTGGGCCAAAAAAAAACCCCACCAGTTAACGCGTTAAAAAAGGCTTGTAGTCTTCATTCTCTTCTTAAACCTGACGATTCAATTGAAATGGAGTTTAGGCTACTCCATTTCATAGACGTAGACACACCCAAAATGTGGTGAGAATAGCAGCCATATACGTGTATTTGAAATGAAGCTCATTTCTCAATAGCAAGTGAAACATTAAAATATGAAAAGTTCGAAAAGCATAAGAAAGACAAAAAAAAAAAAAAAAAAACCATTTGCAATTGTCCAGCCTTCGATTTAATGTCTTGCATTTGTTTCGACCAATTATGGTCAACATCTAATAGAGAGAACCTCTTCAGAGACCTTCACTTTATTCTCGATACACTTTATTCGTTACAGTGAAGAATCTATACTTTATAAATAAGAATTAGCTTTCGCAACAGAGGCGTATTAAGATCGGTTGGATACAGGGCGCAGAAGAAGATATTGGGTCCCTTAAATTAAAAAAAAGTGTAAAGTTAGGGTTTTGCGAGGCCCTTCAGAAGTCAGAGCCCAGATCACGTGCCGTTAAATCAACACCACACTAGAAACAAATATATTTTGGTATGGTGTTGGTTAAATCCGCCTCTGTTTCGCACTCCACTAATGCGCCCCTCGATGAATGCGCCCTATAAATACAAAAAAGAAAAGAAATGTCCCTTAAAACACGGGAAGCATGGTCAGATGTTCTTCATTGTGGCTCATAATATTCAAAAACTGAAGCGATATTTGGAAAAAACTTGCTACGTAGTGAATGTGTTTTCGGTTTGTTTGACATAATTTCCTATTTCTATTTATTCGATGGTGTAAAAAATCGAAATGCACGATTGATTAGCATTAATGGCTTTAAACTCATTTTTATTTGCTTTTATTTATCAATCTAGCTGATATCCCTATGGTAAGTTGTAAAAAACGATGAGATATAATATATTCATCCAAACTCGAAAGCATATGATCGTTTTCGTTTAATAATAATAAAAAAAAATCCGATACGTTACACAATTTCTATAAATTGCTGCTGTGCTTTTCGTACATACGTAAAGAAATTTCTGAAATTTTAAAATCGTTTTAAATGTTTTCGTGTTTTTCTTTTCAATGAGGTATTTGTTTCTCCTGGAATGGATGAGGGGGATGAATATGTTTGTATTTTCATGTCACTGTATTCTCAGCTGCTCAAGCATATCTTACATTAAATCTCTTTTTTTCCTTTCGATAGACACAGACAGATGAATTATGTTCTCACAAAGCTCACTGAGGAAAACATATTTATTGAGTGAATAATATATAAAAGCAGTCCCCCCCAATATGTGATTGATGTTGAAATTCAAATGTGTTTGTACAAAACAATGGGCTGTTTGTACTGTGATATCCAAGGCCAGATCAAGGGTGTAAGCTGTATTAGGTGAATATAAGTTTTTTAGACATAGCTGTCACTTTTATATACAGTGAAACCTCCCTACAACAAAGTATACTCTATGGATACTCTCTCTGGATATAATGATAAATGTTAAACTGCTTTCTCTCAATATAGCAATAACCCCTCTACAATAATATTTTTTCTTGGTAGATAGAGTATCATTAGTCACTCGTAAGTATGAGTGACATTTAATAAAGATGAATGAATATTGTGTTTGTCTTTAAGTACTCATCCATTATAACCATACCACTTGGCACCTTTTTTGTCTTGGCAAATTTTCTTTGAATTTATGCCTCCTGTTTAGTCTTAAATATTTTCTTTAGTTTGATGTCCATAAATTTGTTCTTTTTTTTAAACAAGGCATTTGGAAAGAAAGATGCCAGCATGCGTCAATTTGGTATAGAAAATGTGTGGTATGCTTATCAGGGCTGGAAAAAACCCTGGCGACAAGTTATCATGGCAACTAAAATATTGACATTGGCATGTATTTTTTTTAAGTTTTTCATCATGTATGATCAGGGAATTGAAGACTGAAGACAACACAAAATTATTGAAATTATATCAGCATGACTGTTAGCATAGAAAAGGGTCACTAAGTCCTGGACAAGTCATAGAATACACTATTTTGGACCAATTTTATTGAGGAAAAAATTCTTGACACACCTACAAAATTTTTCTGGTGCCTGAATTCTTTTTCTATTTGTCAAGTCCTAATGCTTATAATGGAAGAGTACTGGTTTTTGAATAAGGTATTTAAAATTATATGTCCATCTTTCTTTGATAAAGTAAATATCATTAACATTTAAATATTGTTGCTCTTTGGATATTGACATTTTTCTTATTTAATGTACATAGAAAAATATTATTATTCATATGGAACAGTGTTTCCCAAAGTGGGCAATATCGCCCCCTGGTGGGTGATGGAATAGTCCAGTGTGGGGGGGGGGGCGATGGAAGCTACGGTTATACCATTGGATTCTATGGGCTTGTTTGAGTTGTGGGGGGGGGGGGGCGATGAGATAGAAAAATTCTTGAAGAAGGAGGCGATGGAACAAAAAGTTTGGAAAACTATGATATGGAATATATTGTGTAGAGCAGCAGTTCTCAACTGGGGGCCCCAGGATATTCCAGGGGAGCCATGGAGGAAAAAATCGCAAAAGGGGAGCCACGGCTGCTGATAAGGGGGGGCCATGAAGAAATTTATTAAAAGAGTGACCAAAAAAATTTAATTTCAAACCAAATGCATAGAATATTTTTTTAGCCATTTTTTCCCTATTTAAGTAACATTAATATAAAGATTTTATTGATTTTTGATTAGGGTTGGCAGGATATTTCAACACCAAGCTAAGGATCTGAGTAGTTGAAAGATGAAATTTAGCACTTGAAGTATCAAAAATTTTAAGAGTTTCACGAAAACAAGCAAAATGATTTTTTTTTGTGTGTTCGTTCAATTTCTCATAAGTAGGGTTCTGATTTTTATTACCTAAAGATAAAACATTGTTGCTGTTAAATTATTAGCAACTAAGTTTCTTCTTTAGGTCATAAAAATCAGAGTCTTAGTCATAAGCTTGTGTTATCAATAATTATAAGGTTTGGAGATGGATGTATTTATATATACAGTGCATTGACAGTAACATTTATTTGAAGACAACCAACCAAAAAAACAATGTTAAATGCAGATAAAACGATTTTGTTGGCATCAGGAGAGACAGGACAACAACTTTCTAATTGGGTTTTTGAGCACACGGGTGTACGTATAAAAAGGTAACATTTTTATTTTAATAACTACCAGGGCCGGGCTTTGGAATTTCGTAGCCCGATGCAGAAAATTTTTTGCGGCCCCTCCAAAAAAATTTTATGTAGTCGCTCCCCAGCTTATAAGTTTTTCGACTTCCAAACATAAATCTTGAAGGGAAAAAATTGTTCAGAAAGAACTCATTTTATTACTCTTTATTTCATTATTTCAGGAACGCATTGATAGTTGAGATCAAATTAAACACGATATATTGAGATGGAGTTGCATTTAAATTAATTTTATAACATTTATAAATGGTTAATAGTAATTGGCGTGGTCCACCTGCTTAACACTTCATGGTGGCTCGAATCATATTAAACAGATATACATATCTGACATACTTTTAAAGTGTTTCATCATCTTTATCAAATATCTGATGCAATTCGGTAACTTTGATCATTTTTCGAATCTTTTATTGCTGTTTTTGTTTAATTAATGCAAATAATAGAAGTAAAGGAATCAAATACTGGGATTCTCAAAAATAAAGAAAAAAGATTCTGAAACACGTTAGAACTGCATTTGAAAATGTAGATTTACTTAAAATTACTACAGTACATTCCGCTTATAACGTTTTCGTTCGCTCCGGGACAGTCGTCATCTAGAGATGTCCATGCCAAAGGCTACTATGGCTAGTGGAAACACCGCGGGATGAAACTATAAACATTCACCTTGTGCGAGAAAAATTACTAGATCTCTTTTAAGGTGTCCCTTTTCATTTGATGCCCTAAGCATGTTTTTTTTGTTGGTTAATGTAGCCCTGTTATTTCTTTAATGGCAGAAAGAAAGGCCCGACTTTTTTCAGGGGTAAAGAATGTGATCACCTGCGTACACTCTTTTCCTGTTTGAAATAAGCTAATGCCATACCTAATAACACTAAAAATGATATTATAGGGGCTTCAAACCGAAAGCCTCCTTTCACAATCAATAATAGTTTAATGGGGGAAAAATTAAATTTTAATCAAAAATTTCCAAAACATCTGCCGAGAAAGAAAAGGGTTTCTTTTGGAAGAATTTGCGGCCCGGTGCGACCGCACCTTTCGCACCTTCTTAAGTCCAGCCCTGATAACTACACAACCCCCTCGCAACATGAATGGCATGTCTGAGTACTATACGTTATTTGGATAATTTTTCTAATTGAAAATATTCCTGTAAGGTGAACGCAGTTTGCCAGTAAAATACCATACGTCTTGTTACCTATGCACCCTGTACATAACATGTAGTAGTGTCTGTTATGTGAAATATTGTGTAAGCCAAAAACTCACACGTTGCTTCATTCATGTGCGAGACAGAAGCTACATTATGAACCAAAAAGCCATTTGAAGATAGCTTGTCATCCAATGAGACGTCAGATTTTCATGATGAATGTAAATCTCACCGTATCAAAATTATAATCAATAAACCAATAATTTTCTTATTCAAAATATGATTATTTATAATTTCTAATTAGTTTGAAATTCTGATTTACCCAAATTCAAATTTACCAAAGAAAGACTAATTTGTAAATAAATCAAACTTCATCCTGTACAGTAACCTGATGACATTATGCCATTTTAAGCGCAAAGTTTACATTGATTGAAAACAATTTATTATGAATTTTTATTAATGTGTTGTATTATGTTTATTTTGCTTTTTCGTTATTTTCATAAATGAAAAATTAATTAAATTCAAACAGTATTTGAATAAGTGTCTTTTAACAGGAAAACGGGGTGGGAAATTAATCAGGGTCGCAAGGGGGCCACAGGAATGAGGAAGGTTGAAAGGGGGCCATGGGAAAAAAAAGGTTGAGAACCACTGGCGTAGAGTATGCGTTCTTAACCTTTTACCAGCCGAATTCAGATTCCAAGTGATTTTCATTATTTTTTTTGTTAATTTCTCCTTCTGATTTTTTAGTTAAGAGATATCAATCGAGAAATTGAAGAAAAAAAATTTCCCTATGCGTTTTCTTGAATGTTCCCAATTGGGAACATTGGCCGGATCTGACTAAACATAATTTTCGCAGTGAAGCCATCTTACAGGATGATGCAAAATTTGTCATCATTTAATAAATTTATTTTAAAAATTAAAGAATATACATATAGAATTTTAAAAATGATGGAAATAAATTTCTCTCGAATACACTCAAAAGGCATGTATATCTGGATTATAATAAAGAGCTTATGATGAGCTTAAATGCTGGTCTAAAATTCACAAAAGAATACATACATACGGGTTTAGGTTTTTGTATGGATCCCTTGGTAAGTTAAAAGATATTATTTAAAAATATAAAGAGAGAGAAAATATTATTTACAACTCTGGTACCTAAAGGCACAGGCTCCGATGACTGCTTACTAGCATATACTTTCATTTTATATGGGAAACCACATTGTTTGAGCAAATCATCCGAATTTTAAATCCAAAGCGAATCGGTTTTCCCCATATAAACATCTTACTTGAATGAAAGCGTAATACGGTACTATTGATTCATAGATGCTTAGTTTATCATGGAACAACCCAAACCGAATGTGTGTGAATTTTTCATTTAATTCATGATAGATAGCCAACTTATCACCGGGTTGTAAGAAAGAGTTATCCATCAAATGGAAGTTATTTTTTATGTCTCTAAAGTTATTTCTCGGCATAACAGTGGGGACGATCGGTACTGCTGTGTCTACTGAAAGTACCCCAGTAATCATTTTCACTTGGTATTCTGTGATACCCACTTAGCAAAACCAATCCAAAAAACTTTGCGATTTTTTTCCACTCAATTTTCAAATTCGATCCATGTTGTGCGACATAAATATTTGTCATCTCAGCCAAGTAACTGAGGTACTCTTGCGGTAAAAATTTGAAAAAAATATCAATCGAGTCGGCTTGCACTTAGCTCAGGAAACTTATGACTGATTGCTTCAGTAGGTTCACTTATATTTTTGTCGAATGCAGTACTTTTTCCACTTCGGTTGCATGAATTTTAGTCTTTTGGCACTTGACACATGATGTTTTCTTATTTTTTGACTGGGTAATTATCTGATCCTTGAAAAGCAATTTTGATGTAGAAAGCATGTTGATAGGATCTACAAATTCACCCACAAATGAACTACATGTTGATCTTAAAACACAGATATCCACAAACATCTGCAGGAACGACGGGGCCAAGCATGTTGTCATTGATATCTTCCTCATCTGTATCCCGCTCATTTTCATCAGGCAATTCTTCATCAGAGAGATGTGATATATCAGAATCTCTCAAACTCAGTCTAATAAGCTACTAGTATAACAAAAAAAGATGGGAAAAAGAAGTGTAGAAAGTCACAAGACCAGATATCAACTGAGAACTGAAAGACCAACATACCAACAAATTTACTCAAAACGTAGAGGGAAGGGGGGGGGGGGGGCAAGGTCAGTCACAGAAAAAAGGGGGTGCTGCATGTAAACATCAGAATGTGAAATTTGATACTTTTCCTTCCTTTTGAGACACACCAGAGAGAGGGAAAAAGCAATAAATTGTTTTTTTCGGAATGCCACTCCTCTGCATTGCATTTAGAATAGTCAGTAGTGGCCAATGTTCCCAATTGGGAACAATCGTAGGAAAAGTTCCCTGGAATTCATACAAAAAAAATTTTTCTCTCATTGAGCATTTCTTATCATTCTTGGCAATATTCTACAATTAAAAAAAAATTGAGATGCATGTATGTTTACAAAAACTATTTTAATAATTAAAACATAAACGTACAGATAATTTCCCTTGAAAATGGGTGATTTTAGAATAATAAATTGATATGATAAGAGCTGAATCGAATAACTTTTGTCTTTTCTAAATTAAGTACAGAACCTTATATGTTCAGGGGAAAAAAAATCAGCTATTTTCGTTAAAGAGAAATATTTTTTTTGAATTAATCAAAAGTATGTTCCCAATTGGGAACGTTGGCCATTAAAAGGTTAATATTTTGTGTTTCATGGACCTATTGTGTTAGTAAGAACATGGTCACAAATTTCTTTTCAGAAAATAATACAAAAATCAAGAGTTAATTCTTTTTTCATCTTAAAGCTTACAAACTCCCTGAAATCTTGCTAAGAAGCACCAAGAGGTCTATAAACCTCACACGTCTAAGCCTAAAAATTTTTAAATACAAAAAAATTCATAAATTCTTGGATACTTACATAAAAAAGTGTAGTCTCAGAATACCCTTGGCAAAACTTACCAAATACTAAATTTGTTGTATTTTTCTTTTATTAATGCAAATACCTTTCTTTTTACTGCTCTACAACAAAACACATTTTAAAAACTATTTCTGTTTAATTGTTCTACTGCTAGCAAAAATAACTCTCATTCCCATGTTTCACAGAGATGCTTTCCATGGATTCTTCTTCAGTGGTCATGTGCCTATCATTAATCAATTAGAAAGAAGCTATCACTTAAAAATTGAAAGTTTAGATTTTTGGTTTCTATATATACAAAGCTACTCTGTGACACGAATGAGGCATTCAATCTGGCAGACCAATCTGGTTTTCTTTCGTGATTTTAAACAAAAATATACTAGTGCAATTATGGGTTTTCTGTCATGGGGGGTGGCATCATCTTTTAAAACCAAATCGAGACTGTTTCACTTTTGTGTGAAAGCTTCGTAATCTTTTCACGTAGGAAATCCATGGAGAAGAATTTCAATGACACGTGGCCAGAGCTGCCCTTAGGGGAGTATGGCAGGTGCAGTTGCACACTGGGCCCTGCAGTTTGTTAGGCCCTCACTCACGGTAAATAATTAAGGCTTACACCAGTTCTTAAATTATTTCTTTCATTTATTCCAAATTTTCATCAATTCTGTTACTTTTTATACCATTAATTCTGAATTTTCAATAATTGTGGTATTCTTAATTTCATTAATTCTTAATTTTCATCAATTCTGGAATTATTTCTTTTATTAATTCTGGAATTATTTCTTTTATCAATTCTGGAACTATTTCTTTTATTAATTCTATAATTATTTCTTTCATCAAAAATTCTATAATTATTTCTTTCATCAAAAATTCTAGAATTATTTCTTTCATCAATTATGGAATTATTTATTTCATCAAAAATTCTGGAATTATTTCTTTCATTCAGTTCTGAGTTGTCGTCAATTATGGAATTATTTCTTTCATCAAAAATTCTGGAATTATTTCTTTCATTCAGTTCTGAGTTGTCGTCAATTCTAGAATTTTTTTTGTTAATTCTGAATTTTAATTGGTGCTGAATTATTTTTAATCCATCAATTCTGTCATTTCATTAGTTTCAGGAATTTTTTATCTCATTAGTTCACAATTACTTTCAGTGCTGATTTTTCATATATTTTTGTGTTAATTTTCATTTAATTGTGCGTCTAAAATTTTTTGTGTAATTATTTCTCAGCATGCCTGTATAATCTGAAGTAATGAATACTCTTGATGGCAGATGGCAATACTACATATAAAAAACATTACACAGAAACAAACTTCATGGAAGGTTCATTACACGCACACACACATACATTCCAACATGCACAATTCATTAGACGTTTCTCAGAGGAATATGGACGAGGTGCATGTCTGGTTTACTAGTAATGAATACCACCCTTCTCCACCAAATATATGAAGGTGGGGTAAAAGGGGAATATTATAAACATTTTTGGTGCTCCAAAATTGTTGAGATGCACCTTGCCTCACTATTGTCTTTGCACCAGGCTCTGCATCTCCTAAAAGCGGCCCTGCACATGGCAATGAAATTTGTTTTGGCTAATTTTGGGGAAAGTAACAATAAATTGTAATAATAACCTGTGAAAGGTACTGCCAAGTAAAAGAAAAATGAAGTGCTTGACTTGATAAAAGAAAATTATCTTTACGAAAAAATGTTCCTATGATAAAGTGGCCCACGTGTCCTGAGACATACGCTTGGATCAAGAGAATTTATAAGAAATTTTTTTCAGAGATATTTTGAATTACCAACCTTCAAAATGTAGCATTTTGAATAAAAACGAATTTCAATGTTCCATGCTTCTACTATGTATGTGTTTAACTATTTTTATTGAACCACTGTCATTTTCTGTAAGATGGGTACATCGTGGGAAACTTCCTAAGGTAGCAATGTGTCCTGCCACCATCTTGTTGCTGTTTCTGTTGTACCTCCATGTCAGGAAAGATTCAACAAGGAATCATATTTCTTATCAATCAATCTGCTATCAAACTCATGATGATAGATGAATGATTCGACAATGCTGAACCCAACTAGCTCTATACAAAGGGCTTTGTTGGCAAACATATTTTCCTTCCCACCCCAACCTGTCAGACCAACTGCCAATTGGCGGAGTCAGTGTGTATTCAAAGTTTGATAACAGAATTAGAGAGATGTGTTTTTCCCTTTGCTTCTGGGTATTATAGGAAATTGCATGCAGTAAAAATAATAGGAAACGGTAGAGTATTTTTCTCCATTGTTTTTTTGTAAATATTATTCTCAGTGTTCACGGGGGGGGGGGTGAAAAGCACTTATTACCAGCACAAAATCAGAAACAATATTATTGGGAAAATGTGTGGTATTTTGCAGAGGGTACAGTGATTTCCACTGTGGTAGTTATGATTCAGGTCAGGTAAACTTTAAAGACTGCTTAAAGGGTTAATATCACATCAAAAACACATTGTCATGTCCAACATAATCTAGCTACATAAGAGTGGTAAGATTAAATAGGGATTTAGATTATTTAACCCTGTAAGTGGTTTTTTAAATTTTCCTAATCCGCATTATAAAACTGCCACATTGGAAATAAATGCGTGTTAAGAACCCAAGATATTTCGAGGTGAAAGGCAAGATTTTCGGGGAATAAAGCAGATCAAGTTTCGTGAGATATCTTAGGATTGCCACTTTAAGGGTAAAGCCACCAGAACACTTAATACTCTTCAAAATTATTCCAGCATCACTTTTATATGTAAGTACAAATTCTTGAATAATAAAACTTATATTTTAGTTCTTATATCAAATTTATTACATTCCAGTTTAGGTGACTTGGGAACAGCTTTGATACCGATAAATGATTAGTGTCTGCAATATGAAAAAAGGGCAGCTCTTGAACATTGTTGATGAACCTTTCCTGGCAAAATATGATAAATATGTTTTAAGATAAATACAGTATCGTGGTTTACATTCTGTTTTCCATGGCTAAAGGAAGTAGTGCTCAACGTTTAGCATGTGGAGTGATTGTTTTATTATTTGTAGATATAATATGGGTAGCATCATCAGAAGTGACAAAAGTAAGTGAATTAAATTTTTGACTCTATACTTTAAGTATGCTATTGAATTGATCACTATATCTAAATATATATATTACTGTATCAATATATCTAAATGTTTACTCAGAATTTTCATTCTTTCACAGATTATAGTAATAGATAATATACAAGAAGATTAAACATATGTACGCAACATGGATATTCCCAAAATATGGGGAGTGACAGCTATATGTGTTTAGAACTTCAGAAGCATGGAAAACAAAAGACAAAAAATTGCCTCATATAGCGGAAGTTATTTGCTTGTCGGGACACATAGTCAGAATGACCGACCAAGTCAAAAGGAGCCAATCACGGAAAAGAAAATGATAATGATGATGAGAAAATTATTGTGGTGTGGAGACCTGTAGAAATTATTGTCCAATTTTTGAGAAGGGTGGCATGCTTGTTAGTTAGTTGAAAAGTTTGTTGGAGTTTTTTGAGATGGGAAACGATTTGTAAAAATCCAAGTCGAAAGGTGAGGAGTATTTTTGAATGATTTTAGCTGAGGAAAAGCCAAATTTATAGTCAAAGGACCAGAAAAATGTTGAGCAATGGATTGCCCAGTTGAAATCTTGGATGATTGCACACCTTTCATGCTGGTTTAAATGGTAACTAAGGGCAATTGTGGAATAGTTCTGAAATGCGTATAGCTGTCAATCTCACGATATTTTGGGTGTATGTATGTTGTGTACATATGTTCATCCATTCACCCTCTTTCTATACAAGAAGGTGCTAGAATTTCTTGCATCATATAGGAACTGTATTCAACTGCCTTATTCTTTTTGTGTTTGCTTTATTGTTGATTGATTTGTTGCTCATTTGAATGAGCAACTAAAAAATTTTCAAATCAGGTAGAAAAATAATTTTAAATTAGATGTATGATGCAGGCTCTTGTCTAAAGTTTCTAAGTTTTTGCACAGGTTTAACTCATACCTCACCTGCAGAAAACTTCAGGAAACAGACACAGTGCACACATATTTTGTAAATTTTATTTCAGTTTTGTAATTGTACTTGCATTTTACACATTGTTTACTTGTATGTAAATCTGTTTTGCTAAAAATGAATCAGTTATTTCAATTTGTAGAACTTTTTAGTTACAAAATATTTAGAAAACAATTTTTATTGATATTATATAATAAGAAAATATTGCATGTATATTATCCTTATATGATTGTATAGTTTCATGCTTTTTCTCCCACAGTATATATTCAAAGATGAAAATTATAGCAAGCCTTTCTTTAGCACTTACATGAAAACAACAATGTTCATGTTGTATCTCCTAGGATTTTTATTCTGGAAACCATGGAGGAACCAATGCTCTAACAAGCCTTTGTATTCAGTAATTATATTACACTACTAATTATTAAGTGAAGTTGTGTAAAGGTATCTGTTGTGTGAATGTATTAGTTATGGATTCTTATGATAAAAATGTGGTTTTGATTAATTTTATTCTGTTGTGAAAAAGATTCATTAAAAAAAGTGATAGTTTAAATTTACATAATAAAGAATTTGAGTTTTTTTTTTATGTCCTATAGCCTGTAATAGATTCATTTGAAAACAAAAATTTTAACACAAAAATGGAGTTTGTAGAGGCGTACAAAGCAAAATTTAAAAGTGTTACAATGTTAAAAAGGTATGAAATTTCTCAATTTTTCTTTTAAATACACTGAAACCTCGCTATAACACTGACTCTATACAATGATATCCTTTATTACGATAAATCTCTCTATAACAAGATTTTTAGGAAATTTTGAAACCACTATAACAATATTTTTTTATTTTGCTCAACATCGTTTTGAATTTAATTTTAACTTCATCATTTTTGTTTTCCTTCTCCTGAAGGCATCTAATAACATCAACATCTTACACTAAAAAATCACCAAAAGCTAAAGGAAGTTACTGGTATTGCTACTTTCTGTGTAAGACACGAAAGTGCAATGCGGTAAACTTCTTTACAGAAGCAATGCATCTTAGTGAATTTTTATAATAAATTAATTTTTCAATTTTTTGTGGCAAATAAATACATAAAAGCACTTTTTCTGATGTTATTAACAATATTGATATAGAAAGGATAACAACAGCATTCATAAATTTCATTACATATAAGGATAATTCCTCTACAACGATTTATCTAGATTTCACTGTATTGAAATATTTTCATTTTTGGCAAAAGTAACTGTTCATTCTATTGTTATTCAAGAGAATGTTTTATATTGAAGTTTAACTATTAGCACATTAAATATGAAATTTCAAATGTATAGTAATTTGAAACTGCAAACATGAAAAAAATTCAAAATAATAATATTCATGTCTCTGTTTAACACTCCTTGGTTTATAGAAGTTAGGGTAATGTTCTCAAAACTTTTAAGTTTCGTAAATGATAGAAATAAATCACTGCATATATTTTTATGTGTACCTCTATAAACTGGAAACCTGTCTGAAACGGAAAATAATTTCAGTCTCCTGACCTTCAATTTTATAAAGATTTTGCTGTACTAATCTTTGTCTTCAAGAGTGCTCACATGAAAAAATGCCTAGCACATGAAGATTTAAAATTATCTTTTATTCGAGTAAGACATTTACTTCAGTTTTGCTATCGCTATGATCTATCAATTCATAATTTGATTAATGAAACTGTTCAAGTTATGTTGAGAAGATATTCTGTAGCATAAAATCTCAACTTTTATAGATTGTTTTTTTATAATTTTATGGTAAAATATATATGTACATGTATATATGTTTCTAATTTAAAAAGCCTGTCATTGCTTGACAAATCCCAAGCACCAGGTTGCCATAGCAACTAAAAAATTGGTATTGGTGCCTAAAATTTCCTATGTGTGATAATAAAATTACAATAAACTTGGTACTTGAGGACAGCACAAAATTTTCTGAATTTATGTCTGTGTCTACCAACATAAAAAGGGGTTAATGAGTTTTGTAGTACTTAAACCATTTTTCTACTATTGAACTTGTGGATGTTCAAGAATTTTTTCCTTAAAATTTTTATTGCATTCTTGTTCAAAATTAAAGATTTTTTTTTTTTCATTTTTAGCTTGTTGAGCCAACCATTGTAGAGTCTGATGATAGTGATACTTCTCATGTAACCACCGAACCCGTGTTGGTAAGTATTGCAAAATGTGTTCCACAAACATGTTTTTTTAAATATAATTCAGAGCTTAATTTATGAATATCAGATAGAAAATACATTGAAGGAAAGCTATTTTATGATTATCACGTCAGAGGAATTCTTCATAAGCACTACTTTATGAACCTTGCTTTTTAAAGCTTAAAGATATGAAATATAAGATCCTGATTATTTTTATGATATTTAATTGGTTCAAAAACAGTTTTTATATATTAAGTCCAAATATTTTGTAACAATTTATTACAAAATTTGTTTCTAATTTTTCTACACTCAGAAAAATTGTGAATAGAAACAACAAGTATTTGAACAAATTTTATTACAAAGCCATTGGCTTTCAAAATCTCAAGCCCATTTACATTGGATAATTCTTCACAGTTTCTAAAGCATTACAATGATCCACGAGATTATAATCCACCTCTCTCTGCTGAGAAGTAGTTGAAGCAATGTTTAATATTCAACATGAATAACTAAAATATTCTAATTTAATGGAAAATTGTAATTTAATGTTGGTTTTCTGATGTTAAGGCAATAAAAATTAGAGCATTAAACATTCATATTCTTTTACAACAATGTTTTTCAAAGTGTTCAAAGAAACAAATTATATAGGTGATGAGGATGGAATCTGCAGATACAACATGGGATCCTGTGAGTTAGTTCAGTAAAAAGGACAATGGAAATTTTTTTCTAAAGTGGGGTTAGCAGGAAATTTTTCTTTTGAGAGTCTTTGTTTTAGTTCTTGTAGATGGTTTAGCATGATTTTTTTTAATGGAGAAGCTCATGTAATTCTTATAGTAAGCTGCACTAGAAAAATCAAATTGTTTGTGAAAGTTAAACTCTATTGATAAAAATGTTTTTCTTTTAGAATGAAAATGGTTTTGCAAGGTTTTTTTTTTTAATCAGTTCTTTTTTTTTACTAAGAAAGGATCTTCATATATAATAAGGGATCTCAGTGGAAAGATTCAGTTAAGACTAAATTAATTTATTTTCTCATATTTCAGGTTGTCATGCTTTTCTGATTTTCACCATTGATGTACCAAATTGCACTATTTCTCTTGACCATTGTAATTTCTATTTTTAGGTGATGAATACAAATTCATTTTTTCTTCTCTTACTGATGTCTAATTGCTTGAGCTAGATTTCTCTATCTCTTTCTTTTGGCTGACTAGAGCATTTTCTAAGTCACTGAATGTTTCTGAACCAGAATTGGCACCATAGCTGAAAAATTCATTCAGCTCCTCAGACTACAACTTTTGACTATTTGTTCCTCATGTAATGTTTTTGCTTCATTTCCCTCTTAGTTTCATCATTTACACATTGCAAACATCTAAACCCTTATCTATTTCTTTTGATGTCTACTATGCTAACACTTTGGCCTGCAGAAATGGACAGCTTTCTTCTTTGTTTCTTGGTTCCTAACAGACCCAAAACATTGTGTTTTTCTGTATGAGAATCTTAAAGCTGTCTTCTAGAGTCACTGCACAGTAGGATTCTCTATCTTCAAATTGTGTAGGAACTTCATTGAAATTCATTGGATAGACATATGATCTGAAATGGAACTCTCCATGTGAAAAAATATTTAAAAAAGTTAAGCTTATATATATACACATATATTCAGCAATTTTATATAGACTAAAAAACACAATTGACATCAAATTTCTAATCGATTTATTTTATGCTTGGATATCATCAATTTTCATTCTCACTGCTGGATGAAGATCTCTAAATTTTTCCATTTTACTCTGATGCTTTAGCCATCCAGTTGACTCCAGCCACTTTTCTGATCTTGTTGATCCATCTTGCGTGGAGACGCCTTCTCGTACGTTTAGTTCCATTGGAATACCAATCCAAAATATTGGTTGTCCATCTGTTCTCCGGTCTTTTTGCAATATCTCCAGTCCATTTCTATTTTAAATGTTTAATTATTTCCATGACATCATATACCTTTGTGTGGATTCTTATCCAAGCGATTCATTTTGTCTCTCCTTGTGATGCCTAACATACATCTTTCCATGGTCCTATGTGTTGTCTATAGCCTTTGTATCGTCTTGCTTGTGAGTGTCCATGTTTCTGCTCCGTAAGTCAGTGCTGGTAGCACACAATGGTTAAACTTTTCTTTTCAGGCATAATGGCATGTGGCTCTTCAGAATTACAGTTTTTCCCAAAAGTGCTCCATCTGATCCTGATTCTTCTGTTTATTTCATTAATGATTCCGTTGTGCATGGTAATTTCTTGTTCCAGGTATACATAGTTTTCTACTACTTCTATTTCTGTGTTGTTAAGCAGAATCTTCTTCAAAGCAAAGGAGTTGAGCATAACTTTTGTCTTTCACAGATTAATTTTCAAACCCACCTAAATACTTCCCTTCACCACACTAAATAATAACATAAGGAATCATTGTTCGGGGAGGTACTTATCAAACTAATATGCAAAAACTAGATAATATATGCGACAAAATCAGATCACAAATAACAAACACCACAGTGAACAATAATACAACAATATCACAAACTAACTTTAAGACAAAACTACATAGACTGATAAAATATTCATTTTTAAATAATAAATGGTTAGAACAGAAACAGAACAGAACTTCATCTTGATTAAGTAATTTATATCGAGTACCAAAAACGAATTGAGTTATCGTTATAGATATACTGGTCCAAAAAAATAATGAGCCTATATCATGCAATCAATTATACAAATTACTGTCAAACCTCTCCATCTCGAAACTGACAAGATGGAAGAAAATTTTGAGACAGAGTTTTCAAAAAATGGAATTTTTTTTAGTAAGAAAGAAAATCATGCCAAAAATGGTGAAAAATTCCATTGATAAAAACTAAAAAATACCATACTATATTTTACTACATACTATTGAAATTATTGGTTATGCAATCAATGCTCAATTAGAGTATGCAAATACACTAAAGCAGCGGTCTCAACCTTTTCTGACTCACAGAGCCCTTTTTAGTGTATAATTTCTATGGCGAAGCCATGTTTAACTTGAGAAACCCTTTTTAGTATATTAATTATATGGCGATGCTTTCTAGGACTTTTCTTTTTTGTTTGTTTATTGAATTTATTGATTTATTTCATTATCCTCGAGTGGCCACGGAGCCCCAACGGCTCCGCGGAGCAGCAGTTGAGAACCATTGCACTAAAGTATGTTCAAATTTTTTTTTTCAATTCAGTTTTATTTAAAATAATCTGTAAGCTTAGATTGATGAATATTTTTTGCTCTTTGAGAGCCTCAAACATTTTGGGTCCTACATTATCAGTTTGCTCTAGAAAATGGTGCATCGTTTTTACAGCATGTGTTCAGCATTTTTCACTGTGACTTCTTCTAATTCTTCTGGAGCATCTTCCTCTGTATTTTCATCACCTGTGTCGGCCATACATTGAGCAATAATTTTGGTATCAGTCAGGATGCTGTCAGTTTGAAGTGAACTGTCCATTTCCACAAAATCTGAGAATGAAATTTCTAACTTCAAATGTTTCTATAGTAATGCCCCAATGTTCTGAAATTTCATGTTCAGCATTCTCCTGAGATACATTGAAATTCGGGTGAACCACCAGATCTGATCCTTCATCACTGAGATGAAATGATTCCAAACCCACAGAGCAATTTCTTAGAGCAATTTTTAAATGCCTGTTCTCTGACTTTTTGCCATGCTGACCAAGCCATCCACATGATCTCCACTCCCCTGTCAATCATAGTACACACTTATGATTGAAAAGATCCATCAACACAGTGGGCTGCAATAGGAATAATCCTTTCTTATCAGTTTCTTTCACCTCCGGAGAAGAGCGAGATTTGTGCAAAAGAAAAATTTCCATGTTTTCTTTTTACTATCACTGGGCTTGGCCTTCAAGATAGAGTTTTTTGAAAATTATTCCGAGACAGAGGTGAAAATTCATTGGTTTATTACAGTAAATGCGAGAATTTTTTACTTTTTTGAGAAATAGAGTTTTCAAAAATGAAAGGTTTGACTGTAAACATAAGATCCAATCACATTGTCTATATATTTTCAGTAAACACTAGTCTAGAATCTATATTACAACAACAATAGATCATATAATACTCAATAGATAATACAACTAAAAATACAATTATTTCTATGTATTGATCAAATGAGAAATATATGGAAAAATACATTTTTACATGAATTCTCTACGTATCAATAGCGAAATGTTATACATTTGCTTATATATATATATGAAGATGTGTGTTTACCTGTATGCATATTTCTTTGCTTATTAATATAGAAATTGAAAAAAAATGTATATACTTTGTAATATACAATAATTGCTAATCACATTACAAACTACATTAACTGTTGCTGAACCAAGAAAACTCATGTAGTCAATTCATATGGACCCACTGGAAGGGCTTTAGTCCCTTGGGGTTTTAGAGTGTCTGTATCATCATTATGTTTGTCATTTTGTGTTTTTGGTTTTTCTTTTTTGTCTTTTCTTCTGTGATGTACATCTCACATGTCTTGAATATGTGTTTTATGTGTTGCACTCTTTTAATTAAAAAAACAAACTATATGTAATTTTATATATATGATTTTTTTTAGAGTGAATCAGTGTGGATACCTATAAAATATCATGATGGAGGTGAAAGAAGTAGTGGCAATGAATCAAATGATGATACAGCTTCGAATCAAAGTATATATATTTTTTTTTTTCATGTATAAGCATATTATATTATGAATCAGTGTAATGGTATTACATCTAATTTTCTCTTTTTCCACGCAATAAATTTTTTTAAGAACTTTACAATTTATCAATAAATATGTGTTTGAAGTGCTTGTACTTCACAGGGTTAACCCTGAATTTCATCTATTAAATATGTATTTTAATTCTAACAGGTATCAAATCTGTACGATTTAGCAAGGTGACTGAAGTCAGGCATTTATCAGGTATACATTTCTTTGTGCTATTCAAATGACTATTTTATTTTAAAAGGCTTGCTTTATACATTGAGAAAACACACGAACAAATTAAATTATTAAGTTCACGCAAATGTAAGCAATTGATTTCACCTTGGATATACCATAAAAATTGCATACTGTTTGATATTCCATCTATTTATAACTCATTCACTTCTACAGATTTTTACCTTTCTTATTACATACTCTGCTTAAAACATACACACTCTCTACATACTGATCTCTATTTTTAAAATACTATTTTAATTTTATAAACCACAAGTTTATAGAAATTTGCTAACATTGTAATGCTTTCAACAACATGGGTGAATGCCTCCAAATGAACACTGACTCCAATCAAGATGATTTTTTTTTGTGATGAGTGCCTGGGCCTGGCTAGAAATTCCTGACAAAGGGAGACGTTTTGGGGGGAACCGAAGTAACAGAACAATAGAATTAGCCACGTTATTTTACAAAAATCAATTTTCTAACATTTCGGGCAGACCAGACCTATCTTACAGGAAACAATTCAACCCATTTCATGAAATAGTCTACCACAACCATTAAATGAACATTTCCTTGAGAAGAAATGGGAAAGGGACCCATGGAGTCAATACTAACCATTTTCCCAAGATAGTTGACAGGGGTTGACACCATGGCTCCCCACCATTTCTGATTATCAAACTTGCAAGTTTGACAAACTTTGCACAAGAACAATTGCAATACAAATTTTTTTACGTCCTTTTTCTCATACCCGGCCAAAATGCACATCGTCAACAATGCTGAAAAGTTTTATGAACACCCATGTGTCCTGAAACAGGGTGATTATGCATTTTAAAAAAAAATGCATCTCTGCAATTTGGAGGAATGACCAACAATTTTTTAATTTTATGAACAATAAATAACTTATTTTCGAAAACATAATTTTTTCTGTTTTTTTTTTATTGGTACAATTTTTTCCTATATTTTTATCTTGAAAATATTGAATAATATTGTTATATTGTAAGCATTGTTGGTCAATTAACTCAGGCATATTTAACAGAGAAAAAAGATACAATTTATTATCTATTTTTTGTCTTCAAAATCATTTTCAGCATCGACGACAGTGGGTATCCTGGGCAAGCAATCTGGGACCTGCATGGCCGATCCCTGCCTATACTCGAAACGTAAGGGATATTCTTGTAATAATTGTGCCCATCTACTGAGCCTGCCTTCAAGCTGTTTGGCATCAAAGTACCAAGCCACAGCTCTGTGATCGGTTACTACCGTAATGGGCTCTCCCAAAAACCAAGCTCTGAACTTATTACAGGCCCAAACGATGTCAAGCCCTTCCTGTCTCTGTTACTGAATAATTTTGTTCTGTCGAGTTATAGGGCATGACTGGCATAGGCCAGGGATTTTCACCTTTGGGTTCTACTTGTTGAAGAATGCACCCAACCCAATTCCAGAGGCATAGGTATAAAGTTTTAAAGGACACTTTTTCTGGTTGTTAAAACCGGGGCATGAGATAAACAATTTTTTAATTTCTCGAAAGCTTGCTGATGAGTTGTTTCCCATCTAAATTTATGTGTTACTTCTTGTCAAATTATATGAGGGACTAGCAATATCCCTGAAACGTGGGACAAACTGGCGGTACCAGTCCCAAAGAACATTGTAACTATTTAACATTTTTTGACATCCATATTTTTTATGGGCATAATTTTTTCAGCCACCTCATTGGGCCTGTTGTGGCCTTTATATTTATTTGTATTTGTAAAAAATATAGTTGCAATATGTGACACTTCACACGTCTGAAAACTTCCTGTAATAAACTCTCAATCCCCACCACCAGTGTCTTGTGTACAGCAGCATCTTTTGTTACATGTAAATATCATGAAAATCAGTCTGAAATCAAAACATAATTTAAAAACAAAATAATATATTTTCTGCTTTCCCATTTTGGCAAATTTCATCATTGTGAATGATAGAACGCATATCCTTGAAAGGAAGAACAAGAAAAAAACATTTTAGGGTTTAAGTTTTAATCAATCCTCAAATTTTGCGGATAAAACATATGGTTCTTTTCTTATTAAATTGTGAATCTCAAGGCTTAACAGTCATGAATATTTGAGTTGTATGAATGACTATAGCGATGAAATTTTACATTCATGTGCCATCTTGATGTAATTTTTGCCAGATGTTGTCTACTCTCTTTTTTGTAAGTGTATCATTTCTATTATCATAAAATTTGTTCATTTCAATCCCATTTGTTTTATGGATCTTCTTATTTTAGTTATTTAGCTACACTCTTCTCCATTGGATCCAATGAAGCTTCCCTTTAAAATTTGCTAAGCACATTTAAAAATTGGAGTCAATAAAAATGTGCTTTTTCTTCTCATTAGATTCTCAAGCAGATGATGCTCTACTTGCACGTTTATCATATGCTGCTTCTCTAAGAGCCCAGGAGAGTGAATTTAAAGTAGCAAATAAGCTTACTGTGTTCCAAGTTGCAAGAATATCATTAATGTTCTGTGTTTTGGTAAGAGCTTTCTTCCTATATACCTATAATTTCTACTACTATTTTTCTCTTCAAAATGAATTTCTTTTTCATTATTTTATTTAAATAAGAAAATAGGTGTCTTTTACATTTTCAGTGGGCTTTATGTTTGTTTGGTGTGCATAAGTATAAGAAGTGCTCAGACAAATATTTAAAAAATAAATGGTATGAAGAAATTTTCAATTCCTTTGTTTGTAGATGTTTAACCTCATCCCTTACAAAAGCAATCTTTACCTTATCTTAGAGTAGGTGGAAGAAATACATTAGAGCTCATTGATGACACTACGAATGGAAGTATTTTTTCCCCTTTTCTTCTTTGCTCTCTTTTGTAACATTAGTGTATCCAAATCATTGTTCTTCAGTTGAGATCATTCAAGAAGGGAGAGAGGACACAGTCTGACATGTGATATATATAAAAATATATATAAAATATATATATAAAATATATATATATATATATATATATAAAAATATATATATGGGAAGATTTTAGTGAATGTTATGGAAAGTGAAGGAATAATCTACTCCAGTGGTTCTCAACCTTTGGAACCTGTGACCCAGTTGATTACTTTTTGTAAGTAGAAGACCCGGCCATTTTAACTAATAGAAATAAATGAAGGAAAATGAATCTGAGTCACAGTCTGGTTTGACTGATGCCAGGGCCTGGCAGTTGAGAAACACTGATCTACTCCACTCACTTTTTGTCCTCTCAATTTTCTGAATAGAAAAGATGCCAATTTCAGAGATTTATCGCTGTTACTTTAAATATCATCCAAATTTGTTGACCAAAATCCATAAGTGAAGGGGTTAAAGTTGAGCGATTAATGCATTGCTGCTAATTCTGGTTTTAACATTAGTGCAGGGCTTTGAGTGTCTTAACAAAAACTATTCACACATTGTTGTATCTCCTCAAAATGAATGATGATTGTTCTTTATGTGGTAATGGAAAGTCAATGGATTTATTGTATATATATATTTTTTTACCATCTTTTTACAGAATATATAAAAACATACATGAGAATATATGAAAACATTGTTATTACGTAAAAAACTTGATATTAAACATTGTGAATACTTTCAGTGGTTTGTTGGAAATTTGTCATATCAAGAAGCTTTATGCGATACAGAAGCAGGAATAGTAAATGTTTTGTCGTGTTCATCTGGGCTTTTCACATTGCTGTTGGCTGCAGCATTTCCTGCAAATAGTGGAGATAGATTCACAATATCAAAATTTTTAGCTGTTCTGTTGAGGTAATTATTTAGTTTTATTTCATAAAAAATATCTATAATACAGTAAAACCTCATTAAGTCGTCACTCTGGTTAAGTCGTCATTTTTCTTCTGGCCCTTCCACCTCTCATAGACAACAATGTTATTAAACCCTCGTTTACTCGTCGCTAATTTCAGTTAACTCGTCACTATGAAAAAATTTGAGAAGGTGGAACAGACTATTTTTATGGCTCCCATTAAAAAAAGAGCTTGTTAACAGCATTGCCATATGCTTAAAAGTCACCATAAAATCCTATATACCCAAACAGAACAGTTTAAGTAACGAAAGTTAGGCCCGTCATTTAGGGCTTTTGAAAATACACTACAAATGGTATATACATATATGCGTACCTTTAGTACATGCTCTTTGCCCCCCCCCCCCCCCTGCTGAAAAGTTAAAATGACGGCCCTGCTGGGGAAGTTCATTTGCCGACTAAGGTTTTTGGAACGTTGGGGACTGTTCAAGATAGATCTAATTTCTGCATGGGTTCAACTGGAGCAACCGCAAGACACCTAGGCTCTGCCGCAAGAAGCAACGTAAGCACTTCGCCCCCCCCCCCCAGGGCATCTCCGGCAAAACCAAAATTTATTGATACGGCAAAGATTACACATAGTGCAAGGAAATCAAAAATTATGTAAATCGAAAAATCAAATTAATCAAGTCAAAGTGCAATGCGCGCACGGATAATAAATAATCATAGAAAGCATAGGCTCTACTAATTTAGGGCTTGAAATTTAAACAAAATATCTTTGTTGAAAAAAATTAGACATTCTTTCCCAAGTTGAGGTCTTCTGTTTACTTTTCCCTGCCCAGGGTCCCTCTACCAAGTCAAAAGAGTTCGAGATTACTTTGTAGCATGAACTACTGATGAAGAATTAAAATACTAAAATTAAATTTGATGTCTATGTAAAGTTAATGTGCAATAGAGAGTTCTATTATGAAGAAAAACTACTTATATAGCTACTTAAAGCTACTCATAGCTTTAGGCCAACAGTCTGTTAGTGTAAATGAAAAATTACTAGTATAAATCAAAGTGTACATTACATTTTACCACAATAATTTAAGTAATAAAAGATAAAAAAGGTAAAAAATTGCCATTATTTATTCTTTCGCGATCTATAAATTTTATTAATACTGTTATTTTGATTCATACTTTAATAAATTTCATATTACTTTAAATTTATACGATTTTCACAACATTGCACATTGAAACTGATGTCACTCCGCTTAAGCCATCATAATTTTTCGATAACTTGAGGTGACGACTTATCGAGGTTTTACTGTATTTATTCAGCATAAAAAATTGTAGAAAAAAAGTGACAAAAATAGTGTGAACTCAATTTTTTTTAATGATGTCCCAACATAATTTTGTTTGTTGAAACATATACTTAATATGCATTCAAAAAATAATAATCTACTCTCTCCAAATTAAAACTGCTATTTTAAAAATCAAAAATTTGATTCATTAAATATTTATAATAAAAAATATCAAATTAATGATGAATAAATAACCAAATAAAATGTGTTAAAACATTGCATTTGATTTTCTCAATTTATTGTACCGTCAAATCCTGTTGCAGAACTCCAAGAGACTGAAGAAATCACTTTGTTATAAAAGGAATTCCAGGTTTTTGCATTGCTCCTATGTAAATTTATCTGGGGGATTATAAAAGTGTTTGTTAAAACTGTTTCCTCAATTTTTTTTTTTTTTTTTTGCTATAACAGTATTCGTTAAAACAGGATTTAACTGTACTATATTATTTATATGATGATAATCCCTATTATAATATGATACAAATTTGTATTTAAAGATGTGCAAACAATTTTGAATAATTTATTTTCCTCCTTAAAATATATGTTCATATTTCCAAAGAGTGTGTTATTAAGACAAAAAATGAAGCAAACAATGCGTTGATTTTTTTACTTGAAAAATTCTTCATGATTCAAATTTTTATTTGTTAGGTACTAGGTCTTTTTTTATTTTAATAATTTTAAAAATTGTGTGTTGAATTTTTAACATGTTGAGAAACACCTGTAATGTTTCATTTTAATACTATTAAGAATCCAAAGAGAATGTAATAGTTTTTCTTCTGAAAGCCTATGTTTTTGCAGTATTGCAGGTGTCGTCGTTATCTCTGCTGCTGATCAGAATAAAATAAAAAACTATTTTCCACCTGGTACTGTATGGTCTCTTCTTGGAGCATTTTTCTATGCATCCTATGTTGTACTGCTTAGAAGAAAAGTGGAAAATGAAGATAGACTACATATCCCTATGTTTTTTGGTATTGCTATCCAATTACACAAACTTCTCTTCTATTATCAAACATAATCTAATAGATAGAATTAATATTTTTCAGTGTTTCCCCTAGTTGTGCTTGGATATCTGGCTTCAGCTTGAGCATCAAATCCAAGGATGCCTCAACAAGCACAACTTTGGACTATATTTGATTATACACTATATAACTACAGTAGAACCTCATTTATATGATGTCCAAGAGGCTGTATCAAAACATCCTATAAATGTGTAAGTCGCACACCTGAGACTTCTTTAAAAAAATGACCCCTCCACAACAGACATACAAAATATTTTATAAAATTGCATGTGTTTAATTGCATCTCCAATTCTGTTATTAAAAAAATATTTCAATCATACTTGAGGGAGAAAAAATTGAATTTAAAATTGCATGTTTCAAAAATCACTTAGAGAAATAAAATTAGCAGAACATTATCTTTGCTTAAGAAAATTTCCCATCTTGCACGCTCATATTTTTTTTCCTATCTTCTGATATTAATGCTGAAACATTAGGGAAAAAATTCTGAAAGGATATCTTTCAAATAATTAAAACCTCTTTCTTTGGGTCTTGTCGCATCTGTGTATTTTCAGAAACAAGCAAGAAACAAATCACTTGAGTGCCCACTCTAAATGGTCATCAGTCAGCTGAATGGCCATTTTCGTATGTCAGCAATCAACCTAAAATTTATGGCTTTTGTGAAAAAATAATGCAAAAAAGAACTTTCGGCAAGCATTTTGTGATTTTAAGAATTGTGATGTTTAAGAATTGTGTGCATTTGATGTGTATAAATGGCTTTTTTAAGATTTTAAGTTCAATTCGAATAGAATGAAGGAATTATTTTACATTAAAATGTATGGGTACTAATTGCGACTGAATCCAAATTTTGTATAAATGTTAAAGTTGTATTACTGAGCAACATATAAACAAGGTTCCACTGTAGTAGAGTATGCTAAATATATCTAACATAGATCATATAAACCATAGTTCAGCAATAACTTTGATAATCACTAAAGTTTGAAAGTAAAGCCCAGCACCATACAAAACAGAAAAACTCAGACATCTGATCACTTTAATTTCCTACTTGGGAAATAAATGGCAGCAGTTCTTCAGCACTTTGATGCTGCCATCTATTTTCCAAGTAGGAAATGAAAGTTCTATATCAGTTAATGTCATGGCAACACAGATTTATACAAATCTTTGTCGTTCCCACATAGTGTCTGTCAGATTCACAGTATGTCTCCTAAGATAGATCTATGTTGAGAGACACAGGTCTATATTGTGAATCTGACAAAGATCTATATTAAAATAATTTATTGTTCCAGATTGTTTTTCTTCAAAGCAAAGATTATTAACATGGAATCAAATACATATTGGACGGCAAAATTGAAGACTTAATTAATTAATATCATAAATAATTTTTTCACCATATAGGACAATCTTGTCCTATCCCATAGTTGCACCATATGATACTCTTCGGACATTTGATGCACAGTCAACCCTTAGTTTATGAATTTAATTCATTCCTGAACCAAATTGTTCACAAACCAAAACAATTTCTCTCATAGGAATCAATGTAAAATTAATTTACTTGAAATTCAGATTCATTTCAGGAATCTCTGTTATCTAAATATTTAGAATTAAATTAGAGTTTATTTCTGTATATACTTCTGGTATTTTTTTCTTTTTATTTTATTTTCTGTTTTTATAAAATATTTTTGATTTGGTTTTTTTACAGCTTGAATCAGACATATTTAAAATATTTATTCATTTTATTTATTTTTTATAAAAATGTCTTGAAAACATAGTTTTTGTGAGGCAAAAAAACTTATGTTCTTGAATTTTTTAGGTTTTGTTGGATTATTCAATTTCTTGTTTATGTGGCCAGGATTTGTTTTTCTCCACTATACTAAATTAGAGGAGTTTCAGTGGCCTTCATCCCATCAATGGTTACTCCTAGCTGGTAATGGTCTCATTGGTACTGTTCTATCAGAGCTACTATGGCTATGGTGAGGAAAAAAAATATTGAAAGCTATGACACTAATCATATGCCAAATAAATTTTATTCTTTTTTGATCAGAAAATAAACTTTATTATGTATATAATTTATTTTTAGGGGTTGTTTTCTTACATCTTCTTTAATTGCAACATTATCTGTATCACTGACCATTCCACTCACTATATTTTTTGACATATGTTTGAAACAGGTAAATATATTTTTATGGTCTATACTTCTGGTATTGTAGAGTTTGATTTGCACTATCATTTATACAATTATTTTTATGAATTACTTTCTTTAACCAACTTACAGTGTTGTATAAATATACAGGGAAGTGATTATATACTCAGGGGTGATGGTAAGTATCAAGATTAACAAAAATTGACAAAGAACATGCTATTGCACACCATGTTTAGTTGGTGAAAATCATGAAAATACTTATGCAGGGTGTGCTATCCACAGTACAAAGGGACACATGGTTCATACATGATGGTGGCCTGGTATATTTTCCCAGCTGGTGCATAACCACTTCAGTGCTACTCATCTCAAGACATGAATTAGACGTGCTGAACCCATTACTTGATCTCCGTGATTGCCAGACCTCAATCTCCTAGCCTGAACCTTCTTCTGTGGACACCTAAATCACTCGTTTATGAGATGCCTGTAAAGTCACAGAAGGATCTCATAGTATAGATCAACATCAGTATGCCAGAAATCAAAGGGCACACCTGATATCTTTGAGCTTATTCAGCTATCATTTTTCCATCTGCGTGTATTTTGTGCCATCCATAGCTGAAACTTCAATCAACACCTGCAATAATTTCTCATCATCCCTTTCGTGGCATTGTGGTGTTCTGCATGCCACAAGCTATTCTGTAAATTATAATGTCGAATAAATGTTTTTTATTCTTTTCATACTTTTTCATCAAAAAGCTGGACATAAATAAGACTTTATATAAGTATTTTTATGATACCCACTAACATTGATTGCAGTTATATGTTGTTATATAAAGAACAATAGCATGTTTCTTGGCAATTTTTGTTCCTTTTAATACCTAATATCACCACTCTGACTTTGCCATTGCTTCAACGAAACGCTCTCTCCAGAGACTCACTTGTTTTCTTCCAAATAGTTTCTTCCTTCACCTAAAGATAGGGTATTCACTCTTATCATTGTCCAATAGCTAATTCCTGTATCATTTGTCTTACTTCCAATCAGAAATAATGTGTTAAATCAGCATTTCTAAGCCTATGGTCCATGACAATGTCATAGTTGGTCCACAGGCAGACTTGATAATTCGATTCTAACTGAATAAAAAATTATTCCTTTGTTGTAATTGATATTAATAATGTTCGTATAGATTCAAATGAAAATTGTTCCTTCTTATTCAGGTTCACCATACATCATCAAGGAAATGCTGAAAATTGTGATCCTAAATGGGATATCATTGATTGTAGTCAAAAGATACTATTTATGGCAAGTTGACTAATTACTGCAAAAATGGGTGAAGTGTGGGTAAATAAAGGGCAGCTAGAAATCACAGTAAACAAAAACTTATTTGAGAAAAAAACCATTCAAATGGCTAGATGACCATATTTCATTGAAAAGGGAGGGGAACTGAGATCTTAAATACAGTAAAATACAGGATGTTGCCAATCACCAGAAAAATATTGCCATAAGTCAAAATCCCCTACTGTAGTTAAAATCACTGAAAAATTAAGAAAAAAAAGTTAAACCTGACAAATGTATGTAAGATGAGTATATATCTATTTACAGCTATAATTATAATAAGTTATGAAAACGCTGTTTATTTACGATTTTGGTAAGCATTACAAATTCAAGTAAGCATTGGTAAAAAAAAAAAAAACAGAACAAATGTATAAAACAATTTGGAACAACTAAAAATATAGGAATGTCTTGTAATACAGAACACAAGTGGTCCATTGAGTAATTTCGGACATTTTACTCGTCTTTGGGTTCAGAAAGGTTGAGAAATGCTGTGTTAAATAATGTTACTGATAAGCAGGGCCACAACTAGATACTTTGTCAGCCGGGACAAGCACATATTCTGTCACCCTGTGTAATGTAGGAGCAGTTAAAGGGTGAATTCAGCGTCCCTTTTAGTCCAGTGCTTGAGGCAGCAGGCCTGCCTGCAGCCCTGCTCCTAATCCTAGAAGCTGCTCAAGTCAAATTTTCTTCTGCAAAACTTATGAAGTTGAATTTTTTTTACAATCCACATGGTCTACATATGTAGTAATAAATTCTTCATTTACTGATATATTAAACCAAAAAAATTTTTCTTTCAGAATCAAAATCAATTGATCTATGAAATTAAAAATTTTGTTAATTTTAATTGCATTCTTATCAGAAAAACATTTCAGCCAAGCTTTAAGCAACATATAAATTTTGTGTTAATTAAGCAATAGAATTTTCTTGAGATTTCATTCACTAAGATAGCTTTAGGAATTCTTAGGGTGCTCCTGATAAAATAATTAAATTGATCAAAATTATTTAGGTCTAAAATAATTCAAATAATTTTTTCTGACTCTCATTTCCTAGCGAAAGAGATGCTTCGACTTTAATTAGTAATAACTCAGTCACAGCTTTGGTCATAGATGAGCAGAATTTTCAATACATGAAGATTTTTTCACCAGATATGGACCCAGAGGCTATAAAAAAAATTAAATTTCATAACTTTTTTAGATTTTCTCACTCAAACAGCTTCTAGAATGGGTGATAGTTTCATACAGTGCCATATTATGGTGACTATTTTTAGATGCTTTTTGAAAAATTTGTTCAACATTTTTGAAAATTCTGTGAATGTTTTAGTAACATTTTAATTTTATTCAACTGGAATTTCATTCTTCCAAAAAAACTCAATAACTGTGCAAATGAAAATAATTCCATTTTTTTCTCATTTCCAATCGAGACTAAAAATGGAACGCAAGAGAACTTCAGTTGAATTTGATTTCCCATGTTTTAGTTACAACTTACGTTTCTCAATTTAAATGCTTTAGAAATTTTAAGTGCTGTATCCATCTTGACTGAAATATATTTATTTCAGGTTGATTACCCATTGAACTTTTTTCTTGGAACTTTTCCTATGGTTTTGTCATTTTTTGCTGTTGCATTCCTTGCACATTATGATAACTGGGATCCAGTGTTGTTGGGGATACGAAAACTAGTCATTTTTTGTTGCAGGCGTGCACGTTTCAGGTGAGTAAAGATTTAGAAATCATATGATCGAGAAATATTTTATTCAAGATAACTAGCAGCATCAATTTTTGGAAAAATTAAAATCTCTTTCATACTCTATAAATTTTATCCTTTACTCCCTGTTGAAGAGTAAATTCATCAGTGACATCGGTTTCAGTAATGACAGTTAAGTTTGTAGAGAAAGATGTACTCTCTCTAATTGTAAATACAAGGTATACTGAAAACTGACTGTTTATGTAGAGATACTGATTTTTGGAAAAATTTTGCTCTGTCCCTACTGGAATTCGAACCCGGGTCCCTTGGGTGCCGGCCGAGTGCTTTACTAACTACAAATACGCTTTAAGGGAGAAACAGGGGAGTTTTCAATTTTTTAGAATGAAACAGCTTTTATGATGAAGGCTCATTTTTTGGAAGTATTATGAATGGATTATGTTCTTTCTAGATTTCCATATGGAATGCAGATGTACTTGGATAATCATATCACATATTTTGAAGTAGAATAGATGTCAAAACTACCAGTAATTTTGAGTAGTGTCTGGTATATCTTTGCAGTTCAGTAGATTTTTAAAATCTACTAAAATTCCTATATAAAAAATTGCAACTACATCTTTATTTTTTCTAGATGTGTTGTGAATTATAAAAGTTGAAATGAATGATTGACATTTTCAAATGACACACAAATAAACAATGCAACAAATGCTGTGTGTGCACACTCTAGACTCACATTGCTTGTGGTATGAATTTTTTGATTGAATGAGACAATTTCAAAGATAGCTCATGGAGTGATAATGCAGAGCTAGATTTTTTCCCCATAAGTTATCATTATCAGCCTGCAAGTTACAGTACACAAAAAAAAGTTTAGACACTTATAAAATTTGCTCATAAATTAAAAAGAAGCTGAATTGAATTACTGAATAATAAATAAAGATTCTCTCTATATAAAAATATTGTTCAAACATTCTGAATACTAAAAACGGTATAGTAATTCATAAAAAAAAATAGGTTTTTGCAAAAGGAGTGAAATTTGTGTTTGCAAAAATTTAAATACAATGAAGAATTTTCACAATTGGTCATCAAAACATGCAAATTTGCCACTACTGACATCACTGCCATTCAGTATTTGTTCTCACCTCATGATAGCATCAGTTATTTGAGATGCTGCAAGCTACAGTGAGCAGTTCTGAAAAGTAAACATATTATGGAAGCTAACATTGGAAGAGTAGCTTGTTTTGGAAATTGCAGTTCTCTCCAACTTTTTTAAGGAAATCTGTTATCTAGTTGTAATTGTGTTAAGGTGGAGTGACTGCAGACACCCATACTTTTGCAGTATTTTTTGTTTTTCATTCCTGTTTCCGGCTAACAACTCCATTGATAAGGGAGTTGATCAGAACAACTGTGACTATCCACGTTTCAAAGATTGTTGCTATTCCTTTGCGACATCATAAGTTGGTCCTGACGGCCTTGACCATTCATGTTTCGGTGCTGGAGGTCATTTCCTCCATTTCAGTATCAAGCCACCTAAAGCCTGGGATTGGTCAGCTCCTTTGGTTGGCGAATCAGTTTTGCTGTGACTGCTGTGGTTTTCCCCTCTATCTAAGGAAGGTGTTCCATTGTGTTGACGCTTATTTCTGTTTACACTCAGTTATGGGTTACCACCATGTTATGAGCTGAGTCATTTTTAAGGTCAGTGCGTATTATCGTTAGGCCTATATCTTAATTTTAAACATTTAAAATGGCAGACGATACAGAGGCATGGCCGGTGCGTCACACGTTCTAAAATGGCTATCTACTGAACATTATTTGGAGGTGATACATAACTGTTCATTGAGACCGAGTGGCGAGCCATTTTCTGGTTAGGAGAAGGTGGCTACCAGGTATACTGCCTGACAACGATCAGGGAGGCTACACATTACAGATAAGAGAGTTGACAGAAGAATCTAAAGACAGGCATCTACACGCAAACAATGTCTGGGTGGCAATTTAGAAACCCGTCTGGGCTCTCATTGTGAATGGATACAATTACAGTCGAATCCCATTTTAATGAATACCGTTATAGTGAAAATCTCGTTTTAACAAACACTTTTCTAATCCTTCAAATAAGTATGCTTAGGAACAATGCAAACAACCTGAAATTCCTTTATAATGAAATTTCGTTATAACGAAGTGATTTCTCCGGTCTCTCGGAGTTCATTATAATGGGATTCGACTGTAATACATGTATATGGAAAACAGACACTGTGGTATTTTGAAAAATTATGAAAAACAAAGTTTTGTGGTCAGGTTTCAACTTAAGCATGAAACACAAAGATTACATTGAGCTTGCAAGTGTGTGCTATATGAACCAAAGTTGTATTTAGTTATTTACAGCAGTGAGAAGTGAAATCTGGATGGGTCAGGTAGATGAGGATAATATTTGGACGGGTTGCCCAAGAAACCATGGACTAATTGTAGTCATAGACTACTTGGTTGTTCACTGATTGTTTTGGCTGCATTCTGCTGCACTAGCAGGTATCATTAGCCTCTCATCACCAAAATGCTCAACATTACATGCAGACACTAGAGCATAATCTATTATTATCTGGTAAACCTTTAGCTGTTCTCCAGTGGGAGTTTCAGCAAGATAATGTGGACAGATCGTAGTCATAGGCAGATCGTGCACCCATTAGGTTGTGCAAAAGTCTAGTTTTATATTGAAGTTCCCGACTGGACAGCATGTGGCCCCCAATCTCAAACCTATTTAAAATCTTTGGGGCATTTTATCAAGAAATTTATTTATTTATTTATTTAAATACCAAGCTTCAGAAAACCATCCAATTACAGCAAGGTTGACCTTGCTAGGTAAATACAGTAAAATCAAATAGAAATGAATAGCAATACACAGATATAAAATACATAAAACAGAAACAAACACTAGTCAATACCAAATAAGTAAAATTAAGGCTATATAAAATCACTGGATCAATTAAAAATGAATATAAATAAATAAAAACACACTATGATTAAAAATAAAATGAAAAATGAATAAACAAAAAAAAGGAAATATTTTTACAATCAAATACAAGAAATCATCATTTAAAGAAAAAAAAAATCGCTGATCAATCAGAGAGAAGAAGCTCTTTGAATTTACCAACAGGTGTTGCAAATATATCAAATTCGTCAGGTAAACTATCATACAAAATACAAAATCTGTTTATAGCACAAAGCAGACCAATCAATGTCCTAAAGTGAGCTATATGAAATAATTTATTTGACCTGGTGTTGTACCGTGTGACCAAGAATCCTATTTTAGATAACAAAAAAGAACAATCGATATTATCATTAACTAACCTCCAGAAAAATTTCAAAAGTATGAAATTTCTTCTCTTTTGGAGACTGGTAATTAAAAAAATTTGGTGGAGAAAAGTTGTTGAAATTGTAATGTCATATGCTCTAAATTTCTTAAAATACAAATATCGCATAAATAAATTTTGTATAATTTCAATATCATCAATAGCATTATTGTAATGAGGATTCCAAACAACAGATGCATATTCAAGTTTGGATCGTATTATAGAGTTGAAAAGAAAATATATCGTATTATAAAGTTATGAAAATAATGCATAGTATTCATCTGTGAAAAATTGTAGAGCATCCATTGAGCGTTATTGACATAATTTTGAGCCATAGATAATGCAAGACTTGATTTCTTCGATGGAAACCTGCATTAACTTACTTGTTAAGAAAAAGGGCTATCCAATCAGATTTTTAATAATTTCTATTTCATGATCGTGTCTAAACTTTTGCGTTGATTGTTTATATGATATTTTTGTTTATTTTGTGATCATGTTGTCTATAAGTTGTATAGTCTAATTTTATTTCTTTGAAAATACATGTTCACCCTAATAAGTGGTAATTAATTTGTGATTTTGCGACTAGTAGTTTTCATATAATGTGTGATCTCAACTAGTGTCCAAACTTTTATGGTGCACTGTATGTAGGAACTTTACCCTCTTGTTGACAAAAGTTTCTGTACTGTGTACACATTGTCTTCATCGGCCACAGTAACAGAAATGATCCACGTATGTGTGGTGCTGCATTTGTAATGAACTTTCATAGTGTAGACCAGTATTTCCCAAAGTGGGCAATATCGCCCCCTGGTGGGTGATGGAATGGTCCAGGGGGGCGATAGAAGCTACGGATATAGCATAGGATCCTATGCATTCGCTTGAGTTGAGGGGCGATGAGAGAAAAAAGTTTCTGAAGAAGGGGAGCGATGTAACAAAAAAGTTTGGGACACTATGGTGTAGACCATAGTTTCCCAAACTTCTTGTTCCATCGCTCCCTTCTTCAAAAAAATTTTCTTCTCATCGCCCCCAATTTAATCCAACCCATGGGATCCTATATGAAATCAAAAGCATTTACTGTTTTCCTGGAAACTTCCATCACCCCCAGGAGGCGATATTGCACACTTTGGGAAACACTGGTTTAGACAAATGAAAGGTAAAGAGAAGTCCGTCAGCAGTTTTCTTTCAGTTGACCAGATTCTCAGATCTTTAACCCAAAAACTTTCTCAAAGGATCTAAGGTATGTAGATATGGTGAAAAAGTATTATAATTCATATTAAAAAGGTCTATTCTAACAATGGGTGAATTAAAAAAAAGATATGATCTTAGATCAGAATAAAATATATATATATATAGGACTATATATTTTAAAAACAGTATAGGTTTCTGAAATGAGTCAATAGAATGTACTAGTACAACTGATCATTTCACTACCAGTTTTGTGTAAAAAAATGGAGCTGTTCTGATACACAAAACATGTTGTATGGTCATCTTATTATTAAACTTAGATATCAAAACCATTATACCCACCAGAATCAAATTATATTCAAAAGCAGCCCATCATGTCATTCATTTCACCATGCATGGCCAGGAACCATCTTAACAAGTTGTGAGTCTCAGAGTCCTAACCATTGCTGTGGAGCCCCATTGACCTCTAATTTTATCTATTCTGTGTGAAAAAGGCATGCATATACACTTTGAATGTGAAGAAAAACTGAAATATTTTGTGGGCAACTTCCAGAACCTTCTCTTCATATCCTTTGCCTTATTCTCAAATGGTCTCAACCCACTCTTTTAACCAAAGAAGTCAAAATTCTAATCATCTGCATTATAGATGTTTTATTATTTTAAAAAGATAAAGTTGTAGCTGTACTTTTTCCAATTTTCTTTTAACAGTAGTAAATTGAATTTTTTTTTCAACATTCCACAAAGAAACTGCAACCACAGTTTTTAATGATATTCTTTACAAATTAAAATTTCTGGTAAATGTAAAGAAATTAATTTCTTTAAGTTTTCAGTGACTTAGGAAAGTGCCAAAAGAGTATTTGCTAAGTCTGAATAAAGAATATTATACAATCTATATACAGGGTGATTATAAAAAAACTATCCCGACATATGGGCCCCTAACTATCATACCATTCACAGAAACTGAATGAAATTTCGGCATAAGGTATTTTGAGGTATGCGCTCAAGAATGATATGGTAAACAACAGTGTCACTCTAACAGTTACGGTTACAGTGAGAAAATTTCGAAAATATCAAATGGCAACACCAAGTTTTTTGTATTGGAATGTGATCTCCATTGTGAAAAACCCTAAATAGCGTTCGAACGGCAACTGTAGCATGGAAATCACTTGCGGTAGATAGGCTAAAAGTGAGGACAACCAATAAGGACAGAGAAGCAGCATAAAATAAAGCATTTTATTGTGTTTCACAAATTTTCCACATGACCTTGTGGAGGACTAATCAGGCTGGGATCTCAGCCGAAGAAACGGTGTGACGAATGAAATGAACATTAATGCTCAGGTGCACGGCAAAGCCCTTTTTACTTTTTCCTTGCCTAGCTCTGGGGATTTTCGTGCTACAGGTGCCATTCCAATGCTATTTGGTGTTTTTCAGTATGGAGATCACATTCCAATACAAAAAACTTGGTGTTGCCATTTGATATTTTCGAAATTTTCTCACTGTAACCGTAACTGTTAGAGTGACACTGTTGTTTTCCATATCATTCTTGAGCGCATACCTCAAAATACCTTATGCCAAAATTTCATTCAGTTTCTGTGAATGGTATGATAGTTAGGGGCCCATATGTCGGGATAGTTTTTTTATAATCACCCCGTATTTCTATGTCTTGGAAAAAATTGGTGTTCTTCAATGTAAATAAATGCATTATTTTCTTACATGTATCTCTGAATAGAAATCAGAAAAAAAAAATTAAATATTATGAACAATTCGATTTTAGAGTTTTTAGCAATATTTTTAATGGCTTCAATATTTTCTAACTTCCCATCTTTAGGTTGCGGGAAGTGGATAATGAACAGACTGAATCACTTATTAATGTTAGCACAGACTATACATAACTAACTCTGATTTTTGGAGTTTTTTACAACTCATTTGCCAAGGCAATTTCAATCGTGAATCGTGAAGATGAACTATTCCATTTGTGCTTCGCTGATTTTTAAACCATTACCAACTTACATGGTCAAAATGTTTGAGTGGCTTTTGCATTTTTTATACATGTATAAAAAGCCCATAAATATTTATATAGTATATATATATATATATATAATGTATTTAAATGCTTTTATTATTGGCTTTATATTGTCTGTGTATGTGAATATGCTGTTTAACAAAATAATTGTGTATGAAAATGTACTTTTGACTGAAAATGATACATAAAGTATAAAAAAGCTGCATTCATTATTACATATATTATTAACAAAAGCACAAGTTGTCCATATTTTTATGAATAGTAAGATTGCTGACCAATAACTTGCTAATTGATTTTTAACTATCTATTGTTACTCATTCTCTTTGCATGTAAAAGCTGTTCTTAAGTGAAAATATCTTTTGACTGTTAACAAATTGAATCATTGGAATGTCACCTTTCAAGTAGATGTAGTGAAGTCACTCTTTTCAAATTTGTCAGTGTCCTTGGAACCCAGGTTGTTTAAAATTCTAGCTCCTTACTTAGTAAAAGTCTACTGTGGGATGCATGAACTAAATTTTTACTTGTTTTTCTCCAAAATGTTTGGTGTTTGACTAGCATGTCAATGACTGCTTTTTATAGCATGCCAGTGACTTCGCTGAGATGTATTTCTATTTACATAAATAAGAGAACTTGACGTCTCTATATTATACTTACTTTCTTTTCCCAGCACATCAACTCCGGTCATATTGCTGTATAGCAATTTACTACTGATTGAGTTGGGTCGGAAAAATCTTACTCTATATTACACTAGTATTTGAGTTTTAATGATCATCACAGTTAATATGAATTAAAAATTACACTTAAGAGAATAAGAAATCATTTATTATCTCTATTTTTTTTACCATTAACTTTCATTGTACTTGAAGTCTGATAAAATACAAAAAATGATATCTGAAGCAAAAACAAAATTATGATTTAACATGGAAAAACTCATAGAAGCTTCATATTCAGACCACATTTAATCTGGCTTTTTATATACCCATAAACATACAGATCCCCCTTCAGTAGTTCGTATCAATAGTCTCATTAGTTCTGGAGGATCTCTAATTCTCATTCAATTAATATTATATTTGTGTATGAGTTTATATACAAACATCATACAATGTTTATGTATATGTGTGTTATATTTAGAAGTCTTCACTTATTTATTAATTAAATCTGAGATATTAAAATTTTTTCACTTGTGTGTTTTTTTGTTTTTTTTTTTTTGGTCTTTTTCTCTGCTGCTGTTGTTTATGCATTTTTTTATACATTGAGGAAAAATAGAGTGAGTCATGCTATGGTTGAACGTATGCTTATTTGAATTTCATAAAAATTTCTCAATATCCTATATATGCCTTGGGCATATATAGGATATCTTTGGGTGGTGAAAAAAATAAATAGACAATAAAATTAACTTCATTGCAAAAGGAAAAATAAATTTAGATGTCATGTCCTATAAAGTACTGCAATATCAAGGGCAGGATGTTAGGCTATGTTTGATTCTTACAACTTAACAAGGAATTGCATGAATCCTGTCAAACACTTCCCCTCTGTCTTGGAGCAATTTGAAGCATGTCACCTCTTCCATGTCTCGATATCATATGGCCATCATATGAAAAATATCACCTATTAACTACTTTTTAGAGTATCCCACATTCTGGAGATAGGGGCCCCCCTTGATTAGGATCTTTGGTGGGTTCTCAAGAAAAATTTTTACATAGGCCCTTCTATAGTAAATTTATAAAGGGAAAAACAATGTAATTATATCCTGGTTTCATTCCAAACCTCTGGGTTGAAGCCCTTGCAGGCTTGTCTGCATGGGAGAGGGGGTATGCCCTTACTACTTCAAATTTTATTTTATTTTTTGAATAAAGTTAGTTTTGTCACCACCCAAGGATACTCATATTACATACCTAATGAGTGAAATAATTTTTTTTTTTACTGTTATGAGAGTGTTCTCTGCAACAAAAATTCAACGTAAAATCACTGTGTTTTGAAATGCCCAATTTATATTGTGAGGGTCATTACTGAAAACCAAAGTTTTACACAGTTTTAATCTGATGTTTTTTCTATTTTGTGTCATATGTTTTTACGGGTTTAGTTGTGTAGATAATTTTGTATATAGTTTTGAGTTTGTTAGCAAGAAATTTTTGTACAGTACTACCCTCTTCAACCTAAAAGTGAGTATTACCCTTGTAAGTAATCAGAGTTATGAGAGAAAAATGTTTCCTAAAAATGCACTAAATTGCAATCAAATATTCAATTAGCAAGCATGAAACATACAAGAGCTGGTCTTAATGAATTCATTCAGCATATAAATCTAAATGAGTCAAACAAAGCTCACTGCATTTTTGGACTATACTGTATAAATATTTTATCAATTTTTTTTTTTTGCCTTATATTTGGGATCTGGCGCGGATCCAGGGTAATGTGTCATGAGAGGCGATTTATTGTGTAGGTTTGTTGGATTGTCGTGTATTTCACAAGACAGACCAATTTTTTCATGTTATTCACTGCTCACCAGAGGGGAGGGGTGATCACCCCTTCCCTCTGGATCCGCATCTGTATTATTTTATATACTAGGTGAAGAATTTGATTGAGGATTCAAGATTCATGATGCCCGTAATTTACAGAAATGAAATAATCTCATAATTTGAAGCACCACTGTATTTGTTTGATGTATTGCTTCATTCAAACCTATGAAGTGGGTGTATTTTAGCTTATATACTCTGCAAATGTATTTTAGCAATAATGCCATATGTATACATGATTTAGTGTACAAAGATTTTTAACAACTGGCTAATATATACTAAGCTGAATTTTGGAAAGAAAGAAAATTCAACTGCCCTTGTGGTTCATGGAACCAATGTCCTCTCACTTGCCAGTTAAGTGCACTAGATTACAAAGACGATGAATATTTTTTTCCTTAGAGCTCATGTGCACTGCACAGGATGTACATGCACAGTCAGACCTAACTCAGGCCAAAGCTCTCAATTGCTGACACTTCCACCAAAGGGCGACTTATCCGAGGATGATGTCGCTCTTCGCTATCCATACAAAGATTTTTAACAACTGGCTGGTGGGAAGATGGATTTAGAAAATAATGAAAATTCACTTGCCTTTGCAGGGAATCGAACCCACATCCTCTCACTTGCTGGGTAAGTGCACTAGACTACAAAGGCAACAAATCTCAATCTTTCCTTAGACTTTTGTATGGATAACGAAGAGTGACATCATCCTCGGATGATTTAGTGTGTTTGAAAAATATCTGATTAAGAACATTATTGTTTCTAACACAGTCAAACTCAATTATAAAAACATCAAAGATTCCATGGAATTTTATCATTATGACTGAGGTGTCTTTACAACCAAGGTTGACGTTTTTAAGACTTTTTTAGGTGTAAAAATATAATTAGATGCTATAATATATATATCAGGGTTCATACAGTGCTTAAAACTCCTTAAAAAGTCATTTCCCTTTCTAAGGGCCCTTAAAACTCCTTAAAATCCTTCCAGCTGTTTCTAAAAAAAAAGTCATTACTTTCCCCCCCCCCCCCCACTCTGGAATACTTACTACTAAGGTTGATGATGAGTAGTATGTGATGCTGAAAGAAAGTCCCTGAAAAAAAGGGGAGAAAAAGAAAAGAGGTGTTTCTGGAAAGATTTCTTCATAAGGATTTCAAGGCCACCCTGTAGCGGATGGGAATAGTTCTGCTGACAACCAGCGCAGCTAAGAGGTAAGGACACCTAATTGGTCAGACTCTAGTGGCCTCACCCACTTCTGATATGCTAAGAAAAATGGTAAAAAATATTGTAGTGGTGTCAAAGAAATTGAAATTAAAAAAAAGGAGTTTGCTAAGTTCTAAATATCATTCCTGCCAGAAAATAGTACAACTATCAGTGGTGGGAACTCTGCACCGCATTGCATCAAAATTAACATCCTGCTCCAATAGTGTATTTTCCTGTTCCAAATAGCGCTTGTTTGTCATTTATTTATTTTATTTGACTTTTTTTTTGTACTTGGAAACTCATCGAAATACTTTTTATACCTGCCTTATATGTATCAGTTTCTAATGACGCGCTCAGCGTGTCAAACACTTTTGGAAAAGGATATGAAAAATGTTAGCCAAAAATTTGTTCCCGCGTGCCGCAAAAATATTCTTTTCAAGAGAGCGTGTAAGCAAAAAATAGTTTTAAAGAATAATTTCACTCCTTTCCAAAATTTTAAGGAATGTTTTTGTAAAAAGAAGAGTATTTTATTATTAAAAACAAAAAAAAAACTCAAAAGAAAAAAATTACGTGAAATTTGAAAGAGTGTTTTTCACTCCACTATGAAATTCTGAGGAGTAAAATTGAATTTTGATGTGCATTGGCAAACAGTGGGCGCTCTATATCTTGACCATGGAATGGGGAAGATCTGTTTTAAAGTAGTTTGATTGCTACAAACAGAGGCATATGCAGCTGACCCATGCCCCCTCAAGCCGACAAAAAGTTAAGATAAAAAATTAATATTTCTGTGAAAAATTAAAATATTGAAAGAAAATACCCTTTATATGCTATATTAACCAATTTCTGTTAATTTAAATGCTGTTGAAGGGTGGTCACTTAAAATTTGACTGGAAAAACAAGTTGTGCCCCCTCCAAAGGTTGATTTTGTCTACGCCCCGACTGCAAAGTACAGTACTGTATTGGGCAAAAAACTTGACTGCTAACCTTGTATGCTTTTCATGCTCTGCAAGCACTACAAAGATACATAACAAAAATTTTCAATCCAAAAATATTTCATTTTTATTTGTTCTTCCCAACTTTACCCCAAGACAGCCTTATATATATTTTAGAACAAACATATCGAGCTGATAATTCATCCAATCTCTCCTTGAAAGAGTTGCTGGATGTCCAGAAAAATTTCCAAAATTAGAAAGACAGATTTTTTTAAAAATCAATTTTAGATTTTCCTGGCAAGTTTCCGCACTCGGTTCAGTTCCAAAAAATTGGATTGGGATAACCACTGCCCTTTATTCAAATTATCGGCACCTCATCTGGCTTTTCATCACAAACCCCCAATAATATCCGTGCTCATGCAGCTGAAGGTGGTTTACTCTAGTCCAGTGTTTCTCAACCGCCAGACCGCGGCCCACTACCAGGCCCTGGCACCAGTGTCACTGCACCGCAAGTGATTCGTAGTTGCATTTTTCCAGTAATTTCTCATTGGTTGTGTGTATGACTGAGCATTGCACTTGCACAAAAGAGATTTGCTGGGTCATGGGCTTTTAAATGTTGAGAACCACTACTCTAGTCTACCAACTTTAGATCATAAAAGAGGGGGGGGGGGGTGGTTCTGTTTTCAAAAAAAAATTTGCCACTGCAAGCTGCAGGAATAACTATGGTTGATCGCCATTGCATCAAATCCTGATGTTTTGGGAAAAAAAATTCATTCCGTGAGTAAAAGAGATAGTCCACTGAATTATGAATACTAATTTGTCAACTTTGCCAAATAATGAGTGCTAAATCGCCAAACATCATGTTGAGTCTCCCGAAATTTGCTCTCATTTTGCAATAATTTCTTACTGAATATAACTAACAAGAAGCCAGCATTAATCATACCCATAAAATTGTACAAAATAATTTTAAAGAATTTTTTGTGTATGTGTTAATCCACGTTCACTGAGAGGTAAATACAGAATTGCTAAAAATATAAATAATTTTATAAAGAAAATCTTTTTCAGCTTTGGTTTTTTATTTTGAACAATTGAGAGGGAATGAATATCATTTAAAATTTTTAGAATTTATTTGACAATGTCATGAGTTATACTTTTGACCAAAACTTTGGTGACATGGATTATGCATGGATTATCTGTATATGCAAATTGATTATTTTATGAATTCTTTTAATGCTGAGTAAAAAAATCAAAAGTTGTAATTTCTAAACCACTCTATGTCTATATTTTTCAGAAGAGAAAATTTATATGGCAGATTCAAAAAATAAATTTTCATATGAGCCCTTTTTTTTTTGCTGTAAAACTTGTAAGTTATGAAGTTTGCCATGGCCTTCCTTAAAACTGCTTAGTTTTTATTTAGGAAATTTTGTATGAACCCTGAGAGAGAGAGAATATGTGTGTACTATGCATGAAGCCTCCATATTATGCAATATGATAGGCATAATTGATGATGATAAACAAATAATATAAAATAAATGAAGCTTTGTTTGATATACGAATAATATAAAATAAATGAAGCTTTGTTTGATACACAAATAATATAAAATAAATGAAGCTTTGTTTTGATAAAGACATACGTGTGTAATGTACAACTGGAATAAAATATTTGATTTCATGTAATCCTTAGTAACAAAAACTGCAAACACACTCTCAATGATATTAAATTCATGATATTACATTTATTTTCCAAAGTGAGAATCTTTCTCGTTCTTTCTGCATGTCCAGTTGAACTGCGTGTGCACTGATCACTTGACAAAATCAATGAGTGATGAAAGAAGAAGTTCGCTACACTTATATAATTGTTAAAAAAAGGAGAAAAAAGACATTATGCAGAAAACTTTGAAGACGGTTGATAGGAATCTGTTTCAATTTTTTTTTCCATTTCTCAGGAGCAGAAGACAGTAAATATGAATTGTTATAGTTTCCACATGTAGTAGACACAAGGCAATAAATCACTTTTTGCTTGTGCAATGCCATTATTTTATTTAGTTAATTTTGTTTTTGTGTTTGCAATTTTATAATAAAGGATTTTTGCTTGTTAAAATATTTATAGTGCTTTGAATAGATGCATTTATGTTTCACACATACACTGAAATTGTGCTGGAACCATGGATCACTTTATTTTGCAATATACTGGCAACAATGTGTAAAACTTTAATGATAAAATTATATAAGTCTAAGTAAGTTGATTGCTTATGTTGGGCAAAATTCACAACTGTTTACAAAATTGTTCAATGAGCTTGAATTGATCAATCTGAATTAGTATCCCTTTTTTTACTACAAATTAATTCCATACTCTAAGCTGTATTGATGAGAGATCATGCCTCTTTAGAAGATTCTTTTTTATTTTGGTATTGGCAAGCACAGATATTTTATAAAGCTGATTTCTCAAAGAAACAATTCTGCCTATACTCCTTATTGTGCAATTGCATAAAATTAGAGGAAGCCTACTTCATTAAAAAAAGAAAGTATTTTACAGGTGGTTTTAGTGATTTCTAATATACTGCAGAAAGGGTTAAAAGTCATTTTCAAATTCATATTTCTTTTCATGCTCAAATATACAGTGTAACACCAAATTTTACTGATTTTTTTAGTTGTGAAGTTGTTAGAATTGAATATATTTTGATAATATTACTCTACGCATTACTTTAATAACTAATAGCATAGTTTTACATGACTATATATTAAAGAGATTATATAATTCAGATATTTAATTGGAATCATTTTCTGCATATTTTGCTCATGGGATATAGAAGAAATCTTGAGTTCTCAATGAGATACATGATTTTTTGATACATTTGATTGTAAAGAGGCAAATGATTGATAAATGTCAATGTCTTAAGGAAAAATTATCCATCTTGTCTGTTCTAAATAACATTGTATATTTGTAAAGAAGTTTTGCTATCGTTAGAATTTTTTCATTACTCATTTTTTTCTTTAGAAAAATGCAGAAATTCTCTGTGTGCAATATGTAATGCAATAAAATAGCTGATATTTTGACAAACTAAACTGGTGTTAACATATTTATACAGTAAAACCTCAGTTATCCATTTCTTATTTATCAAAAATTCTATCATGAAAGCTGTTAATAATCAAAGACATAAGAAAAATTAAAGCTATATGAAATTAAACTATGTGATAGTCTATAATCATGTATAAAAAATATATACAGGCCGATTAAAATTGTTTGTTCCTGTGACTATTTTTGCAACCCGTTTACTTAAGAGCTATTCTTCCAATCACAAAAATTTTTCAAAAATTACTGGCATTACCTTGAAATGTCATAACTTTTCTGTCGAGTTTTATACATAAAAACTTTTTAAACAGATCCTGTGTACTAAAACGTCGGATTGACAAAACTTGGAACCCTACTCTGAGAAGTAATTTGCAAAAAATTCCATATTTTTTAATTCAATATTTACTGTGAGAAATTTAAGATATAAAATTACTGTTTTGATGACATCACTTTATATATATTGATGAGTTTGTATTGGCTTTTAAAAATCTTCATTTTTATGGGCCATACGCAAATAGAATTAAGTTTAGGCCTACTTATTAGTTTGTATTTTTAATTCAGATTATTATTTTGAAAAATGCTTTAATTGTTTGCTACTTCAGGTACTTCTGATGCTCTTGAGTGAAATTATTTTTAATTATAGAAAGGTAATTATATATAACCAGTGACATCAGAGCTGGTTTTGCTGTGGATGCTTGACAGTATTTTGCAGCATCGCTTTAAGCACCTCCAGAATTTATTCAGAACTTAATATCAACACCCACCAGTCTAAGACACACCCAGTTCTCGTGTATTTTATTCACTTAAATTCAGTCTCTCAAATAACTGAGGTTTTACTGTGTGCAGAGAACCCGACAGCTTTTCATTTTATTTTTATTGGAAGTATTAACTTCAGTTTTCTTGGTGGCTGTTGATTCAAGATTCAATATACAGACATTATTAGATATTTGTAATATAATTTGTATGCAACTCTCATGTTTAAAAACATCTTCATATTTATCATTTTTGTACTTAAATTGTGTGAACAGATATGTGTATATGTAGTCTACTATTTTTGTGTGCATTAATGTATTTTTATAGAACACTTTTTTTTTTGTGACTGAATTATCCAGTGAATATGTTAATAAAATTTACATGATGCCAAAAGTTTTCTAACATAGTAATCTTTCAGATTTGAATGTAAAATGTTGGTAAAATATGAAAATCCATTATAATGGGGATCACAACTTTTATTTCATTATAAAATCATAATTCTAAAGACACATCAATGTAATGATTCTTTTTTCTGTATTAATTTTCCTTTTTATTTTATAATAAGCACATCACTCAGATTTAAAATACCAGCAAGAGAGAGAACATAATACACAATCTTCGATTCAGACTAGATCCTAGACTACACAATTATTGCTATTTTTAAAGATAAAAATAGCTCATAAGCAGCACTGGAATATTATAAAATAAAGGAATGTTGACATCACAGATAGACAAAATAAAATCACACCTGGACAATACTAAAAGGAACATAAACTTCAGCTTCACACACACTATTTCTTTTTCTGAAAGCAGTAATAAAAATATGTGTCCATAATACTTTCCTTTTTTAAAATTCTTATTGAAAACAATTCATAAATGGATATGGTTGTGCTTCACTAAACATCATAAAAATTTAGATTAAATTTATTTCTGAAGGAGTGCATGTCCAAATCTGATCCCTATAGATCAGTGAAAGAATGAACATACTGGCTTCCATGTTATTTCCTGCACAACTGCATTTGACTGTATACCATAACATGTGGAAATATTTATGGTCTGATCATGCCATTGATCATGATGTTGGCCAAAGCATTTCGACGCCGTCTCCATGAACCCAGATCTTTAGCATGGTAACGTAGTAATCTGAGCCATTCCTTGGAATCTTTCATAGTCTCGCCCTGTAATATGCAGAGATTATGATTTATATAAATCAAGTTTCACCTGTGAGTTAACACAGCATTATTATATGCAGGCGTATATCTTATTTGAAACAAGATATACTTATGGCACATGAGTGAACAACTTGATCTATTTATTATTTGAAATGCATGCAAACAGAATGCAAAAATTCAGTCTGATCCTATCCTTATATATCAAAGCTTATTCTTTATTAATGACTTTATGAACATGTAGCTAACTTTTGAAGTGGTATAACTCTTTCTCAAACTGCTCATTTGTTGTGCTTGACTGAAGTGAAAAATAATTTATATTCAGTGATTTACTTTCACTCTAATTACTAAAAGCTAATAAACATTCAAATTATAATTTTGAAAACTTCTCCTTTGATAATACAGAAAAAGTTTATAGGCAAAAGTGTGCCAGTTTAAGGTGGCTGCATAGCTTAAATTCAGGATATTGAAATAATTTAATGATCTATAATTTCCATGATGTGATTTATAGTCACAAGATGGCCACTCAGAATTGTTTTCACTCATGCCTGAATTGATTTCATTATTCATTTTTAGATAACAGAATGCATTATTCTTGTGGGTCATTTTTCTAAAATAGTGATTTGCCAAAGAATATGGTGCCAGATGGTATAGTTTTGGCACAAAATTCTATTTTAAATAGTAATTATAGAATTTCAAAAATGTTGTTTTTGGCGTCTGCAAATAGAATAACTATTTATTTTAAATTTAATTTAATACCGTTCTCCCTTATTCCAGAGACATGGATGTGCAAATTTTCACTTTTTGGGTTGGATAACATATTTTGCTATCTAAGTTTTTCCAGAAACACGAATATGTATCCACTGTTGAAAAACATGTTACAAAACATTTTAGGAAAATGATATCCAACATGGATTACATGGTGCAGCATTGTGAACATTCAAACGTCATTTCCCAAGTTTTTTTTTAATTTTTGCACATTCATGTTTCTGGAAGGGGGAGGAGATATATAATAATTAAAAACATTGAAAATCTAAAATTGTAACATTAATGTTACAATTTTACACACTCCAAGTTTCTTATATCATTTTTCAAAATATCTGCAAAATTCAAAATTTTGAGAATATCTGTTACAGAGGATATTAAATTTTACTCATGAAAAAAATTAAAAAATTATTACTTTAGTTTATTTATTTTTTTAATATTTTTCAAATTCTTTGAAAAAATATTTGCTTTGATTTTCATTTCTCTGAACATTATGAACACTATGAGAAATATTAAAAGTAAACTACTTAAACACACATTTTGATAGAATAGGATTTTATTACTTAATTTTTTATCTCGATCATAAGTATTCGTGAGTTATTAATAGATTTTGAAAAATGGCTAATTATGTAATTTTTTTCCTCGACTTTTAGTTAGATATTTAAATTTTCTAGAAAAATTTCCATGGTGGGCACAAATTCTAATCTAGGGGACCTACTTTCAGTAGTGGGTACTGCTTTATTCTTAATATTTTACGAAAACTGAATAAAAAATATTTCTCAAGAAGCACAATTTCCTGATTCCCAAAGGTTCTAATATGTTGGGAATTCAGAAAACCCTAGTTCCAACTATAGTAAATTTTGATAATAAGTTTTGTCTTGTTCATCATTGTAATCATAATAGGGCATCTTTGAATGATATTCTGTATCAGTTACTAGATGGCAAAATTTTTATCTTAACATCATTCACTTAATTATGAGAATGAACGAAACAGTTTAGGATCGTCCCATACATGTTAAGCAGATATTTTTTGGTAATACTCACTTTCAACAAGTAAGCCTCTTTAGTAGTGTACTCTTGGACTTCAAAAACATCTGAGTCTGTTTCAGAATCGCAGCTTATTACACATGTTCCCAAATACAGTGGTTCCTTATGATGAAAAGAAAAAAAATATTAATTGGACTCTGAAGTTCTATATGATAATCAGTTTGTAGACCGATTTATAGTGTCAATATTATTGTACCCATACTCCACAACCTAATGTATTTAGAATATTTCTCAGAATTCCTTTGTATGTAGAATGTAATATGCATGGTAGTTATGGAAATATTGTTAATGAATATGAAAAATAAGTTTTAAATGATCGGTTGAAATATGTTAAAACAAATTTAGTATATACTGTGATCATTGAAAACATCTCTGGCAACTCATCTAGACTAAAAAAGTGTGTTGTAAGACAATTCACTATTTTTTTTTCTGCCTTAGTACCTATACTTTGCTTATATCATTTTGAGTTTGGAAAATTTTTCAATGTCGTTTTTTTTCTGAATCGACAGGAGACACTGAGTAGAAAATCAAAGTGTTCAAAATATTTTAAAGGATTAGAAGACAAAGAAGAATGTGTTTTTGTGACCACTTTATGAGTTAGGAGCTCTAACTATTCTATTGCGCTTTGCCTAAAGCAGCGGTTCTGAACCGTTGCCCCGTGTGTACTCCCCAGGTACTCTGTGACCACTTGAGGAAAAAACTAAATTTAAAAAATAAATTATAAATATTTCTAAATGATAAAAATAAATCAGTAACTTTGATCAATAAGTAAAAATTAGGCCTATGGGGCTCCATCATAAAAATTACATACTAGAAAGGGGGGTGGCTCCAAAAAAAGGTTGTGAACCTCTGGCCTAAAGCATGATGGGAAGTATAAGTTTAGTATGTTCAGAGGGATGCGTTGTATATATTGTACATTCATTAGTTATTGGGGGAGGGCTCAGTCCCCCTTAAAAAATTTATTGGGGGGGAGGGGAGCTGAGATAGCCTTAACTCCCACGTTTCGGCGCCTATGGTTCAAAACTAAACTTTAGACTTTGATGAATTAATGTCATTTCCAAAAGCTTTTAATGAGCTCAAAGGTCCACTTCACCATTGAGATATATTGAAAACCAAGTTCTTAACGGGATTCTTTCAAGAGTGAAGACATCGTCAATCATATTAATTGTAGCAGTCCCCACCCATGTCATAAAACATTCCAAACATTTGTCCTTGATTTAACTCCCCTCCAGAAAAGTGACGGTCTCGAGATACAAATGTGGTTAATTTGTTCAATGCAGTGTTTCCAGCTGTAAATCTTTCATATCACTCTGGAGTGGGTCCATCACTCGAATGTCAAGCGATTGCCCTAACTGGAGGGAAAATGCATCAGATCTTCAGTACATACGCAAATTTCTAAGAATATTGCACTGGCATCTGTGAGTAATTCTGTATAAATAACATACAGCATAAGTGGATACAGCTTCCTCGAACGAGGAGGCGAATCAGGGGAGAGGGTGTAATTTGTTTTGAGAGTATTTTGGGTAGCAAATGGGGCTCCACAATGCTGTTCCTGTCAGCGACTGCCTCCACGCGGCGCCCCCGGTTCTCCTTCACTGGCTAGGCTGAGAAAGGTAATTGTGGTTACTGGAACCAGTTCGATGAGGCTGTTCGTGTTTAAGAGTCGCTGACACCAGGCCATCGGATGTCCCTCGGCCCTCCCCCGTCATAACCTAGAGCCAGACTGAATCGCCGCTGAGCTGACGTTACCCCCGGTCTCAATGCTTGGATCTTCGGGGACTAAGTTACAATCCAGTTCCATCGCTCTCACCAGGACTTTCTTTGGTATTCCTCCAGCAAAAGAGAGGACTATCTCCGGGTTTGACTACGGTCTCTCCTGTGCTCAATCTACAATAGCCGGCCTATGTTTCTTTCATCGACTTCAACCATCCGTAAAAAAGGAGGATAAAACTTGTGAGATGTTGACCTACTCGGATCGTGGGGAATGCAAGTGGTTTCAGCACCGATCTCGGCGCAGGATACTCGCATGGCTCATATCAAGATTGAGGAAACTGCCCGAGATCTCTGCCTTCGTGACGAGCGACTCACTTCGTATAGGGACGCAGGGATCTCTTCTGGGATCAGTCTGATCAAGTCTACGTCTCTAACCCCGCACCTTGATTAATTATATAATACTTGAGCCTGGTGATTGTGTAGGTACAGCGAAGTTTCTTTGTAACCGTCGGATCCGACCTGTGAGTCGATGGATGTGCCAATGGGTGTTCTGCGCCACTCATGGTTGCCGCTTGACCTTTAAGCGTAATATGTCATTATTGTACTCCTACTTTCGATGCAATAAAGGTATTTCTTAGTGAAGGGGAGGAGGCTGATTGCCTCCTTTCGCCCTCCCTCTGTATCTGCCTATGGCATACGGGCACGTATACAGGTGGACATGCAACTGGATATAAGTACGATTAAGTATTGAGGAGAGAGGGATAAAGATGTCCTATAGGGTGGAAGCTTTGTAACTAAATGCCGCTTTCTTTCCTAAAATTGGTAAAGCGCATTCATTCCTGCGATTTTATACGTTAAAAACATCCATATTTCTTTGTGTTTTTAGAGTATTTTGCGCAGACTTTTTTTCCCAAGAGGTCGGAATAAAAAATAAATATTTTAAAAAATAATTTTCGAAAATATATATATATACTTTTTCCAGATAATAGCTGACGTACAGGCGAGAGTAGAAGAAATCATAATTTTCTTTAATTATTAAAAAAAAAACCTGAATAGCCAACCCCTTCCATTCCTCAACCCATTAGCATCACAGCCTTAAAATGCGCTATCCACTTTTATAAATTCAATGCGGTCAACTCGTAGGCGGTTTGTATCATCGATAACGGTTTTTACGAAGCAGTGCTATACTGACCTTGGTGGTATTTGCTGAAGAAAATTGTGAAATCGATCAGTATCACCTTTGTGACAACAATGAAACTACAATATTTGATTTTGATTGAATTAGTTGAGCCCAATCGCATTGTAGGGCCTACCCATTCGGACTTTTACCTTAATATACAGGATCCTGTTAGTCCTGATTCTACCTTTATCTCGTTAACCGTTCGTCGTAGCGGTATGGTTAAAATTTAAATAATGCTCAAAACGAGTTCAGAAATCCCTCTGTAGCAGTTTTGAGAGGGAAAATAGAGTATATCATAAAATAAAAAATCTACATTTTTTTATACGGTCCTCCGTTCTCTATCTTACAATTAGAAAATTGTTGCCCTGTCTCTCCTGAAGCTGATAAGAAAAACTTTCATATTTCTAAGTGTAATATTCACTGAGATATTTGAATTCAAAAATTTAGGAAAAGAACAGCATAAAGGAGGGAAAGGACCGTTCTCCGTTTGTTTATGCCAGTGTTTCTCAAAGTATGAGTCGCAGCTCTTAGAGGCGCCGCCAATTGTCAGGGGCGTCTCGGAGAGCTGGAGACATTCATTTGCGTGCCTATTTATGTGCATTGAAAAGTAGTTATTTTATAAGTTCTTTTATAAATATCTACTTACGTGGAGATATTTTGAATTTCCGCTCTACAACAATATTTCTTATATTTCACACGAACTCACCATCGATATATTTTTCAAGTTCTCACCAGTGTTTTTTCTTTCAAAGGTGTTTAATAACATCCGTATTTTGCACTGTCTACCCTCCGAAAGTTTTAATGAAGTTGCCGTGAAGAGCTACTTTTTGTGTAGTACACAAAAGTGTTGTTAGGGGAACTACTTAATAGTTTGAAACAACTAAGTTAGTTTTATTCATCAACTAATCAGAATTTTTTTGCTACGAATAAGTACATATAAATATGTTTTACATAGTACTCTGCTCCAATTCAGAAGAGATGCCAACAACAGCAAAAATTTGCTGGCGTCTGATGATAATTATATATCATCAGGAGGGGTAGCACTTAAATGCTATCTCTCAATATGACGCGACAACCCCTCTACAACGATATTTTTTCTGGGTCCGCAGAGTATCGTTATATCGAGGTTTCACTGCACATGCATATACAGTGTATCTCTCTATTTCGCTAAGGTTACTCTACACGCTGGAACATTGCGCTCTTTACTTATACAGTGCAGTACTCTCTCGATAATCCGGCCCGTCCAGTAATCCGGTGTTTGTAGGCGGGTTTTCTTCGAGTATCGAAGAGAAAAACGATACAATATGTGTGTGCATAGAAGTTTATATTACAGTGAAAATTCGATATAACGATACTCTGCAGACCAAGAAAAAATATCGTTGCAGAGAGCCCCAAAGCAGAATGTCTTGCAATGTTCTGCAACGAGCCCTCAGCTGACTGAAAATGTTCTGCGGTAAAAATTCGCATATACATAATAGCGTTTTTCTACACTATTCTTAAAATTCTTCCAAATTGTTCTGCGACGTACGTCGCACATTTTGGCACATTCTGCTTTGGGAGCAGAGAGGTTATCGCGTTATATCCAGGGACGTCTGAAGAACATCGTGGGTCCCTGGACCAAGTGGTTTTTCTGAGGCCCTACCTGGCAAATTCTCGAAAATTTCAATCAGATCTTATTTTTGTGAGGCCCTTTCTTCTCTTGAGGTGCTCGGGTAAGTCTATGCTTTAAAACGGCACTGGTTATATCGAGAGGTAGCATTATCACCAATCACCACCAAATTTATCCTTGTATTGGCGCTGTTGGTACCACAATAAAATGCATTTGTAAGCATTTATTCGCAACAAAAAATTGTAATTGGTCAATTTAAATTCAGTTAATTGTTCTATACTATAAAGTGGTTAGCCGCACATCGTTCTTGTGTACTACACAGAAAATAGCTTCATGGCATCTTCATTGACACTTTCAGAAGGCAGATCGTGAAAAATTCCAATGCTATTAATTACTATCGAAAGAACAGAAACTGGTTAAAGATTTAGAAATATATTGAAGGGGGTTTTGAGCAAAATAAAAAAAAAATATATACATCGTTATAGAGGGATTTATCGTAGTAAAGGATATTGTTGCATCGAGAAGAGTTTAACTTAGAATATAAGCAATTCTAAACAAGATTTGTGAAAAAATATCGTTGTAGAGGGATTTATCGTTATATCGAGTATCGTTTTAGCGAGGTTACGCTGTATTTGAAGGGTCTTTTTCAATTAACTTCCAGTAATCCGTTACACCCTTGTCTGATATGTGCCGGATTAGGGAGAGTCTACTGTATTTCAAAGCACTCTGGATCCTATCTCAAGTCGATGTAAAACTTATCTGGGGAAAATCAGTTCTCTTTGGTTTTACTTTCTTTACCTATGTACTTTCGATTTTGTACTTCAAATGCGTATTACTATAATTGTTTGAAATAAGACCTACCCTGATCATAACGTATCGCCCATTTTTTTCTTTCATCAATACTAAGCTTGCGTCTCTAATGCCAGTATTTCTTGGGAAGAGAACGGGATTCTCGGTAGCTACACTTTCTGGTCTGTAATTCGAATTTGGTTTACCAAGAGCCACGAGTAATGCATGTAGAGGAGTAAACTTGAGAGTCTTTCCTTTCTTGTTCCAGGGGTAATCTGTAACTTGAGTGAAGAGAAGCTTGCCAGCCATGACGAACCTCACTTCATCTTGCTTCCATTTCAATAATTCTAAAGCCATCTATTTTAAATAAAATAGGACAGTGATAACTTTAATTTTTTATGTACGACTCGATTAAATTGAAATCAAAAAAAATTTCTGCTCTTTCATTGGCAAGATCACTTGATCATTCTGCAGTAGGTAAAATGTTTAGCAGTAAAATCAGAAAAGTACATTGTATTGCAGAAAATGTGTCCTGCCTACATGTGATATTTTTAAATTATGTTTTTTTTTCTTTGCACTTCAAAATTACTTTTCCTCATTCAAATTTTAGAATGACATAACCCTCTGAAGAATTTTTAGTGCAGTGAACTTCCACAAAATCTGCAATTTTTGCAAAACTTAATTGTTAGAAACTCGCGTACAAAAATGTTTTATTTGATAGCATTTATTTTTATTTTGTTTTGATCAACTGATTCAATATACGCGTTAAATCACCTCAACTTCAATATAAATTTTTTAAAACCATATTAAAAGGATTTTGTGTTTGAATGTGCATTAAATCTGAAAGTATTACGCGGATTGTATTTTTGAAATATATGACACATCCATATTTGTTATGGGCATCTTTTTCTCAGCCACCTCGTTGGGCATTTTGCCTGTTGTGGCATTGTATTTGTATTTGTATTGTGCGACTACCACAGTCTCAAATTCGTCTGTTACTACATTAATTTTATGCTTGAGACAGCTAAAATTTATATTGAACGAGCGTAAAAAATAAGTGATTACGCAACTTTGATCCTAAATCTTTAGAAATTGAAGACTAAAGAAGTTAGGCATAAAAACAATAATTACACACAGACTACGTAAAAACTTTTCAAACACATACAAGGTAAGAGGTAGAGGTGCAGCTATACGGTATGTAATTTGTGGGATACATCTTAAATTTAAAAAAAATTGCACATTTATTGTACGTGCAAACGAAATAATGAAGCAAACTATCAATCGAATTGTTTATCGATTCATGTACCATACTTTTTATGCTACAGTAAATTTTAAATTGCGGCAATCTTTGAATAAATCTTTCAAATGGAAATAACGGAAATTACACATACTCTACTTCGAACAACTTGCACAGAAAAATTATTTGTATAAATTACTAGATGAATTTAACCAAAAGATTATACCTTTCTTAATTTTATGCTACCAATATCTTGAAGATTTCCAAGACGTCTGTGAGAAGCTGAAATATTCGATATTCTTCTCCAAATCTTTGTTCCTCCAACCCCTTTTGTTTGCTGTAAAAACATTAAAATTATTTATCTTAAGGAACTATATTCTTCATAGTCAGAATTTCACATATAAATTTGTTTATCATTTATAATAATGATGCGATGTTTTTATCATATATAGTTATAATTACCAATAAAAATGCTTCATAAATATACCGTATCTCTGGAATAAGCACCACGGCACTTACATAGTCAAAAACATGCTTTTAGAGTATGGCGTAGCTTACATGCAGGATGCTGTGCATTCGTTACTTTTCGTTTCGATAGACGACGCAATCGTACATAAATTGACCAGGGACGATTATATAAATCGTATCGTTTTCAAATATCAATCATCTGATTCGCATTTCCACTATTATGAATTTGTTCTGAACACATAATAGGTAAGTACGCATTTCCTGATAGTATTTTTTTTTTTTTTTTTGTATAATAAGAGAAAACAGTAGTTACATAGAAATCAGTTTTTATTCTGGAAAGGGGCAGTGGACATGCCGATTCGCCGCTTATTCCGAGATATACGTACTTGATATGGCAGCACTGAAAAATCAAACACAACACTACATACGCACTCAGACTGTTAGGTACACACACAGTTACACTTCAAGCACAACTCACTAGGTAGTAAATCGCCATAGATGGTGATAGACCTGAGTTGTGCTTGGTTTGAAAAAAAGAAAGAAAGAAAGGTACTTGATATATACGGTACCTCTGTCGAATTCTGTTTCGAATAGTTAGAGAAATAAAAAAACAGAAATCGCATATATATATATATCTTTCAATCCCCAAAATATTAATTTTCAAAAATTGTAAAACATCCTTGGATAAAATTTGAATATTGTCTTAAGATGACAAGAAATGAAAAACAAATATTCCAGTTATGGAAAATCACAAAATCATGCCTTTAAATTAAAAATTAATAAAATGCTAATATCGATGGGAATCATTTCAAAGAAATTACTCTATTATCAGTATTATCATATAAATGTGATTTTGAGACTCAAATCCTCATCAAAAGGTCTCAGACATAAATCTATGTAAGAAAAGTTTATTTTTTACTGAAATTTTTTAAAGACGATAGCTTACTTATTTGCTGATAGCCGTTAATTACAACATTCCCTTAAAGTCTCAATTCACAAGAAAAGTCACACTTTCATTTAAACATCAACTCAATGTAGAACTGTAATTGCGAAAGGCCTGAAATAGTATTACGTCGTGGGAAGTAGTTGCCTCTTTGAGTTAGCCGCGAGTATTTTTCATTCATGAAGAAGCAACCTCCCACGTGTACGGTTCCGCCTTACAGTTGAAGCAGTTCATCGTTGGTGAGAAGAGAAAACTTTGCCAAGTCTAGCCAAGACAAACTTGCTTAATTACTTCATTCTCATACAAATTTGGATTTGCAACAAAAACTGCATTGACGTATTATGCATGTTGTAAATGAAGGGTCCAGGGGAAAAACGACTTTACAGCATTTTTTTCGACAATGAGATAGTGTTCCTTGAAAGCTACAAGAAGACATTGCTATCTCAACATGCATTCATTTTTAGGGTAGAACGAATTTAAAGGCGTAAAAAATAACTATAAAGTTTCGGTTTAATGGGGAAACCATTATACTCCAAACTTTCGAACTGGTTTTTCTCAAAATCTAATTAGTCGTGTATCTCCTGTGCACCATCCAAATGTTTATCCTGCATGCCGTATTGTTAAAGTTCCGCCGCAAAGTTCAGCAGCGTCCAAAACACTTTGAAACTCAGTGTCATGACAACTTAGAAAGGGGTTTATTACAGTGCATTCAGTAAATGATTAAAAGAAAAAAACTTATATTCTTTGTTATTCTATCTTTTTAAAAAAAAATCGTTCAGAGTAAGTAGTAACAGAAAAAGTACTGTATTTTCTAGACGTACAGCATTTTTCCTATTACGCGGACAGCGCTATCCAGTGGTGGACGCTGTCGCTACAGTATCTTTGAATTGTAGACGGAAGGGTTTGTCTTCAACCCTGCCACATTCCTTCTACACCTGTAGCAACACTATCTATAGCAGAAAGCCTTCGTGCGAAGCTTGTGATGTCACTGAAGAAGTCCATTTCACCTATAGTCATTGGATATAATGCAAAAGAAAAGTAAAGATATTGCATGCGTCTGCCTGCTATATCCAATGGCTACAGATGAAGTGGACTTTTTCAGTGACATCACAAGCTTTGCGCGAAGGCTTTCTGCTATAGATGGTATAGCCAATGGACATACTAAAAAAATGGTAAAGATGTCGCATGCGTCAGATTGCTGTATCCAATGGCTATAGGTGAGATGGCCTTCTTCAGTGACGTCACGAGCTTCGTGCGGAAGCCTTCTATAGGTGGTTTTGCCGCAGGCAGACTTGGTAATTTTAATTCCAACTGAATGAAAAATATTTTTATTGATACTAATAATATTCTTTATTGGTTCAAATAGAAATTACCTCCATATCTAGGGTAACTATATCTATAAAGGAAAAAAAACCCTTGTAAATCGCAATATCAAATATGAAGTAAATTTCAGCCAAAAAATGGAATTCGACAAATTCACTAATTATTGCTAGAATTGCTGTGGAGAAAATTTCTGCCGAATGGGAAAATAAAATACGTCTTCAAAACATTGCCATAATTTGGCAAAATCACCAACTGTTGCTAAAATGCCTGAAAATATGAATGAGCGGAAAATCAGAAGAACTATTGGAAGGACAGCGAATTGAAATGTAGTTCACTGAAAAACATTGAACATGACAAATATGTGAGACGTGAGTGCCATAATGCGGCAAACAAAATTATCATAGTATAAATTTTAAGCTAGAAAGTTATCTTCATTCACTATTTTAAGTAACGATTACAAATTCGAATAGGCTTCGTTAAAAAAACGGGATAATATATTGTACGCAGCCGGAACAGACAAAAATACAGGAATGCCCCGTAAAATATGAGACACGGGGTCACGCTATTCATGTTGAAAGTTAGAGGTCCGTCGAATTGTCTAATATTTTACTGGTTCTTGGGTTCAGAAAGGTTGAGAAACGCTGCCTTAAAAGGACATCGCAGATAGGAGTGTAGCCTCCTCATTTATTTAGATATGGCCTACACACATCGTTTGCGGGTATCTTATAATATGTCACTAACAGGGGTTGTAATAATTAACAAACTGGTAACAGTTATCATGCCTTTCGATCCCAACTATGTTACAAAACTTCTGGAGAACCTCCACAGAATATTTCTTCACATATACACGGCCCGTAACCAGGGCCGTCTTAAGAGCATCATGGGCCCCCGGGCCAATTGGTTTTTGAGGCCCTACAAGGTAAATTCTAAAAAATTTCAATCAAATCTTATTTTTGTGAGGCCCTCTTTTCTCTTGAGGCCCCCGGGCCGTGCCCGGGTGGGCCCATGCGTTAAGACGGCACTGCCCATAACTCGTGATATACTATTTGTTGTCAAAGCAATGGGCAAATTCGCCTAAGCTCTTCCCTCTTGGGACACCAACGAATAATGAAGATATTTGAATGTGCCGCGCGCCACTTGAATGATCTGTGAATATGCTGCGGGTCATCAAGTTATCTGAAATTGTGTCGCAGGCCATCTAAGCGCTCTTGTACTATGCAACCGGTCACTCAAGCGATCTGTAAATATGACATGGGTAATTTAAATGATCTGGAGCTGTGCGATGGTCAATTAAGTGATCTGGAACTCTGCCGCGGGCAACTTGAGTTATCTTGAACTGTGCCAGCGCCAGCATCACGCAGAATATCTGTGAATGTGCCACGGGTCACACTTGAGTGCTCTGAAACTGTGCCGTAGGTTACTCAAGTGATCTTAAAATATGCCACGGGTCATTCAAGTGATCTGAGACACCATGGGTCATTTAAGTGATCTGGAAATATGCCGCGAGCCACTTAAATGATCTTTAAATATGCCACGGGCCATTCAAGTGATGCGGAACTGCACCGTGGGTCACATAAGTGACCTGAAAATTTGACGCTCAGTTCAGTTTTACAAAATTAGTTTTGAGGACACGGACCACATCAGCTGACTCCGAGGGCCACATATGGCCAGTGGGCCATGGGTTGAGCATGTATGAACTACGGTATTCTCATATAGTATGCTACGAATAAAAATTTGCTAAGAAGTTTTCTGAAGTGATCGCATATTTTTCGATTCCGAATGCATTAAATGCTATGCAGAAAGCCTACATTAATTCTTGAAAGTGACGAGATAATGATTATTAATATCACTAGGCTTTTATTTATCTGTTTAAATTTGCTTTCTACAAAATAACAGCTAAGGAAAACGCAGCGATCTCTAAAATGGTTTTCAAAATCAGAAACATTGAGCGCATTTTTGAACTAATTCAGAGAAAATGATAAATAGTAGAACTTGGTTAATTCGAATTTTGGATAATTCGAACTTCTACGAACTCCCCTTGGGTTTTCCATTTAATTGATAATATTAAAATTTCTCGTTTTATTCGAATTTTTTTCGAATGTTTTGAACAATTCGAAGTTGAAGGGAAAAACCCATGATTTTTTTGTACAAGCAAATTTAGTTTTGAAAAACTATAAGAATTCTGACTTTGCTTTACTCGACCAAGTTGTTAAACAATAAATCTTTAAAGAATAATAAAAGTTTGAAAATTCAGTTTTTCCCTCTATTCGCTTTTGATAAATTTAATGTCAATATTTAATTTTTTTTTGATCAATTATCATTGTTCAGCAAGAGTGTATCGAAAATGTGTGCCACTTGAAACCGATTATGCTGTTCAACCTATGGTTCATGGTATATCATTAAAAATCTGAATCTTTTTATAGTCAAAGTACAAATTGCAATACGTTAATGAAAGCGTATTTTCTTGATAGCATAAACAAAATTTATGAAACAGTTTCGTATCGGATGATGATGAACTGTTTCCGTAAATCAGGTTCATGGTCAAGTAATTTTGCAGTAACGCTGATTCCAGAACAGCAGCTATGATCAATTACAGTCGAATCTCGTTATAACGAACTCCAAGAGACCGGAGAAATTACTTCGTTATTGCAAAATTTCGTTATAAAGGAATTCCAGGTTTTTGAATTATTCCCATGTAAGCTTATCTGGGAGATTAGAAAAGTGTTCGTTAAAACGAGATTTCTTTTACTATAACGGTATTCGTTATATATAAAACGGGATTCGACTGTATTATAATTATAAGTTATTAAAATTTACGAAACAGTTTTTTGTAACTGATGATAAAATTTCAATGATTTATAATTATTAACCTTGTAAATGTTGAGGATTAAGTTGTAATTTATAGTCATTTTAAGAATCTGGGATAGATTAGTTGGATAATTCTAATGCTTTCCAGTGAATGTGGACTTCGAATTAACCAAGTTCGACTGTATTAGTAGTTATGAAAAGATTTGAAATTCGTGCCATTCTCGATGCAAAACAACTTGAAAAATTTCAAATCTACACTGAGTTCTAAATTATATTGTTTGCGAAAATGTTTTTTTTTAATAGTCGCAACATGAGTATACCCAATGGTAGCATTCATGCCAAGCCGCGCCAAGTGCGTTAACCCAAAGTTCTCATTCATTGTCCCTTTTAGGATGGCTTACAATTTACGGAGGCCGCCGAAGTATACCAAAAGTCTCAGAAGAGATTTGTCGGATTGAAGAGAGTCATACTTTATTTTCGGTTTCGGAATCAGTCCAAAGATACGAAAGAACTTTCTTCTCAAACCTCAACCGACAGGAAATACCTGCAATATGCTGTTATTATCCAAAAATAATGCAAATACATCATAGGCTCCATCAACACGGAGATATGCCAATTTAAAATATTGTACAAAAAATATTAGACTGAAAAATGAAAACAAAGATTGCTATACATATTCTTTTTGGTATGTAAATTTAGGTAAGCCTTTCAAATGAGTGTTTCAGCGAAATGAATACAAATTAAAATGAACATTCTGTAGGACTCCAATATACAGTGTAAGAAGCGTTTATCATAAACTGATGAAGACGATGATGGGACGTCCCTCCCTCATTTAATAGAAATATTGTATTATTGGCATAGGTGGAAGGGGGAAGTGAACATTACCATCCCCGTTCGAGGAGCCTTTATCCGCTTGTGGTGCTTTTACACTCTTTAACTTTCGAATCATTGATCTTTTAGAAACACTTCCAATCGGAAAGAGTTTTTAAATCACGTATAGATTTAATATATACCACTTATTTTAAAGGGGCTGTATAGAACTTGAAACACAAATTTCATTTCCCAGTACGGTTTACTTTATCTAGAACTTATCAGAAAATTTTTTCCTACATTTAATGAGAAACAGAAAAAGTTCCATGTTTCTCAATAAAGTATATATTTGCACATTAGTTATTTTAATTTAATTTTCTCTTGCTTCTAAGATGCCCTTTTACAACATGTTAACATGTTGTAAAAGGGCATCTTTATTACATTGTAATATTACAACATGTTAACATGTTAAATGTTCCAATGCCCGATGTCTCGGCAAATATTTTACTTATAAACATGTAACTTTTTCTGCTTGACTCATTAAAAGGACAAAGTTTTTAATCTTAAGTTATACGGGGGAAGGGTGACGTATGAAAAATAAAAGTTGTATTTTATACATGTACACAGTCCTTTACAAAATTATGACATACCTAAAATCTACGAGCTATTTGAATAGTTTTTCTAATAGGAAATATGTTTCTATTATTAATGGTTCAAAAGTTGAAGGGTGTTAAGGACTTAACTTCGCAACGTTTACTATGTAGTCAAGATTTAGTTTATAAATTCTCACCTGATTGATATGTTCTAGATGCAATTCTACTTTCTGTTGGGCTTCTTTCAGAGCATTCCTGTCTTTATGATGGATTGGTGTTACTTTATGTAAACGACATAATAGGAGCGGATACCTAAATGCGATATTGAAAAATAATCATACATGATATGTCTCTTACATGGTTTCAGTGGATTCCCGTATAAATATTCTGAAACAACTAACCACTATTTGAAAATTTAGATAAATATTTTCATACATCAGAGATATGAAACCTAAAATTATTAATAATTGAACAATCTAGAAGTCTTAAATTTTTTATAGGGTTGAAATTGATGAACATTACTTTTTTATCTTTTATGATCCGGTCCTCTGCTTTTTTTATTATGCATCTGTCTTAATTTGTCTATGATAATTATGCAAATATACGTCAACAGACATGTAGTTCAAGTTCTTACCTGGTGACTCGTTGAACAGGTACCATTAGAAAAGCTGGAAGGTTCATTCTTCGTAGGAGAGTGTTTTCCATTTGTGAAACTCGTAAAAAAATTCTCAACAACTCCTTTTCTTTTTCTAAGTTGCTCAAAAGTACTGAAGCGGATGCCTGATGAAAGAGTAAAAATATTTGTGAACTCAATTGCATTCAGTGGTCGAAAACATCAAAGTTGCCAGTAGTAAATCGGCGTGGCTGTTAGAAATACAGTACATTAAAAATATTCAGAGCAAAGTCTCAGTTCTACAATTGATGGCAAATAAATATAGTGCCACACATACCTGCTTTACACAATAAGTTTCGAACGCATGGAGCATGGAGGAAGTTTCTAAGAATATCTTTCCAATGTTCACAGTAGTATAATCCTAAAGACAAATAAAATAATTTTATATCAATAATTAATCTTTGAACTCTCGCATTAAAAACCTTCATTATTAATTAAATATACTGTATGTTACTTACTTCATCTCCTTGTTCCATAGCTATATCTAAGGCGTCTTGTAACTTTTCTGAGAATTTCATATTGAAGCTTATAAGCTCTTCCAGGTTGAGAAAGACGCACAAAAGATGATCTTTTACCAACAATCCCGCTATCTCCATAGGACGGTAGAATTCCTACATAAAATCCATCATATTTTTTATCTCCTTCAATATTGCATACATTAATTTCAAGCACGAGTTTCATTTTTTTTAAATGTAATTACATCGCTTTTTTAACGTGCGTTTTAAAATTAGTAATCTATATGGAGGGCTCAGAACGCAATCAGCGTAGATCAGTTTTCTGAAAATGACTTTCGTATTGCAAGTGCCTCTTCATTGTTTTCAAACTTTCAGTTGCCAAAGCATTCAAGTCGCTATCTTTATACTGCAACAGCAAATAGCGCCACTTATGCTGACCACGCAGATGCTAAAGCAGTAGTCTTCAACACATAGCCCGTGGGCTATATTTTGCTCTCGGAGCCTTTTGTCGTGGCCCACCGACCATTTTCAGAAAATGGTTGAAAACGATTATTAATTATAGAATTAATGAAAGAAATAATGCTGGAACAAATAGATGAAAATACAGAATTAATGAAAGAAATAATTCCGGAAGTCTCATTGAAACAAATAACTTCAGAATTAGTGAAAAAAATAACTTATACATCAGTAAAAGAAATAAATTCGTGATTTCAGATTAAAATTAATCTCAGAATTAATTAGTTTAATCAGCAATTAATCAAACAATTTTCAGAATTGGTGAAAAAAAATTATTTCAGAACTAATCAAAATTGATAATTAATAAAAGAAATAATTTCAGAATAAATAAAAGTCTTCAATTATTTTTGTCCTAGTTTAACTCGGGGCCCCAGTGGCCCCTTCTATTAAGATGTCACTAAATTACATAAGTTAGTGGTGCGCGGGCTTCGTGGGAAGTTTCAGGCTCGCTGTGTCTGAAAGGTTGAAGGTTCCTGCTTTGAAAGATCCTTTTATCTTATATTTTTCTTATTTTTAATATTTATTGACTCACACCGATTGGCTTCTGAGCCCTCGATATATTCCCCAAAGTTGTTGATGATTAAAATTAATTCCATCCATACAATTTATAGACTATATTCGTTTCTAAAACCTCGTAGATATTTTACATGAAGATCTTTTACCTCTTTTATGATTCTCAGATCTCTGCCATACTTTAGTTCAGTATCTACAAACTCGATGATGATTTCTTTCCTTTCACAACGTCTGAGATCACATTTGCGACAGACCAAGGGATTATATAAAAGGCCAGAAATCTCATCTTCTACTGGTTCTACTTGATGATCACAGTCAGCACAAAGCTGTTCTTCATTATCTGCAGGCAATACTTTACTTATACGAGATGGTTTACTTGTCTCGGTGCCAACACCGCTGTCATTCCTTTCAATCTCGGCTGATGATGATTTGTTGTTCTGGAATATTCAAAAATCCACAGAATAAATTGGCTAAAGATTCATTTTTTAAATTTTATTTCTCATCAATTAATTTTCAATTAATTTGGTTTGTAAAAAAGAATTATTCAATGAAAATGTTCACAAAAATATCGAATTAAAAAGACAAAAACCATCGACGTATTTTCATTAATTACAATATAAAAAACATACTAAAGAGGAAAAAATTTGATAATATAATGAATGCTGAAACTGAAGTGAATTTTAGTACAAATATAATTAGTGTTGAAAGATTTTATAGTGGTAAGACACTGTTAGATAAAGTAATTAATCAGTTAAAAATTACCTTGTCAGTCTCTACTGATGAAGTTTTGGTTACAATGTCTTCTGAACTATTTTCAGCTGTTTCATCCACCTCAATAATCACGTCATGTTTATTTATGGAATTATTTACAATCACGCGATCCTGAAAAGAAAAGAGAAAATTTAAGTTATTGAATAATATCGATTTTTTAGAGGAAGCAGTACTAATAATAACAGCATACTGACACTAGTATGCAAACACGAATTGAAAAGTAAATATGGGTGTAATAGCAAGTCATTATTAATTTTTTTTTATAACAGGAATGATATTGTATGCACTTGAATGGGATAAATGCATAACATCCTCTGTATAATATGATTCTGAACGATCACACATGTTAAGACCGCCATGCGTCAAACCCCCCAACTGCGTAGGAAAAGAAGAGAGAGTTCATAAGTTGATGCCTTAGCAATGAGAGAAGGAGCACGCGGGGGCCTTCCGTCGCGCTTCAGTTGTGCGTTCTAATAGCGTAAAATTAAAGTTTTGTTAAGTTTCCAACGAGTGAGAAGATTATTGAGATACAGTCCCCTTTTGATAGAGCAAAGAATCAGAACAACAAAAATAAATAACAAGCGTGAAATGGATATTTTTCACTCATCATTTGGCCATCAGTGTTGAGAATACTGTTAGTTGTGAAACGAGCACAACTCTGGCAATATAAATGCGTTAGGGTATGCGAATGTATGACATACACTCAGAACATACATTCCGGCACGTACCGATTCGTTAGAAATTCCGCAGAAGAATGTGTACGAGGTCCATGTATGGTTAAGTAGTAGTACAGTAGTAGTATTAAGAACATAAAATGCTTTATGTTGGAAAAAATGTGTATGCATGAGCAATTAAAATACCTGTTCAATAAATGATAGTACCTTTTCAGTTTCAAGTTCCCGATTTATTTTCCCTTCTTCCTCTTCTTCTTCTTCATCTTCTTCAGGTATAATTTTACTTTCATCTTCAGATAAGCCTTCCGAAATTCCTCGCTCTTTAGCATCTTCTAGGTAACTAAGAATATCTGTCTTTGATGCACCTTCAAAAAATGATTTCTGTTCCGTGTCTAAACCTGCCATTCCTTAGAGTAACAGAAAATGTTTAATTACTTGAAAATATAAACAAATTTGTCATTTTGAAGTATACTCATTGCTTTCTTTTTTTTTTTCTTTTGAGAAATAAACCACAAAGAACTTTTATCATGAATTTTGAAAATAAACTAAATCTTTCTAACTTACTTTTTGATGCATTTGAAATATCTGAAAGTTCTTCGTATATCGGATCTAAGTTTTCATATTCATTTTCCAAATTATCTTCATCTGTGTCGTCTTGCATAGGAGAAGTTGGTTCATCCAGACTTTCATCCTCCGGTGATTGAACGGAATTTCCAGAAGAACACGAAGCCTGATGATCATTGTTTTCTAAAGATGAGATGCATGGTGGCGAGCTATTTTTCTGAGAACCATCAGATTGACTAGGTCCAGCGACAGGTATATAAAAAGTCGATCTGGATGTTGGCGAGACCTGAAAAGATGAATTTGAAGTTTTGATCGGTCTATACAGAAGAGTTATAATAATTTATGTCTAAAATGAAACGAACAACTGGGACAAAGCTATGGCACAGTGCTCCAAAGAGTACCATGTTTGAAACTTATGCAATCCTACTTTCGTTTAATGCACTACAAAGGAGAAAAACATGAACGAAAACAGCATTGCACTTCTTAGGCTTGTTAATGCCGTCACGCACGCAACTACTGCACATTCTCAAAAAGCAGTGATGTGATGAAAATGCAACCGATTTCGATTATAGAGAATCCTTAGAACATGTAGCAACAATCACGAAAACGCATTTTAACGGTTGTAAATGGTGAGAAATGGTACCCAGTTTTTAAAGATCTATACTCCTTCATTTAAATGATTTGCAAAGTAAGTAAGCTATTATTTTTCGTGGAGTGAGTCATCTAGCACCTTTATAACATACAATAAGAGATAAATTGGTTCGAGCAGCTAAGCATTGCTAATATGATTTTCTACACGAATGAATAAAAAATAATTCACCATCCGTCCACAATGTATTTACTCCGCTGCAATATTTTTGCAATCACCCGATACATGTTTTTATAGAAATATCTGATTGAATATATTTGATCTCTCATTACTTTTTTAAGCGCACAAATTTCTACTTAATTTGTTTATATCTGAAAAACTATCAGATTTTTAGCATGAAAAAACCTTAATTCTGTCCGAATTGAAATCTAAGAGGGTCGATAATGAAGATGAGACATAAATGCACAATTATTTATCAACTGATACGAATACAAAGGCCACAACAGACAAAATTCCAACGAAGTGGCTGAAAAAAGATGGCCGACACACATCCAATGTAGAAGCTATCTAAACTTTGGATTTCACCAAAGTACAGCAACTCAACAAGAGCAATAAAAACCAATCATTATGATAAATTTGCATTCTTGCGTCATAGTACTTTTCGGAATCGATCCAGGGAATAACTGTATCCAAACACGAAAAATGTGATAGAGAATTGAAGGGAAGATGATTTTTTTTAAAACTTTCCACTACCACATTAAAAAAATTAAATAACTATCATGTAAATTTTTAGCAGGTCATTTTGGTTATAATTAAAGCCAAAAACCAAAAAATTATCTAATACACAACGAATTAATTAACCTGGTACTTGAAAGTTTCATCAGCACAACATACGCGTACAATAATAATAAAATACCAATTCAAATATATATTGAATAATATATATATGAATATTTATTTATTTTACCACAAAGAAAGAAATAATTAGTTTTATATATTTGTTTGGGAAACATTTTGTAAAAGCAGTGTTTTACTGTATATTTTTGTGTAATGCAGTAAACATTTTTACAGGGGCGAAACATCTAACTGAATTTTATTAATTAATATACTTAAAAAACTGGTTGTCCCACACTTGTGCCGTCATCTGGAAGTCGTAAAGTAGTGCAAAAAAAGTAGTGATATTTTAAAGTTCCGTCAGTTATGATCATTGATCATTTTTGTCGCACCACGGTCATTTTCTGCATACGAGGGCTAATTAGACCGGGACCTACAATTTATTGCCGATTCCGAACGGCAGGCTTGTTTTTTATACTCGTCGAGAGGTTGGTGCGCTAACCCCTCGATGGGGGGACTCTTTTTCTGCGGTCTTGTCGCCGTTTTTGTGGTACCCCTGTGTCAGGAAATTTTTCTGACAAGGACGAACCGGGTATCGAACTCGCGACACCTCTAAACATTCTTTGGTACTTAAAGCGAGTATCTTATCGACCTGGGCTACCGCGCCCCCCGTCAGTAGTGAAAGGGTTAAGTTGCTTTTATTGGTATTTTTGTGAAACTCTTCTCACCTCTTCGTCTTTAGATATCTTGCGGACAAGGTCGAAACGGAAAGGTTCGACATTTTCCTCCAATTCACTTGGAGAATCGGGAAGAGATCTGTGTGCTCTATGTTTAGGAGTTGTAAGAGGTATATCATCACTACTGCTTCCGTCTCCGCAAAGAGAGGAACGCGTCGGACAGAGCAAGAGATGCAGATGAAGGTCTGAAAATCGCCTTTTAGGAAGAGTCGACCGTCTTTTACGTTTGGCATCTTTCTTATCCTCTTCGCCTTCTCCAACGACGTGCTTTTTCTTGCGCCTGCCAAACCTCTCTGATTCTCTTATATCCTCCATCGAAGATGAACGTGCTGGTAGCTTGAAAATCAAGTTATCTTCTTCTATGCAATCAGCTTCATTATGACTATTAAACTTTTGAGATAGGAGTTCCACATTGTCTGTAATACGTGATTTAGAATTTGCTCTATGCTGGAAAGTATGGGATTCTTTCGCATCAGAACCCTCACAGATAGATTCATCATCACCTGAAACGAAACAAATTCATACATCAGAAATCAGTGAAGTATGTTATAACGAAACATACCGGTCTGATAACAGACATTTTATTATTTTTCGTAATTGGCCACGGGCTTGTGAAGGGGGCTTTCAAAATCCAATTCAATTTGGATTTCATATTAATTACACAACTCTACAAATTTTTTTTGTTTGGTACCTAGAATTTTGTAACTGATTTTGACTATATTTGGTATGCTGGTTTCAAATATGAAAACAGTTTTTCCTATCAACTCCACTTTTGAGATTAGGCATAGCTAAATTGTACAATATATTTAACCGCATAACTAATTAAGTAGTGATTAAGTTGAGTTTTTTTACGTGGATTGATTCGTGCTTTTTTCTTCCTGTCTTTTCTGTACCACTATCAACTGATTGTATGAAGCCATATTTGTTCACATAACCTAGTGTTTACATCTAACACAACCTATAAAGTTCTTTGTTTTCTTTCAAACGAAGCACAATTCCTGTCTATCACCATGGGCAATTTACTATCGAATGAGATGTGCTGGAAATGGTTCTTTCTTTTGAAGATTGACGAAAAGAAACAATGACGTCCAGTCGAAGAAGTTGTGTTAATCATCCTGATTTATTTTGCTACATATGTTGTGAGTACACCCTAACAATAGAACAGAAAAGCCATCCCTGATTTTGTTAAAAGAGCTTACTTTGAGTAAGCACGTTAAGCTTGGCGACCAAGTTACAGTTAGGACTACATACATCGTGTGTAAAACTTCTATAGAATACCTAACACAGTTGACTAATGGGAAGAGAAAGAGTCTAAAACTTGGTATTTGAAAGGAATCCGTAAACCACTTTGATGACTGTAATTTTTTTTATTGTGAATATTACTCGCATAAACAGAAATAACCGCAGCAAGTGGACATACCCTAATTCAGCCTCTGGAAGACAGCCTGTAAGACCCATTGCTCACTCATCCAAAATGAAAGAAGAATGTGATACCATAGCTTTGATCATGGAGAAAAGATTAGGATTCACGAACATCAATGGGTTTGGATCATCATTGTTGGAACATCATGTGTTGTAGACTTAAGGGGTTACCTTTCTCCTTGGTCAGTAAGGATGCTATACGTACACGAAATATCCTTGCTTCTTGATAGCTTATGGGATAGCAGAGCTAAACAAACTACTGGATAAGACGAGAGAGAACATGGTTATTGTAGAAAGAAATTTCATTCGTGAACCCTTATATCGGAAGAGACAGAATCATCTTGCCTCCACTGCGTATAAGGCTAGGGTTAATGAGACATTTCATGAATGCTCTTGATCAGGATAGCCCTTGCTTTGCATACATAAAATAAAAAATGCCTGGATAAGTGCAGAAAAACTTAAACCAGGCATTTTTGATGCTCCTCAAATCAAAAAGCTCATAAACGATCCTCATTCCGTGGATTCAGAGCAAAAAGTGAGAATCTCATTCGTTCATTACTTGCACAGCCGCTTCAAAGAGAATCTCTTAGCGATACTAGTGAAAACTAGGTAAACGATTTCACCAAGACATAAAGACAATGGTGGATCGATACCAGGGCAGACGGGATACTCATATGATGGCAGATTACTGTTGGAATCTGCTAAAAGATTTTTTTGTGTAAACAAAGTTCACTTAAGAATTTCAAACAAATGAAACTTTCGGAGTAGAGCAGAATAACTTTTTCTTCCTTTTTTTTATTTGATTCTTATTTCTAATTTTAAATTAAGCTGTAGTAAATGTACAGGAGTGTTGCTGTTTTTTTTTTCAATTAACTATAAAATGTTTTATAATATTTCTTAAGGGAATTTTTTTTTAATTTAACGCCTATATCGTAAGGCTAATTTGATATGTTAACGTAAATAACGATACTGTCATATCTCACAAACAAGAGCTGATGGGCCAAAACTAACGTCACATTTGTTTTCAGCACATGAAATGTACATTAAAGCAGTTCGTCGCCAAACCCCGTCACCTAATTATGCGGTGCTCCCTGTTATCTTTCATTTCCACAACATCATCCTAGTGCATTAGAATACAGCAGACTCTCACTACGGGTGGATTCACATCTGCAGACACTCACCGTGGCGTGTCAAACACAGCAAACATTCTTTAACATAAAACCAATGAACGGATTCATATCTACCGTATCATGTCTGCGCAGGCGCAGACAGACATTTTTGTGTTAAAGAATGATTGTTGTGTCTGACACGACACGGCGAGTGTCTGTAGATGTGAATCCAGCCTAATCTGGCACGTATTAGACCAGATTACGCCGGACAATCGAAATCACCAGATTACTGGAAGGTAGTTGGAAAAAATCCAATGGTTAATTTTATCAGACAAATTAAATTACCTCACACCTGATTTTGTAAAAATGAACTAAGCGGCATATTTACAGATCGCTCAAATGTTCTGTGGCGCAATTCCAGAGTATTTAAGTGGTCCGTGCCATATTTTCAGATTATTTAAGTGATCCGCGGCGTAATTACGGATCACTTGGGTGACGCGCGGCACAGTTAAAAAGCACTTAAGCGGCCCGGACACATTCCTAAATCACTTGAAGTATCCGCGGAACATTCAAAAGTCACTAAAGTGGCTTTGTAGAGGACTTATCAATAGGAGGAATATTAGTTCAGATGCCCACTAACTAGCGAAAGGTTTTTCTCGTTTTTGGCACACCCAGTAAGATGTCGTTAAGAATATTTCATATTTTTATAAAGGGTGATTGATGACGTAAGCATCATCCAAACCCCCCTCCCCCTTGTCATCAAAAGTCAGAAAACCTGGAACCCTCCTCCCTCATCATCGATGCTGACGTAATACCTGAATGACTCCAAATGATCAAACTGAATTTCATGACAGATAAAAGCTTTAGAACATTTTTTTTATTCGAAGTTTTATTTTCATTTTAAATGTATGACTAATACTTGACTGATTAAAATTTTCACTGATTAGCATACGTTTTTAATTTTTCTCAAAAAAAATTTGAAATAAATCTCTCGAAGTTTTTGAATAAAAAAAGTGATTTTTCAAATATGAGAAATATTTTACGATGTCTATTTTGACATCGTTCATGGAACTATAAATATACGGTGGTGGAAGAAATTATAGGGCCAGGTGCGAAATGGCGATTAGAAAAAAAAGTAACCCCCAAACTTTTCCAAGAGATGATGATGACAATTAGAAAAATAATATCTTGAAAAATTATTCAAAAAGAAATTCGTTTAATCATTCGATCATTTTTGTCGCACCACGGTCATTTTTTGCACACCAGAGTTAAATAGAGCGGGACCTACAATTTATTGCGGATTCCGAACAGCAGCCTTCTTTTACACTCACCGAGAAGTTGGACAGACATGCAATACCCTCTGGTGTGGGATTCCCTGCGGTAGCAATTTTTTTCGGTGGTCATGTCGCCGTTTCTGTTCTACCCCAGTGTTAGGAAAGTTTCTGATAAGGACGAACCCCGAATATCGAACTCGCGACACCTCTAAACATCCTTTGGTACTTTAGGCGCGTATCTTATCGACCTGGGCGATCTCTAAAACGTCCTAAAAAATTTTTAATACTTTTTCAATTATTTTTTCTCCTGTCATTACAATTTTTACCATTCCCCTTCACTCGCGTCACTTACCTTATTTGCATATCCTTACAGTTTGGCATCATTCCTATAGGAACTTCTCGAATAACTCGACGTAGTTGTTTTTTTGTCAAGCTTGATTCGTAAAGATGGGACGCGACAAAAGGCTATCTCTTATAGAAAAAGGTGAGATCCTCGTTTTAAAGTGTAGATTAATCTCTTAGATTATAGAAGTGTAGATTAATCTCTCGAGAGAAATAGTATAGAATATTAATATGTCACATACTTTGCTTAAGAATTTCCTGAAGAATAGTGAATTTTATTCTGGGTATAAAAGGATTTTTAGGTCGTTTTCTCTAACAGGTTAGAAGAGGAAAATAGCAATAATTCGAGATGTGAACAAAAACATTTATTCAGAGAAAATTTTGAACGTTTTAGAACTCTCGTATGAACTGAATAGCCAAGAAAACTGGCACAGGCATGCGTATGCAAATAAAGAGATATGGGACCAATCAGAGTACGGCGCTGCGGTCGGCAGCTCCTATATAACACAACAAGTGTCTGGCATAGTTGTTAGATCGGTTACTGCTGCTACAATGGCAGGTTATCGAGATTTAAGTGAGTTTGAACGTGGTGTTATAGTCGGCGCACGAGAGATGGGACATAGCATCTCCGAGGTAGCGATGAAATTTGGATTTTCACGTACGACCATTTCACGAATGTACCGTGAATATCGGGAATCCGGTAAAAAATTAAATCTACGACATCGCTGCGGCCGGAAAAAGATCATGCAAGAACGGGACCAACGACGACTGACGAGAATCATTAAACGTGACAGACGTGCAACCCTTCCGCAAATTGCTGCAGATTGCAATGCTGGGCCATCAACAAGTGTCAGCGTGCGAACCATTCAACGAAACATCATCGATATGGGCTTTCGGAGCCCAAGGCCCACTCGTGTACCCTTGATGACTGCACGACACAAAGCTTTACACCTCGCCTTGGCCCGACAACACCGACATTGGACTGTTGAGGACTGGAAACACGTTGCCTGGTCTGACGAGTCTCGGTTCCAATTGCTTCGAGCTGATGGACGTGTACGGGTATGGAGACATCCTCATGAATCCATGGACCCTACATGTCAACAGGGGACTGTTCAAGCTGGTGGAGGCTCTGTGATGGTATGGGGCGTGTGCAGTTGGCGTGATATGGGACCCCTGATACGTCTAGATACGACTCTGACAGGTGACAGGTACGTAAGCGTCCTGTCTGATCACCTGCACCCATTCATGTCCATTGTACATTCCGACGGACTTGGACAATTTCAGCAGGACAATGCGACACCCCACACGTCCAGAATTGCTACAAAGTGGCTCCAGGAACACTCTTCTGACTTTAGACACTTCCGCTGGCCACCTAAATCCCCAGACATGAACATTATTGAACATATCTGGGATGCCTTGCAACGTGCTGTTCAGAAGAGATCTCCACCCCCCCCCCTCTTACTCCTACGGATTTATGGACAGCCCTGCAGGATTCATGGTGTCAATTACCTTCAGCACTACTTCAGACATTAGTCGAGTCCATGCCACGTCGTGTTGCGGCACTTCTGCGGGCTCGCGGGGACCCTACAGGATATTAGGCAGGTGGACCAGTTTTTTTGGCTCTTCAGTGTATATACCAGTAAAAAATATCCACAATAGAAGATTAGGAAGTCCGCTTAGAGTAGTGTGTTGAAAAAAAAAAAGGCTTCCTTGACCACCCTTTACGAACACAAACAGTGATGAGTTCGCTGAAAAGCACTTAATTTCAAAGGCGATAAACGTTTAAAATTTCATATAGTCTTTATATGAGTTATAATCTGAAAAGAAAATGTATTTTACCGTTCATTCACTTAAAATAAAATAGTTTTACCAAACTCCAATCCCATAACAGCTTTATGGTGGTAAAGCACAGAGCTGTGATGTGCCCCATTCATTAATTTTTCTGGAACGTTCAAATAAAGGCAAAAAAAAAAAAAAAATTCGGCGTTTTACTTGTCCGGCTCTGCATCACCAGAAACAAATTTGAAATGAATTTCTTATTGACAATAATAGTAGTTTATTGGTATAGGAAGGGGCCCCAGAATTTGCACATTGTATAGTTCCTTGGAAACATCGAGAGAAGAAGAAGAAAAAAAAAGAGAAACAAAAAATGCAAAAATTGGTGAATATGTGGGATTGATTACTTGATACTTGATTACTAAACAAAATGTTATATAGAACTCGAAGAGTGAGAGAAAAAATATTTTGAGTAAATTTCTTAATAAAACTCCCCTTGTTATACTTCCTCTTTACGGGATAAGTGTAAGTAATGATCATGTAACTCACGCGGGTGGGGCTGACAACAGGGGGGAGGATTCTCGTCATTTTTTTGTTTTTTTTCCCCCGCTATAAATTCAATATAGAGGGGCCTGCCAAAGGTCCGTCCCAGCCAAGGAGCCCTGCTGCAAGTTGTGGGGGGCTATGGTAATGATGACTGATCAGTAAGAGCTGTAATGTGGATAAAGTTATCTGGCGTTATAAGAACGGTAAAATAATCCTGAACTAAAATGCGGGACAGTTTCTTGAAAAGCGGGGCGTATGGTCACCAACATTTTGTTTGTTCGGTAATCAATGATGTGTGACTGTACTTGAAAAAATCAGGTTTTACCAGGGTTATCTAGGCTAAAGTCATGTCAGCCTCCCGCCAGGGTCATCTTTAGGGCTGGCACATTAGGCTTTCAGCCCTGCCGCCCGTGTGCAAAGCCTCCCCTGCGTAAAGGGATGCAAATAAAATAAATGGTGTGAGTAAAGGGTAATGGTAACATAGATATATAGTATGAAGGATTTTTTAAATGTTTTTTTTGTTTTTAGATATAATATAACTGTCGTAATCTCATGTCTATGAATGGTAAGGAGTGTTCTTTATAGTGTTTTTTTCCAATTGCGTTGTAATAATAAGAGAAAACATTTTCATTGAAAAAGTGTAGCGAATTTTTTGAATAAGTTTTCAAGATATAAAGTATTTTTCATCGTAGTCACCATCTCTGAAAGAAATTTGGAAAAATTATGACGGTTACCTTTTTCTTAATCGCCATTTCGCACCTGGCCACGATACTTTTATGAAAGAACTTCATCTGATTTTTTCATCGTTATCCCGTTTCCAGATATTCGGATTTATTTAATAATCTATATATATATATAATTGATTTTCCGTCTGTGTGTGTGTTCTCTACACAAATCTACAATTTTAGATCGATCGTCGTCAAATTTTGCATACAAACCAAACGGGACCAGACTTGAGCGATAGGCTACTTTAAAAGTTTGTCAGAGCTGGGCAAAAGAACTGTCGGGCAACAATAGTTCCTAGACCTCAACAATCACTTTCAGAATGGTTACTTTGGTTACCGTGGTTCCCTAGCAATGAGTTTCAGACATGCAAATGGTTTTTAATGGTTATAATGGGTTTTTTAATCTGTCGGTGTATATACATGTATAATAGTTTGTCACTTTTTCAATCCTCCCAGTAATGAAGAATATCCGGGCAGCGCCGGGTATTATATTACATTTATAACAGTGGGATGAAAAACCGAAAGCTATCTTGTTACACATTCCGCATTTAAAAACGGAAAGAAAGAAACAGGTAAAGGATTGCAATTGTTAGTCTTCGTGTCCTCGTGTGACAATTGTTTGTTTCACTTGCCGACCCGAGTATTTCCTGTAAGCATTATACGCATGTTTATCACATGCTTTGAATTTTCGTCCTAATTGGACCGTATGATAAATATTTTTTTCTTCATTGTTATTTCTGTGCGAACTCCATTCATATTCTTTAATGAACTCCGTTATTTAAATGTGGAGATACACATAATTTATTTTTATATTTAAAATATAAGGAAAAAATGAAATTTGATTAAATGTTATTTGAAATGACTATATCAAAATTTTTTTATCGCCCGTTAAAGTTTGAGGTTTTGTTTTCTCTTTCAATTCTTATTTTTATATTTGTATTTGATCAATTTTCGTTGAAATAAACATTGCGTCATAAGCTGTCTAGGTTTAGAATATGCTGAGATTTTCCAATTATTAATAGCATTATTTTTGTCATAAATCGCTATTGAAGACTTTTTTTGTGGATTCTAGTAGGAAGGTGTAAAAAAAGTTCCGATTTTATATTTTCATAGCGTTTTTATTTTTTCCCACTGTCGTAACTCGCAATATTTTTTATATTTTAATAATCTGCTTACATCCACACATGATAAATGAAACTCTTGCAACTCGAAATCATTTTTTCTTCTCTTAAAATGGCTCGAGTGTATGTAATAACTTTATTGAGACTTCTCACTCACGCAAACCATGGCCATACGAGCGGACATACTTTAAACAACATTTCCTGAACGACAAAGTGGGAAATAAAAGCCACTGAAAATGGGATTGCATGTAAGAAAATTTGGTAATGCCACGCTACATTTAGCAGTTTACACAAAATACATCAATAACTCAAGAAAAAGATGTCTATTATATTCTCTTTCGGGACTGCGTATAATATTGCATTTGCTTGCCTACTTTTTTCTTTTTCTTTCTTGTAGGATATTCAAAGAGAATATAAAAATATGAAAACGAAATAACACGTTACTAGAGAAAAACAAAAGCAAAAACGAACTCGTAACGAAAACAGCTGTTGGCAATTCAGGACTTTATGACCTGCATTCTGGTAACGCATGGGAAGTCAAAACGCATCATTTGTCAAACTCGTGAGGAACAGGTTGGGGGTGTTTTGAGCATCTCGCTATGCTACAATGGACTCGTGGTATGCAGTTTATTGCTGCAACAATTAGGTTGGCATCTCGGGCATTTTTAAGATGGAGCGTTATATTGCGTGAGTAAGGAAACATGCATTTTCTATGTATGAAAAGGGGAAGTTATATTTGTGCACGAATGTAACGTTAAAACCAGTGTAATTTTCAGCTTGGAAAATAACCTTCAGAAATTAGGGTTCCCATACATTTACTTTCACGCATAACAATATCCTTGACTTTTTTTTCCTTAAGTAGAACGTTTTTGTTTTGAGCACATGATAAACTTTTCGCATATGCATTTGACATGTTATTTTTTCATGGCTTTTTTGATACACGAATCGAATCAAAAAAATAATAACAACAGAAAATATACTTTTATGTCACGAAATGCATTTTAATGCAACGTTTGAGTATCTTTGGATGCCAAGGTCAAATGAGCACTATTGATGCCATCGGTATGTAACTAAGAGAGAAGGGTAATGGTCTTCACAAATAAGTCACAATTCGCTCTAAATTCAACCATGCTGGGTCGTTTTGAGAATGCGACACTGACTTGCATACGAATGGAGAACAATGTGGTAGTAAAAAGATAATCGCATCGAGTTCTTAAGCCATTTGTGCGACTGTGTGCTACAGTAATAGGTCTAAATAACTTTTAGACGACAAGGCTCTGCCAAATGTAATATCGCTGATGGATGAGGACGTCTAGAGCAAAGAAAGATATTGCTCGATTGTGGGCACTCGCATATTTTCGGGATGGGATCGCATAAAAAATATTCTGGGCATTCCTTGAAAAACTTTTTTTAACCATCAGTTTTCCCCAAGATATATATATATGGCAGTTACCGCCCTCCCCTACACTAAATCACGTGCTTAAAAATATGACACATCGACATGCAAGTCATCTTAAAGTCAAGAAAGGTTGTATCAATATTGAAGTACATATATAGCTTTTTTTTTCTCATTCCAAATGTTAAATTTTCTAAATGGAAGGTGATTTAGTTTTATTTACTATTATTAATCAAAAGATTGATAGAATATTCTAAGAACTCTAATGATTTTATATGAACATATGCGTATACTCACTTTTAAAATGAGACAATCTTTCATCGAGAGAAGAGATGTTATGAGTATCAGGGTTAATAGAATCACTTGGTTTATTAAGAGTTTCATAAACATTTTCGTGAGAGTCTATCACAGGTGCAAAGTTATTCGACCAAACTTTATCACCAGCAGGAATCGCCGTGCTAAACGCTTCCTTAACATTATTTGGTTCCCCGATTTCGGAGTAGTCACTTATTCCATTAATATTTTGTAAAGAATGTTCAGTGTTCTGAGATTCTCCAATCACCGTGTTCTCTATGCTAGCTCTAAACTGAACTTGCTTTTTGCGCTGAGAATCTTTGGATTCTGAATCACTGAAAACATCGATGGTGTTTTTGCCTTGAACTGAGGATTCCCGCTTCTTCTTTTTCTTCAATATTGACTTGAGCTCACTTGAAGAAGATGAAGTCCATGTTGGGTAGTCCGAAGAGAGCGTTCCTCCATTGCTACTGCAGTCACTAGATGAAAATGACTCGTACTTCATGTTATTTATGGAACAATTTTTTATAGGTAACTGTGTACTTTCAGTACCTATCTCATCATCGGAGAAATTTTGAAGAATGTAGTTATCACGATCTCCATAAATTTCTGTTTCCGAATGATCGGTAATTTCGTCATCTAATTTTTCAAGTTCTACCTCTCCGTTTGTCCTAATGGAAGGGGATGAAGTGTATGAACGATTAATACTGATCGAAGGTACTAATGTTTCTTGAGAGTGCAGAGAAGACATTGATTTTGAGATTTCTCGCGAAGTATTCAAGTTTGAACACGCGTCATTGGATTGTTTACGCAATAAAGGAGGAGAGTATGTGAGTTTGAGGTCTTTAAATTTTGATAAACAGGAGTCGCTGTCTTCACTATTTTCACTGCAGTCATAGTCCGGTTCCGGAATGCAGACAGATTCATCGGAGATAGATGGTTTCCTCCAACGAGAAGCATTCGAATCGCCATTGACTGACGGGTTACTTGTTTCAGTACCCTGGTCTTCAAACAAATCAGGTGATCTTGGACTCTGGTAAGTAGTGAAAATTCTCTGCCCACCTAGTAACACACTGCTTGACTCACTGTAAATACTGTTTTCGTTGCGAGATTTCAGAGCTCTGGCAGTTTGAGAAGATTTTTGACTGCGATGAAGTAAGTTTTCGATTTTTGATGATGCTGATTTTTGCTTGTTTAGATTCTTCCGCAGTCTTGACTTTTGTTTTCCATTGGGAGTTTTGCACATATCATCCAAATCACTCTCATCTACTTCAGAAATGGACGGGGATGTCGGAATTTTCTTGATCAAATCATAAGCAGTCACATCGCATTCTAAAATGGATTTTCTCGAGGGTTTTATGGCTTCTTTGGTTGATGAATCTTTTGAAAAACGAGATGCTTTAGACTTTGAAGCAGAGCCAGTAACATTTTTCTTGTAACACGACATTCTATCCACCAACTCTGGCTTAGAATCATCTTTTTCCTCTGATACAGAATTCAGCTTTGCCTTTTCTGAAAGTAGAGACGATCTTTTCGAAGGCAATGGCACGGTGTTCAAAGAAGCTGCAATGACTGGAGAACCAGAACAGTATTTGCACCGGGGAAATCTGGACGATGGAGCAGGTTTTCTCCGAACTATACAAGCGCATGGTGCACGACGAATCATCTCACGGGACGAAACGGAACAACCTACAAAAGAAATTACGTTGAATTCAAATATGAACATAAAATTTAAATTATCGAAAAAATGTAGTATCGATGGTTTTCAAATTAAAAATTACTATAAAAATTGTTTTAAGAATTCTTTTTTTACTTCTTTTCAAGATTCTTTTTTTTATCATTAAAATAGGCATATTAATTTACATAAAAAATGTATATGATTGATGATGATTAAGTTTTTTACAGTATTGGTTACACTTGTATAGGCAATTACGAACGACAAAACTCTAAATATCAGTGTTTTAAACATAGAAATTTTTAAATCGTTATAATATTGTGTTAACTATCTTGACGATAATTCTAAACACAATTTGTGGGATACAAATTCCTATATATATATAAATCAATGAAACACATTTAATTTTTAAAGCTATTGGATTGATTATTCGTGAGATATCCTCAACTTAGGAAGGCAAATAACAAAAGACAGGTTAGTGGTGGAAATGCTTTGTTTGCTGAATTTTTATCAGAGAGCCATTACATGTTTTTTTAAACAGTACTATATTTCCAGATTTCTGAATGCTCTGCAAACAGATGGCACTGCACATGTAATTTCTCGTTATCTGTAGAGACATTTTATATAGTAGCATTATAGAGCGCTTCATGTGGAGTCACTTAGAAGACCAGGTCTGCTACCAAAATCCTTAAACTATTGCGAATTGGAACATTACATCCGTAATACATGTGTAGCCATTCAGGTTGAAATATCGCCGCATGTATCTGCGAATTTCGTTAGGCGACAACGTCATGCAGTTCCTGCAAATGGCGAAAATATCTAGACTAGGGTTACCACGTTCGAAAACTGAGAAAGGAGGACGCCTGCATTCGCACTTTTGATGATGTCATTTCCCCCAATTTTCACAACAGATGGCGCTACATTTCTGCCAACAAAAAAAAAACACACCACCACAATAATTTTTCCCAACCAAAAGAGAACCGCTATATATGTTACGGAAATTTAATAAATCCGATTATTCTGCATAATCACCGGCTATTATGCATAGTTGGCAACCATTTTTGTAAGTTTATAAAATTTTGTTTTTCACATTTACCGGTGATCATGCGTAATCCCCAGCTCGTATTGGTAAATATGATAAATTGTCAATAAATTGTGCTCAAATTTCAGTCTAGGATGATGGATTCGATCAGTGATGTTTCTTATATTTAAAAATGTTGATAAATGTGAAGAAAGCATTATACAATGCTGACAATATAATTTATAAGTTTTTATTCTCATAACACTTATTTTTACTTGATTTAGTTTTTATGGCAAAATATATGTAGTGCACTTCTCACTTACGCGGGAAACTGATAATTGGTTGAACTTAACTGATATTTCCGTATGATTTCTTCCATATTTATCATATTTCATACTTATCAACTTCAATCGGGAATTATCCATAATTGCCGGTAAAAATGATAAATGCGGAAAAATGCATCAAACTTACCAAAACGATTGGTGGTTATGCATAATCGCTGGTTAATATGCATAATTACTGATTTATCACATTTTCCATAACATATGCATGTACATTGCCTATAACTACCTGACCTCCACATCTTTATCGCATTAATGCCATATTTATCTCGTTATGTTTGCAATCATTAACTAACCTTCAAGTTTTCAATCTAATTAATCTTGAGTTAAAAAGTAGATGCATATATTATTAATCATGAAAATAGCGGTGAAAAATTTAAATTATCACTGAAGTACGTCAGGGCGTGACAAATCCTTTTTAAAAAAGATTCACTGAAGCTTCACTGAAAAAGGTCAAAATTTGCAAATGCATATAGCATTTCCGTATAATCCGGCTGTTTAGTTATGAAAAAAGTTATTCGAACTCACCCGATAAGTTGTTAACAAAGAGAGGAATAAATATTAATGACATAGTAGATGTTTGTGAGATATAACTGTCATAATCTGCAAAAAAGTAATATGTCGCTCCTACAGTTGTCAAGCTTATTTAATGTTACTGTCCATTGGTTAATTTTTTTTTCAGAATTTTAGACCAGGCTGAAAGGGGAGTAAAATTATGACGGCCAAAAAATTATGCAATAGCCTTGGACTTAAACGTCTTGACATTCTGACATATGCCTAGCACAGACATCCTGAGTTGGAGCAAACAAAAAAACATCCCTCTCCCCTTGCTTTTAATGAATTGTATCCACCGTCTGGTCAGTTTTATTACTTCGCCTGGACCAAGGAGAGGGTTTTCTTTCTATACCCTCAGAAGTTTTTTGGAAAAGTTGTTTTTTTGCCAGAAGAATCAGCATTGAGTGTTGTTTGCATCCTATTTCCTTTATTTCTGAATGTAATAGTTAACCCCTCCCCACTTCAGTACACGACATCTACTGTTAGTGAGCAAACAATGGTATTCTCAAAATGGATGTCGCGATTTTCTTCTTCCAGAGTGGTTTTTCCGACTGTCTTTTTCATGTTATCGTGAGGCAAGCTGGGTCATGGTTAGGATAGCATCTGCCCTGCTCGGAAGCAATTCGTCTGGGAATTTCGAGGGCGTTGGTCAAAGCGTATAAAATTGTGTGTGTGTGGGGGGGGGGACACATACGCAAACACTCATGCTAATAAAGTGATACATGTTTCAGAGTGGAAAAAATATTCCCCTGGAAAAAAAAGAAAATGATTCCAGAAACCTCAAAAGGAGGACAAAAGGACGAATTTTCTAAAACATAGGAAGACGCTTGAAATGACACCAAAAAGGAGGACGTGCCCTCCTAAAAGAGGACGGATGGTATCCCTAATCTATACCCTTATGACTGGAGCAATATCTATCGCCAAAATTTGTAATCCGTTTTCTTTCCTGTGAAATTTTCACCTTATAAAAACTTAGCAAATGCCCCCTCCCCCTTCTTTTTATCACAACCATTTTTAAATTGTTCACTTTCAAATAGACACCCTGTACGTGCTTTACATAATAATATCGTACCTTCTCTCGGAATCTCTTCAAATACAGGTTCCCTCCAGTCGTAGGCATCGGGGGGATAGACGATGTCTCTAGGCCGGCTGTTTAGACTGCGTACAGATGCGTACCACATATCCGATGTACTGTACATTGCATGACAATGGGGCGCTCGAAGTGCACCGTAAATAGCACTTGTAGAGTGGGCTGAAACAGAACCATATTTATCCCTATACTGCTTATGATAGTTCGGAACGTCGAATAATGAAGGTTTCGCTGAAGCATCCTTGTTCTTCTTTTTTGGGATGGCAGAGATCTGTTTTTTGATACGACCGCCACTCATTGCCTGTTTGGACGAGGGCTGCGACCAGTATGGGTTCCCCATGACAGCAGGGTCGTAGTGTAGCCGTCTATAACGCTCGTCCATACTGCAAATCTGGAAGGACTGCCGTCACAAATATGTTAGAAATAATTTTCCATCATGGACTACATCCTAAAATGAGAATAAATAAAAGAAAATAGGAATTATATGTTGTGCATGGAGTTTATATAGAAAATTTATTTATTTTTTTTGTTTTTTGAATTCAATGTCGATGATTATATAAATGAAAAATATAAAATTGTAAACCAGACAGAATGTAAACACAAGCAAAATAATGAGTTTGTTGCATCGTGAATTGTTCGCATCGGTCTGAGTATTTGGGCCTTTTACGTGCAAGTGAAATTCGTGTAAAAATACTTTTCCAAGAAAAGTACTCTTTTCAAAAGTATTTTTCTCAAGTGTTCCATCATTATGGAAAAAATACACTTTTAGTTCATTTTTGTGATAAAAGTATTTCTATCGGTTTTATAGGTTAAGGATTTTTTTACTCAACTTCTTTTTGAGCTCTGAAACCAGATAAACACGAGTTGCAAACACACATACACGCATCGTTTTACACTGGAAAAATTAATTCTAGAGAGTCAGTCGAAACAAGTTTTACGTGACCAAATCATATGGATACGTGGATCCAGCAACTCGTTTATTTCGCGATGTAAACTGTTGTCGTCCAAGATGTTGTCTTATGCATAAAAAGAGATCATCACGTGTAAAGTATTCAGTCTACCTTCATTAAATATTCGCGGGACATTATAGGTATTATTCATTTTTCCTCATTCTCCTCGGATTTCTAACCCTAGGGGCTGGTAACGTTAATCTGGTACTACTTTTGCTGTTGCTTCAGTCACAATCGTATCCCATGGAATTCTTCCCCGTGAGACATGATCACATAAGAAAAAAAAAGGGGGGGGGAACTTGACATGAACCGGCCTTGCGGGTATTCAGTCATGATGTTTATGAGTTGAACTTTGAGCTCATGAAAGTCCACGGGCTTGTTTGAGTGTCAAAGGGGGGAGAAAAATGCGAAAAAAATATTACCGAAGGTCCATTTGCTTTTACTAAGTAGAGATTCAGAAATGTAGTTTTAAGAAATAAACACTTCTTGTATGGGAATTCAATTTTATGATTTAAATTTTGAAAATTCGTGAAATTTGTGCTTTGATTTCGTTTTTATTTTTATACGAAGCATTCTTACAATTGTTTAACAAGAGTGAAGAAAGTCATTTAGGTAAAAAAAAAATGCTCAAATCACAGAAATGATAGTTTCATTGCAAAATTCTCATGGAATCATCTTAAAGAGAATACAAACAGGAATATATTTATGGTATCTTACGCCCCTACGCACTCAAATATTTCAGGATCCCATGCCCTAACCATAAAACAATTTGTAATGGGCATAGAATAGTGGTACTCGAATGGTAAAATAAACTAGTGTCTTCTTAATTTTATTTCTATATTCTAATTCTTTCTTACTCTTCAAAAAAATTTTTTTGCTTCTGATGAACCATTATATTCCCCAATCCCCATACTTCTGTATAAAATTATATACCTCAATAGCAAACGCGTCAGCCTGTTATGTTACAAATTTATTTCTGTTAATTCTCTAAGCGGCATTGACGAGATATCTCGCCTCATTTAAGGCCTCTTATTTAAGCATTGACAAGCCCAGTGATTTTGCAAAGTTTATTTTTCGAAAGAACACTTTTCCATACACCCCTTAGTTTGCACTTGCTGAGAATCGGAATAAAGCCTACATAGTTTAAAAAAAATTTAAAACAGTTCCTAAAATCAATCCCTGCCAAAATATTAACCAATTGCGATCTACAGAAGACATTTTAGCGCGATATTATCCAAAATTTACTTTAATAAAGATCAGTTAAATGAAATTGCGCCCTCTTTAACGTTAACTTTGTGCAAGAGTTACACCGTAGGTAAATTATCTGAGAACTAAATTTTAAAGTTCCATCACCCATATGAACAACGCGTTGAAGCTATAAATTTCAAGACTGTTATTCAGAAGGCTCTGTAACATGATTCAACAACCGCGTCATGTATATGATCAAGTACTCCAACATAGGCAGAATAAAAATGTTGAAGATTCGCCTACCAAAGCTGATAATGAACTACGAAAATGTCAGAAACAAAAATGATGTCTTGGCAGAGTATCCAGACAACTTAAACAACCCCTTGTCTGGTTTTTGTCCAGTATTTGCACCTGCTACATGATGAGAATCTCCTCCATCATGATCTTTTTCAGCCATCTCCCTGGTCACGTTTCAGTGTTTCCGTTTCCGGTGAAAGCATCTGCTTGCTGCATGCATATGTAATATGTAGAAAGGATAACATCTACTATTTTTTATAATCATTTTTCATGCAGATGAGAAACATAAAAATGTTTACTACCCTTCATTTTTTATTTTTCATGTAGTTATAGTTATCATTAAAAAAAGAGGTGGATGATTAGACGTATTTATAACTATCCTATTCTGAAGAGTTGATGCGGTCAATATCAATCTTGTCTTTAAAAACGTTCACATCCGAAGGAACCTTTGCACAAGTACATGAATGACGGCACAGTAACAATCAAACAAACAATGACTTTGTCGATGATAGTATGCTTTTCGATCGATATTTTAATAACAACAAAATGACATCGTTATGACGTTAATAATAGAGACATGGTCGAAATTCGATTCTAATGAATCATCGTCAGAGCAAAAGATGAACGATGTACCAATTTTTTTCTTAAAGAACTCCATCTTCTCAAGATTATGCATCCATCTTACGCTTTAAAAGCAAACAACAAGACTCTTGCAATTGTAGTGTCTCTAGAGAAATTTATTAAAATTACGTTTTTGAGAACATCAAATTATCAAAACGTTGCATATTTCGAAGACTTCCATTGTGAAGAAAATAATGTGTCGCTAAAACAATCCGGAAATTTTTCATTAATGCCTTGTTTCTTGACAACACACCATACAATTTGCGTCTTGTCATTGTTTAGTTCACACACAGGAAGTAAAGAATTTTGAAGATATACAGTAAAATAGCGATTCGCGATGCAACCGAAGATACCAATTAGAGGTAGTAGAACAGTATACGAACTTGTTAGGACACTGGAATCATTTCGGATAAGTATCATTCGTGGGTGAATAGCGAACGAACATGGCTGATTCAAATCCATTGTTACGAAGGGCTTTTTTTTTTCAGATGTTAAAGGGATTTTGAAGTCATTGTTTTCTATGGACAGGAAATACTTGTACTAAAATTATTGTTTTTCATAAAACTGAAAAAAAAAATCATGTACTGATCTGGTTTTGCTACAACAAACCATTCGTAAATCTTCGGCATGTTATTTGTGCTATTTTGCTCTTTCATGGAAACTGAAATTGCTTTCTAGGTATCTTATAATCATACATCAGAAAAGCTCATTTTTTAACTGCTTTAATAACTTATAATACGTTTCTGAGAAAACAGCAATGAAGTTCAGTTACCTGGAAATTATTTGTAAATCTCTGTGTATGTTTTCAGTTGAAGAGGTTTTTTTAACTTTCAATTTTTGTTTCATCCTATCAATTGACTCATTCCTGCTTCTTGTCATGGTGAAAATTTCATCAAAAAACACGAATCATTCCACGAAACTAAGTCATTTTACTGAGATTTTTTTTTCTATCAAATTTATGAGAGAGAAAATATGATTTTTCTCGTGGGACTGGAACAAGCATCTGTTATCGCATTCGAACGCTTGGTTAGTCCTGTGGAACGTTGTGTTCCATCGTCAATCTGTTTTGATATGAGTGTTCAATATTGGTGTACTCATCTTTTTTCGTCAATATGTATAGGAATAAGGTATAAAACTGGTTGAGGAGAAAAAATATCTGCAGTACATTTTGTTGAAATCGAAAAATACGTAATTTACTCGTATTTCCAAACGTTTACAAAAGATCTCTTAGCTTCACTGCGCAAGACAGAATATTTCGTGCAAGGACGATATTGATAATATATATAGGTACAACGTATATCTAAATTTTTGTCAAAAGAGAAAATTTTACATTTTCTTCACCCATTAAAGATCATAATATTTACGCCAACCACAGAATGATTCCTATAACTTAATCCATTTAATTCACATCAAGAGAGAACCAATATACGCGCGCGATTGAGAAAAAAATGTTTACTATTAACACATTTTTAAAATCGCAGCGCCAAGTGCAAATAGGCAAGGAGTATTTGTAAAACGGAAAATTAATTTTAACAATTTTTCATAATTAATTAAATATATATTGGGTTTCCCCTTCCATAATTACCAAGCATAAGTAACGAGTTAACCTAACCTCATCCAAAATCAAGATGAACTTTTGTAACAGGGTATTCGTGTGTGGGATACGATGCGTCGTGAATCTATTGTTTCGACTGCCTCGCTCCCAATATCATCAAGGAGGTAAACCACACGAGACAGTAAAGACACAATGAAATACAATCCACAATATTCTTGTAAATATGAAAGTCAGCTAAGGTTAGTGACCACGACCATAGTTACATCTAAATCCAAAGATCGGTCCGTCTATCACGGAGGGTTCCACTCCGGTTGTTCTCGCTCCAGGTCACCGGCTCTTTGGGTCAGGAACCACGGGTCAGAGACTGCTTGCTCCTCCTTTTCTACCCAGCAGAGACCAAGGACAATACTTTTTTATACGAGCACAACACTATAGACACAAAATTAAGGATATCTTTTTTCATAAGCTTCCGTTATAGAAAAAGAAGGCATTATTCTCGAAAACGTTTGCCCTAATTGTTTCAACTGAAGTTTGTTTATCAATCCCGAAAATATTTAAATAATAAGCTATTATCTGTCCAACCTTCTTCGCAAACACCACGATCAGAGAGAAATATTGTACTACATGAAACATAATGCATACGCGGGTGAAAATATGCTTCAGCTGAGAGGTGGGCTTCCGCCATTCAAAACATGTCATTCATAAAATATTGAATGAAAACAAAAATGAGACCTTTTTATTAAGTTTGATTTTTACTAACTTTTTTCACTTCCTAGCTCGAGAAACGTTAACGAACACAATATGAAATAACACCTGATGCCTATTGATTATATTGTCAGATCAGTACACATATTCGAATGCTCTTAAAATAATACCAAACGTGAATGGAAAGAAAAAATAAATCTTATTTATGTCTCATAAATAAGAACATTATCATATACTTCTAATTATGTACTGTTAATAAGGTCCGGTTAAATTAGACAGAAACTCTTAAAACTAAAATCAAACTGAGAGACTAGCTCCTAGGGGCGTCGCGGTGAGCTGGAGATATTAATTTGTATTCCTATTTATGTTCTTCTATACGGGAAAATATCTACCCAAACTATTCTGGGGAGTCGCAAACGAACTGGGCAAGGGAGCCGCGTTTGCCAAAAGTTTGAAAACCACTGAAATAACGTGTAGAACTCAGATAGGCCATTCATGTTGCAATGGGGATTGTATAGCTACTAAAATATAAAAATGAACTTTTATACTGGCAACCTGTCCTCGAAAACCCAATTAGAATGTTATTGCCCTGTAACTCCTGAGGCCGACCAAAAAGCTTCCACGTTTATAAGTGCAATATTCAGTGATTTCATTTGATTTCACAAATCGGAGGAAAGTTGGGGAAAAACAGCGGGAAAAAAATTTCACCCGCATTTAGTGCTGTTTTTTTCCCAACTTTCGTCCGTTTTTCGAGTTCAAATATCTTGGTGAATATCGTACTTTAAAACGTGGGGTTTTTTAGTTGGCATCAGGAGAGACAGGACAACTGTTTTTAACTGAGTTTTTTGGGCACAGGGTGTTCGAATAAAAAGTTAGTTTTTTTATTTTAATAACTATACAACCCCTTCTAACATGAATTACGTATCTAAGTTCTACACGTTATTCGGATTACACGTTATTCTACCTGGAAGTATGCCTCTGCAATCAACGGTTCACCAGTAAAGTGCAGCAAGTTGAATCAAGTAATCGCCCTGCATAAGACAAAAAAAAGTGGGAATACCACAATAACTAAACTATTCTGGGGATTCGCAGACGAACCATGAATTGGGCAAGGGAGCCGCGTTTGTCAAAAGTTTGAAAACCACTGATATAACGTGTAGAACTCGAATTCGAATAATACCCATAAGAAACAACCACGAAAACAACTGTATCATTCGACACAATATCACCTTAATTAAATTCCCGAACTACTTGGATTACAACATACAGTAGGTACGAGATGTTCTCTTATAATCTAAAATGGAAATTAAAACTAGTATTTATAACAGTTTTTTTTTTCTATTTCCATTTGGGCGTTTGCCAAATCATGTATAGCTCTCTTTTTTTTCTTTTCACTTGGATTTCCCTCCACTCCCATTTTTTAACTGATAACATTCAAACTTGTAATAGCCACGATGTAATTAGCAGGCGTTGTTATTATACCGTTCCGTGAATGTTCTGTTGCTAAGAAAAGAATAAATATCCCTTTGGTTCTTATTAATTTCATTTCTATCTACATAAAAATCTTTTATAACATGGGTCTATTGATAAAGCATGTCAGGTACAAGAACCACCAGGATGAAAGCAGTGCAAATCCGAGACCTGGCGTCAACGGACTTAAGATGAAATGTTTCTGGTTTCTCTTCTCCTATACTTATTCAGAAAGGGATAACGAACTTTCTATTCAAAATAAATGCCTCGAAAACCAATCGTTTCGTAAATATAACTCCCACCCTGCAATTTAGTTTCATGTTTGTGTTATTCGAATAAATGCTAAAACACGCGATTTTCCCGTATAATTTGGATAACAAACTAAATACCGTTGCTGTTCTAATTGCTTGCCCTGTCTGTTGTGGAGGAGGAGCATTAATAGGTCATAAATAGAGGTGTGGCGATTTCGAGTACAGATTACTGAGATATTGGCTATTGATTTCAATAATCCTCTGATTTTGATCTCTTTCCATGAAAAAAAAGTATTTCTCTATTTCATGTGTTTACAGATTTTTTTTAATCAATATATTTCTTGTATCTCTTGTATAGGTTATTTTAAATTGTAATTTCACAGGTTGAATGAAACCCAGAAAAAAACTGCAGGTATATCTTTTACTGGTTAATCATTTATAACATAAATCATAATTCGTTGCTTGTTCCACATTCGGGGGAATTCTAGATTTCCTTTTAGGGTAAGCTGAATAAACGCTGGTGAAATCAATTGAACTAAAAGACTGGATTCTGATTTTTTTGCTATTTAGTATTTTCACTTAACTGATTTATTATTATTATTATTATTATTATTGGGGTTGGGAATCTCGATTTAAAGGTTTAACTAGTTGATTAAAGATTTATAACCGATTAATCAAATTTTTAATATTTTTAAATTCTAATCACTCTTATAACACACATAGTATATTGGTAACTATGAAATATTGATTCTATAAAAATTTCATTTATTCATTTCATGCATCCTGTTTGGGAATACAGGAACTGATTAAAAAATTAAGACAGCCCTCAATTTCGCCCACAGAATCAATTAAATACGTTGAATTATCTAAATTTTTCGCTTGGAACTTTTAGTTTTTTTTTTTTTGGAAAATCAGTTATATTTAGGTTAGTGACCAATTCGAAACTAATTTCAGTCATCATACTGCTACTTGGAAATTATAGGAAAATCGTTTAGGTCTTTCGCATATAAATGGTACAGGAGGGAGCTGATGCTTCCCCAATATAATAACATCAGTTCACAGTGTCGACAATGATTTTTGGTCTTGTCTGCTTAAACTCGCATCGATCGTAATTTAGAACCGAGATCATTACCTCTCTGTTCTTATTGAATCGAACTTGTATTTTCATATTACGAAAAATTTAATGAAAACATTTCAAGAGATCAACTATACTTCTTGCAAATCAATACAATAAAAACATACAATCAATACGATAAACGTCGTTTAGGAAATTGCTGAAGCCTCTACTCACTGACTTAATATTGTTTTTAAGATAAGCTTTTGTTTATATTATTCAGCTATGGCCATTTAGGTGAGAATGCTCAATTAGTCAACTTTTCCAAAAAGAAAAAGCTTCAATATTTTTATAAATCGTTACTCCGTAATTTTAATGTGAATTGTGCATCGATAACACCTATGGTCAGTTAGCTAAAATGTAATGTATAGGAACATAATCTAAAGTACCTAATTTAAAGTTTTTCTCAAATATATCAAGTTAATTTGAGAAATTTTAATGGAAGTTTGTGATCGACTTCTTCAACGATTTTGAATCGAATTGATTGAGTTTATTATTCAACTAACATTACTACCACAATTAACTATTGATAGGTTAACTAGACCTAATTATTATTACTTCAGTGTCTAATTAGATTTATTCGCTTGTATTTCATTTGTTGTTGAATTCCCCCTTCAGACCTATAACGTTAAACAATGGTTTCGTTCTCACTGATCAGTATCACTGAAATCTGTCAAAAACAAATCTTGTTCACTTGATATCGAGAGATTAATATTGACATCGACTTATTTATTTCGGGTTGTAGCGTCTTTTAGTAGAGCCTCTATCAAAGCAAACCACACACACAGCGCTGTTTCGGTCTAAAGAACAGCCTCCGGTATAAGTCGCTCGGAAAAAAAAAACCATTCCTTGCATATCTATTGTAGTACATCAGATACTTTTGTGGAATAGTAACTGATTTGACAAGGTAATAGATCAAATAATTTTTCTTTTTTAAAGACAAAAAGAAAAATAATAATACAAAATCATTCAACCATAATATTCAAGAATATGACTTTTGATGTTTTTCTTTTTCAAAATAATGTCTTATCACTAATTTAAGGCGTATGTATATTGTACGAAAAAAAATCGCTGCACCAATTTTGTTGTTGTTGTTTTTGTTTTTTTCAATTTGCGTTAACACAATTTGCTTACCAATGACTTTCCCTTTTTCCAAGCTTTATGGAAAAAAAATGTCTCATGAGAAAGGTAACGCTTTTTCCAAATTACAGGAATTGATTGCTCTACTATTCGTAATCAACCATGCGCCGACACCTTTAAAATTCAAGTGTTAAGCTTATATTTTCCCGATCGGACATTTTCAGGATCAAATAAGACAGATGAGTTCGTAACTATAAGATCGAAATGTGTATTTTGAGTATCAAAAATCGTTTCAAAATACATACTAAGATTTTTCTGATCAAAATGATCCATTGTTCTCACAGCTGTAACTATACAGGGTCTCATACCTTTTTATAATAGTCAAAAAGCCTCAAAAACTTTGGTCTCCAGTAGACATACCATTAAAAGATGTGAGACCCCTTAAAGAGTTAATATTTCAACTATCTTTTTTGTGAATTTTAACTAAAATTCAAATTTAGACATCAAAGAAGTTTTAATTTTTATAACACCAATTCTAATTTTGGCTTGGGCATATCAACTTCGGGTTGTCGCTCAGAATTGACAGCTGGCCCAGCCTCGCTGGGAGCTCGTTTCGCGAGCCGTTATAACTGTCATCTTGATGCACCTGAACCAAATTTGATTAAATCAGAAAAAAAAAATGAAAGCATTTTTAGTGAATCAATAAATAAGAGCAAAGATGGAAGGATGGAAAAAAATCGCGGATGGGTTTGAGAGGAAATCAAACACACAACTTCGGTACGCGTGTCCTGTGCTGTAACCATTGTTTCAACTGTGGATGTCGGATGTAAGCACAATGAAGTATATCTATTGTTAAATGTCACCAGCAAAAATTTCACTGAGTGACGTAATGGTTCAACACTCATTCCGGCCAATCACGATGCACTAAAATTCTATAATGTAACTAGGAATGTAGGGTTTGTTTATGAGCGCCCGGGGCAGACTTTTTCTTGGGCAAGGAAAAGGTAATTATTATGAAAACGTAAGTGTACATTTTTTTTAAGGCGCCCACTCGGTTAGGAGCCCCGGCGCAGTGCACTGGTTGCCCTAGCCTAGTTACGGGCCTGTGTAATCCCCTCTCATGCGTCAAATTATCACGGTGTTACGAAAGAAGTGTGAAAAAAGACGAATTACATTGGTATATTTCTCATGCAGAATAATTGCCAGAATCACTTTGCTCATATAATTACCTTGGGAAATTATTTTCATAAAAAAAAGGGAGAATTCGCTTTTACCCACCCACCACAACAGTAGCGCGATAGCTTGAGCATTTTTAAAAGAAGTATCTGCCATTTGTATAGTTTTTTTTACTGCCGTAAACACTTGGGATGTGGGGAATACAAGCTCGTTCTTCACAGTCTTCATTAACACCAAGAATGGTTGCTATACTTTTCTATCTAAAAAAACACAAATTGTGATACTTTTATGGGCAATAACTACTACTTTACCGACAATAGAACTAAGTTGTCTGTCGCGCTTCTCTTCAGAGCTACAAGTGCAAGAAACCGACCTACCTATCTCACAAGAAAAGGCAATGCTTTCGTCATTATCGCCGAAAATGTCGTTTCTCCTCTTTTTTTTTTTTCGGCATATCATCATTACCCTTTCGCTTACCATTAAGCCGAGAATAGTATCCTGATTGCAGAGGTCACTGTATAAAAGGGAATGTATTTTAGAGATCAACGTCCATCTTGAATAGCGATGGAGAATTCTTTGCAGGTGCTATTTTTTAGACGGTCCATTTCAAAAACACTATTCTTAAGACATTCGTCTTTCTCCAAAAAAGAAAAATACGGAAAGTATCAATGGTTATCTTTGAAGAGAATATAATAGCAAATATTTTAGGAGCTGTTATTATTTAATGGAAATGCGATGTGTATATGTGTATATTTTTTGACTGACGGTCATTCACATTTTTTCCTATAATCGGTTGATATTACAGCATAATGTGAATGATCGTCCCAATATACCATCTATAAGAACATCCCCTAAGTCCCAAAGTCCCAATATTGCTTTTATTTATTGGATGGTGTTATATTCAGGTACTATACCTACGAACATTGGCGTACGCAAAGGCGGGTTTTGGGGTTCTAACACCCCCCCCCCCAAGTCGAGATTATAGTGTTATTCTTCAGGAAAACACTTAAACCCCCCCCCCCCACTCTTCAGAAGAAAAAAAATTGAAACCCCCCCCTCCCCTTGAGAAAATATTCTGCGTACGCCTATGCCTTCGAATAAAAAGTTATACCCAGACACATTGTGATCACTATTCGTTGCTGTCTCTTGTTTTAATGTTTCTTCAGTTTTTTGTTGAATTTGTCTATCCAAGTTGCCTTGATGTGGCCATGCAAGGGAACGAGACACGTACAGCTCGCGGAATATCAAATTTTCGTTCGATATGTGCGTGTAAATAAAAGTGTACAGCATGTGGATTAAACTGAGATCTGAATACAGTACCTGTAAATAACGTTTCAGTCATGGGCCGGAGAGGGATCCCACTCGAAGCGGCATGACTCTTATTGTTTTTGGTTTTTCACTCTATAAATTTACAATAGAGGGGCCAGTTAAAAATACTAGACTAGTGGCGCATCGGGAGACTCGGCTTAAAAGCCCCGATTCCAGAGAGGTCTCTGAAACTAACATTTTTCGCATATCTTTGAAAATACATATTTTCCCTTAAAATTGCAGGATAAAGTACTTTAAATTTGAAAGGCCACAGATATACAGGGTGTCCCGTAAGCGCTAGCATGGCATTTCCCTCATCAACTGTCCGTCGTAGAGGTATGATTCCAGTTTAAAAAATGCTCAACCGGCTTTTAAAAACTACCCTGTACCAGTTTTGAGAGTGGAAATACAGTGTGTAACAAAATTTAAAAAAATCTCAATTTTTATACTGTTCCCCCGTGCTCTAACTTGCAATTAGAGAGTTGTTGCTCTGTCTCTCCCGATGCCAACAAAAAAAATTGCATCTTTTTAAGTGCAATATTCACGAGGGATATTCAAAAGAGGGAATTTGGGACAGAATATCATTAAATGCGGGTAAAACGGTTTTTCCGCATTTAACGCTGTTCCTTCCCAAAGTTACTGTTTTTCAAATTCGAATATCTCTGTGGATATTGCACGTAGAAACATGGAATTTCTTTTGTTGGCATCAGGAGAGACAGAGCAACAACTTTCTAATTGCAAGTTAGAGCACGGGGGAACAGTATAAAAATTTAGATTTTTTTTTTTTATTTTGTTACACACTGTATTTTCACTCTCAAAACTGGTACAAGGTAATTTTTGAAAGCCTGTTGAGCATTTTTTAAATTGGAATCATACCTTTATGACGGACGGTTGATGAGATAAAGACCGTGCTAGCACTTACAGGGCATGTATATTTTTTGCATCAGTTTGATTTTCTCAGCTCTCTAAAAGGTCCTTAATATCGCTCCCGAAAAATCACCGTTTCTATTATTTTCGCTTCTTTGAAAAAAAATTAATCATTCGAACGATTTAAGGGGGAAAAATTAACATAATTTATAAAGGAATTTTAAGCGTCCGTTTACGTTAGTTATTCATCCGACAAACAATGATTATTCTCGGAACCCGAATGAACATGTTCAATTCGCGAAAAATTCCACTTAAAAAAAATAACTTATTGAATGCATGTTTGCAAATATCACGGGATTTCCAGTTGTTGAGCTCATTCACATTCTTTGTTATGTCGTTTTCCTTCAGTCGGGCAAAAAAATGAAACTCTACTATGTACTTGTTGTCCTTGGTCTCATACATTTAACGACCAACAAATTTTCAAAAAATAGTTGATACTCAAAGTTGTATACAGCATTTACAAAGGGAAATGAAGAAAAAAATAAATGACCTGAAAATGCAGATAGGCTTGTTTCTAGACATCAGCTGTCCATGCAAGTAACGGTCAGGTTATCGTCTAGGTTTTTATTTAGCTCTCATTTTAAACCTGTTTGCATAACGTTAATCAAAGATGAAAAAATCCAAGTAAAATATTCCAGATGAGTTTTTTGTCATTGCCCACATTCTTGAACATCATAACTTCAAAAAGAAAAAATAATAATAATGCTGGCAGAGATATATACGAACTCATCATAATAGTACCTGCACACCTGTACAATTGGTACAGAGCAGTCGGTGAAATCTGAAAACTGATTAAAATGTAAAAAACTGACGTCACCTAGTATTTTTACAGTATCGATGCTGCGCAAATAAATTTGGAAATTCTCTTTTACGTGAAAAAAAACTTACGAATGAAGTTAATAAAATAACATTTGAAACAGAAATGATGGGTGTATTGTGAAATGAGAAGCATATCTGTGATAGTCACAGATACCGAAATATTTTGAACTTCTGAATTTTTTTTAAAAACATCTTTTACGTGATTCTCTTGATTTTTATGTTATATTTAGAAACTTCTAGATATTTCAAGAAATAATAAATAAACTTGTTTTACATACTCAGCGTAAATACTTTACTATAGTTTTAGGTTCAAATGTGTGGCTCGTCAATAATAAGAAAAAATGTTCAAGAAGACATGTACGGAATATTATCGTGAATGAATTTCAAGTCAATGGATGTTCGTCCGAATATCTCTACAATTTCTAGACGCTGTTCAACTCCTGTTTTTCACTTAAATAATTGTGCCAATTTATTTTAGTGTATGAGCACATTCGCTTTTTTTTTCTGCATTTTTCCTTGAAATCACAAACCTCACAAATGATCTAATCAAGTAAGAAACGTCTGACTCTCATGTAGTAAATCTGAAGTGAAAAAACTAGGTTGGGATGTGCACAGGGTGTTGTTATTACATTCGTCTAGCAAGACGAATGAACGTATTCGGGAGACCCTTATAGTAGAAGAGAGCAATTTCATTGTCATTAGCTCTCTTTTCTGTTTTTTTATTCTCTATTTTTTTTCTTATCTGACAATGCTGATATCTTTGAAAAGTCTCGGATAATGAAGATTATTCATGTCTTCATCATCATCTATTGTGTGTGTGTCTTCTTAGCACGTGATAGGTGCGGTGCCACAGCGTCGACGGAATAGCATCGACTTTGGTTTGTAGTACGTACTGTAGTTTCCGGGGTATTCAGAAAACGCAGCGAAGGAGAGTCTTCGAAACGTCGAGGCATACCCCTACTTTAAACATACTTCTTTGTTATTTCTAGCAGAAGCTTCGCACACTTTCACTGTGATATCCAGAGGTCTCCGACCTACAGTTTTTTGTACATCGTTACCAATACATTTGTTCGTAAGGGAAGCGTGACCGTTTTATACCTTCTTTCCTCGATGCACGCGATCTATTGAATACTTTTGTCTCGTGTACGAACGACGAAAATGATTCTTGAAAAGTTTCTACATTATCATCGACCATCGTCTTTCTACAAACATATAATACATTCATAACACTGAATGCGATTTCTTCTGCATCAGAGATAGAAATTTTGCATACGTAGACTAATCAAGTCAGTTTCTTCCAAACGCAGTGCGGTGTTCCTTTGGCATTTATAACAATAACATTGAGTAAATAATAGTCATTTGGGTTATCGGATAATTTTCATTATGATTTTTTTTCACAATAAACCATATCACTAACAGACACATACATTTGAAAATATGAAGCTTCATCAATCATACGGAGAAGATGCAATTTCTAGAGTATTTACAGTGTTGTATGGATATGTTTGATAATCTTGTTTATCTATCAAAACATTCAAAGACACTTAAAAAATGATAGTATACAGCACGTACAGCAAAAGTTTAGACACCAGTTAGATCACATATTAACTACCGCAAATTCGGTTGAACATGTATTTTATTTGCATAATTGGCTGTACACTTTACGGACAACATAATGACAAAAAAATAGCATATAAACAACCGACGCAAAAGTTTAGACAAAGAGTCCTATTTTCAGCAAAATAAAAAACCCATCAAAAACATTTCATGTAGAAAATGAAGCCAAGTCTCGAGATTCTTTAGCAGTAAAAAGTTATGATGTCTGATGTAGAGCCAAGTTAAGTGCTGTTATTAACTGTGACACTTTGATTCACAAATCACTGCAAGGTTCTACACCTTTAATTGAAGAACATTTTGGGACTTGACAATTACGCAGCCCATATTACACCTTACCATGTTATGTAAAATTAAATCAACGTTGTAAATACAAATATCCTTATATAAAACAGTATTTGATGGAATTTGATTAATGGTGTGAATAATAAAACTTGACCACAGTCGACACATTCTCATGCTGCGTAATTGCCATTTCCCAATTCTTCAATTAAAGGTGTAGAGCCTTAGAGTGATTTGTGAATCAAAGTGTCAAGTTAATAACAGCATTTGACTTGACTCTACATCAGACATCCCAACTTTTTACTGCTAAAGAATCTCGAGACGACTTCATTTTTTACATGAAATGTTTTTGATGGGATTTCACTTCTTTTTGTAAATTCCGTAGTCCTCTTTTTTGACGTTGCGCACTTTTTGGACACCGTTTTTTTATTTTTTAAAAATTATATTTTGCATATTGTTTCACTATACAATGTAAAGTACACGAGTTGAAAGGCCTTCCTACTATAATGACATCATGATCCGCATCTTAAAGGGGATGTTCGACTATTTTTCTGTCCCTACCCTACTTTTTTAAATATGTTCAGGTTTTTCCAGAGGCGTATATATGGTTCTGCCGCCTGTGGGCTACACGAATTTTGCCGCTTTCTCCCATTCTAGTCTGATTTCCTTGACTGCTCTTCCTTCGAATTCGCCACCCTGTTCGAAAACCCTCTTAAGCCCTCCCTCTTGCAAGTACAACTGTGTCTTTAAGTCACGCTTTTTGTTCTCCCATGACTGTACATTTTCTTAGTCATTCACATGCTTGCTCACGCTTTAGGTCACTCACTGGCCTGGTCCTTCGCTCTGTAGGTCATTTTTTGGTCATTCACGTACTTGCTCAAGCTCCAAGTCACTCTTTTTCTCACTCACGTGCGTGCAAACTCTCTAGGTCACTTTTTTGATCGCTCACTGATCTAGTCCCTAGCTGTCTGAGCAGATACGGATTGATTGAGGGTTATACAAATTTTTCCTATTCTTCTAATTTTTTCGGACACTCATCCCTCAAATTTACCGCTCCTCTGAATTTGCCGACCTGGGCTAGAGCCCGCTAAGACCCCCCCCCCCTGTAAATACGCTACTGGCGTTTTCCATCGTAACTCAGTTTAATTGGTGATATTTACTAAAGTCGTGGACAAAGATACTAATCATAACTTATTATTATGTTATGATAACTGTTACACAAATTTGTGCATGTTCAGCTCATATTTTTGTCGTGCATATCAAATACTGTACGTACATTTTAACATTTTACAGGCCGAATTCAGATTGTGTGTGTGTGTGTGTGTGTTTCATTATTTTTACTCTTCTGATCCTCTTCTTTAGAAATAATATCATCCGAGAAATTCACAAGGAAAAAATATTTCATATTTAAAAATAATATTCATAAGACAAATACTTCATATAGCTTGAGTTAATCGCTGTTCAAAACAAAGGGTGTGAATATAGTGTGACCGTATTTCCGATTCTGGAAACTCGCGTCGCCTCCTATAGGATAATTTCAACTTTTTTTAGCTTGAAATCCGGGTTTTTAACCAATCGGAGACGACGCTATGTATATTTTCTCCCCCAAAAGGTAATTTATTTCTATATATATTCCAGGTTCCACTTCTTCTCATTGATGAAAATAACTGAATATAATTTTTATCCATATGAAATATATTTGTTCGCAGTAGCCTTGGTATTTTATACTCAGGCTTCAAAGCTGATATTTTCGCAATTTTTTCTTCTTCTTTTTTGAAATACTGTTTCTCGTATATGTTTGTCAATCGTATCCATTGACATTGAAAGTCCCGATGAGCTTTTGGTTTATTGCAGTTATCCTTTGCGTAAATGCCAACCTTCTTATTCTTCTGTTATCTGTTTTTTCTGTAACACATAGCCTTCCTGATCCATGTTTTACACTGTATAGGCCTATATTACATAATACTCAACAAATAGACATTTTTGGACGTTGTAAGAGAGCTGCTTTCCGAAACAGGCTTCCCTTCCGATTTCAACATCCATATTACGCTAACTTCTTCAGAACTGCTCTCCGTAGCTCGCGACATCTCAAACACGAAACTCGTAACTGATACTAACACGTGGAGAACAGAAATACTCTACAGCGGTAGCATCATTTCTGGAGAATTTGCATATTACGACGATGAATAGCGGAATACTTTATTGTGTCTAAATTTTTGCAAACTCGATCGTTGATCATTTTTGTCGCACCACGGTCATTTTCTGCACACTAGGGCTAATTAGACCAGGACCTACAATTTATAGCCGATTCCGAATGGCAGGCTTGTTTTTTATACTCATCGAGAGATTGGTGCGCTAACCCCTCGATGAGGGACTCCTTGCGGTAGCAATTTTTTCCTGCGGTCTTGTCGCCGTTTTTTTTTTTTTTTTTTTTTTTGTACCCCTGTGTCAGGAAAGTTTTCTGACAAGGATGAATCGGGTATCGAACTAGCGACACCTCTAAACACCCTTTGGCACTTTATCCGAGTATCTTATCGACCTGGGCTACCGCGCCCTTGCAAACTCGAATTTCACTCGTTTTGCAAAAGCTTATTTTTATTACGAATTACAGCATCGTTCAAATGTTCGGAAAATATGTTTAGAGAGAGATATATACATCTCATCATCTTTATTATTCAATAACTCGGTTTCTTTTTAATTTAAGAGAGAATATCTTAAGTGTCTAAATTTCTGTGTTGATGCAATATCTAATAATTAATGCGGTTCAAGTTACAAAGAATAGCATACAAAAACTTATATTAAAATTAGCATTCCTAGGAAATTGTGTGTAGAGCGATGAATGGAAGATCGTACGTAGAGAAAATTATTCATATAGAAATTCATCTTCAGGGTCAACTCAGTTGCATTTCTAATACAGTTATTAGACTAAAACAGTGGTGCTCAAAATTTTGCTATCGAGACTCATTGTCGCACTCAATGTTCTCTACAGCAGCTTCCCAAAATAACCTAATAAACTTTATCATAAAATAAACTACTATAAAGTATTTCAAAGAACTAAATAGGCACATACCAATATCAACAGATGACTGGGACGTCTCTAGGAGCCCTGATGCAATCTTTGGAAACAATTGGATTAAATGGTTTTATCGAAATGATTTTGTAACATTCTGCATTATTTCAAAATAATTGTGCTTAGTTTAAAGAATCTTTCTGTCACTATATCACCACAATGTTTTTGATAGATAAGACTTGAATCACTTATTTCAGAAACCCCTTAAGTGCAGAATTTCAAGTTTTGAGATATTTGAGGAACAACTTCTAACTGCATTAACTGGTTTCTATAGTAAGCGAATATTTCAAGGACCCCAATTTCGGGGTATACAGAACGTTGTTTCGGTTTGGATTTCTTCACCAAACGAAGCGTCAACGAATCATGTAAAAGAAACCAGTATAAACTATATTTCGAATTTTTTAACAGTTATGGGATTTCAGAAATAAGCAATTGAATTGCTTGTCACGTACTTTACAAGCACCTAGTGCGCAGTGGCATGATAAAGGGTGTCCCAAGACTCTGCCGTTTAAATGAGAGAAGTGAAATATTCGTATCTTATAATGACGAGATAGTTCAGATAAATTTTCACGGAAGTAAATCATGTACGTCACCATGTGGTCCGTTTGATCATTTTTGTCGCAACACGGTCATTTTCTGCACGCGATGGCTAATTAGACCGGGATCCACATTTTATTGCCGATTTCGAACGGCAGCGTCGTACAGCATTTTGCCTTTTATTATACTCTCCGAGAGGTTTGTGCGCTAACCCCTTGGTGTGGGACTCTCTGCGGTAGCACTCATTTTCTACGGTCATGTCGTCACTGGTGCTGTTGTACCTCCGCATTAAGAAAAGTTTGTGACAAGGAAGAATCGGGTATCCAACTCACGATACCTCTCTAAACATCCTTTGGTACTTTAGGCGAGTATCTTATCGACCTGGGTTACCTCGCCCACCACGTATTTCTATCTAAAATATTCATTCCAGTTTAGAGCCTCGGAAAGTTTGTCGAAGAAATTTTTATTTGCTGTGCCCAAAAAGAAAAATCAAATGTCTTTTGAACTACATGTTCACTGGCACGCCATCATCCGGATGTGAAGAGAACTAACTACCCCAAAGAGGAAAAAAGACATGATCATCGATTTCTTTTCTGCCGTAACTTTTTTGTTCACGTTAACTTGTGAGAGCACAGCACACCACACACAATCTTTTACCCCATCTTTATTTTTTTTCTTCAATGTTAAGTAAAAGTTGCAGCCGGTAGCACGCTCTGCTGACCCTAACCGTCTCAAAAACCTCCACCTTAAGGTCTTTCACACACCAATGGGCAAAAACCGAAACGTAGACTTGAAACAAGCACCTATCGGCTGTTGCAAAGCCATCAACTTCGAAGTTATATTGCAGTTGCTGAAGTGCTAATCTTCTGTGTAATTTCTTTGTTACGAATTTTTTATGTGCCGTGGGGTTTCTTGGAAAAATCTTGCCTGGTCTATTGTGATCGTGTAAATGGACGACAATATTATTTTCGGCAAAATTATTTGTAGATGGTAAATACAAAGGCACTAGACGATTCAGAACAATGGCATTTCAAACAACATATCTCGTGTGTTATTGAAATGAAATATGACTTTTCCACGCCGATCGTGATAATACATATAAAAACACTATATACAAAAGACAAATGTGATTTTCAATGTTGATCGAGGTTGGATCTAGGCAAATGCGACGAGTTTGGCAGCTAAATTTTAGACGCGAAAAACGGGATTAAGATACTTTGATTACCTTGAGTTACATTTTGACTTTAACTGCTCAATAAAGTAATATGCATTTCTTGGTGCACATCAGGTCGGGAACAACCGTTTTAGAGAGCACAAAACTTTTTGCCGCACTGGGACGCAAAATGACTAAGCTCGGCCCTAATTGCGACTGTGCAGTTTTACTAGAAGAGTTCTGTTATGTAACAGTTGAATTCATGACTCTTAACACCACACTTCTGATTCAAAAAAACAAGTCATTTCTAACATACAAAAATGTGTACAAGCTTTAGCACAAGCGAAAATTTAGACTTATTTAATAACCAAAATGCGTCAGAGTTAAAGAACTTAAAAAAAAAACCATTTAGAATGTAGACAAAAACAAGTTTAAATTAATATGCTTGGACAGTGAAAATCCCTGAATCCGAATTCCCAGATTATTCTGAATCGCAATCATTCAATATAGCACCAGGTTCTGCTTCATTTCTATTTAAAGCGAAGTTAAATTTTGCCCTAAGTATCTGATGCTTGCTTTTAATGCCCGTCTGTTTAGTTTGAATTTTTTATTGTTACAAAAAACAAGAAATTCAGAGTTTACGATTTCCTATTTAAAAAAAGTAAACATTTTGGGGAATATTATGCATTTCTATTTTCTTTATGAACACTTTATTCGATACCATTTGCATATAATAATTTAAAATATTGAGCGAACTTTAGTTGAATATTGCAAACAATACTAGGTGACAAATATTGGCTCGGCCCCTTGGGCCCCAATACAAGCTTACTTCTATGTTCGGTACTCGTCATGGAAACAAACTACAGCATTCCTCCGCATTTGCCGACACTCCGGGAAACAGCGAGGAAGACCAGCATGCCGGTAGTACCCGTATTTTCTGGCATGCCAGGAAATTCGAACCACAGATTCTGGATAATTCTCAAATATCTGCACTCCAAGAATCGATTGGATTGGTTGATTTGAACCAAGTCTGTTCTCTGCATTTTAAGATCTTTTCCGTGTGTGTGTATTTTACGAACCACGTTCAGGTAGCTCGAACTTTAAATTTGCTTTTGCTACCACAAATCTTGATGTATAAAAAATGTTGAATACAAAGTTGTTTTTTTTTGTATAAATCAAACGAGAGAATTCAATGGCAACATAAGTTATAGATTGCGGAAGACAATTTTTGTGTTCTTCGATGATTTGTGCAGGATTGGAATAAACAGAGTGAAAAATCAAATAATGCAGACTAAACATGATATTGTATGCAAAAGCGACAGCATATTTTTTCAACGGAGCATGCAAAAAAAGGTATTTCATTTAGGTTGACGATAATCAGATTATAAAAATAAAGTAGGACTAAATTCTCATTTTTCAGTACCAAATTCCTGGGAAAAACGCGCTTGAATACAGTGGAAAACTATTAAGTAATTTACTCTTATTGACTTATTTTTTCAGTATTTAACATAAATTGGCATTGGTCCTTCGAATGCATTCTGCGATAAGTATTAAATCTTGCTTTTCCCATCATTCCAGCATTAGACCAGACTCCAACATTGAAAAAAGAGGTGTCTCCAACGGCAGGTTAGGTGGAATAAAGTGCTAAACGACTGTCGAAGTTATACCGTTTTGATTTAAGAACTAATAAAATGTTCTAGACTTTTTCTTTTAGATTGATTCCTTATCAACAACACTTTTCTATGGTTAGAATGTAATTGTATGTAAGAACTTGCATGTAGCCAAGTTATATGATTTTCTAGTTCGATGTTTGAACAATGCACCGGTATGAAGAGGGTCTCCTTAATCTCGATTCAAACGGGCTCTTACAAGGACTTTGTGCAAGCATTGTCCGCAGAAGTGTTGCGTGATTTAGTCACATTTTCTTACAAAAGCTGATGATGCAGATGAGCCACTCCTGAAGACACCGGCTCCAGATTGTCTATCAATAACAGAGAAATTACATTTAACGCTCGGATGGTCAGACCATCCTTGAAATAAAATGGCATACATAACTAGGATCATGTACGGGCGGGCGACACCACATGGCTCTCTCTTTTCGAGCCCTTGATCTTCACGATGCGTTTAAGACGTTTTCTATCCAGGTACCGAAATTGCAATTAACCGTACAGCGACCTCGGCCAACGATGCATGACAATCGGACGATGTCGAATCTGGCGTTAGTCGAAAACGTGTTTCGGTTCCTCTCGGATGTACATAATAAACACACCACTCGTTCTGTATCGAGTGTCACATTTAATTGTTTCACTCTCTTGTGTGTATATGGAGTTTTTTTTTTGTTTTTTTTTGTTTCAAAGCTCTAATCCCCGAGAGATTCATCATTATTTATATGGTGTCGGTTTTTTCTTCTAGATATTCAATACAATGAGGTTTGCATTCGAAAATATATCCCAAAAATATACGCGATTTTGGATTACCGTATTTCTAGGATTAATGCCGTAGTGAGAAAGCGTCAAGCTTATCAAAATATATTTGTCAGCTTGACGTAAGCACCGCATCAACGTATACGCTGCACCTTTCTATGATGTAATTACTGAAATCATTTCATTATCAAAAACAAAAAAAAAAAAATGTTATAGTCATTTTCTATTATACAGGGTGTCCTGTAAGACACCGGATGAGATAAAGGCCGCATTAGGACTTACAGGATACCCCCCCCCCCCCCGGCATGTTTTAACAAATGTATACGGTAGACTCTCGACAATCCGGCCGTGCGCTAGTCCGGCCCGTCAAATAATCGGGCGTTTGATGCTGATAAATATGATTTTTGGCTCCAAAAGGAATTCACGATCTTGAAAGCGTCTCAAAAATTAATTCACAATATTGATTTGACTATCAAAAGTGGATCAAGTAAGCATGGTTTATTATCGTTTAACGTGAATATGGTGTTTTATTACAGTTTAAGTTAGAGATTGAAATTCTTACGCATCACTTTACTGTATTATTCGTATGCTATTTCATACTTTTATTATAGACACAATTTAATAACGATGAAATTCATTGTTGCCTAAAAAATATCGAACTTTCTATAAGTAATTTTGAAGGTGAATAAACAGAAGAGAGAACAATATGATAACGAAATCAAAAAAGTATACCGATGAACAGTAAAAGAGTTAACGATTTGAAATAGGTTAAAACATCATGCAGTATATGATGTACTATTTGATTGACTACCCTTGCATTACGTGTCATCAGCGGTTAAACATGCATCGGTTTGATTACTTCTCATCGATGAACCAGGTCTCAAACCATGAACTGTGAACTATTTTTCGGGAAGAAATGATTATAGCTATTTGAAAGAAAATGCATTTCGAATGAGAAATTACCGCAAACAGCCTCACATTGGAAAATAGACCTCAGAAACGAGTAAAGAGACTTGATGGAAGGTCACGTGATTATTCAAGCTTCAAACGGAACGAAAAAATATATAAATAAATGATGTCGGAAGTTTATACGCAAAAAAAAAAAAAAAAATGCATTAAGGGTAATGGACTATCATTTACTGTCAGTATATTGGCAGTTACGTAAACCTATATGTGTGTGTGTGTTTTTTTTTTCTTTTGAGTCGGAAGGCGTAAGAGCAGTTCCAGGAAAAAAAATATCATTAGAATAAGAATAGTTTAGTACATAAGAAAAATCTTGTCTAAAAGCTTTTGTTTTTCCAAAACTTATGTTTATCATTTTGTAAAAGGAGGATTGTATTTTTTGGATGCGAGTGGTTGTACTAAAAGAAAAGCTCACAACAGACTTGAGCAGTATTATATAAAGTAGTATTTTGGTTGCATAACAGACGAATCTCACAAACCGGTGATCCACGTCATCGAACATACTCATCACAGCATGCGACTGAAAAAAGTAGAAACTTTCCTCGAGAATTCTTCACGCACAGATAGTGACATACTAAAAATAACACGACGGGAACCTGCTCAGAATGAAAACAGATATCTTTTTCAACGGCTGAAGAATAACTGTGGAATGCCATCGAAGCACAGCATCTTACCAAAAAAACACTTTCGCTGCATAACTTTAGCTAAAGAGTGCAAGGAACCTAAAGAACAGCATTTCACACCGTCTTTTAGCTACCCGCTGTGCGCTTGAATGTACGTACACCCTAGGAGAGCTCTTGCTTTGTCGATTAAAACACAAAAAATGCTTTGGAAGACTCTGATTTCTCCCTGCCATCAGAGATTCGATAGAAAAAAAAAATCTATAAAACTCTTCACATATGTAAATCGTCTTACGACGTAAGAACATAAGGCAAATAGCAAACACCTGCTGACAAAAAGATGCAGGTGGCTTGGCTAGAAACTTGAAAATGGACACATGGATGCTATAAAGCTATCAAACTTTCGTTAACAAGTGGTTGATACTCGGTATCATAACGATTTTCCGATGAATAGCAGATCTTTTTTTACAAGCGTTTCGTTGTCTAACACCATCACTAACGAGCTATCAACTAATTAGGAACCAATTTGCCCGAGAGGTCAGCGACCAATGTAATGTGCTTTCTATTATCATATATTTATAGCCATTATGTTTGCTAAAAAGTTGTGTGTGTGTGTGTGTGTGTGTGTGATACGGAATGTTTTTTTTTTCTCACATCCCGGTCAAATTCTTTTGGCTTTATTCAATCCCAAGCTGAAGAAATTTAGATTTATATCTAAGTTTTTTTACTCTTTATTTATTTTATATATTCATTGTTATTATCATTTTTTCAGGGCACTGACCAGATAGATAGAAAATCATTTTTCCTTGTGTAGAGAGAGAGAGAGTATAACCAATCATCTTCCAAGTAAAACTGAAAATTTTTCGGTCAACTTTATCGGGCTAGTAGAGTAGATATACGTATAGCGAAGAAAAAATAATGATAAATGAAGAGCTGAAGTGGAACGAAAAAGACATCGGCATTTTCTTCTAAGAATTAAATTTACTAAACAGGTTTTTTTTTTTTTTATCTTGCATCGCGTCGTACGCTACAATTGAATGTGAGACTACATATTATTTTTGTATACATATTTATAATTCTTAAAAACGTGCTTTCCATTGTTCATTTTAATGTAGTTTACTACTCCTGTATACACAGTGTTTGAAGAAAATAAAAATTTCCCGGTGGATTCTAAAAATAAAATATTAAATAAGTGACAGAAAAAAGAATGTCAGAAAAAAAAGGAAAAGGAAAAAAATGAATTTTCAGCACTTCTAATTAGTAATTGAGAGAAATACAGAAAACTAAATATTTTAAGAAATCTAATATTTTTTTTAACATGGTCGAAAACTATTCTCTAGTAGAAATATTAAAAATACTATTGCCATTGTTTAATTTCACGCAAGTTTTTTTTTACATATATTTTTGATTGTATATAACATCCTACGCCTATATGAAGTTTTAGCACCAGAGTGGCAAGATGCTCCGCTACAAACAATAAGATTGCCGTCAGGTCGGTAGGTTCGATCATGGAAGAGGACATATAAATAATAACTTCTTTCCCTACCGAATCTGAGGCGACCACCGATAGATGGACCCTTCACTTGGACCCAACTCGATCGGTAGTAAATTGTTGTATGGTGATGTGACCGGAGTTGGTGTGTGGTAAAGTATTAGTATAACGTTTTATATATCCCTAATACTAATTTTTTTTTTGCAAATAAAAATTTTTATTAAACTAAATATAACGTTTTATTGAATAACCTCGAAAGAACAAAAACTAGTAAGGAATTTAAAATACATATAAGGGGTGAATTTTGGGCGAAATATAAAACATATCGTTGTAGCGGTTTCGAAATATCCCAAAAAATATCGTTATTGAGGTGTTTATCGTTATAAAGTATATTGTTGTATCAACAGGAGATTAAAAAGTCAATTCCGAACAAGATTTGAAAAAAATATCGTTGTAGAGGGTTCATATCGAATATCGTTGTAGAGGGTTTATATCGAATATCGTTGTAGAGGGTTTATATATCGAATATCGTTGTAGAGGGTTTATATATCGAATATCGTTGTAGAGGGTTTATATATCGAATATCGTTGTAGAGGGTTTATATATCGAATATCGTTGTAGAGGGTTTATGTCGAATATCGTTGTAGCGAAGTCTCATTGTATATGTATTATCTCACCCATACTATCACGGTAAATAACATACGTATAACACCGCATAGCTTGAAATAAAAGCACACACACATTACAAGCGTAAGTTCTTTGCCTTTTTTAAAACCCCAAATCCGTGATATTAACGATTTTGGTTCTTTAACAAGCGTCTAAAGAGTATTTCTAAGAAATTCATTCGAAACGTCAATATTTCTTTTTGTTTCATATGAACTAGACCATTAAGGGTGAAGTTCGTTAACTGTGGAATGTTTGAAAAAATAATTGCTATTTTTTAGCTCTTTTTGTCGTGATGAAAGAGAAAAAAAGACAGACCGTGTTTCTAATTACGCTAGGATTGTTAGGTTTCACGCTTTAATGTGAAAAAAGGCCTGTTATTTCTGTTCTCAGAGCTGTATTTATTACATCTATTATAGAGAGGATGAAATAAAAACCAAAGCTTATGTTATACACTAAATTGCGATTTCAAGCGCGAGTTCAAAAATTTAATTTAAAATTTTAAAAGAAGCTTTGAGAGGAGTAGTCTCAGAAATCAAGATCAAGGTAAAAATGGGTCACTTGTGAGTATGACATACGCGTGTCTATAGCTAAACAAGCATCCAACGCATTTCTTTGAATACGTGAATTTCCTATGTATTTCAAGGAATACGACGACTTTGGTGCATTACTGGGGGTACGCAAGCCTCCCACAGAGAACTTGTAGCAAGGAAAGTTGCAAACCACTGGTCTAAAACAATAGTAGCCACAATACCGATCTAGGACTTTCGTGAAATGGAATGCTATGCGTGGTTTCGTATGAATATTTAGTCTACCAAATTATGCAGTCACGTGGTTATAAATTTGCATAGAATTACTTATAATTAATATTGCTGTTATTTTTTTCTTCTCAGTATCACATATTTATTGGTTATTGTCGTGAATACGCCTTTTAAATCATCTGACGATACTGGGTGCATTCGCTAAAAGTTGCATAATGAAATAATTTAAACGCTCATATCTTAGGAAGTGTTCAGAATATATCAGTGTTTTGCATGTCTGCGGCTAAATCTCGTTAAGGCAAATCCAACGATACCACTTCGGTTTTGAAAATTCTTCCGGTCTGGGCACCAAACCCGCAACCCGTTTTTGTAACGAAAATGTTTTGCGCTATACCTCGAGAGGTTCGCAACGAAAACAGAAGCTAATGGTGTCATCTGATAGGCATTTTTAAGAAATATCCACTGATGCTCTACTGTGGTTTTTATACTTTTTTTCTGGTCTAGGCACCGGGTACGCGGCTAGCATTCGTAACGAAATTGTTTTACGCTGTATCTCGAGAAGTTCGCAACGCAATTAGACAACACTGGTATCGTCTGTTATCTATTCCGAGGACAAATCCGATTATGCAAATTTCATTATTTCAGTACCTACCGCGCAAAGGTAGGACTAAAGAACGTATTCACGTCGAAACCTGCGGCCGTGTCTATGGCGTTGCCTACTCCAATTTTTTTTCTAAACATCTGTTATAATTTTGTAAAAGCAGACAATACGAGAATATGTCTTTCATTGTAGTCGAATAACACGGAAACAAAAGAATCATTAAAAAATATCACGTTAGCTTAAATTATAGAAAAATAATTTAATGATTATTAACTTTTCAAAAATTATGATATATAAAAATAATAATAATTTATTTGCTTATGGGGCCAAACCCATGCAAGGATGGCATACAAAAAATAAAATATACAAGTAATAAATTACAAATCATTAGAATACCAGTCGTAGAACATAGAACACGCACACTCATACACTTCAATTTAAAAAATTCAGGAACTTCACAATATCATTAAAAAAAAACAAACAGTTTTTCAGTTTGATATTCAGAGAGGAGCGAAATTTTAAAAATTAGGTTTTGTCTGGTTGGATTGCGAAAAATACACGATTTTAACAAGACAGCTCTCTGCAAATTAAACAATGGGCATTCAAAAATAATATGAAATACGTCAAAGGAATGACTAAAGTTTGATATATAAAAATCCACGGATTTTTTTTCTCTACTTTTGATATTAATCCTATACTCATTCAGATTATGATTATGGCCAAAGTATTCTTCTGAAATACAGTATTATTCAAATCACATGGCAGTTAATATTTTTGTTAATATGAAATCAAAAAGAATTCGCAACCAAAACACGAATTAATTTAATGATCAATGCTTTTTAAAATGAATAAAAATAAATAACTAAAATAAAACCAGAACCCTATACAATAGTGTTTTGTGCGGTCAAGTAAGACTGATATGAGAAAAATTAATTGCTTTTTTTTTTGATTAATTGAAGTTAATTAAAATGAGCAAGATTTTTCATAAACCGATGTAATAGATGTTTCGATCTGAAAGTGGCAGAACGAATTCCATGTGTCTCGGTCAAATCTCTCGGTTTATCTCAGTGTTTCCCAAAGTGGGCAATATCGCCCCCTGTTGGGCGATGGAAAGGTCCAAGGGGGTGATAGAAGCCACGGGTATAACATAGGATCCTATGGGTTCGCTTGAGTTGGGGGGCGATGAGAAAAAAAAGTTTGGGAAACTATGGTTTATCTGATTAAGCATAAAATGTATTTTTTTTTTTTTACGTTAAAAAAAAGCTATAACATAAAACTAAAGTCACAGCTATATATCATAAAATTTAGAGGAAAAAACATCGAGATGAATACATTTCATATATTTCTATCATTTATCGTGGCTGTGCAAATTAATTAGCTGTTTCTTACTGAATCGCTTATCATCAAACCCAACATGCCTTATCAGAAAACGTAGCCATAAACAACAGTAGCCATTTAGGTCAGTGGCATTTGAAACTCACGAAAGGAGTTCATCAGTACTTTCGCTTCATTTAATAGAATAATGTCATTATTCTCGCTTAAAAACTGGTTCATAAAGAAAACTAAGCGAAAGAAAATAAATAAAAATATATAAACTGAAAAAACTGACGTATACGGGTATGCAAAAATTCAGTAAATTTTCCACCATTTCTGTTGCATAAGTTTCGCACTAGCTGGAAATGTCGATTTAAGCCGGTGAGAATGAGCTTACCTATCTACCTAGAGTTCATTACACTTACTCAAACGATTCCAGAAACTTGCCCGAGTAGTTTTGTTATTCTCAAATATTTGTATAAAGTCGCATTTAATAGTCCAAGTACTTTTGTTTTTACGATTCTTTCGGCAGAAACTTGTTATATTTATTTGCAATGCGAAATTAATTAAATCTGCGTGCAGATCTGTAGTTAATACTTGGACTCTTCTTGCCAAGAAATCATTATATACTACTGTATAAAAAAACATGAAAAAAAAGTCAAAACTTTGGTATTAGAAAAGAAAATGGAAATCTTTATATACTTCGTTTTAGACGATATTTCTGCCGTGTTAAAAAACAAAACAAAAAGGCATCCGTTTCTAAGCTCTCTAATTAGACCCATTATCTTCAGGTTAGTGGAGAGAACGAAAAAAAAATCTTCCGAGCCAAACAAAATATTCTTACATTCCACCGAACCATTTGCTACCACGGAACAGCATTCAAGTTTAAGAATGCGCTTAAATTAGAGTTTGAAACGTAAGTCCTTAAAACGCAAGTCCCTTTTAGTTGTAGGGAGAAAGAAATAGTGAAGAAACAGAGATGAATAAGAAGAAAATAAAGAAAGCTGTGTGTGTGCCCCGCAGCAAATGGATCGAATCTCAAGTTTGGTAGGGTGAAGGCATCATCAATAAACATAGAGAAACCCCCTTCTTTAATTGCGATTGCTGAAAAACAAAGGCCAAGAATGAGAGAAAAAAAAAACACTACTAATCTCAGATGTCACTGAACTGCTAGGCCGTCAGGTCAAAGGCCATAGGTATGCCAGCGAATCACTCTTCGGGTGTTTTCTTTACCGAAGATAAGACTAATTTATATATAAGGCGTTTTCGCCTTTCCTTTTAACGGTAGCGAAACTATGTTTTATATTCCCCCCCCCCTTTTTTTTGCATTAAGATTTCTCACAGCAAGACGGACATCAGTTTTCAAAAACAGCTGCTGTCAGAGTTTTAATTTTTTTTAAATTCGTTTGTGAAAAAAAAAAATTACAGTAGAGTTTATCCTAGGTAAACGGGGCCGAGGCCACCTAGAATTGCTTAAAACTTGGATTATGCAAAAAAAAATCCCAATAGAAATCGGCTTTTAAGGGGTGGGGAGGGGCCCTTGGACTTATGTATTAGTACTTACTCTTTACTGTCACCCATTTTGTCTTTAATTCAATGGCTTAGTTCAGTGGTTCTCAAACTTTTTCCACTCGCGGCTCCCCCCGCGAGTCTAGGAAAGAATCACCGGAAAGCACTGAACAAGCACAAATCACTACACTAGGGGTCGTCAACGCATGGCCGAACGCGGGATACTTGTGGTCTGCCGAGCTCTTCGATAACATATGTATAGAAAAGCTTTAGTGACCCTCGGGCGCGGCTCAAACTGAAAAGCAGTGTATCAGCGGTTATTTCCAACTTCAAGGCGCAAATGCGAGCCGATCTGCCTGTTCAAAAGTCTTACCACAGACAGCAACAAGCCTACAACGGTACAATTATTCAATCATTACACTTCACTCATAGTTCGAAAAACTGATGACAGATGGTGGCACTACACATGACAAGCATTACACAAAAATAAACTTCACTTCAGGTTCACTACACGTACACGCACATTCCAACATGTAGCAATAGTTAGAAGTGTCCCGCAGAGGAATATGGAGAAGGTGCATGTTTGGTTTAGTAGTAGTGCGTCAGCGGTTGAAGACCCCCGCACTACACCAACCCCTTGCCACCGACGCCCCTAGGTGTCGCAACGGACACTTTGTGATAACCATTATCTCAGTTCGTTAAAATTAGAACTGTCAAGCCCGATGGCCTTTTTATAAGGAAGGCTGACAGGGCCTTCATATCCCCGGGCTCCGATGTGAATGTTATTATTTTTTGTACATTATACATTTATTGTAGAATGGTCTGTGGAAAATTCTGGCATAGGGGTGCACTGAAGATCCCAGGCTAGGGATCAAGACCCCTGAAAACTGAAGTTACTCGCATTCGTTGGAAGAATCAAAAGAAATAGGCTACGTAAAGCGCTTTGAGAAGAAATTTCGAAAAGTTTCACCACCTCGAATTATCCGGAACCTCGAGCTGCCAATGTCGAGACTCTGCTGTAAATAAAACTTTGCGCATTACTTTTAACCTTGGTTGTGCACTTTCCTCTTTTAGTATAAAAACGGTTAAATATTAAGGAATCGTTTCCTGGTGGGTGCTATCTTTTTGAGAGAAAAGAAATGGTTGATTGTGATGCACGTTCAAGTTGACCCATATCTTAAAATAGGATGCAGGAAATAGAGGCGAGAATCGGGTGATTTTTCAGGTTATTCTTTGGATGATAACAAATCGTTTAAGGATCTTCCTCGAATGCTCTAGGCGAACTTTCGTTTTCGTTTGGACCTGAAAAATTATATTAACTATACTGTTGTCAAGAGGATTTTGAAGAAAGAAAACTGTGTATGAGGGCCGTCGGCTATTAAAAAAGAACAGCAAATTTGACCAACTCAAGCATGTACGGTGAGGTCAACTGGTTCTTTGGGAATGCGAATGTGAAATTTTTAACTGTATATTATCAATGCTTGAATATTCCACGGCAATTGAGAATTACATAAAGTGATCAGATTTTCAAAAGGAGAACATTGAAGAAAATTGTTTAATCGCAAATGAGAGAAAATCATTAAAACCATGTTTTAGGTGGCAAAAGTTTGTGTTTTTTATAAAAACCGAAAAAGCCTGCAAGATATAGATAATGAAGAAAGAATGAATAATGCCTACGGAGTCTTCTACTCCGAAGACAATGAAACTATTCTAAAATTAAAGTAAAAAATAAAAAATATCAGAAAAAGAAAACTGAAGCCGTGATGCTGAGATTTTTGTCAAAGTAATTACCAGATGGTAACATAAAAATTAAAATTTTTATGGGTTTTTGTGATTATGCTTAACTACAGTATTATAGTTTTAACACTTTGTTATAACCATATAAATTTCACTAACAAGTCGGTGATTGAAAATCACGATTTTTGTCACTTTTCGCGTTTTTTTCTAATACTCGAAAAGTCATGGTTATTTTAGCACGTAAAAAGTGCCAGAAATCAGGAATTGCAACCATAAACATCTCAGTGAATAGTTCCTCAAATGCGGACAATCCTCACCTCGCAATTTAACCGCGAAAAGCTTGTATAATTGCTCTGTAAATATCTCCCACGAACGCTACTGAACTGATGAGAGATTTTATGCAGTCGGGTTTTGAAAAGCTTTTTTTTTAAAAGTATTTTTCAGTACAGTGATGAAAATGCGCAAATTTTACCAATTTACATTGTTCGATAGGGCTGCATAGAAATTCTAATATTTCTCTACTCTTCCTTTATTATTATTTTATGACGGCGTTACTATCACAGTTGAATTTCTCCTTTTTTTGCTTATATTTAATTTAAATTTTGTGTAATCAACAGAGTAGAACTTCTATTCCTTTCAAACGGTCTTCGCGAAATACATGGTATGTTCTTCAAGCGACTCATTTTTCTCTCATTTGTTCTTGTTTATGACTCTTACTTTTGAAATGGTCCTCGTAATGTATTTTTGATCAAATGGGAAAATCGCTAGCTTTATATGATGCAAGAATAATGTACCAATATGATTAAATTAAATTTTAGTGCACTAAATTTTAATATCGAATTAAGATGTGTCATGACCTCTGAAACCTCAAATGCAATGGATGACAATGTAAAAGTATTCAAGAAGCAAACTGCGAACACGTTTTTTTTTTCAGATTGAATTTGTGAAGTTTTTGAGCCCAGCCAAAGGATTAAAATAAAACTTTTATACCAAAAACTTCTGAAACTTTATTGGAATGTTCATTTGGCATGTGTTAGTAAAATGAACCTCCGATTTAGCAATTGAACAACGGGAAGTATTTTTTTTTAAATTTTGAATTTAGATTTTTGAAATTTATCTTTTTCCGAACTTTTAATATTCATAAAAGTCTAACAAATGGTCAGACACGTTCGAGGTTAATTTTATAAACACATGTATAAATATTCCTATACACATGTATAAATTTCGGGAGTGGTGCAGTTATTTTTTTTATCCTACTGACAAGCACACAAACTGCAATCTGAGAAAATCGCGTTTAAAGAAGTGTTTTTCTTGTATACATTTTCAATGTTTCATTTCTTTTCTTTTCGATTTTACAGGAAAAAATTGACGGATTGATAGCAAATCTTTTGCATTTAGTTTTCGTCAAAATGGAGCTTTTTTTTTCAGTCATTTCTCAAAAATTGATTTTAGGGGTCGTGGCACCCCTTAATCAATAACTACCAGTTACAAATAAATCGTATTTAATCAAAGCATTTTTGAACTTACGTTTACCAAAATAATGATTTTTTTGAATCCAGAGACTAGTCTCGGAAAGAAATTATTTGTCTACATGAAAAAATAAATGGAGTAGAAGAGGCATTTATGAAATGTATAACAGGTATTTGAAGCGCGAGACATTTGAGAAAATAAATGTGTATATAATAAGTCTTAGATTTCTTCTTTAATATATTCTGATACATTCGATGGCACATTCTTCCTCCTCCTAGTTCCGAGATGTCAAACGGTGAAAGGAGTTCTCGTGAGAGGATGCAGGACGGGCAAAAGAAAAAATAAAAGTGAAAGCATACATCCAAATGTCCACCCATGCTGAGTTTCAATGCTTTTGAATCGGACATCGACCTCAAAAACTAAGAGAAGAGAAACTTTGAACCCTCCCCCATAAACCCGAACTTCCACACCCAACAATCGACTGCTAAGGGGCCCTTCTAATAATTGCGTCTAGAATACCGCCATTACGGGTATTTTTCAAGAAATGATCGATGACCTTAGACAAGAGGGACGTCGCTAAATGCAGCGAAGACGCCTTAATCTAGAGAAATATTGCTGAAAGAGAAAGAAAGCTCCACACACACGTGATTGCTAGCTAGTTTCTCAGCGTGAGTACAAGCTGCATGATGTCGGAAAGTCAATTACGCATTTTAGCTTTTTTTCTTTTTTTAGCACCCATACGTTCCTTAATCTCGCCGGAAGCATCAAGCGGAGATACCATAACTCTTAGCATTCATCCCTACTGGAAATAATCTTAACGTTTTCCGATCAATTACGCTGAGGTTTATCAGGAGAAAAAGGCCAGTGTATAACGCTATTTCATTTCGAAGAAAAAATACTATATACATTTTTTACTAATGACGTCAGGGTGTTGCTTTGATATCCATATTTATTTCTTTCATTTAAGTAAATCAACGTGCAATTTTAAGCATTAATATTGTAGTTTTCCTGGAAGAAATAGAAGACGGTTTTTTTTTTCATGTCTCTCTCTCGGATACGGTGAATGATTGTGCTGACGATTCACTTCTGATTTCTTTTGCATTCTTTTGTACAAAGAGTGGCTATTAAAAGGCGTGCACCATCTAATTACTGGTTACAAGACCTTCGGATTAAACAAGGAAACGTGCATTCATTTATTCATAGGTAGAAAACATTTACAGCCCTGTATACAAGACGGTTTTTTTTTTTTCGTCCGTACACTTTAGACAGCGATGTTAAAACATACTTTAATTTTTATGTTTGGATCACAACGTTATGCAAAATAATTGATGAAGGTAATAATCGCTGTCGTCCATTTAAGGTAGCGCATATTTATGAATTTTATGTATTTAAACTTTATAAATTGGCACCAAAAAAATCCAAATTTTAAATTTTTCTCAAGAAAATATTTAAACGAAATTCTAATCTGATATGCATGTTAAGCGGATTACGTGTTTATATCAGAGTATTCGTGATATAACACGTGGGGTGTGGGGAAGTACAAAAAATTATAAATTACATATAGTAAACACAATTTTAAACTCGATACCATCAGTTTTTGAACTTTAGCTGAGAAGGTATTTTGGTGATTGTTTGTTTATTATGCGGTGCATAATATAAACATCTAAACCCCCTGATGGTTGAATAGTTGACGACCACATAGTAGGCGTTAAAAGTATATATTCGATTGGAGAACTACACAAGTTAATTCAGAAATGAATAAAAACTGATCAGAACTGAAAAAAATGAAAATATTGTTTTCAAGAACAAGCGTATTGTGATGTTTAATCTCCCACCATATGCTTTACATGTGATTCCGAGTTCATCAACATTGGTATTTCTTATGTTAGATCTGATAGCGTATTTCTAAAAATCTGACGACTTTTTTAATCTCTTAGCTTGAGCTTAATATCATTAATAAATCCGGTTTGTGAATACTAATGTATCAAATACGTATGAAGCGAACCGTAACTAGTTACTCATCTGATATCAAATTGAACCAGAAAAAAAATCATCGACGTACAGATTATTCTCCGATTAATAAGATGATTTTTTGCCTCTATTGTTGAGGCATTCTACATTAATCCCAGCTTGAATAATACTTTCTCTTAATCTGAAGGAAAGTATACACTCATGATTATGCTAAGCTCACATTTAGCTAACGAACTTTGAGTCTTAAGAAGTATATTTGTTAGTTTTATAAATAAATTTATCTTTATATCAAAACGTATTCTTTTTTGTTGTGAATATGAATAATCTCGATAAACCTGAACTGCATTTTTGGGAATCGGATCAACGTAATCAGAATCAGCATATTGATTTAGTTTTTCATAATGATGATTGGAGTAATTCGGTGTTGATAGATTGACTATTTTTCCCCATTCCAGGAATTAAATTGATGTTTTGACTGCCAATAAAAGTGCTATTTTCATGCTGTTTTAAGGAAGTAAATAACTGAGAAGGTAAAAGATGCATTCCTTCCCAGATTTGTGTAATTATAATTAAAAAAATCTAATCCGCATATTATCACGGCCATAATATTCCTAGATTTAATAAAATACAGGCATCGAAATTAAAATTCTTTGTCTTTTTTGTGTTCTCTGTCAAGTTTTTCATTATCTTTAAGATAACAAATTTCCGTGCACCATGTCCGATTACACATTGTTATAAATATCTCGAATTCAGTGTTCTAAAAAGACTTAATCCTAATGAAATAACATATTCGAATGTTATTTCAAAGACATTTGCTCATTGTCTTAATGTAGTAACTTCAAAATTTAGTGCTTGCAACTGTAGCTTTAGGAAATATTTTCCGTATTTTAAATTTCTTTTTAGATAATACAGTCAAACTTGGTTAAAACGATCTCGGTTGGAACGCAACTCGGGTATAACGGTGATAATTGGCGGACCGAACTGAGTATTAAAATAATTTATTATTTAATTAAATAAATTTAATATATTAACTAATAAAATACGCATTCCATAGAGAACAATGTTAATGAAACTTGCATATAACGGCGATGAAAGCAACCACCCTCGGATACGACGACAAATTTTTCATTACTTTTGTTTCCATTTCAATGGAGTTTCCCCAAGAAATTTTAAGATTGGAGCTGATAACATATCCAGGGAACGTTCGTCTGCTGTTTTATTTATAACTAACGTTGAAAATAAGATTTATTGCTATTTTTATTAAAAAATAGCCTATTTTTTTAAATGAAACTTAGTTCCCAATCTTTACTAGAATCAGGAATGAAAATAATTTGCACAGAATTTATACATATAAATTGTGTTATATATAATGAATATGATTATGTATCATATGTTTGCCGTCTCATATATCTGCCAAGTTCATTCTTTTCTGTGAAATACATTTTGACAAACTTGCTATAGCATTTTTTTTTTTTTTTTAATGAAAACGTCTTTAAAATCCATACTGGGCGTGAGGAGGCTATCGCGCTTAAAACGTGCGGTTCCTCTCAAAGTAATTTCAAACTTTAATAACCGGTCTAAAATAGGCATACCGCCACCATCTTGGTCTTGTTTTAAAGAGAAAGAATGAAAATTTGTGCCGGTAACACTCCGACATTCATGACAGCCGGACGTCGCAAGCTGCGTGCATGCAAAGGGACCCACAATTTTTGACTTTTCAGATTCTACACGTGTCTATAAATAAGATCATATCTCAGAGACTAATTATCCGATGCAAGTGAACCAAATGTTGTTTTGAAGAAAAGTGTATGTGTAATAACTCATTTTTGGTTCCAAGTCTCTTCTCCGAAATTTGAAAAGATACAAGGCAGTGAATTTGAAAGATTTTGAAAATTTTCCGATTTCTTCTTAAAATGTTGCAATATGTGAGGGCACTGTGCAACCCGAATGAGAAAAATCGAGCACGAATGCGTAGAGCATAAAATTTTAGAGAGAATGACACCGAAAACGTCGGACCCGAATCCAAAACCAACGCGCAGTACTGTCGCAAATATACAGGGTGATGCCTTATGTCCCTTGGAAGCAAATTACTGGCGAACCGTTGAACTTAGAGCCATACTTCCAATTAGAAAAAGTATACAAATAACGTGTAAACCTCAGACACGCCATTCATATTGCAAGGAGCTCTATAGTTATTGAAATAAAAAAAAAGGAATTTTTTTATTTATTCACCTTATCCTAAAAAACCCAGTTTGAGAAAGTTATTGCTTTTGTCTCTCTGAGCCAAACAAAAAAAATAATGTTGTAAGGTTTTAAGTGTAATATTCGCTGAAACATTTGAATTAAAAAAAATCGCTGAAAAGGTTGGGAAGAACAGCATAATCATAGCTTGCCCGCCAGTTTATGTTGTTCTTTCCCTCATTTTCAGCGATTTTTGAGTTCAAATATCTCAACGAATGGTGGACTTGAAAACCTGAAGTTTTTGTTGGGCTCAGAAGACAGGGCAACAGCTTTTTAATTCAGTTTTCGGGCACAAGGTGCCCGTATGAATAATATATCTGAAATCTGCAAGTTATTTGGATAATTTTTCTGGTTGGAAGTTTCCTGTAGGATCAATGGTTCACCAGCAATCTACGGCAAAGACACTTAGAAACAACACCGTGTAGACAACGTAAGCGTGCTTGGACAAATCAGGCGGCATGTGACGAGAGCCTGGGGCAAGTATGGATGTGGATTGCAATTTTTTTCTAACTGACGTATCTAAACATAAGCTAAGATCCCCATCACAGCATTTTATAGTACAAAAGTTTTGAATTTACTATGCACGACTGACATTTTCACGAAAATAAGTGTGTGTTTTCACGAAAATAAGCAGTGTACGACGCTTCCTATTTTTTTTTCTCTCTCGCCAAGGGTAATTTTTAAACAATATCTGGTAATTTCGTCGAACATATTTGGCGAGAATCGGTTACGTCCCGTATTAATCATCTCGCTTTCGGATATTTTTCTCGATAAAAACGGCCATCCTATGAACTTCATGCTAAGTATTTGATTGCCTCTGATTATATACATATATATATTTATTTATTTTTCAAAAACGTCAACCTCGGTTATAACGACCTAATTTTGAAATTTTGATGTCGTTATAACCGAGTTTGATTGCATATCACGCGAAGGCAGTTAACTGGTGATTTTCAAATCGGAGCGAGTAATTCGACAGTATCGGTACATAAAAAAAAATTACCTGTCGCAAAACAAATGCGATTCGCCGAAAGAACATTCTTATTTGTCTATTCAGTTTACAAACGGTTACCGTATGCTCGGATAATTAACCTGTAAAAATAAAAAGTGAGAAAAGAGAGAGAGGGAATAAAAATAAAAGTATGCTTATGAAGTTTCATATTATCGTTGTGTTTTTCAGCAGAAAAAATAAAGAAAAAGAGTTATATGAAGTAGAAACAAAACAAAAAAAGGGCACGCGTTGTTTCTCTCTCTTTCGATATCTTTTTTCTCGCCAGCTTTTCACAAAGGTTCTGATGGATTCAAGAGGCAATGAACCTCAGCAAAAAAGTAGTGGGTGTTCTAGTTCGAATCAAGGAAGTACACAAAGCCTAACTCGAAGCTGTTGCATTACCAAGCGGCTGCCCAGTCGCCAGAACAAAAGAACAAAACTAGAAAACCAAGAAAATGTAGGAAGCCAAGAAAAAAAAAAAAAAAGTGAAGAAAACAAACAAAGAGAGAAAAAAAATAAAAATCCAAAAAAGAATATATATCACGTTTCACCTGAAGTATTTCGAATGCTTCAGGGAAGAAAAAACAGAATATTTATCTGAATTCAAAATCTGGATTCAAAGTATTAGATGAGATCTTTTTTCCATGCGGAAGATACGCGGGAAAGTCTTAAGAAGTAGAACTAATACAAACTTTGAAAATTAAAGATTGAAGATCATAAATTTTGGTCTGAATTTCATCGAGAACAAAATTTTGATAAAATTACGGCACACATTTTTCTGTCACTTAAGATTCAGCATCATACATCATAAGACCATTTCTATAGTATAATTTATGTGTTCGTGTCACTGAAGATTATTTAATGACAGCAATTTCATTACCTTAAGGGGTCTCACGCCTTTTAACATGGTGAAAAACTATGATCTAATAGAAATATCATTAAAAATACTACTTATATGTAACCATTGATTTGTTTCAAATTTTCTACACATGTTCTTGATTTTATGTGCTATCCTACACTGGTATAAAGTTTGACATATTTCTGATACTCAATTTTATGTAAATTTTCAAAAAAATGCATTAAAAACAGCGTTTGTGCATGATAAAATGCATCAATGTAATTGAATAAAAATTGATTCAAAATAAAGGAAACTGTTCAGTTCATGAAATGAAGCAAAAGGTTGAGATTTCATTGACTTAAACTTATTTAAAATTAAATTTTCAAATTTAAATTTTGAATTGCAAAAATTTTCTTTTTAAATTTCTTTTCTTTCCAAGGATACTGCGCATTCGTGCTTCTAGCATGAGGGGGCGATATGTTAGTTTGAATCAGTACGGGGTATTCGAAGGCTGTCCGAAACGCATGAAAATTATATGGTTTATTCAGGAATAAAAGTAAAACATGCAAAAATATCAGGCGAAAAAAAAAATAGATTGAGCTAAAACACTTTTCACTCCTCCCTTCAGAGAAATAATAGCATAATATAATTATTTAAAAAATAATATAATAATTTAAATATAATATAATTTTTCTTATACCTAAAAATGTCAAATATAAAACTAATAGTAACTTATAGAAAATTTTCCCGAAAAATTCCCTGACCTTTAATGCAAATTCATCGAGATAACGATAATTGAAGTTTCTGATCTTTGCCACTTTTTACGCTTATTTCTGTGTGTTACTCTTAAGACTTATTTTAGCAAGAAAGGAAAAAAACCGAAAAAATCTAAAATTTCAACTATCGATATTCCTGCAAATCGGGGCCGCCCTTACCAGACGCTGTTCCAGATGTGTCTCAGCAATTTAGGGGTACCAAAAATGTTTAGGACCCATTTGCCCTGATTTTATATATTTTATGGAGGGAGGGAATCGGCATCTATTATTACAACATATACAGGAATTGCTTAGAAAATTAACCATACAAAAAAGTTTAAAAACACTATTAAATGCAGATTAACACAAAAAAATATTGATGAAAATTCAGCACTGAAGGTAATTTTAAACTAATGACAGAAACGATTCCTGAAACTGAGTACAATTTTAGAATTGGTGAATTAAAAATAATTGAAAAAAATGATTTTTCAGTACTAATGATAATTCACAATTTACGAAAGAAATAATTCTATTTCCATTATGAAAATTCAGAATTAATGCAAGAAATAATTTAAGAATTGGTTAAAGCCTCCAATAATTTACCGTGAGTGCGGGAATCGGAGCGACAGCACCTGTCGTAATGGCGGCTCTGTTGCAAATTTTAATTCCAAAGTTATAAATTTCTGTGTTAGTAAATTTTCCAACTCTATTTTACCCCAATTCCGGTCGTATAATTTTTTTTATATATATTCCCACCAGCTCTCATTTTACGCAGTTAAACTATCACAGCTCAATTTTCCTTATTTTGCTATAATCATTGCAACATCAAGCTGCAGTACTGTTTCATCTAAAGACTTTGCGAGTGCACCTTTTGCTCTAGCAAAACAACGACAAACTAGAAATCTGTTGTACCCCATAAACTTGACGAAAAAGGAGCGAGAACTACAAATTAAAAGAAAATACAAATTGACAAAAAATTGTTCAGAGTATATCAGTGCTTGCCGAAGTTGAAAAGTTGCCACAAATTAGATAGAATGTTTCGATTGTCGCATAAATATCAAGTTAAGTGCTGAAACTGGCAAAATGCCTCGTCGGATTTTCCTATGTCTTAATATATGGTTAAATTTAAATAAATTTTTTTAACCATGAATTTTAACAAACTTTGTTGCTGACTATATTTTATCACTGGTAAAGAAGTATCCCTAAGAATTTTTTTCGTATTTTTTGGTTGACATTTGAAATGTTTTTCATTTTTTGTCCAATTTCATGAGACTGACCCATATACACATATGATGTGATTGAACTAATTATAATAATTACCATAATTCTTGATTGACGGATAATTGAAGAAGTTGGTAATTCATCTCTCAAATTGCCTGGAGAAATGAGATTTATTTTTTGAATGATGAATTTCTACAATCAAATGGTAGTGAATTGCTCAACTCGATAAATATCCAAGCACGGAAATGAATATAGATAATTTCCTCCTACGTGAAAAATGCAAAACGGCCGGTGATACTACGCTTCTAATGACAAGAACGTGAGAGAGACAATCACGGTACAGTTGCAGTCTCTTGATGGCCGAATATGATTACGACGCCTACTCGTATCGTATTATGATTGAAATGATTGAGCCGTTTACCGGTGAATAATCTTTCGGACATAATTGAATTTATTTAAGAAATTGTTTTACAATGCTGCCCACTATAATCTGTTAACTCCGATAAGCGAATTTCGCTTTTTTTAATCTTCTACAGGTAAAAATCTTATTAGTGTGATAGAATATTGAGGTTTTTTTATATTGTTTTAACTAATTTTAAATTTATTTATTTTTTGATAAACAGGCGATTGCGATCAGGTGAAATTTTTATAGTTGCCTCGACTGTTTAATTTTTTGTACCCTTTTCTTCTAGCTGATATATTTTTTCAACTTTTTATAGGCGTACGAGAAAATTGCAGTGACTAAGCAAAAAAGGTGAGATTGGATACGCAATAAAATGCCGGTGTTGAATAAATCTTGAGATGACGGTACAATGGAAAAGTTGAGCTCTACTCCCTATTTCGAATAATGTACGTGGATTTTTCTACGAGCCGTGTCTGTGTCTGAAGCTGGTTTTGTGTACAACTGCCTAGCAACAAAGACCTGAGTATGGTTTGGGAAAAAATTCCAACGTATGAACACAATTCAAACTAAATAGTTCCCTTACCTCAGAAATATTTTCACCATATTTCCAATATGGTGATTAAAAATAATATGAATTCATATATATTAACTATTATCACATTATCATTAAGTTTCCTTATTGATATTTTTTCAAGAGCATAATAATAATTTTTCTATCATCAGACACAATACAATACAATACAAATACAACACCACAACAGGCAAATTGCCCAACGAGGTGGCTGACTTAAGAACATCATGGATCCCCGAGCCCCTTTTTTACCCTACCTACTACTGCTACACCACACATGCACCCCGCCCACAACCCCCCGCGGAACCCCCAACGAATCGCTACATGCTTGAATGTGCGTGTACGTGTAGTGAAACCTGACGTGAAATTTTTTTTTTTTGTTTCTCTGTAATGCTTGTTATGTGTAGTGCTGTCATCTGCCACCAGTTTTTCAAACTATGAGTGAAGTGTTATGATTGAATGATTTTTCGTTGTAGGACTGTTGCTCTCTGTGGCGAGACTTTTTAACGGGGAGATCGGCTCGCATTTGCGCCTTGAAGTTGGGAACCACAGAAAACCAACTTCAGCCGACCACCACTGTGGGGTTCGAACCCGGATGCTCGCATGGCGAGTCCGTCACTATAACCACTCGACCACCACAGCGGCACTCGACCACCACATGTTTCTTTCTATACATTTTTTACACAATATGGATTTATTTCATCATTTAATGAATGTGACACGTTATGGTTTTTTAACCAACAACATTATAGCCGTATCTTCATTATGCTACGTATACTGATGCTCTATTGTGTGAGAGGTTTCAAATATATAAAAAAACAATATAAAGTCCACGCACGCTCACTCAAAAAATCATATAATCAGTCTCACAAATCAAGATTTTATGCTCAAAAAGAGCTTGAATACTTTTTCAATGTGGACACATTGATAATGTGCAATTCATTTTGCAGGTTGAGGAAAACATGACATTTTCACACATCGTGATTATCAATGGTTTTTCAGAATAAATCTGACCAATGCCCTTATATCTTAGCTAAACTAATAAGCATCAGAGGACAACTCGAGTGAATATTATCAACGTGATCACAAGTAATAAACACATAGAAAGAATTTTCACGTTTTTTTCTCGTTCTTGATGAACCCTTTCATGGGATAAGCAAATTTGTTGATGATAAACATACGCACATGTTCATAAATTTCAGTTGGTTCAAATTTAAACGGAAAGAAGAAATAAACGAATAAGGAAAAAAACGCAAATGGTAGATACATTTCACAACAGTTATGTCAAGCAAACATTTGTTTCCTCTACGGTCGTTCATAATGCATGAAACCTTTATTAAACTCTAATTTCTTCACAAATTTTAAAAAGCTTTCTTAGTCAATTGTCATCGTTTAATGCCCATCGTAACGTTTTAGAGTTTTAGACGAGTAAAACTCTGCAATCAATCATGAGCTAGTGATACAATTAGTTGAGCCATGTTAGATTCAATGCTATTTCAAATGAGTTTCTAACATCTCACACGAATGATTGCGATGCTTTTCACGTTATCAAAAACTGATAGACTTCCCATTTTTCAGAAATTTGGTAAACAACACAATTTCAATTTGTATGGATATTTTATTCAGGTAACCATCAGATAATCACGAAAAAAAGAGAGCGAGAGAGAGACCTATTCAACGTAAGGAGCATCAAAAGCTGGAACAAATTAATTTTTTAATATAAAACGTGGGAAGTTCGAGTAGTTGATAATGACATAAAACAAGATACATTAAAGTCATTATCACGTTTCCAAGGGTTAATGAAGCTTGAATATACTTATATGGGAGCAACAAAAAAAAAAAAGGAAGTAGGAAACCAGACAATCGGCATTCAACATATAAGCGTCAGACTGCGGAAGCTTATAGCGTTAATTTGGTTGGTTATAACTATTTCTAGAGATCACTATAATACCATTTTGGAGCTTGAAATTATATATTGTTTGATATCCCGAAACATACTAATGAAAGAAATTGAAAGCAAAACTCGCGAACAAAAATGGAAGGGTGCCTAATAGGTTTCTTTTTGCATTCAAGGTTTCACATTCGATTTAGCATTAATTAATGTACATTTATTTTACCATTTATTTTTTTCCATTTTCTGTAAAGGGTGTTTAAGTTTCATGCAAATAAAACTATACTGGAATCAAAGACTTTATAAAACCATACATTGTTGCTGAAAGATTAAAGCACTCATTTGTCAAGGATAACATCAGGGTTATGAGTTATTAAGCACAAAATTACCTTTTATGATATTTGAGATTTTTTTTGTTTCTAAAACCTTGAAAAAAGAAATTATCCGCTCGTCATTTTTTAGCTTCGAATATAATTTATGTAACGTTTATCTTGATTTCAGGAAAACTCCTTAACAAAAGAAACACGTATGATCTTCATTTATATCAGTGTTTCCCAAAGTGGGTAATATCGCCCCCTGATGGGTGATGGGTGATGTAATGGTCGGGGGGGGGGGCGCGATAGAAGCTACAGGTATAACATAAGATCCTATGGGTTCGCTTGAGTTGGAGACGATGAGAGAAAATAATGCCGGAAGAAGGGGGCGATGGAACAAAAAGTTTATGAAACTATGATTTAGATAATATAAATCGATCTTTATTTCATGGAACTCATGGCAGATATCACTTTTGAAGGTTTATAGGAATTAATAAATGTTTTCTGAGTATTCAATAATTTTTATGTGGAATTTTGTTTTGTGTTCGTCACTTTACATCACTCACATATCGCCCCCCTTATTCAAGAGACCGTGCCTTGTGCAGACCCCCCCCCCCCCGCCTTATGAGTAAATTTTCACTTTTTGAGTATATCAGCTGGTTGGATCACTTATTTCACTACCTAAGTTTTTTCGGAAGCGAGAACGTATCCCCCTATTAACACATATTGCAAAACATTTTAGGAAAATAATAATGATTATATTTAAATTCGTGTGTGTGATCTAACGAGACTTGCATGGGAAAAAATAACAGTCACAGTTGCAATAAATTCCGATAACTGAGTTCGTGACTACAGGTAAATAATTATAGTATAACACACAGCAACAGTATATAAAAAAGGCGATTGTTTTTTGAAGTTTTACATCATGAGGCTGGCTAAGATATTGCAAGGATTTACGCGTCCGCAAGCATATTTAACGGTGCATATCACGCTCATTGGGTTGACCCATATCGTTACTGGCTATGCACAATAAAAAAGATGAACTGATGAAAGGAATAAGGCATATATACCAATGTGGACACGTCACGGTCATGCGCACACCTCGTAAACAAAGCATGTATTGCAAACGAATTTTTTTATTTTATTATTATTTATTGTTTGCATCTAGTGTTTCCTTTGGTTTTCAAATAGCATGTGCATACAATACTGGAATTTGATTTCCATATGGGTAACGAGGAAAACATGATTTAACCAAAACCTGCAAATATTGTCGCTCTGGAATTTTCTATTTTTGTAAATTCCTAAAACTTATATTTTTTTCGTGTAACTGTATAATATCCTCACACTGATTTTTTTTTTCTGTTTATATGCCATCGAAAACTTTTATTTTTTAGCATTACCTCGGCTAACGAAGTTAATTCGTTCCGGCATCACATTCGTTAGCCGAAACACGATTTCCTATAAGTTTCTATGAAAAATCGTTCAATTCGTTTCAGGTACTGTCCAAAATTCAAAGATAAGATTTTTGAAACACCAAGGAGCGCTATAAAAGAGACAAAAACTGATCGAAGGATAAAAGAACAACTTGAAAATCGGATAAACGAGAATTTACAGGAAGATGAGATACTGAAGACCATTTTTATTTTACACTAATGTACACAACCAACGCCAGCTTTAGTGAACTTAGTCTGGTGTTGACACAACCCATTCGCGTTCGTAGGTATCTTCATCTATTTGTGATTCGGTGAGCTCATTTTTGTGTCTGACACATGCAGATGGAAAAGATAAGCTCAAGAATATCCAAACTCTTCAGTTATTTGCTATTGAAAGTCTTGCACCGAAAGAAAACGTGATCTGTAAACATAGGTTCTTATTTCAGTACATTTTCTATTAGCTGAATCTTTTAATTTCAAATGAAATGGTTCAAAAACTTTCAGAAAGAGAAGTGAAGGTACATCTGTAAAAAGATTCCGAGGTGGACATTCCTCGAGTGGCAGTAATTCCGATGAAGATTGGTTCTAAAATTCAGCACACGACGTGGCAGCCTTATGCTAGCGTGTGCATCCATTCAACAAAAATGTTCGTTAGCCGAAGCAGAAAAATTACGAAAAAAGATCGTCGTTAGACAAAAAATTCGTAAGCCGAGGTATACAGTATATCCACTTGACTACACAAAACAAAATCACTACATTAGAAAAGAAAATGAATTTACGCTACTCACTAAATGTCTATTAAAATTTGTTTTGTTTGTGATTTATGAATTATGCGGATGCACAACATAGCTCGCTCAAAACAATCATTTGTATTTGTTGTGACTCTATTCATCAAGTTTACTTCGCTGTGAGTGGCAACAAGTAGATCAAGTAGACAGGGATTTACTTAATTCGTCACAAAAGATGAAGTAACGTTACGTCACTTGCGTATGTAAAAGCTAGAATATAAATAAAAAAAAAAAAAAAGAATCTCTGCAAAGAGTTTAAGAGGATTAAATATTGCGTTGAACTCAAGTTCTCGGGAGTCTTCCGGCGGCAAAAACCTTTAGTCAGCGCACAGCCAACATCGAAGACAGGTTGAACTTCAGCTCTACTTTAAAAAATTAAATATTAGGGTTTCTCCCACGAGAATTATATTTTACACAGTATTACACGAATTAGAAGAACTGTTTGAAAGATGATTGTGTGCTTCGTACACCTACACAGATATTTATCGCATCAGGATTTTCACTAATATTCAATCAAAAATATTTATGCATTATTACAATTACAGATTCGATGTTTATATTTTAAATTTTAACTGTATTGGAAAAAAACTAGTCATTTTTATTCGGAGAAAATATTAAATAATTATCATATTATATAATTTTGTTCTGTGAGTCGCGAACAAAATGTGGTATTTTATCGTTTGCTTATTATTTTTTAGACTTTTCGAATAATTATTTTATTCTTTAAAAAAACCACTATATGAATAAGATATTTCATTTTTGTTTCTTTCGTACCGAGCAAAACGCCGGTCTATCGCCATGGAATGAGTTGTGAAGTGTGCATGTGTACCTAACAGTTTGAGTGCGTATCTAGTGCTGTGCGTGAATTTTTAATGCTGCCATCAATTTTTCTAACTATGGGTGAAGTGCAAAATGGTTAGGCTTATTTTTCTCAGCCACCTCGGTGGGCATTTTGCCTGTTGTGGCGTTGTATTTTTTGTACCGTTGTAGGCCTGATGCTCTCTGTTGCGAGACTTTCTTTACGGGGAGATCGGCTCGCATTCACGCCTCGAAGTTGGAAATCACAGAAAACCAATTTCAGCCGACCATTACTGTGTCGACGGTTAGGGGCTTGAATCCGGATCCTCGCGAAGGAAATCCGTCACTATGACCACACGATGGCACAGTATCTTCGATAAAATGCCGGCCAATTGATAAAATGGAAGTTTCAAACAAAAAAGTTCATAACGAATGAATATAGTAAGAATGGAAATCGAAGTATATATAATACCTCGCAAAAGGTGTGTACAGGTGAATACCCTTGTGAACCGGTATTTTTTTATATTTGTATGAGTTGAAAACAGCACCCAAGTGCAAATTTTCATCTAGTTTATCGATAGTTGCGGACGAAAACTAAAACACTTTTCTTCAATATCTGAATAGGAGCTTCATATATTTAAGGTCGACAGGATAATTGAGAGCGTTTGTGTGCAAAAAAATTGCCCAGAAAGTTATAATCGAAATCGATGGCTTTATTATAACTTCAACACCCCACTGCGGCAATAAGACTATAATTTCCTTCACCTTCTGCAAACACCTTTTAAATCATGGATTGTTACCTGTTCGTCGAACCTATCTTGCGAGAATAGCCATCAACTTGGCTTGTTTTTTTTTAAGAAAAAATGAAACAATTTAAAGCAAAATAACAAAAATAAAAATAAGACCTTGTGAACTTTAAATATTTTACAAGACGTTATTTTTCCTTCCTCGAACGAGTGCATTCAATGTCAAACGAAATTATAAAATGTTCATTTTTCTTTACGTACGAGAGACATCCGACAGAAACATTGAGAGAGCATTACGGGTTTTATCTTAAAAGAAAGCGTGCCATCTATTATTTGTCAAGGATACACGATGTTGTAATGAAGTATTCATTAGAAAAAGAGGTTATATCTCTACTAGAAATTGCAGGAAAAAATGTACGCGTAGTTAATCATTGAACGAGCTATTCAACGCGGAAAATTGCAATGCAGGAACTCTCCAACCACTATGCTTTCTTTCTATGGATTTGTCACTTTTTTACATGGATGAGTTCTCTTCTCTTATTCAACTACATTTTTACCAACACCTTTTTTTGTTTTCAATTAATTGCCGTATTAATTTATTATCAAGAAAGAAGTTGATAAAAGATTATGAAAAAATGTTGATATACGACTTATAACTTGTTTATGAACTCTCCATGTTATGGAATCGAAGAAACAAAATTACTAACCAGATTGTTAGTAATTTGTTTAATTCAATTGAATGTTTAATCCAAGTTTTAATTTAATTGAATACTTCCAGGGCCGTCATTTCAACTTTTCCAGGCGAGGAGCAAAGAACATGTAGTCAATGTATTTGTGCATATATACCATTTCTAGTGTTTTTTTCTAAAGCCGGACACCAAATGACGGGCCTGAATAATTCTTTATTAATATAACATCAGATAAACTACATTAGTGGTTCTCAACCTGGGGCCATATGGGTTCCCTTGTGGTCCTAAAGGGGCAACGAGTGAAAATCAGATCAAAGAAGAGACAAATAGTAAAGGGGGGGGGCCAAAGAGAGCAACGAAGAAATAAAGCTTTCAAATAAAATACGTGGGGAAAAAATGTGGGCACTTTCGCAATTCAGCAGAGCTATTCATAGAACCAAGGGCGTAGCGAGGGGGGGGGGGGACTTGGGGGTCTGGTCCCCCCCCCCGAAATGTGAGAAAACGACACCGAAAAAAGGGGAAAAGATGGCCAAATCCATTGTTCTGTCACTTTGGTCCCCTCCCCCCCGAACGAAATTTCTGGCTACGCCCCTGCATAGAACCATGGTCATCTTAACCCATGTAGGCATGACCCGGAGCCTCATATCTACACGATGAAATTAAGTACTATGATTTTTCGAATGTAAGTATGTAAATATGTGAGCTGTTACCTTTAACTAAGTACAGAGTTCCCAGAACATCACCGGGGACCCATGACGTTTAGGCGGTCATGCGTAAAACTCCCCAAGAAAGAAGTTCGCTGAACTCTAGCCCAGGGTAGGCGTGGACGCAGGGTGATATGTCGGGAACATGGCCATCCCGAGGGTAGGGCTGACAGAGCTCCAATCCAGGGGCCCTGGAACTATTCAATTATTTTTGTTTTTTCACACTATAAATTATCTATATAAGTCGCCCTGAACGATCGCAGAGGCTCCGATGCAGGATGTGGGAGCCATGATCGGGAGATTTCATTTATTGTGTAAGTTCGTTGGATTTTCGTGTATTTTACACAGACCTATTTTTCCCCCACATAATTCGGCTCTTGGGAGGGATTACCCATCTTCTGAATCCGTGCCTGGCCCAGGGTTCTACAGATTCAATTTATAAAACTTTTGTTTATTATAAATTTTGATTAAATTCAATTCGATAAGAAGAAAGGGTCTCACTTTTGGATGCGGGAAGAGGGACCCTGGATAAGCCCGGGGGGTTACGAGAAGAAAATATTGTCCAAAAGGGCCACGGACTGAAAATGTTGAGAAACACTGTACTGATGTCAGTGAATAAGATAGCCCCACGAGAGTAAAATAATACTTCATTTTGAATAGGTCAGTTTCATAATATGAAGTTGTTTTCGATGATATCTTGGCTGTAATTTCACATTTTCATTCATTTCTCTACTATTTTTAGCACTTAGGTTCACTGGAATTCGAAAGAGAAAATATAAATGTTCCATTAATCTCACGAAAGTAGAAAAAAAAAATGGCGATTTTTATCGAATGGTTTCCTGGTGATAGTCGGATGACCAGTCTGTAGTGGAATGGAATGGCATCAAAGTGTATTTTCTCCTAAACAGACGGAATGATGATAGAAATGGAAAGTAAATATAGCCACCAGCAGAGGCATTGAGAAACAAATGCTGAGGATCGCGACGGGCACCGAACGGACTAGCTCATTAATCAGACGGGGTTCACCATCTTAGTTTCACATCACGTCTTCATATCAGGCCTCGGGCCACTCCTTAGCACATGTTCCGATGGCACAACTATTTCCTCTCGTCGATGTCGAGTGACAATGCCAGAGGGGTCTTTGATCGACCAACGAGCAATTAGAGAGCGTTTTTGCGTGAGGTTATTATTAAATTTTTTTTTTTCTGCTATACATTGCTAGTTTCACAAATATCTAACGAACAATCTTAAAATAAATGGCCTGAGTTATTCTCTGAATAAATGAAAAAAAAAACGAAAGCTAATTAGTATCGGAAATCATATTCTGTCTGTTAAACAATAAAAATATATATATTTTGCATCTGTTGCTACCGTAATAGATGCTTCACATTGACTCACGGGTCATTCGGGTACACAGCTTTCTGAAATGAACTCGGATTGCAGAGCCTATTGACGATTTTAGGTATAATTAGTGCGCATTTGAAACACAGTCCTCATACACTGTATCAACTTTTAACTTTTATATTAATTAGAATTAATGTTGGCGTCGACCACTGGAAGTCTTGCTTTAGTACGAAGGACGTTCTCAATTTTAGAAAATTTGAGGGAAGTGGATGCCTTTAACATGGTAAAAAACTATGCTCTAATAGAAATACCATTGAAAATACTATTTAACCATTGATTTATTGCAATTTTTTTACACGTTTCTTATTGTATATACTATCCTATGATGGTATAAAGTTTCACATACCTTGGTTATTTAATTTTTTTGTAAATTTTCAAAAAATGCACTGTATTTTTCTCCTCCTTTACGACTAAGAGTAGTTCAAAAATCAATGAAAATATGTCTTCAGAGCTGTTGACATCAGAAATTTTCTGTGTCAAGCATAATTATTTTATTGAGGTAATTTTGAAGGCATGGCGTGATCTTTGTTTATGAAGCGTGAAACATAAACAGTCATCATGTTCTATACGAAAAATATCGTATATGTAACCTGAGTTATGTATGAGATAAGCCTAATGCCCCTTTCCTTTCTTTGACCTAATTTCTAAGTACTTTTGTGCTGATATCCGCACAAACCCAATTTTTTTTTCCATTATTGTACGGAAAATCTCTCCAACTAATTTTATAATTTTTTCCAACTTTCATCTCTATTTTAGGCTTTTTTTTCAGTTTTAAATTGTTTAAAAAAAAAACAACCAAATCCAGTGCAGATGCTAATTTCTCTTAGCTAAATTCATTTACTGACCACAATCAATGTCAAGTCGGCACATTGTTATGTGCGAAGTATCGATATTAAGATGTGATTTTAGTATTCCTCCATATTACTGCAAGTCTTATTTATTCACTACCAACTCCGGATACGCATTTTCAACCAACGATCCATGTTTAAAATACGTTTATCGCCTTTTTATAAAGAATTTCCGCTGTTTTTTAATGCCATTTTAAAAAAAGAAAAATAAGGCATTTTCCTCTTTTATGCGATTTCGAGTTTATTTCGATTTCACAACTCTTACAGGGATGTGTTTTGAGACAATCAGAATCATACACGAATTGTCAGAAACTAGAAACTAGCTCTGCTCTAAAACAAATTCGATTTTTGTGGCTCTCTCTTTTTTTTATTCCTTTCTCTGTTTCTTTTCATCCGAAATTTATTGGAACGCATAGTCACACCCTCTTTATCCACCAAACCTGAAAATGGCACGAAGAATCACTTTTTTTCCCTCACATGCTGCAGGTATCTATCTATCTCTAACCTCCCTTCCTATGGATTTGCTTTTGATCACAAGTGACTACCAGTGTGAGAATGGGGAGGATTTTTCACACAATGATGAGGCCAGGAAATAACCATGTACAGGTGGTAGACCTATTCACAAAGGGAACAAAGCTTCCGAACTTTTGCTTCCTGTGTTGCATATGGGATTCATTTTGGAATCCTCGTTAACTTCCCGATGAGGAATAACAATAGTTAGAAATCCCGCTGAAAGCTTACGTTGACTTTGGTATTAATGCCATTAAATAATAAAACCCGCTATGATTGTCCGACAGCAATAATCCCTTTTTTTCGTCTACTGAAAACTAATATTGAAATTTCAACGCATGCTGCACTGTGTTATTATTATTTTTCGTAGCAGATGCATTGAACTTATTGAAACTCAGCTGTTTGGAGTGTCTCGAAAACACTAACATTGTATCATTATACATCTCATCAATTTATTTCGAGGTATGTACTTAATCAAAGATTTTCACTTCGTGAGAATAACACACTTCGTTAATACTGAATCAATTTTATGAAACATACACAATCACCGATCAATAAAAACTCTCATGTCAAGAACTCGATTTTCTTCATCAAGAATTTTTTTTCCAGAATTAACGAGGTATAAAGGCAAAAGGGCAATTTTTTTTTTATTTTCTGAGGAACAGGTTTACCGAATACCACGTATATCACGGGTCAAAACAACAATGACTGACTTTTGGAATACCATGGAAGCAAGGAACACAGTGATCGTGGATCAGATGATCGGATGTTTCAACGCTCATCCATCATAATCAAAGTAGTATGCTGAAATTCCAAAGTGGTCTCCCCAGCCACGAACCGCATTGATCTTATCTTTAATTGAACGTATTCATGTAATTTTTTGCAGATATTCACGATATTTCTTCATTCATCCGTGTGCGAGAGTATAATCCGGTTGGTGTTTTGCTTAGAGAGGAATGTGATTAGTCTAACTACTGGCTGACTATTTTATCAGAAACCTTATCGCTGTTAAATGCAAACAAAAAAGAGGAGAATGACAAATGAGGTTTTCTCATATTTTTCTCAATATTAAAATTTCTCTTCTTTTGTCTATCAAAATGTTTAATTAATAAATAAAATTTATGAATAGGTAATGAAATTGTAAGAGTGTATTGAGGAAAAGTCTATTATGTTTTACAGAATTTGCTTCTGATCCTGGGGGTTCGGTATCCCAATCAAAATCCACTCAATTATCTTTCTCTATCCAGCCACCCCGAGATTGCCTCACTTTTTATTCCCGTTGATTGTCACGGCTTTTGGTAGTACACATTTCTCTGGTAAACTAACTATCAAGAATAATATTTTGTCAAAAAATGTGATAAACTCGTTTACTTTATTCACCTTAAACTTACAAAAACTAATTATATGGGTGCGAAAAATTTTGCTGTTTATATTTTCACATTATGACCATCATGAGACTGACTATAAAATGGAAAAAGTTTTAGTTAATAAGTCAGAAAGTAGCAGTAATATCTCTGATAAAGTGACCATAATAAAACTTATAGTATATTTAATGAACATTAACCTTTGTAGTTTCATATTCATTTCTAATTAAACTCTGTAAGTTAACAAGAAATTACATTTCTATTTATGATTATCGCATATTCTTTTTGCTTTTTTTTTATCTTTTTCATCGCATAACAACGGTTTCCGGAAATAAATCCGGAGGGAGAGAAACGAATCAGCATAAACCAAGAATTAAACTAGAACTGCAACTGGCCAAAAAACAAAAATATAATAAAAGAGAGAAAAACAGTAAAATGGTCTCGATTATAACACACTGTGTTTCTGGAAAAACAACTTCATCTAGCAAGCAAGTCTGCTCACGGCCAACAACTAGCTTCAACGTCCTTGCAAGCATAACGGGAACCTAGCAATTCCGCCACAAACGGCTTATCGCATCACAATATGATCTAAGAACAATCGCTTGGAAATGCACAAACAGACACACATGCACTGAAAAGAGAAAAATAGCAAAAAGATAATACCTGATCCATCGGCGCTAACGACTGCCCTCGGGCTTCGTGACCTTAGCGCCGTATGACGTGGATAGATGCCGGCTTGCGTTCATATAGAGCATTATTAAAACCGAGCTTCTCTCAAAACAGACCTTCGTTTACAGCGGAGAAACTGCGATGACCTCACATAATTAACTTACATGATATTTCGACTTTTAAGACATGCAGAATCAGGTTTTACTTATCTTCCCTTACCTTACCTTATACATTCGTCCACGTGCTGACGTAAGAATTGAAACTCACCTTTTTTTGTTATCATGCCGAGTCTAGCATTAGCATATTTGAACATGTCTTATAAGCTAATCTGGTTTTCAAATGTAATATATGATCAGGTCATCAAATTTGACAGTTTGTTCCGGATCGTGAAGATTAACAACTTTAAATGTTTTGCTGTAGTTTTCCTTTAGGTTGATTTATACCAAAATGTAATGATCATTACGAAGAATCCTGTTTTTAAGTTGAATACATACGTACTTTGTCTCCATCAATGGGTTTGATAATGATAGATAAACGACATTAATAGGAGATTTAAACGTAAAATCTCTTGCGGCAATGTCACACATGTCTGGTCTCTAAACTAATTTCAGTTAAAAGTTAAAACATAATATAAGGAAAAAATATATATAGTATATATAGGGTGATTTTTCTAAATTCATGGGATAAACTTTAAGGCGCGTTTAAAAGGTGATATAAGACACCTAAACAAAAATTTTTGATCATAGAATGTGCAGTTGAATTGCGATAGCAAAGGCGGAAGAGGGTGTTTTTAGAGAGTGCTCACATCAGCACTTCACCAAAAGCATATATTTTTCCGACGGATTTGCTGCGATATGTGTTATCAACCATTCGTGGGTTTATATGCACCTTCGGATCGGTTTGGGTTTTGTTTTTTATTGGTGCAAGGCCATCAAGGTTAAGCCGAGCCAACAAATTATCAAGCGGTATAATAACTTGTGGTAAAATTTGCGTTATCCAGGTTGCACCATGAGAAGGCCTACCTGATTACAATACCTCGAATAGTTGATTGCTCTTATAGCATCAAATCCATTGGGAAAATATATTTGCTTTTGGTGAAGTGCTATTGTGCACATTCGACCACACATTCTATGACCAAAAATGCTTGTTTAGGCGTCTTATATAACCACTTAGTTTGTCCCATGAGTTTAGAATCACCCTGTATAGAATATTAAAAACAATATAAAGCTTATTTTTGTTATACATAAACCTACAGTTTTAACGATTATTTTACGTGAAAATCAATTCATATCCGTTTTAAATTAAGTAGCCTACTTCATTCATAATATCAAGCTAATATCTCTGTGTATGCACATGTGATGCACATATTACACACGACCACTGTAGGTAGAATTCTTTTTTTATATACTTGCCGAAATATCTCTGTGAAAGTTTGATGGGATAATAAAATATTCCTAATACACTTGATAATTATATTGTAATTTTGATTTTTGACAGTTGATTAGGAAAAAATATATGTTTTCGAGGAGGAATATAACTATTCAATCACGCCGTGTCTATGAGGAAAAAAAAGAATGGCAATAGCAGACAAATTGTCCAACGAGATGATGACTAATACAGTGACGCTCCTATATAAACTACTACAATGAAACTGCTATATAACGATATTTCTCTTCAGTCCCGGCACTTTGTATAGTGTTAATATATCCACCTATAATGATAAATACTAGGTAGCGATACATTTTTCTGTTCCCTTGAGCATCGTTATATATGAGTTTCATTTGCCCATAACTCATAGTGTACTGCAACCCAAAATTACAGAAATAATAACGAAGAAATTTGTAAAACTAAAACTGAAGAAAACTGAAAACGGTACGAGTACATCTTCCCAACGTTTTCCCCCAAGTTAGGGATTAACATCATCAAGAAGTTGCATAATTGAATTCTAAACAAGGGGCGTACAAAGGATCGTTCTTTATGGAAGGCACAAAAGGTTTGGGACGTGTGAGAGGCACAAGGAATATCTTTCTGAGAAATTTCAAGTAACCAACCTAAAAAAAAGCATTTAAATTAACATTTTTTTTTCATTTCTAATCGTTTTAGAGGGGAGGGCTCACATTTCCCTTATGCATCCCCTGCGCACGTTTCTGGTTCTTAATTCATACCGACAACGACCCTATGTCCAGAGAGCTCGCAGTCAACGATGGGCGCGAAAATCTCACCGGTTGCATACTTCATTTTTGTTTGAATACCTACACAAAATACTTGATGGTATGTTGCTAGTGGGAAATTAGAAATATATGAATGCTATGAACAAAGTTGCATAATACTTCATTTTTGCAACAATATCATGTATTATAAATGACCAATGACAAATGAAATCGAAACTAATGTAAGTAGAAGCAGTCAGGTTAGCTCCCAGAAATACTAGTGTTCATTTAGACCTGGTATCATATCATACAATGGGCTATCATCATCTTATATTGAAATGTCTATATCGCATGACTTCAGAAGATTTTCTTTTATTATGCAATACCACGTAGGCTCTGGAAATTAGGCATTATGCCAGGTATAACTGTCACTTATAAATTATAGCTGCAGTAAAGCCTCTCGGCAAAAGAAAAAAATTGGTATATATCAAGTCTCGGAGAAAAAAGCCGTCCAACGTTTTTGACTACTCTACTGAAAAAGAAACTCTTGGAGACAAAACTACCTATGCCTTACAGGACAATACAGTAATGTAAAGTTATGATCGGTTCAGAATGATCGAAGAATCAAGCGTTGTCAAAACGAAATTTTTATTTCATTCCGAAAAGGTACTTTTTTTGTCAAAAACTAATTTTACGAAAAAGGTAAAATAGAAGAATAAACAAATCAGATTTTATGAAAAAATATATTAGCATCAATCGCAACGACAATTACAAAATCCATAATTTGCGCATAAATTTTAAAACGAAACTTGTCCCCAGGAGTGGGGAGAAATAAATTTTGTGGGATTACATTAATTATTTTTTCTTTGCCATTCAAAATTTAATAAAACAATAATTGTTTTTCAAATCGACTGCATTAATAGGATTGAGAATGAATGTGGAATAGGGAATATTGGAACAGTGCAGAGAAATTAATTGTTTTATAAAAAATAACATTATTTAAAATGTGACCTAATAATAATATAGGGGTTTACAATTTACGCTTTATGCATCATATCATATTAAGATATTTATGTAGAGAATCAGAATCTGTCTCGAAAACGGAAGTGAAAGAGTTTTAGTAAAATCTGCATAGCCTAAATACGGGATCTTATTGGTGCATATAATTCTTAACATAAACTGCATTGTTTAATTTCTCGGATTGTTGCTCATGACTGAATGAAGAGAACGAAATGAAGTCTCATAGGAGAAGCTAAAGTGGAGAAAAAACGGTTTGTATATTAGAGTTGACGGTAGCTTTAATCATATCCATCTTGAAATATTTTATATAGCATAGTTATTACAAGCACAATTTTTCTTTAAAATTGGAAAACAAAAATTTAGGAAAAAGTATGTCAAATGCGCAGAATTCGCTGCAGTGCATGTTAAAGAATGAAATAACTTACCTTCTCGTTTCAAAAAAGATTCTGCCAAAGTTTTTTGAAGGCTTCCTTCTGTGAATAAATATTTCCAAGGTGCAACTCAAAACTTCAAACACCGAAACTTAAATAAATAATGTACGTTTGTAGTTGGTTAAAATCCATCCAATGTTATCCAGTAATATGCACTCAGGAAGTTATCAGCCCCTACCCAGTCTCACTAGAAAAACATATTTCCTAGGTATCCATCCATACGCATGAAACGAAGCGATATGAACCCTTAGCAGACGATATTATTAAATAACGTAATGGTTAGCTTTTTTGCAGAGCCTCAAACTGACGTCCTTCCCGCATACGTTTCTGCAACCAACTGTCAACGTACGCTAGTGGCTGGGGCTCACGGTCTGTTCCGGCCACTTCGGGAGGACAGGTTTTCTGACGTCACGCTTTTGTGTGGGTACCCGTAACTGTGTCTGCCAGAATGCATTACTTCGAAATTTGTGAGAAGACACGTGTTGTCGCGTATTGTGATTCTACCATGTGGTTTTGTGTCGAATTAAGTATGAATTTGCGTAATTTATTTGAAGCAAAACTGATGAATATGAAATTTCGACATCAAAACTTCTTGGAACGTCCACAAATTGAACATGTAAAGAAATCTGACAGGAAGCTTGAGTTTCTCTAAATATCAGTTTTGTTTCCGATGTTGCATAGTCCAATAAGGTGAAGAAAGCTCGGTTTACCTTGGAAATTTCTCAACGAAAAAAAATTTTAATTATGTATCTTTTTTAAATTTTTTATATTTTTTATATATTTTATTTTTATTGCACGCGCAACGTTTTTCTTACAAAGTATTACTTTACGAAAAATTACTCTTCTAAATTAAAAGCCCATACATGAGCATCTTGCAGCAGGGATGTTACATGTGCTCAGACACATTCAAGTACGTATGTAATAACGAGTCACACATTTTCACCCCGTTGAATTTACAATTTTCTGGTAGTTTCGTCAATATAATCTCTCTTTTGTTTCTACTAATTGAAAAGAATGAGCACATACGTTTTTTATCCATTTAAAAATATTTTAATGATGTATTCAAGTTGTTTGCATGAGCTTACAATTTGCTATTTTTCTATGGCATACGCCGCAGCAGTGGCGTCGGAGCCGGGGGTGCTGTGGGTTCTCAAGCACCCACGGTAATCGGCGGCATGGATGTCCCAGCATCCTCAGGAATTGATAAAAAAAAATGGAAATTTCCTGCAACATCGAAACTTGTGATCCTGGTCAATGGTAGGTATTCAATGTCAATGCATAAGGTTCAAGACGAGCACCCATAGGATCGATACACTTTCGACACCCTTGAGCCGCGGTAATCAAATTTTGAATTTTTCACATTTTTCCTGACTTCTTACAAATATTTACTCAAAAAATATGTTCGAATAGATACAAGTTCTGTTCGAAGAAAAATATGACACATCCTCAAGTTTTAGTAATGTTCTGAAAACCAAATAATTTAATAAAATATTTCTGAAGATGTTTTTTGGCAGGAGAGATGTAAGTTTTGAAAGCTAAAAATATTGTTTTGAATGGAAGTATTGTCTTTTACTACCAAACACAATCTTTTTTCTCTCTATAAATTGCTTGACGAGACAGAAATGCAATGCCATCATTTCGTAAACTGTTCGCAAATACAGAATAAAACAGTAACAATCACATTTGCTACGGTGTCCGATGATTTGCAACTTCAAACTAATTTTTAATAGTAGCGAATAGATTTAATGTAACAAAATCAGTTTTGATTGGAAATCAAAAATGGTCATGACAAAAACAAACAAATAAATTGCAGTGTTAGCATCAATTTCACATATGTAATGTTTTCAGTTCAAACTGATCCGATTACGAAAGTTCGATGTAAATAGTTTTTGTTAATTTAAAACATTTCGTATTATCTTACAACCGCAAAAAATAGAGTAAAAGTATACTTCATTGATTCGTACAGTATTTTAATCCATACAATAACACGATGTTATGTCTAAAACGTGAAGTTGGTGTTATTATTTTATTATCAAACATTTTATTTGTCAAATTTCATCACGTTAATTTCAATTCTTCGATCAACAGTTTTAGATTATAATTAGATTCTGTTATTTTAACCTTAAACAGCAATTATCAGGAGAACCCAAACCAAAGATTTTACCTTCACACTTTAATATTGTGAAAAAAGTAATACACCAATATGAGTCAAGAGAAGGTACCTTTCTTGTTTTCCTTGCTGAAACATCTTTAAATTCACAAATGTATTACAAAATTAAAAGAAAAAGTTCTCATGTACAAGTGAATTATAATTATATAAATTCAAAAATGTGTTGAATGGGCATAAGTTCAAATCCAAGGACAAATACCATTCTTTTAATGTTTCTGCATCATAAAATTTTCTAACATCTTATTTTAGTACTGTTTGTAGAATTAATTGTGCTAATACATTTCTAAGAGAAGTGTTACCGTGAAATTTCCTAAAACGAAGCTATCATAACTCTTACGGATGCACACAAAAAAAACATAGTCCTCTTCAAACTAGAAACTATAAAAAAAGCAAGTTTTCGAGAATTCCATTTTCGAATGAAAACGTTTAAGATGAGACACATTTTTTTCTTAAATTAACTGGAAATTCCAGTTTTCTAACAGAAAAGACTAATGGCTAGAAATTTTGTCAAAACTGAGCAGAAAACAAAATTGATTTTTTTTTTTTTAGTTTTTTTAAAAATAAATTATTTTATTCCAAAGGGCATGATTTAAATAAGACTTGGTTTTCAACAAGCGCATAAATTACCGACCATAGCTTTTCAACATTAGATCGGGCTAATTAAGATACAGGTATCTTTTCCGCTCAAAGTAAGGCACGTAAAATACAAAATCGCTTTACTTTCTTTTTTTTTCGTTCCCCTACTGATGATTGTAATCCACTAAACACCACATTACCGTATGTATGCATCGGTAATACTTGCTAGACATACTGATAATAGTGTATCAGTAAAGTCGGGAAGACTCGTTCCGTATCGGTGAAGAAATTCTCGAATTGTCTCTTTTCTGCCAAAAATAAAATAAAATAGAGTGAGGATCGCTGCGGTCAAAAATAGCCAAAGATTATGGCAAGAAGCCAAGACTGAACCGCTAAGTTCACACGTCAAGAAAAGCTTCCGGTTTTCTTATTCCCCACGTGACTTCAGTCAATGAACGCTACGTGTCGGAGAAGAGAGAGAGAGAGAAAGACTGGTAGATGTTCAACTAGAAAACAGACAACATATTATTGCAGCAAGAAAAAGAAGATTCACAGACTTTGATGACCCTTAGGGCAGAGGGACCAAAGGATAAACAAGATTTGTGGCACCAAGGTAAATGTTCTGATCCACGTTTGGGTGGATCTACTGATCATATTTAAAAGCAGTCTCAAAATAATCACGTCTATGCAATCATTTACAACATGGTGCCACATACAGTTACGCTAGAGAGGAATAATATCCTTCAAATTATCTCATTGGACACATATTAGATTTCAATGTTGCAATTCTTTTTCTTCAAATTCGCATTTCGTCATGGAGATCATATTGAAGTTCTGTTATCGTGGGAAACCATAAAAATTCCCAAAATGTTAAAAATTTAATCAGAGAATGAAAATATATATTGAGCTTTCCTATAAATGGGCTGTGTGTACTGCTTTGTAGTACTATAATTATTCTAATGTGAACTATCAGGGGTAGCTTGAGACAAAATTCTCACCCGTGCGAGATCTTTCCGGAACATTTCCAACGCATAAGCAGCAGCAGTAAATGATTCTAAGAATTCGCAGCTTTCTTACAATCTAGATGGAATGTTCGTCGGCGGGATTCGATGGTGGTCGGCTGAAGTTGGTTTTCCAAAGTTTTTGAAGTGGCTCCCAACTTCGAAGTGTGAATGCGAGACGAGAGATCTTTCGGTTAATGCAATGTATTGTTTTACTAACCTTTCCTATACATAAATAAAAGATTTGATTTGCAAAAATAAAAAAATAAGTACATAAAAAATAAATAAAAAGTCTCGCCACTCTCAGCGACCCCCGAAAATTAAAATGGTCTACGTACATTCAAGGGAGTCTAATATTTTATTACTCCAGTTACCCATTATAGGGCTGGGGCTGCCTAGTCTCTTTCAAACTGAAATTTCTGTATAATACGTACGTACTATGTAGTATTTCTGGAAAGAAAATAAAGGTGGATTTTTGGATAAATAAAAACCGAGAGAAAGAGGGTCTCAAAAAGGAAATTTGAAAATTCATTCATTCATTCATTCAGTGCCTGGGATTATTTGCAAACTCGAACTTTCGGGGCTCGGATTTTCGAGACTCTGCTGTAGTGTACTATCACGCAAAAAAAAAACAAAAACGTTTAGACACTTTCAAAGTGAAGCAATCCGAAAAATATAGCCAGTGTATAATCACTGCTATTCGTTCAAGAACAAGTTGCACTGTCATTTTGATAAAATCAATTGAATTAAGAAAGCAACAAAACAATGTTAACGTCATTTAAAAATACACAATAACTTTGATTTTACAAACATCTGTAAATATTTCGTTCTCCCTGAAAGGATTGCCAAGCCCAGTAAGTAGTCAATAGCTAGATAGCACATTACAGAACATTCTTTAATACGTAATTCAGCATCAGAAACCCGAAGTTATTTTTGTATAATGAATAATATTGAATGCCGTAGTAAACTGGAAGTTAAAATATCACGCGCAAGATTCTATGGATGATTATTATAGTAGTAATAGTACAATAATGTGTTATTCATTTGAATTTCGCTTCACAAAAAAGAAAAAAAAATTGGTCAAGGGTATTAAAGGAGTATCAATGTGATCAAAAATTCTGACTATTTAGGTACCAAACACTGTGATGAAAATATATATATATATGTATATGTGTGTCACTTTTTCCAAAAAAATTGGAAGGTGAAAAAAAATTTCAACTCTTTCAGTTTATCAGGAAACAGCGAAAGCAAATTGTAATAAGTCAAAAAGCCGCATTATTGCGTTTTGGTAAAATATTCTTGACAAATTAGCCAGCATGAAATTTTGAAAAAGTGGCTTATAACATTTCGCCATCTGAGCACTGAATTGACTATTGACTTCGTGGAAAATTTGTTGTAGCTCGATTTGATTCAATATCTACAAAAATATAAAAGAAACTATCCAACTCTCATCAATTTAAAATGGCAAATGTCGAGTTTCAATGGCCATAACTTTATACAATAATATGATTTTTTTTTTTTTTTTTGCTCTGTGCAATAATTTTTATGTATGAGTTTATATCGATTATTTCAGACCATTGATCTGTCTATTTTAGTTCAAATATTTGCTCGACGAACCGAATTAATATGACTCATGTTTTAGGTTTTGACCTTCCAATAGCCTCTCAAATCTTGAGGATATATCACATAACATAGTCTTCAAACGACAAAATGAATTTATCGGAAGTAAATCATCTTCGGTGGGATGTGATATATTATGACAGATCGGACTATATGGACATTCGATAGATGAAATAAATGCATGGATGAGCCATAATCAGTGAACATCATTCGAAATTCAATAGAATTTGAAATGGAAAAATATGTTTGCTAAACAGCCTTTTTTTAGTGAAAAAATATGTTTTCAGCCGTTCAAAACTTCGTCAGACATGAGACTTAGCATATTTGAAGCAAAGGAGGACATGGAATTTGTTCATCCATGTGAAACACTAAAACACATTCGGGCTAGAGTAGAAATGATTGAAAATTTTCAAAAAAATATTTATCGCAAGAATGGATTATCTTCCGTGGTTTTCATGACGAAATTTTTAATGTTGTTTTGTGTGTCAGCTATGAGAGTTTGTTTTATGTGAAACCCTCTTATATACGATGTTTTTTGATTTAAACGTAGTATTTGTTGGTAACTTTGCATTTTTGTTTCATGTCAACGGGATGAAGAAATATCAGAATGATATTTTTTTTTCACGAGAGATGCTGAACTTTTTAACTGCTAGACGTGATATTGTAAAATTTGAACTTCAAATAAACCGAATGATTTAATTTCTTGAATAAATAATATACAGGCGTCCCTCATTTTCTGCGATTATTTGGCTCCGCGAAATAGTCGCGTAAGACGAAATCGCGTAAAGCGAGTTTAACCCATTAACGCCGGTTGGTAAGAAAATTAGCCATTCTAAATTTTAAGTTTTTTCTTCGCCAATAAATGGTGGATCCACTCATAAATCCACTCATTATTTTTGTTTTTAAAAAAACCAAAGTTGTCGTTATTGGGTTAATTTGACATGTTAAAGATAGGGATGGGGGGGGGGGGTTGATTTTTTCAGAAATATTATAAAAATAAACCCGACAGCAAAGAACTTTTTTTAATGAATTAATTGTTCAAACTAATATGAATAAATCCCCGTGAATTTTTAGACAATATGAATGAATTAAATTAATACTTTATCGGTTTTCACTACTTCTGATTGATTCTAGTTAGTATGGATATTTTTTTCCCTGAATAGCCTGGCATGATAGGCTGATAACTCTTTTTAATGAAACAGTCGAGATTTGGGTGACGAACAGCATTTTCTTCTCCTTATAAAAACTTTAGTAGCAAAGCCAGAGAATTCTGCATATTCTTCGCAAATATGAAATTTTTAGTTTCACTAGAACCACTTTTTTCGGTTAAATTTCTCATGGCATTGTCAATGCGTTACCAAACGTTGTTCATCTGTGAGATCTAGTGAGTTGTATCTGAGAATTTCTGTCAAATTTGTCTCGACAACATCCTCAAATCCAACGTATTTCGTAGTCAAAGGATTTAAATACGTCATATATATCTTCAATCTGCAAGCCCATTTCCAGAATTAAAGTTAAACTCTAAGCCGAATTTTGCAGCTTGGAATTCCAAAATCAACTTTTAAAAATCGCGTTAAGTGAGGGATACCTGTACTGTGATTCGCAGAGAGATATCACTCCTCATAATCACTTTAAATATGCTTTAAACTAATTTTTTCTTAACTAAAAAAAATAATGAGACTGAAAAAATTTTTGCGCAGTTAAATGGTTAAACAAACTAACGTTCTTAACTAATTGACGTTCTATTACTGAATATTACAAGGAACGATAAACTGAATTTTTGATTTGAAAACTTTTATCCATTTATAAGAGCGATGTTTTTCTCTGATAGTTATATGATATGAAAGTTAAAGGAACACTTACAAATTTGTGCAGAGCGTTTGGTAGTAATATATGCAATAGTGCACATTTTGAAAAAAGAATCAGAAAAAGATGAACATTGCGAAACACACGATTGAAAATGAATAAAAACAACGTTCATGGTAAATACAAACCCTAATGCAAATGAAATTTTATTTACATTCACCAAACATTTCTACATTTTCCTTGAAAACATCGATTAAAGAGTGCCGAAACGTGCTTCAGAATTCGTTTTAAGTGTTTGGCCTTCTGTCTTGAACTTTTTTTTCTCATGGTGCAAAATATTTGAAATACTATATATACGGGTAGAATAATAGTAATTCCGGTGGGTGGTTCTCAATCAATAAGTATTGCTTAGCAAAATACTACAAATTCATGTATCCATTAGTTGGATTGTATTTATTTTTGATACTAAAACTTGAGGCGTGTCTTGATTCAACGTAATAGTTTCAGTGAAGATAAACGCTTGTCGATATGTCGCATTTATGATTCATCAAACTGGATTTTAATACGTCGAAAACCAGATTTTCCACGAATAGAAATAAGAATTTTTTTTTAATTTTGTGTAAATTAAGTATTGAAAGTTTGTTGATATTTATTATATATCATTGACCGTGCCTCGCAGAGGCTAATAATATAATCAATTATGTATGTATTTTTACTCTATGTAATCTGGATTCATTATATCTTCCATCTATTCTGAGAGATCTTCCCAGCTAGAGAAACATTCATTAAATCACAAGAATATAGAATGCTACTCGGATAACTTCAACTTCCCCTTAACAGAGTTCTATTTAATTTGGATATTTTATTTCATATCAATAAGGGAAATTAAATCGGGGGGCTCAAGTAAAAAATATTGAGAATTTTTAATTTTTACAAATATATTGTTCAATAAACATGTTATTTAAACAATTCTCGTGATCGATTTTCAAAATGAATCCTCCGGGGAAAAAACGCGGCGGAATTTGTTTAAAACAAATTAAGGAACAATATATCGATTACAATCTCCCACATGTTGTCACTTATACACTTTAACCCTTAACTGGTATGGTGTAGATCAGGTCACTGCGCGCAGCGCATGTTTTTTCGAAATACCAGTTATGTCGCACAAATCCACCATACTAGTAAAAAGCAAGGATGTTTCTTTCCCTGAATGAGTGAATGAATGCCAAGATTCTGTCACTGGATTTACCCAGTTGCCGAGATCTGTTTCAGTCCATCTTCGTGGCAAAGTCTGGAACGAATGTGTGTACCTAACAGTCTGAGTGCGTATCAAATGTTGTCTTACTTTTCGATGCTACCAGGATGCTTCTTCCCTGTATTTGTTACGACAAATTCCAAATCAAATATTTTATTACTTGTGAAATATTAGCTTAAAAAATAAATTACAATTTTCAACGCTTAAAAATAACATATTTACTTAGGTACAAAAAAATTCACAAGGTGCATTGAAAAGTCTCTCCTTTGACTTAAAATCCTTACAAACGGAGAGAGCTTCAAAGAGCTATGCCCCATTCAGATAACAATATAGTGAAATAACTACGTTCGATTACATGCATTAAACAGCAGCGCGTAAATTAATAACTATGAGAAAATCATCAAAAAATACCAATTAATAAAATTTTTCACTAGCGCTCCGTCATATCAAAAGAAATTTATCCCTTAACGTTCGAATAAAAATTTGGCAAGATTTCAATTTTTAAATCATTTTTTTCGTTATTTTAGTAAGCTAATAAGTCTTTATAAAGGAATGCAAAGATTGTTATGAAAAAGCAGGTGTTATCAAAAATTTCAGTCACTGATATCTCGGTGAATTTGTTTTTAGTAAACGTTACGGTTTAATTTTTATCCGATATAATAGAGAGAGATGCAAATTTCACGAATTAACACGTTTTTGATTGGCAGCCGTATAAAAATTTTATTAAAATTGTATTAATTTTTTTATTAAAATTGTATTAATTTTTTTATTTAAATTGTATTAATTTTTTTATTAAAATTGTATTAATTTTTTTATTTAAATTGTATTAATTTTTTTTATTTAAATTGTATTAATTTTTTTTATTTAAATTTTTTTTATTTAAATTTTTTTTATTTAAATTTTATTTATTTTAATTCAATTTTTTGCTTAAATTTTTATTTATTTATGTATTTTTTAATTAAAGTTTAATTTTATTTAAAATTTTGCATTTTTTAACTTTTCACTTGTTTATTTTTATATTGACATCATTTTTTATTGCATCTGATTGAGGCGTAGTCGCTTTACTATACCGTTATTTAAATTGCATAGCTGTAGCTCTCTTCACGCAAGTTATTTCAGGTCAAAAGGGACTTCTCCATGCACCCTGTATACAGGGTGATTCAGAAAAGATGGTAAAACTTTAAGAGGTGGTGGTACACACAAAAACAAACAAAAATAAAATAAATAAAATATTAGTTATAATAATTTTTTTTTCTATTTTTATTTTTATTTTGTTTGTTTTTGTGTGTGCTACTACCTTTTAAATTTTTCCCCATCTTTTCTGAATCACCCTGTGTAAGATGACTATATACATGTGTATGAGAGATTATATACAGACTGATATTTAGTCAACTTAGATAAAAATAAAAATGATCGACCTTTGGAAATCTATAGTTATGATGCATCATTATACGGGCATGGGGGCTGGATAATTGCGTTTCTGTCATTTAGTTATTGCGCTACGTGCATTTAGATAAGTATGGAAAATGCACCTACCCTATATAAGACATTTTGAAGGTCCTTGACAGCAAATAATGATTAATGCCCCACTTTTTATTTTGCTGCACACTCTAAATCATTCGTAATAGTTTTTCTTTTTTATTTTATCCTTAACCTTATGAAGAAATGGTCAATAATGCTTTTTTTTTAACTAAAAGGAGGAAAATAAAAAAAATATTTGTGAATATTATATATGAATATTAGTTCAAGAAACTCTTGCTCAAACAATTTCGAAAAAAATTCATTTGCAAGTAAAAGAAAACGAACAAACAAAACACACAGCATTAGTTTGGGTTGAGAATAAACTGTGCTCTGTCAACTCGATCATAATTTCTGTTATTGGGTCGGACACGAAAACATGATTGAGCCTCATTTGAAAACTAGACTGTCATTGCCCACTAACAAGGGAAAAGATTTTGCATTGCACATTCACCCTCATCGAATTCATATTTTTTACAAGGTTGTAGTTGTTTTGGGTTGTTCTCGTTGTCCGAATAACTTCATTAAACACACACACATACACACAAATTGTTTGAATATTTCGAATTGATGCGCTCACTTTCACGGTTGACTTATAATGTCGTTTTCTGTTTGTGCTACGCCAATTAAATAAAACGTTATTGACTAGTTTTTCCTTACGCATATTCCTGAAATTCTTATAATAGAATAATGGTTATAGCTAACTGCAATTCAAAAGAAATACCGTCGAAAATTACGACAATATCAAACAGACTTGAAATAAATGAGGAAAAAATTAAACTTTCAATTTTTCCGAATTTTTTATTGGGTTCTGATTCTCTCACAAAATGTATACACAAATATATGACTATATATATATTTTCCTGGTAGGATTATTTGGTTTTATGCAGATTCAGTAACTACTGTCAAATTATCGAAGGCAAAATTTTTTGGGGAAAAAAATCGAAATGATAATGATACACATGGAAAATCGTGAGGGTTTCATTGTATCGTTACGAGAGACTTATAGAAACATTTGAGCAGTTAGTCAAGGCAATGATAATAGTTATAGTAAAAAGAATGAAATACGGAAAAATGAAAACAATATATACCAGGAGAATGTATGTACAAGCTGCTGTTGCTATATAAATTATACTTTCGTAAGTATTATTGATCAAGATAACGTTAGATGTTTTACCAAATGCATTTGCATATAATATTTGCAGAATGAGTGTGTATATGTGTATATTTTTTTCGTGTGAAATGATCATATTTATGTAATGTGATCTGAAATATCACGAACTGTTTGACTAAAATAATGATTTAATTGCTATTTCTGTTAGAATTCAAAAATTGACGTAATTATTTTTTTAAATCCCGCCTCTTATGCACGCTTTTGTATGTTTGCACCTCAGAAAATACTCTTTATATATACGGTGCATAGGTTAACCGTTTACCCACATTTAACGCTGTTTTTCCCCAACTTTCCTCGTTTTTTCGAATTTGAATATCTCAACGAATATTGCACTCAGAAACATGGAATTTCTTTTTGTTGGCATCAGGAAAGACAGGACAAAAACTTCATAATTGAGTTCTTGAGTACAGGATGTTTGTATAAAAAGGTAACATTTTTATTTTAATAAGTATACAACATGAGTGACATATCTGATTACTACACGTTATTTGGTTACTTTTTCTAATTGGAAGTATGGCTCTAGAATCAATGATTCGCAAGTAAAATACCACATACGACCTGTTACCTATGCACCCTATACACAAGGTATCAAATTTTATAGTTGTCCAATATCGAATAAATGAACCGTTATCCTCAGAGGTTGACTTTCGATCATTACGCAAATTCATTTAAATATTGTCGCTTATTATTTCCGATGGCATTTAAGTAAAACATTTTATCCTGAAAAAATTACGGAATTGTTACAATTACATTCTTATTCATTTCCATAAATTATTTTAAAAAAACATTCCGGGTCCTATAAAGAATATCTAACAAATTATCCTTCATGCACTGACACTTAACGCAGGCAAGTTTAAGATAACAGATGAGATGGCATGCGGCCCCTCCAATTGCTTTTAAAACACACCTCCATCCTAGTATGTGTACATTCATCCGTCTTAACGAAACCCCGAAACTTTTCTCAAACTCCCAACCCCATCTCGTCTGTAATCAATACAAAATTTGTTAATCGCGACAGTACCCAATTGTGCGGGGAAAATATGTTAAAAAAAGAACAAATAAAATTTTTACTTTTTTTCTTTTTTGACACAAAATAAAGTGTTCCAGACTCTGCCACGAAGCTGGGCTGGAAGAGATCTCGGCAACATCAATTCCAAAATTGATGAAAATTCAGAATTCCAAAATTGATGAAAATTCAGAATTCCAAAATTGATGAAAATTCAGAATTCCAAAATTGATGAAAATTCAGAATTCCAAAATTGATGAAAATTCAGAATTCCAAAATTGATGAAAATTCAGAATTCCAAAATTGATGAAAATTCAGAATTCCAGAATTTACGAAAGAAATTATCATTACCGTAACTCCGGGGCCCGGTGCGACCTCATCTGTCACACACACCCTCTAAGAGCGGCTCTGATGTGATAGAATGAAAACGTTTTCTACAATTATGGCTGAAATATTTGACGATTTCATCGAACTAAAGTTCTTTTCAACAAGATTTTTCTTTTATGCCGTACAAAATGAAGAGTCAGCTTCAATTTGACCGATTGTGACCTACCAAATACGGAAGGAAAGATCTTTGCCTTTACTTCACTGAGGCATGAAATTCTCTTTTTTCTATTGATAGAATTTTCAGGACTAAATTGCATATGAGAATTTTTTTTTCTTTCATGTGCGATGGGAATCAGCGGTCGTTTGCACAAGTTCACCTTGACAAAAATATCGAAGCAAAAGCAACGAGTTGACATTTTTATTCCATTTCCATCCAACTTTTCAATCACTATCACGTGCTCAAGCTCATTTTTATTTTTTCAAAAAATAATTTCTTTCAATCAGTTTTATTAAAAATTTCGTGAGCTATTATCATCTTCTACTAGATCAGAGAGATGCTGGAAAAATTGATGCATTAGAAATTGTTATGTAGAGACAAAATTTTTAAACATTTGCATTATCTCGAACATTGCACCACTTAAAATCATAATATTTTTGCTGATACGTAACGTTGGATGCATTGATTACAAGATTATTTTCCCGTACACATGCATATGTTATACAGGGTGTCATGTAAGTGCTAATGTGGCCTTTATCTCATCGACCGTCTGTCGTGGAGGTATGGTTTCAATTAAAAAAAATGCTCAAAAGGCGTTCAAAAATTACCCTATACCAGTTTTGAGAGGGGAAAATAGTGTGTGGGCGTGTGTGTGTAACAAAATAAAAAATCTAAATTTTCATACGGCCCCCCTGTACTTTAACTTCCAATTAGAAAGTTGTCATGTCTCTCCTGATGCCAACAAAAAAATATTTCCACGTTTCCAAGTGCAATATTCGCAGAGATGTTTAAATTTAAAAATCGGGGAAAAGTTGAGTAAGGACAGAACGAATGAGGGAAAGGGGGATGTCCGTTAGTTTTTACCGGTCTTTCATAACTTTTCTCTGATTTTTGAATTCGAATTTCTTAGTAAATATTGCACTTTGAAACGCGGAATGTTTTCTGTTGGCCTCAGCAGATAAAGGGCAACAACTTTTTAATTGGCAGTTAGAGGACAGGGAGAAAGTAGATCTGTACAAAACAGTAGAGATGGTAGAAAATTTAGATTTCTCATTTCGTGACACACTGAATTTCTACTCTCAAAACTGATACGGGGTGATTTTTGAACGCCTTTTGAGCATTTTTAAAATTGGAATCATACTTCTACGACGGACGGTTCGTAAGATAAAAGCCGCATTAGCGCTTGCAGGACACCCTGTATAAGTACAGTAGAATGTCGTTTTGCCAAGAATATTATCTGAATCCACCTTGTACTCTAATCGCCGTATAACGGGGTCAATGTAGTATTTTCTTAATTCAATAAAATAACAAGGCCGTTACACAAAGTTATAGTTACCGTGTTCGATTCTGTGATATGTAACGCAGTATGACAGGGGTTCTACTAGTTTAAAGTGGGCTCATAACTGCTTTAAGATTTTCAGTTGGCAGCCTACGTTACCTGTTAGATTTTCATTATGATAGATTCATTCAATAAGCGGTATTCGTAAACAAAATACTTCTAGTAACCAAAAATCACGTAATTATGGTTTTCGTAAATTTTATGTTCCATTTCCAGTCAACATTGTTATGGATCTAATCACTACTTAATCGATGCATCCGAAAAAGATTAACATTTCATGATTCCAAAAAAAAAATCATAATTTTGCTGATTTTGAGGGATTATTTCTCTGAATTTAACATAAAGGAACTAATTCTCTCTTTTATGGTTAGTGCAACCAATCCATACCGTGATAGTTTGATTTCACATTTTCCATTGTGTAATCAATCTAATTTTTTTTACTGCAAAAAGTCAAACACGTACACTTTTTATTTCCTAGAATTCTTCAGTCTGGCGTGCTTCTAATTGACCCGTTCAGTTTGAAATACAATGAGAATTCGTCAACGATTTCAAATTGAATATGATGAAATTTAATTGAAAAAAATATGTCCGTGTTCAACATGTATATTCCATATGCAGAATAATTCAGAAAATATCATTGTATACTTTGAGAGAGCAATAATTAAATTGATGAAATGCAAAAATGCACAAAACTTAACATCGGGGGTAGCATGAGAGAAAAGTATCTAAAATTTAAAAATAAATTTCGAATGACTAATCTATATATACAGGCTATCCCAAATTGTTTGCACAGTGGATATCTCTAACCGTTGACATTCGAGAGAGAGAGAGAGAGAGAGAGTGAACCATTCTTTCAATTACAAAAGATTTCAAATGATGTGCAGTTACTTAAAATCTCAGAATTTGTATGAAGGGTCCTATATATGAAAAAATAAAGAAATTAACTTTTTATACATTCCCCGTGTGCTCATAAACCGAATTAGAAAGTTGTTACCCTGTCTCTCTTGATGCCAACGAAAAAATTCCATGTTTATAAGTGCAATATTGACTGAGATATTATAGTTCGAAAACGGAGGAAATTTGGGAAAAATAGCGCTAAATAAATGTGTAGAAAAACCGTTTTATTCATATTTAACGCTGTTTTTCCCCCTAATTTCCTCCGTTTTTGGAACTAGAATATCTCAGTGAATATTGCACTTATAAACATGGAATTTTTTTGTTGGCATAAGAAGAGACAGGGCAACAACTTTCTAATTCGGTTTTTGAACGCATGAGAACTGTATAAAAAGTTAACTTTATTTTTTCATGCATACGCCCACTCAAACGAATTTTGAGGTTTTAAGTAACTGCAGGTCATTTGAAATTTTTTTGTAATCGAAAGTATGTTTCGAAAGTCAACGGTTACAGAGATATCCGCTGCGCAAACAATTTGGGACAGCCTGTATATGCCGTATAATTTCTCTTGTATGCATGAAATGACAATGGTGTGACATATTGTTTGAATGAAATGCTCGAACTATATGTTATCTGCAATCGGAAATATTTTTTTTAAAACAGCAACACCGCAAACATGTTTTTTTTTTCTTCACGTGAAGCGCTTTCCAGTACCACTGGGTCGAGTACTTATGGCTTTTTACACATAGTGTGTGTGCAATTATGTTTTGTAGATAGGATAAATGTTTTATCATAAGGACTGTCAGATTTCAGTTAATACTTTTTTATAAGTTTATTGTTTATTTAATCAGCTATTTATATTCACTTGCTTGTGTGTTCATGGCAAGATCGGCAAGCCCGTAGCGAGAAGGGGGACTTGGGGGTCTGGTCCCCTCCCCAAAATGTGAGAAAATGACTGAAAAAAGGGGAAAAGATGGACAAATCTATTGTTCTATCACTTTAGTCCACCCCCCTCCGAAATGCAAGTGCCCCGCCCCACGAACGAAATTTCTGGTACGGGCCTGAAGATCGGTATCTAATGAATCACCACTGGATATTTTCTAAAGACAATAATCAATTTTCCAGTTTTGTTACAGAATTATTCGCAGCTTTGAAATTTTGAAATGTCTATGCATTTTGAAATCTCTATATTCATGAACATATTTCTGAGATAAAGAATAACTGATGCACCCTAACTCCCTCCATTGTCCAACTCAGAAAATAAAATTTACATTTCATGCTATATACTATCATCTCGTAACGGAGGATCTATAACAGAAGAAAGACGCGAAAACCATAAAATGAGAAAATAATGTTATATTATATCTCCTTTCTCTCTTGCCGTAATTCTTCAGGACGAATCCCAACGACTATTTCGTGAGTGAAATGAACTCTAACAACTTCGGCAGTTTTCTTAGTTATATGAAAAAATATTATTTGATTAATAAAACTTCATATTTTACTTCATTTTTTATTCTTTTTTTCAAAGACGCGAATATCAAGTCAACTGTTCGGGTTGATCGTTTTTCCTCGCGATGGATTCAATTAAACTAGGAAAAGGTTTTGTATTCTGAGAAAATTCAGTTCCTTTTTATTTCAATAAACGTAATGCAGAAAATGAAAACTAGATTACGTAGATGATTCAAAACATTCTATAGAAGATAAATATTCTTAAATAGAGCCTAGTGCTTTCGTGATGATTCTATTTAGAGTAATTTCGCAGTGGCTGTTTGTAGAGTAATTTGAAAAAAGAGAACAATTTGCTTCTCGTGCAAACTCTCATCCATTACGTTTTATTTGCAGAACTTATATATATATATGTTCCGTGATATCTTTTACGTTAACTACATCAACTCCATTTTCGATTCTTTGTTTCCATTCAGTCTCATTGTATAAAGAGAACCGTATTTCGTACTTTAATGTGCTCGATACTTACTACTAACGTAACTACTACGTTAGCCCTACTTAAGTCTGATGCGTAAGAAACATTGAATGAAGGAGAAACCTATACATAAGGGATACGTGCTGTAAACACAAGAGATCTTTCATAATAGAATTTACAGTGAACGGGGTTTTTAGCTCGATTGAAAAAAAAGGGACTTACATTAAACAGTTTGTTTATTTTCATATATTTTGTTTTCGTTCTTCAAGAGTTAATAATCACGGGTTGATGCGGTTTAGAGCTCACGACCGAGATATTTTATCTAGTAAAATGTGAGTTTCATTTTATTCCAAGATAAATACGCTATACGGTGAAATCACGAAGTCTTTCAAAAATGGACTATAATAGTGAAAGCATTTTATTAGCAATAAATAAATTGTTTTCTGGCTTTGCTTCATTGTAGCAAGAGTAATTTATTAAGCATGTTTGATAATAAAAAAACTAAAACATGTAAAAAACGATGCGGTTTATTTTGCGTTTCTCGCGCCGAACTGCCATGTTGCGATCTTCTAATTAAATTTAGATGACGTAATTTTCAAGGTAACGGTTGTAATGACTGGTAAGTTGGAACTTTTTAACAAGAATGAAGTTTAAAAATATAGATTAAACAACATTTATCGTTTCTTTCACTTTTCAATATAATTAATGGACTTTTTTTACAACGTATGAAGGAAAGTATAATGCATACCGTATACTGAATAACTATAAATTATTCACGTACATTAAAACAGATTGTCTTAAAGATTGATTGCTTGCACAAAATGGCCATTTGAAAGGTTTCTTTCCTTTTTTTCACTCAATTTCGACTCATAATAGGTCGTAAGGCTAACATCAAAGGTCAAGGAAAATGCTCATAGATACGTATTTGTAAACCTTAGGTTGACTTCCTTAAAGCTTTTTTTGCTGACTTACAAATTTACTTACAGCAGCTTGGGGTTTTTTTTTTTGTGGGTATTCAATCAAAATAATATTTTTGGTGTGGGACACAGTAAACGAGGTTATCAAAATATATAATTCTTACATCTCTCCCATTTGACCTTCCATTAACGAATCTTTCGGAAACTATGGAGATGAATTAGGACATGAAAAACGGCGATTATTACAAGAAAAAATTTATTCAAGGAACTTTTTCGCGAACATTCTCTTATTTTTAACAGATATTCATCATGTAAATTATATTTTATATTGTTAATTAAAATTCATAAATATAATTCATAGGATAATTAATGAGGTATAATTTTTCAACGAGTTTTTATTTCCAAAAATATGAAAAGAATTCATGGGATGATGCTGTTTGGAGGGAAAGTTGAAGTGTTTTCGGTCGAAATTAATAAAAACATAAAACTAATAACGTAAAATTGAATTAAACGAAATGCTATTACATACTATTCCAGCGCTATTTCATGAAGGGTGTCTGAAATAATTAAAATTTATTGATTAATTCCGAAATTAATGTAAAATATGAAACATTATCAGCAAAAAAAGGATATTTAGCCGTGATAGTTTCACCTCCGCAAAAAAAGGGGGGGGGGAGGGAATAACTCGGAATAAAAATAAAAATGTGTACATGGCCTTAATCCGAAAAAATGCAGTAAAATGAGGCAAAATACGGGGAGGCATCATCATCATCATCATCCTGCCCCCCCCCCCCCCCAGCTTTTGAAGTCTATCTCCCCCTACGGTTAGTTTTCTTCATTGTATCGAAAAAACCGCGTAACATTTTGTGGAAACTCGTTGAGATATCGATAACTAAAATTGTACAAGTTTAGCTAATTTTTTTACGCGCTGAAATATTCAGGTCTGAAAAAAGAATACGCATGTTGTCGTGAAAAGTGGTAAAAATTAAGAAACTAAGTCTGGTCTTTGATGGTCGATGTCTTGGCAAATTTTCTTCAAATATTTCGTAGTGAATGTGTTTCGATATAATCAATAGAGAGAAAAAAATTACTAGTTTAATTTTTCTTTATTGTGGCCGTATATAAGGTTTAATAAGGTTTAATTTAATGGAGATGAAACTATGACAAAAGAACTATTTCTCTTTTTGCTGATCATTTTTCATTATTTTAATTTAAGAATCCACTTAAGAATTTTCATTTCTTTCGGGCAATCTTCAGCCAAATACACACGTATTTATATTCTCCATTTTACGATTTTATAGTATAGTACATAAAAGTAAACTGAATATTCTTTTCTTACGATTCAATAAAAATATTACATATGTGATGGAAGAAAAACCATAGGAACGAAATTAATTTGCAGCAAAAGTAATTTTATGCCGAATTTCATTGTAAACTCATTCTTTGTGACATCATCACACTCATAAAAAATCTCTCATAAAAAGACCGTTGTTGCTTTTAAAAACGGCATGCCGTCACAAAGGATTAAGTTTGTTTTATCGAGTGACATATAAATATAGGATTTTGAATGCGATACGAATTCATTCGATGCATTTAAATAAATTGATGTTTCTTTCTGAAATTTTTTTCATTTCATAATCAGTGGAGACTTACAGGTACATGATCACATCAAAAGAAATTGCATCAAGTATACAGTCAAATCTAAGAATATTGCAAAGAATATGACAAGGAACTAGTACAGAGTGTCCCACAAACGACAGACGGTTTTCAAAATGCGATAGCAAGATAACTGTGACAGACATTAAAGTCATTCTAGCGGAATATAAATGTGCAAAGTCAGAAATCTCTGATACATCATTCATGTTGCAAGGGGATGTTTGGTTGTTCAAATAAAAATATTAACTTTTTATACGGACACACTGTGCCCAAAAACCCGAGTAGAAAATTGTTGTGTGCTGTCTTTCCTGATGCCAACAAAAAATTTCTGCGTTTCTAAGTGCAATATTCGCAGAGATATTTTTGAATTCAGAAATCGGAGGAAAGTTGGGAAAACAGCAGCAAAAACTAACTGACAACGGTTCTTTTCAAACTTTTCTCCGTTTTTGAATTCAAATAGTGAAATATTCAAATTCTAGGAATATTGCACCTAGAAATGTGAAATTTTTTTTGTTGGCATGAGGGGAGACAGGGCACAAACTTTCTATTTTGGCACAGGGTGTCCGTATACAAAGTTAATTTCTTTATTTTAGTAACTATACATCCCTTTGCAACACAACATGAATGACGCTGAAATTCCCGACTCTCTCTCTCTCTCTTCGCACATTTATATTCCGCAAGAATGACTGATGTCTGTCACCGTTTTCTTGCTCTCCCATTTTGAAAACCGTCAGTCGATTGTGGGATACTATGTACTTATCAAAATTGTATGGCAACGTTAAGAGAAAATTTGAGAGTTGGTCACTTTGTTGTGATGATGGGAAAAAAAAACAATCATCGAAATCATCATCTGTTGAAAATAAAAATAAGATTTGAATAATCGCTGATTTGATAATTGCTGTTCAAATTCCTAGATAATTAGTTTTGGTCCAGCAGTTTTGTCACACACATTTATGAGATAAAAAAAACTGAACCACTAAATTGCTTTAAGTTTCAATAGACAGAGAAAAAAATTCCATATCGAAATTTTTAATTTTAAACACGATTGGTGATTATGCCTACTTCTGACAATGTTTTTAATGACGATTGGGATGTCCCGTATTTTACGGATTATTATTTAAGATCCCAATTTACCGAATTTTATTTTTCTCAATGATATGGTGATCAGATCATTTGAATATTTTTCTTCCTGAAATACATTTTTTTACTGCGATTTGTAGCAGCCCTTTATTTCCACACCCTTCAGCAATTTTAGCAGTTTTTAGCAAATTACATTTAAAGTGATAAATTGTAATTTTTTTTTCAAAATTTAGCGATGTCCCGTATTAGAATCGCATTTCCTGCATTCCCTCTCGGTGATGATGTATGGTGAATCTCAGTATGAAGTTATAATTTTATTTGAACCCATATGGATATATTACTAAAAATTATTCACCCGTTCTAATTGATATCAAGTCTGCCTACGGACCACCCATACCATCGTCGCAAACCATAAATTGAGAAACGCTGTCCTAATGTTTAGTGGTTACATGCGTCAACCAAGGAATTATTAGCGAATTCAATGGGCCAGTTTTATAAAAATCACCCTGTATTTGATTCCATCTGATTATATATTTCGTCAAAAAAAGGTCTTGAAAACGTCAACTCTGTCATAACGACAAAATTTCATGGAAACTTCGATATCGTTATAACCTAGTTTGACTGTACATTGATTCAGACCAGGGCCGTAACAAGGCTGGGGCAACCGGGACACTGCACCTGGGCTCCAAGCCGAATGGAAGTTCGACAAAAGTTGACATTTATTTTGCATAATAATAACCCTTTCAAGAGAGTTCCCCCCCCCCAAGGTAAAGTCCGCCCCGGAGCCCTGAAAAGGCACACTACGGCACTGATTCAGACAGTACTTCAAAAAGTAGTGTTCCTCCATCAATTTTCAACCTCACCAAGGGCGGTATTCACCGACATGGTTTAAACTATAGTCACAATTTTTTGATGAGAGATCGACACGGATTGGTTAAATTCAGGTTTTCATCTCTTATCCAAAAATTGCGACTACAGTTTAAACCATGTCGGTGAATGCAGCCCTAAAAAACGTAGCTACGTCAATCAAGATAACGTATCACTTTTTATATAAGTTATATACATTCACCCTGGCATTATTTTTTATTTTCCAAAATGAAATTGTCCATGACTGTGCGTGTTATCTTGATCAACATGCTGGAGACCTTTCAATCTTGATCTCTGAGTTCTTCTCGCTCATCGCGTCGTCCACAAGCATCAAAATCCGTTAGGAAAACAAAAGAAAACGCCAAACCTGAAAAACCGCTGTGATTTCAATACGTCAACATTCGCACACAACGGAAATTTTTCTCCGACCTGATTTATGACCTTCGTCTGCCCGGAGATATCCGAGGCATCTGTTCTGGCAGCCATTCAAGGCTACATAAGAAGAGTTTCCGACTCTCAGACGATATAAATTATCGATAATTCGTTCTTGTAAGTAAAGTCAATCGGGAAATCAATAAAAGATATTCTCTAGCCTTGATCCAAAGAAATATGCGGTCTCTAAACACGACAGACATTGAGTACTAGCAATCGGTTGCAAGAAAAGAAGACCTATATTAATCACCATTCTTTTCTTGAAGCCATTGTGACCAAAAAATTCCAGATATCCATCTGCATGAACTTTTATCGTTTTCATTTGGTTTATCTTTCCTTCATCGTTCTTGACAGACTGTTACGGAGAAAAATGAATTCTTATGCGTAAAACTTGTAAAGATTTGTATTTCTTTCATGAAAATCTCGTTACATTTTAATTTTTATTTTAAAATAAACCTATATCAAAAAATTTTAGGAATGTCGATCCAAATAACAAATCATTAATAATAATTTGCAAAACTACTTAAATAATAAACGTTTGTGTGAATTCATTGTAATTATAGAATGCAACCTCCCTGAACGGTCACCTCCTGAAAGGGACAATTTTTGTGTTGCGGAATTTTCACCGTACGTTAATCCACCTCTTCGAGTGGTTTATTTCTGCAGTGAGGAGGTGATCCTCTTGCAATAATTTTTTTTTTTAAATCCATTAAAAAAAAATCCTCCTTGTTATATCGAGGTTTCACTATACAGTGAAACCTCGATATAAGCTACTCTGCGGACCAAGAAAAACTGTTGTACAGAGGTTATCGTTATGTCGAGAGGAAGCATTATCATCAGTTGCCACGGATTTTATGCTGTTGTTGGTATCTCTTCTGAATCTGTGTTATTAGTAAAACCATATATAAAAGGCATTTATAAGCATTTATTTGCAACAAAAGTTATAATTGATTAAATGATGAATAAAATTCAATTCGTTGTTACACACTGTAAAATGGTTTTCTGTACTTGACTTTTGTGCATTACACAGAAAAACACTTCATGGCAACTTCATTAACACTTCCGGAGGGTAGATAGTGCAAAATACCGATGATATTAAACACAATAGAAAAAAAAATCTGGTGAGGAACTTGAAGACAATGAAGGTTATTTTCAGATGAATGTAGAAGATATCGTTTTAGCAGTTGGTAAATCTAAAAACAAATATTATAGAAGGATTTATCGTAGTAAAGGGTATCGTTGTATCGAGGAGTCCAACATAAGACTCCAATAAGATTTTTAAAAATATCGTTGTAGCGAATTTTCACTGTATTTAAAATAAGTCAACTGTATATACAGGGTGATTCCGAACTCATACTTTATGGAGTAATAGAACACATCTAAAAAAGCAATTTTCGTCACACAATTCATGATTACGACGCAAGCAGTGGACCACTAGACGGCGCTGGGAAAGGTCAAAGACTGCACCAGGAGGGTTTTCCGAGACATCCCCATGGCAGATCGAGACTCTTCACAGCTATTTTCACTATCTTCTCCATCTGTTAATACGACTAACAGAAGGTTGTGGCGCAATTTACCTGCAAATCGTGTTACCAGACCAGTGGTTAATGTTAACTGACCATCCCGATTTTTAACAAATTTTCTCATACACATGCACAAAAAAAAGAAAACACATACTCTCTTGTCTTTCTCTTCACACGTAGCCCCCGTGGCTACAATTTGTAAGCCCGCAGATGGCCCGAAAGAGCCAGGCCCGGGAAAATAAATTTCATTCTGGTCTGGTCTGATGGCAGATCGAAGAACCTTTGAGCGATTGAACTGGTTTCCGTGCAAAACTCTTGGTACGCCCTGTACCAAAGCCTCCTAGCTAGTTAATAGTATCTAGGAGTATCTCTTACCTAGTTAATAGTATCTAGGAGTATCTCTTACCTAGTTAATAGTATCTAGGAGTATCTCTTATCTAGTTAACAGTATCTAGGAGTATCTCTTATCTAGTTAACAGTATCTAGGAGTATCTCTTATCTAGTTAACAGTATCTAGGAGTATCTAGGAGTATCTCTTATCTAGGTAATAGTATCTAGGAGTATCTAGGAGTATCTCTTATCTAGTTAACAGTATCTAGGAGTATCTAGGAGTATCTCTTATCTAGTTAACAGTATCTAGGAGTATCTCTTATCTAGGTAACAGTATCTAGGAGTATCTCTTACCTAGTTAACAGTATCTAGGAGTATCTCTTACCTAGTTAACAGTATCTAGGAGTATCTCTTATCTAGTTAATAGTATCTAGGAGCATCTCTTATCTGGTTAATAGTATCTATTATAGGAGGCTTTGCCTGTACCCTGCATACGGCTGACAAAGAAGCCCGTTTGTACAAAAACTGGTGCTATCGCTCAAAGGTTTTTGATCTGGCACTCGTACTGTCTGAAAACACTCCTGGTACAACCTTTGAGGTTCCTGGGCATTTTCGTAAGCAGCACTACACGAAATGCATGTCCGTCTTGTCCTCGTTGGTGAAATTCAACCAGACATCCCTTCTTCAATACACGCTAGAAATTGCGATATGTGAGAAAACCAGCGGTTTAGGCAATCAATGACAGCACAATTGAGTGGTTTACCGCTTGTGTTGCAACCATGCATTGAACGTACGACGAAAAAATTGTTTGTTTAGTTGTACTCTGTCATTTCTTCAAATTTTGCCGACGAGTTCTGAATCATCCTATATCGATCTTAAGGGTAAAATGTCTTACTTCAAGTCTTTTCTGTATTTTGGTTACTGTACTAGCATCAATATTTATTTATGGGCATTGTTTTTGATTTGTTTTCAGACGTGCAATTTACCTGTTGCAGATTTTTGTTTGTATTTGTATTTATTCTGTTTTCAACTGTTATTTATTGGCTTCAATTCCTTCTACACGTAAATGCAAAAGTTTCTACATATCCGTGAAAATATTTTAAATGTTACAATTCCTTTCGGCGAAACAACAAGTCATCGTTCTCAGTTTATATGTATTCATTCAGTGAATTTCCTTATAGTCGGTGCTCAGATAGACAACTTATAGTCGATGGCGTTACTTACCTTTCTATTGACACTATAAGGTCACACGAAATCACTGACATTAGGGGGTTGATGACATAGGCATTGCTTGATCTCTTTACATGTTGTTGGTGCATTTTTTTTTTTAAGTTTGGATTAAACGAGAAAGAAAAACCGTATAAATTGTTTTTTTTTATTTTATGACAAGGAAATCGTGCGATAAAGTAGAAAGAGTGATTGCAACCCACGCTACTTAACGTTTCCGCACTGTAATGTTCTCTGCATTTAAATTACCTCTGCACATGCTTAGAGAGAAAAGGAAAACTTCAGAAAGAATTATGGTTTAGATGTTTCAAGATCTTGAGCAAAAAAAAATGTTAATGTTGTTCTTTTTTTCAGTTTTTTTTTCTTTTTTTTTAACATTGCGTGTTTTGCATCCCGTGAGTAAAAAGAACTTAATGTTTTTCAAAATTTGTTACACTAAATGAAGTCTTTCCTCCAATATAAATATTATCTTCATGAGAATATGATCGTTTTTAGTTAAATACATAGAAAATTATGTTTACATGCTGGTGTTCAAAAATTAAATGAAAAATAATGAATCTAAAAAAGAAGTGGAAATTAAAAGGGATATAAACAAAACAGATTCATTCAAATTGGATGAATTATAAACGAAATTGCAAATAACGGATAAATTGTAAATGATATATTTACAGTAATGGATGGAATGCAGAATAGGTTGCGGTCATTAGTTATGGTCACATCATGAATTTTATTTCTCGCAATATTCTCAGAAATAGTCATTATTCTCAACTTCTGAACGTCTATATGTTTTTATTTGAATTGCACTAAAATTTTCATTCATATGCTTTAGTTAAAGTGCTTTTAATAACTTATTTCGAAATTTTCAACAAATATTCAAGCCAATTGAATTTTGGTAAAACATATCGAGTTTTACCAAACATTCAAAAATAATGAGGGAAAAAAATTCATATGTTCAGATGTTATTCCTAAAAAATATACAAGAGCATTTCGATTATTTTAAAAAATGATGACGATGATTTAGCATTATCAATGATTGTATTATCATTTCCATGATTTTTAGAAATTTAAAATGTTTTCGATTCATATCGAATTTCTCATCCAACGAACTCATTATTGCACTATTTCGTAATACACCGTGCTGTAAACTTGGAATAAAAATACGATACATTTATCGTGTATTTTGACTTTATTTGCTTAACAAAAAAGCCCCATGGCTTTAAATTATATAAATTTTATAGACACGTCAATGAAAAATGTAATTTAGGATACTTCCATACACGCACATACAAACCACACATACAGACAAGGATCGCCTTAACCGGCAGTTTTTGACGGATTCTCCTACTCCATTTTGATTTGCTACTGAATTTCTGGAGCAAACACTTAAAATAACGTTAATTTTCCTCAAAGTTTAGACTCGAACTTTTTTTGTGGGGTCATTCATGAAGATATTATATAGTTCCCCAAATTTTTTTTCTTCGCCCCTGGATAAAGCCCAGGCTAACGAGCCCAGCCATGCTTTTATGACTTCACTAGACTAAACCTAATGCGAAACTATGCAGTTTTCAGGGTGACTAGAAAAAAAAAGAGACATCCGCACGGCTAAACTGCTGCACGGCTAACTGCTTTATATGCTGCATACTTTTATTTTTAATCGAAAAAAATTCAATTACGATTCATCAAATTCACTAACAATTTTCATTCAACCTTCAGAATAATGAAGGTTATTCGCGTACCGAATCATTAGTCATGTAACTAAACAAATAAGTAACCACTGGAGAAGTTAGTTGTTCCAGCACCCGATTGCTTGATACATTTGTGAGTTTATCTTAGATTACGGTAAGGAAAACAATTACAATTTCTCGAAAGAGAAGTGAAAGCGAATGCGCAGAAAAATAAAAATAAAAATGAGAAAATTGTTATAACGTGACCAGGAAAGATTATACCACGAGAAAAACCAGATCTAGACCGGGCTGGGCTAAAAAATGTTCGACCCACTTTCAAGAAGACAAAAATGGGTCACTCCGCTTTCTCCGTTGCTCACTGATCTCTAATACGTCGTGCGAAATAATGGATTTTCATGTGAAGTCTTCCTTGAAACCTGCGTGAGACGCTTTCTTTAAGATGACGTCACGTTCTTTGTTTTATTTACCACATACAGCCACGCGACAAGTCTCTTTAAGAGTCCTAAAAATATCATTGATTCTCTTTACGACTTCTAGTTAAATGTCAACCGTCTTGAAAAAACCACAAAGCTGATCGCAGTATATCAGAGAAACTGAAACTTATCGAATCAGTTCGTGGTACATATTGAATTTTTGGGATATTCAGTATTATGATACAAAAGATATTTTAATTAAAACCAGAGAAAGTAACTTTTTTTCTCACGTAAACCAGTGAAGAATAATTATTATTCAGCTGGTTTTACAGTTATTGATTACAATCAATATCTGTCTTTTAAAACGTGTTGAAAACTTTTATAGTTAAAAAAATTCTTTTCATGAATAAACAGTAATGAAAACTTTTTAAAGTGATAGAATCTAATAAAATATAGGAGCTAAAATATATATCACAACTTTTCTTTTTATTGACCATTCAAGCGATTAACCCTCGTAAGCCTCAAAATGGGATCCATTAATTTTTTTTCTCCGTTATTATTATTTTTCTTCGCATTGAAAATGTTTTAAGTGAAAAAGATTCTTGGTATTCTTTTTTATTAATCAATTCTCGCTTTTTTCATATTATTGAAAATTATGACGTCATGATTAGACCATGAATTCCAAATATACATACAATTAAGATTCGTTCATCCCATTCCATTGTTATTTAGTCATTATTTTCTGCTGCAATAGGGAGGGGGGTCTGCTATAGATGAGTATAATGTATTTGAATACCTACAGCATTGGTTCAACTGTATACTCTGCACGTATAATGAATGAAAGTTCCTCTCATGAGCTACCACTACATATCAGAAACCCAAACATCAACTTCCCTCTGATGAAAGCATTTCATATCAAAATAATCAGTGAAACCTCTTTTAACGTAATTTATATATCGAGTGCGATGCTGATTATATAAACTGGTATTGCAGATCAATCATAATTTGTCTTCAATCGATTCATTTATTTCTGAATTTTATTCACATAGAAGAATTACCTAGGCTCAACTTGGAGCTTACGATATGGGCGTAAATTTGGACGTGAATACGTATTTTGTTATGGACGAGGTCAATTACCCAAACTTGAAAACGTACTCACGTCGATAGGCTTATCGTTGGTTTATCTTGACAAGACCTATCCTTAGAGATAACTAACTTACATTTGCATTGTATATACTCTGATACATAAACATTTCAACTGTTTCCTATTTTTTGTTACGTTAATTTTGGTCGAATTTTCAGGTATAATTATTTGCTTAGCCGAATTAAGACGGATTTCATTAAAAATCACGTTTCTTAAATTTTTCCAAATATTAATCACAATATGAATGTTGGAATGTAATAGATAGGTTTCTTTCTTTTTTGCACAGTGTAGATTATAGCCGGTACTTAGGACTATATATATGTATGAGTAAAATTAAAAACTGTTCTGTCACATACGCGCAAATTTGTTTCATGAATAACATTCAACAAAACTAAATTATTGATGAAAATTCATTCGAAAAGATTACTTACAAATAATATCGAGTTTGTTTTCCACTCCGTATTTATTGTTGAACCAATACAATGCTTGAGTCGCATCGATCAGACTCATAAAATTTGTGACACAAATAAAAATAAAAATCGTGTCACAGAGGTACTTTCGCCGTCAGGTATTTGAACCATTTGACATTTCGTCATTTATTAATAATACACAATAATTGTTAACACGCTATGCTAAATAAGTTATTTTGTCAATAATGCATTTTAATTATTAATAAACAGAAAATAAAATTTTTTGAAAACATGTTACAAACTTCAAAAAATGTTATTCTGAATCTTTGCGCTATGTATAATTTTGATGCTCCAAACAAAACTGAGTCTTCATCCACATTGAATAGGTAGTATTCAACTACGCAAAATAGAAGATTGCAACGTAAATTTTCAATTTAGGTTAATAATACGTAGGTGAGTCATTAAGTAAGTCCCAAAAGATAATTAAAAAATAACTTGCAGAAATAATCACTTCAAAACTATTTTTATTTCTCAAGATAATCTTCCATCAATATTTATGCACCTATCCCATAGTTTTATCAGTGCCCCAATACCACCTGCATAAAATTATCTGGGTTGCTGTCTGAGTCACATTAGGACTCTTCATCATCTGCAAAGTGTTTGTCTCCAAGATGGTGTTTCAGTGGACTAAACAGATGAAAATCGCTTGAACCTAAGTCGGGACTGTAAGGTGGATGCTGAAAAAGTTGCCAACCAAATTTTTCAACTGTATTCTGTGTGAAGCGAGCTGTATGAGGTCGCGTTATCGTGGTGAAGTATTTATTCCTCCTTTGATCAATAGGCTTGGACGCTTGCTCCGAATTGCAGTCCGAAGCTTCAATAGAACATCACAGTATGATTGAGCATTCACATGTTCACCTTGATTTTGGAAATGGACCAGTAGCACTGCTTTGGAATCCCAAAAGATACACCTTACAGTCTCGACTTGACCCCAAGCGATTTTCATCTGTTTAGTCCACTAAAAGACCATCTTGGAGGCAAACATTTTGCAGATGATGAAGAGGTTCAAGATGAAGTCCTAATGTCACTGTGACAGCAACCCAAAGCATTTTATGCAGCTGGTATTGGGGTACTGATAAAACGATGGGATAAGTGCATAAATATTGGTGCAGATTATGTTGAGAAATAAAAGTAGTTTTGAAATGATTATCTCTGCAAGTTATTTTTTAATTATATATTGTGACTTACTTAATGACTCACCCTCGTATATATATTTACAGAATTAATAATAATCATAAAAATTATTGTTGTGTTTTAGTATGGGCCAACTTTATTTTTACGGATGGTAATGGGAAAAGATAATAGCTTATTCCATCATTTTTAAATAAGCCTTAGACTTCTACCTACTTGACCGGTAGTGCTATGAAAGAAATAATACATAACAGCAAAGCCAACTGAATTTTGCTGATTCTTTTCTTCTCCCGTGATGTCGAAGACAAGTCTTAGAGACTATCAGCTGGATGTCTTGTCTTGTTGAAACATGCTGATACGGATCGTGGCATCGCCTTCTCACAAGGACTATTTCTTTTTGAAACAATGGACAGTTCATTTTTCGGAATCAAAGTCACGACAATCGGATGCATCTGCATATGGTCAGCGAAGCAAGTAATAACGCGATGCTCCAACTTGCTTTTAACCGGTTAACGTCCGTCTTGGCTTCTTGGAAATGAAAACCAGGTTTGGATGAAGAAAAGAACCTCACGAATTCAGCCAACGATACAATTCAAACCGTGACGGGGCGCATCGAGGGATGCCCTCTTATTTTAAAAGAAAATTAAAATTTCGCATCGAGTTCTCTCCAGCTCTTCCGAGAAATCGGTCTTGAATGAGTTGCTTCAGTGCTACACAACTACTTTTCTCGTTCACGCTATCAAAAAAAAGCGTAACGGAGATTCCAAAAAATTCTATTTCGTCTTTTAATAATTATAAACTAATTAGTAGCTTGCTTTGTCTACGCCATGTCGTTTGGTTTGAGAGTGGAAGACCACCCAGGGTGACCGGATATTTTTAAAGGGTATCTTGGGTGGTCTAATACCTAAAATCTTTAAAAAATATTCTTTCGAAACCTTTTTCGTTTTTTTATTTAAAAAATGAAGATATGTTTTTCTTAAGAATAAACAAATTGCGATGCTTTCTGAGAGTGTATCCTTGTTATTTGAAAAATAGTTTGATATCTGATGAAAAAAAATCGATTTATTACTAGTTTATTTTTACGGCAGTTGTCATGTCAAAGGAAGTTTCGAAAATAACAAAAACTCACCTTGTGCTTGAACTTTAAGAAATGAATATACTAGTATTTGTGTTTGCGCATGCGGAAAGTTGCAAAACATTGAACGCAAAAAAAATAAAAAAAACCTGAATTCATGCAGATAAAATAAAGTTGACACTTATCGTCAGAAACGTACGCAAGGGGCATAAGGAGTCCGTTAACCCAAGACGATAAAAATTAAAAATATGTTTGTAAGAAAATTAAAATATTGGGAAGAAAACCTTTGAATAAACAGAAAAAGATTGAAATGCACTAAAGTGTTTTTTGAAGGCTTGAAACTCAGTATTCCTGTAAAAGAGAGACTCCCTGTCGCCCCTTCCCAAAAGTATATTCTGCGTTCATCTTTCTCTCTGCCTATCATACTCACTAAGATTTAAAAAGAACTCTTTTCAATAACCATCCCCAACTTACAGAGAAATTATCTATATTGAGAATTATTGCTTCATTTTTTTCTTTTAAGAATTTACGAACATGATATTATATATGTGATATTCGCATCATATTCTGTAGAGCAGTATTTCTAATAGTGTGTGTCGCGGCTCCTAGGGGCATCGCCAACCTCTGTCAGGGTCGTAGCGACGAGCTGGAGGTATTTATTTGTGTGCCTATTTGCGCTTCGAAGTGGTTCATTTTAAGTGAAAATATCTACTGAACTATTCTGGGGAGCAGCAGATGAGCCATGAATTGGGGACGGTAGTAATGGGTGACAAAAGATTGAGAACCACTGCTGTAGCGGCTTATTTGGAGGTCATACCTACAACAGAAAATATATTTTGTCTAGAAGGTGCAGAAAAGAGTTACTGGTGGGTGTGAAGGGCTTGAGCTATGAAGAGAGACTTAATTCTTTGAATATGTTTTCATCAAAGAGCGGGGGGGGGGGTGTCTGGGAAGATATGATTGAAGTATCTAGGTTTTCAATTGGGGATGTGGTGGACCATGATGTGGCATTAACCATCAATCAAGGGGACAAAAGAACTGTCGTAAGCAAGGGGTGAGTTAAACTTTGGCACCAGGGTGGAGGGTAGTTAAGTATTTTATTCCTTAAAAAAATTGATTCTCCGCCCCTTCGGAAGACAAACGGATAAAATCCTCCTTCCTCTCCCTGAGAAAATCATTCGTACGTCTATGGACACCAGTACCAGTTGGTTTTACCTACCGAGCCTGGAGTGACCATCGATAGATGGCACCTTCATTTCCCACCCAACTCCATCGGTAGGAAATTGCCGTATGACAATGTGACCGGTGTTGGTGTGTGGTAAAGTAGTACCAGTTGGTTAAGGATAAATTCAGATTGCACATTCAGTTCTTTTTCCCTAACAAGTCTTAATTGTCCGCCTCCAGGGGCAGTATAAGGAACTATCATGCTTTCTTAACAAGATTGTGAATAAATAGAATAGCTTAGTTTCTTTTGTCGTAAATTTCAACCACAATAGACATGTTTAGAACGAAATATGATATTCATAGTGGAAAACATTGAGAAGTTATCCATACAATATATCCTCGGAATATATAAACATTATCAATGTTTGTAAATTCATATCTCTTATTATACATTTTCGAAAAAAATTCCGAAAATCCACGATAACTTTGAATTTGATCTTCTGTTTAATAATCAAAGTTGGTGTGGCATTTTTTTTCCAAAAGGTTCATCTCATCATAAAACCTCCCACTGATCGATTTAAAAAGTGATAAAATTTATCATTGCAGAATTATTACAATTACACCAGAATGTGTATAATCATTTCTTTCATCCACCATGTGATGAGACGTCATTAAAACATTCAGTTATTACGGTCTTATCATTTGCTTTCCTGATCTATTGGCAAAAATGTATTTTTTAGGAATCGAGATTTTCACATGTACACAAAATTACAAATGCAAAGGCCACAACAGGTAAACTGCACAGCCGCTGTGGTGTTCGAGTGGTTATAGTGACGGACTCGCGATGCGAGGATCCGGGTTCGAACCCCACAGTGGTGGTCGGCTGAAGTTGGTTTTCTGTGGTTCCCAACTTCAAGGCGCGAATGCGAGCCGATCTCCCCGTTAAAAAGTCTCGCCACAGAGAGCAACAGGCCTACAACGTTACAAATATTCAATCATTACACTTCACTCACAATTTGAAGTATAGATGGCGGCACTGAAATATCATACACAACACAAGCTACACACTCAGACTGTTAGGTGCACTCACTTTGTTCCAGACTCAGCCACGAAGCTGGGCTGGAAGAGATCTCGGCATTGGGATAAGTCCGGTGGCAGAGACCCTGGCGTTCATTCATTCAGGTAAACTGCCCAACGAGTAGGCTGAAAAAAAATTACCCACAATAAATCTGGATATCAAACATAATATAGGGCTATTGAAAAATACAGCAACCCAAAATAATTAAGTTATTTTCACGAAGAAACAAAAAACTATGACAAAAGTATGATAAAATGTACATAAAAATTACTTTAAATGTATGTTAGTAAAACTTATCAATCAGTACATAAATAAAAACTGATTTTAAAAGTAACCCTTGTTTGTTTTTTCAAAATCACAACCTTCGTTTCTAGTACTAGTTTTCTAAAGAAAGAGATGCATGAATCATTTACAGAGTGTCCCACAATCGACTGCGGTATTCAAAATGGGATAGCAAGATAACGGTGACAGATATTAAAGCCATTCTTGCGGAATATAAATGTGCTCAGTCACGAATTTCAGATACTTCATTCATGTTGCACGGGGATGTATAGTTATTAAAATAAAAGAAATTAACTTATTACACAGACACCCTGTGCTCAAAAATCCAGGTGAAAAGTTGTTGCCGTGTGTCTTTCTTGATTCCAACAAAAAACAAATCCACGTTTCTAAGTGCAATATTCTCAGAGATATTTTTTAATTCAAAAGTCGGAGAAATGTTGGGAAAAAATCGTTGTATGTTAGTTTTTACTGCTTTTTTCCCAACTTTCCTCCTATAAATAAAAAAAAAGAAAAATGTATCGAAAAAGGTGTTCAAATACTTTGAAAAATTATCGATCATGGAAATAATTCATACTCGGTATTTTCATTCCGAGTCTAAAAGATGTTAAAACATTCATTAGTGCCCACAAAGTTCAAACATAAGTTCACGCAAAAGGCAATCGAAAAGTCTTCATCCTATTTCCAAACTGACAGACTGCCAAAAACATCTACAATGAACATTTCAAGCATTCGAAATTTGACTTTTTATAACTATAAAAACGTTATTCTTCACACATTACATCTGTCCCGGCGTTTGCTCGGAGGTATTCCATTCCTACAGAAAGAAATGAAGATAGAAAGCAGATGAGAAAATCCATAGATAACTAAAGCTTCATCGTAAAAAAAAATTAAGAAATAGAGTGGTACAAGTCGTTTCTATTTTTGTAACAACACAGCATGGACTATAGTCTTTACTGAATTCAGTTTCGCATCAAGCTCTGTTTATCGCTCTGATCAGTGAACTTTTTCAGGCGGGAAATGAAAAGAATAAAGGTCACAAACATTTGAAGCCTTTTTTCACCATTGTCTCGCCACAGAAACCACATAACAAGCGTCAAAAAAAGGAGAAGCTCAATAAAATTACTACCAGGTTGATGGCTATCGCAGCCATTATTCTCCATGATCGTAGCTAAGTTTAGATAAGAATAATGCCTACCCTACCATGAAACACGATATTATCTGTTCCATACATACGTTTATATATTTATGAAATATATATATATACACGCACATATATGAACGTACCACGATTACTTTTTCTGTCATTTCTGCCTTTCTTTTGTCATTGTACTTTTTTCCCAGCTGACCTATCTGCGTAGGTCTAAATTTACAACCTTTCAATGCACTTATAGACTTTGTTCTCATGATTGAGAGAGAGAGAAAGGCGAAGCAATACTAACTCTTAATTGAATGAAATTTAGCTCCGAAAATCATTAAATAGTTATCAATTATACTATATACAGGGTGTCCTGTAAGTCCTAATGCTGCCTTTATCAGTAACTCCTAATTTTTAGTTTCAGTGCAAAAAATGTTCAAAATGAGTTCGAAAATCACCCTTTACCAGTTTTGAGAGTTAAAATACCGTGTGTCACAAAACAAAAAAAATCTAATGCGGGCACCCTGTCCTGGAAAATTCAATTAAAAAGCTATTGCCCTGTCTGTTTTGAGGCCAACAAAAAAATATTTCACGTTTCTAAGTGTGATATTCACCGAGATGTTTAAAATCAAAAATCGGAGAAAAGTTGAGAAAAACGACATAAACTAACGGACGACACTTCTTTCCCTCAATTATGTTTATCTTTCCCATTTTTTCTTCAATTTTTAAACTCAAATATCTCAGTGAATATTGTAATTGAAAAGGGGAATATTATTGTTGGCCACACAAGAGACAGGGCAACAGCTTTCTAATTGGATTTTTTATGGCAGGATGTCCGTATAAAAACTCAGATTTTTTTCTTTTTTCTTTTGTGACACTTTATTTTCATTCTCAAAACTGGTACAGGATGATTTCTGAACACATTTGGAGCATTTTTCAAATACCTCTATACGATGAACGGTTGATGAGATAAACCATATTAGAACTAACAGGACACTCTGTATAAGTTTTTTTTTTTTTTTAATTGAGAACTATTTGCTTGTTTTTATGTCCTTTATCTTTATTTTTTTATCATATTATACATTAATATGAGCTCATCAAATAAATTATTGGTCACCTGAATTTTTAACATACTTAACAGCGTGTAATGGCTCCGTGTAACTTTATAGCTACTGAAATTTTATGTATCGTGAACTGAAAAAGTTCCCGGTGAAGGAAGCACTCATATTCAGTTGTTTTTTACGTTTTACGCATTATTAAAACTGATTCCGAATAATGAATTGGTTCCAAACTTCTGTAGGCTAGAAGTATGGTTGTTTCTGAATATTTATCATACCAATAAATTCAACCTGCTCTATGAAAATTCCATTTCGAAAAATATTTACTGGTATGTGAGATGAAGGACAAACTGCGAAACTTAGTAGTGTAAGCATGTTAATATAGGCATTTCTAGTTCGCATTGCATATAATCCCTACCAAATATCATTCTGCAGGTAACTGAAAACCCTAGAACACCAGAAAGCCTTCTTCATCTTACAATATTTTCTACGAAGATCTTGCAGAAGACTTCGAAACCTTTAGTGAACATCATTCACATACAGACGAAATATTGTCCGATTAATCAGATAGCATATTTCCCATTTTTCCGTTGTATACTGGTTAAATTTCTGCGCCCCCCACATTCATAATTTGCTTTAGCAGAAATGAGATTATCTTCCTTCTATGATTTTCTCTGCAGACTGTTCCTTCGATCATTTTTGTCGCACCACAGTCATTTTCTTCACACGAAGGCCAATTAGACCGGGACCTACAATTTATTCCCGGTTCCGAACGGCAGCCTTTTTTAAACGCACCGAGAGGTTGGTGCGCTAACCCCTCGATTTGGGACTCCCTGCGGTAGCAATCATTTTCTGTGGTTATGTCGCCGTTGTACTCCTGTGTCAGAGCAGTTTTCTGACAAGAATGAACCGGGTATCGAATTCGCGACACCTCTAAACATCCTTTAGTACTTTAGGCGAGTATCTTATCGACCTGGGCTACCGCACCCGACTCTTCCTTCACAAATTAGTTAGAAAAAATCAGTGTTGACAATCTCTTGCCGCAAGTTTGGCCTTGAAGGGACCCTACGATAAACCGCAAGCCATGAAACACGTCTGTGGTCCTGGACTGATAATATCGCCTTTAATTCCAATTTTGTGAAAAGACAGATTTTTGTCACTGATTTTAGATCCATCCCACTGTACGCGTGAATACACCGGAAAATTGCACTAATTCTCAGAATGACCTTTAAACAGCCAAATGCAACGACCGCTTTCTGCCACTTTAATGACATCTGTTTTGCCCCTCATTTTACACACAGCAAACGAGGCAAGTAGTGCATTGTAACTTACTTACTTCATGAATCTACAAACGCCCTTTGCATAGTAGTTACTACCACCATAATCCCGCCAGGTGACCGATATTAAAATCTACGGACGATCATCCGAAGAGCTTAAATATATTCTAATATTATTTATACACATAGTGTGTGTGTGTGTGTGTGTGTGTGTGTGTGTGTGTGTGTGTGTGTGTGTGTGTGTGTGTGTGTGTGTGTGTGTGTGTGTTGTGTTATATACGGGGTGATTATAAAAAAACTATCCCGACATATGGGCCCCTAACTATCATACCATTCACAGAAACTGAATGAAATTTTGGCACAAGGTATTTTGAGGTATGCGCTCAAGAACGATATGGAAAACAACAGTGTCACTCTAACAGTTACGGTTACAGTGAGAAAATTTCGAAAATATCAAATGGCAACACCAAGTTTTTTGTATTGGAATGTGATCTCCATACTGAAAAACACTAAATAGCGTTGAAATGGCACCTGTAGCACGAAAATCCCCGGAGCTAGGCAAGGAAAAAGTAAAAAGGACTTTGCCGTGCACCAGAGCATTAATGTTCGTTTCATTCGTCACACCGTTTCTTTGGCTGAGATCCCAGCCTGATTAGTCCTCCACAAGGTCATGTGGAAAATTTGTGAAACACAATAAAATGCTTTATTTTATGCTGCTTCTCTGTCCTTATTGGTTGTCCTCACTTTTAGCCTATCTACCGCCGGTGATTTTCATGCTACAGTTGCCGTTCGAACGCTATTTAGGGTTTTTCACAATGGAGATCACATTCCAATACAAAAAACTTGGTGTTGCCATTTGATATTTTCGAAATTTTCTCACTGTAACCGTAACTGTTAGAGTGACACTGTTGTTTTCCATATCATTCTTGAGCGCATACATCAAAATACCTTATGCCAAAATTTCATTCAGTTTCTGTGAATGGTATGATAGTTAGGGGCCCATATGTCGGGATAGTTTTTTTATAATCACCCTGTATATATGTATATATATAAACTCTACTTTGTAGTATTTTTTAAACCATGGTATATGAAAAAACTATCCTATTTTTCTGGTAATAAATCAACTGCAGGATCTATTTTACTGTTACCACCTTTCCGAATGATAAAGATGGCATGCAGTCATCTTAATACTGAATTTAGATTTTCATTTACACTGAGGGTGAAATACGACTTAATGCTGAAATTTATTTGTACTTGGTTAATTAAAATTCGATTCATTATCTTAAAAACTGTTGCATACAAGTACACCAACGTTATAGTTTTCAAGTAAAAGATAAATAGAATTTCCTCTTTCAGATGCAACTACAAAATGGTGCAAAATGAACGTTATGGTTTAAATGCTTTATAACTTTTTTATTTTTGAATAAATAGTTAAGGGGCCGTTCAAGTATTACGTAAGCAAATTTTTAGCCATTTTTGACCCCCTTCCCCCCCCCTTGTCAGCAAAAGTCAGCAAAACACTGACCCACGTAAGATGTTGGTGTACTTGAACGGCCCCTAACATTATTTTATCAAAATACAGCTTATGAATGGAGAATATTGTTAACTTAAATGTGAAAAAGTACGTCTCGCAGGTGTCGCCCATTTTCTGCTTCACAAAGTCGTGCTCTTTCCAACACATGTTGCGTGACTTTTCGCAAAATTTCAGGGGTTATGGCACGGATATCATTGCGAATATTGTTTTTCAGTTCAGGTATGGTCTGTGGCTTATTGACGTATACTCTCTCTTTCAAATAGCCCCAAAGAAAAAAGTCTGGAGCGGTCAAATCCGGCGAACGCGACGGCCAATTGAAATCGCTCCTACGCGAAAGCATAATCAAGCCGTTGCTGGTAGTCTGCCGGCTTTATTTGTTGCACCAGCTGGATTTTGTATGGAAACATGTGCAATGTGGCCAAAATTCTCTGAATAGACCTTCGTGATAGCCCAAGTTGTGCAGAACGGTCTCCTGGTTGATGTTTCTGTACTTGCTTCCACACTCTCTCGTACACGTTCAATATTTTCGGCGGTGCTACGTGGTCTTCCGCCACCAGGGAGGTTCCTTACTGAGCCTTGTTGCTGAAAATTTGCAACCAGGCGATTTATTGTTGGCACTGAGAGTCCAGTCCGCACATTAAAATATCGACGATATGCACGCTGCGTCAGAAAAACTGAGTTTCCGTTTGAAAAATAAAATTCAATGATTTTTGTTCGTTGTTCTATTGTGTACTGTTCCATTTTAAATTCCCCAAGCCTTCTTTACACAATTCTGAAGCAAACGAAAAAATGCAATATTAAATAAAAAAGTTATAAAGCATATAAACCATAACGTTCGTTTTGCACCACCCTGTATTTTGACAACAAAAACATGCCGAAGTCTTCAACAAAATGAATAATATGAAAAATGAATAAAAATGACGACAGAAAATTAGTAAATTAGAAATATTTTGACCACCTTGACATCAATGCTTTGTAGACTTTAAAAACTTCTATTTCAAGTTTGAACACGTGCATGTTGAGTAAATACGACCATCAATTTTTTCTTAAGTAATCAGATATGTTTAACCCTGAATTGAGACAAATATGGCTTTTTTCAATGTTTGTAATTGTGTCATTTATAAAATATATATTTTGTAATTTAAAATTAATTATTTTTTCCATTGTTTGAATCTTTTACGTTGCTGGTATGTTCAATCAAGCACATCAAATAATGAAGCTATTTCCTAATTTTTGAGAAATATAATCTCAGAATAATTTTCATATCAAAGAATACGAAATAATTTAGTATTTTCTCAGCCTAACTACCACCACCCCTGCATGAACATGCATGCAAAAAGAGGTTCTTTTACATTTCAATCTTTTTTGACATTTTTCCCTCTTTTCTTCTGCATGAATCATAAATTACATTTTACTATTTATAAAACATAAAATCTGTCCGTTATGTGGCTGTTTATACGTTTCAAACATCCTCATGTCTTTGAATTGTCATGAAACAAACAAAAAATTCCATTCGTAATGTTTTGGCTGGCTTTTTGAGCCCGACATTTGTTAAATGTTTTTTTTTCTTCTCAAGTTTAATAAGACATTTATGGGATGAGCATTAGAGTTTGTCTATTCTTCTGCATACCTGCCATTGTTAAAGAGTCGTAGTAATGCGCATCGCAATGATCTCTAGGTGACATTTTCTCCCGGAAGAGACCATTGTTTTACACCTAAAGATATACCGCTCTGGCTGCTAGAATGGATTGTGCCATTCACGCACATGTACTGATTATCTTTTGGTAGCAATGGTTTTCTCGTTGCGTTTTAAAACAAAGCGAAGCAGGTCAAATTCGTGAACCGCTATACTCAGGTAGGAGGTCACCGACGAGTTTCAATGCTCATAAGCGGTCAAGTGCCCACCAACGCATCACGAACTGACACAAAAATTATGCACAAAACCCAGTACCACACTGTACAATGAGAATCTTTGATCATCGCTCAATACCAGGCAATGCAAACAAAGATAGCATTTTATTTACGTTATTTTAAATTTTTTTTTTTTTCTTAAGAATGACGCCCAATAGGTTTGCTTGCATTGAAGTTTATTTTAAAATGAAACCAGCGCTCCGGTTCTTTAGACTTTTTGCAATTACGTATTGTTTACGTATTTTTTGTATGTGATAATTCATTCAAATATCATGCATCCGGATCTAAAATGCTTCTATAAAACACCATTAGGAATAACAAATCGTTTCTCACCAGTCACCCTAGATAAAATTTAACAATACATAAAAATGAGGGGGTTGTGAAATAGCACATATACATTTATAGTTTCTACTTTTATCGAAAATACCTTTGAATTCTTGAGAGAATTCTTTGAAATGAAACTTTTCCATTAAAATTCAAATAAAATAGTCTGAATGTCTGTAAGATGAAAATATTATATTCTTATTCTGCGTTCTTTTTGTTTTTCAAAACCATGAGAGAGAATAAATTTCATTCTTTGCTGATACGTGGTGCACAAAGTGATTACAATAAGGTGCACATTTTGATTGCATTTTTTTTCTTGTTGCCTTGTAACCCCAATCAAAAACATTTTTCCTATATGGTTCAAAATTTTAGCTTTCTAAAAAGCATACTTCATGAATAAAAAGAATAAATTCCTAAGAAATTATTTCAACGCTTAAATCAAACGGTGCTAACTTGCCCTGTGTTGAAGTGAACTGATAGATTTTGAATGAGCCGAAACAAAATCATATAGGTTAAAAATGGTAACGCGAAATTACAAGAAAAAAAAGCATCTTTATTTTTTGCGATGTATATAATATCATCAGTTACTTATATTTCAGAAAATAAGTATTATCAAAAAATCACAGAAAAGTGACGCATAAAATTATCAATGATTAGGATGAATCACTTATTATGTACATTCCAGATGCATAGTGCACTTTATTATCATCAAAGATAATTTTAATGTCTATCAAAGTGTCTCCTAAGTGAATCCAAGCTACGAATATGGAATTTTAACCGTGTCAGCAACTGCCAAATAATGTAATATATTCTCGAATTATCTGACACCCCCTCCACAATAGTGTGAAAAATTAAGGCCCCCTTTCACACGGAGTGGATGCGGGTCCGGAAGAAGTTTTAACAATTGGAATATACTGCGCCTTTCAGACGAGCCGAAAAATCTCCGCACCTAGGAAATGTTCATGCGGTCCGGACGTCGTCCGCATGTGTCAAAACCTAAGTGCGGGCTCCGCATCCGCACATAGAAGTTTTGACAATAGGTTTATTCGGCGCTATTCACACGATGCGGATGCGGAGCGAATTCGTCCGCATCTTTGGCTACTTTTTGAAGGTGATTTTTCACGGAATTTTTTTAATTATTTGCCATAAATACTCTTAAAAACACCATATGATGGTCCCTGCTCATTAATATAATGTACCTACATACGTCTATCCTCCGTTTCCTTCTGAGATGGAGATATAGCAACTTTAACTGCCTTTTGTCCATATTTCACAATTTTATACAATAAAACCTGCCAACAATGTCCACTGACGGGACCAAAATTATAAGGCCCCTTACGAATATTTAATTGACTACATACTTAAATAACTTTTAAATTTAATTTAAAAATTTTAATTTTTTTCTTTTTAAATTTTTAAAATTATTTAAAAATATAAATATCTGAAATATTATTTTAAATATTTGTTATTTTTTAAAATTTTTAATCTGTTAATTTTTTTAAACTTTAAAAAAAATACTTTTATTAAACAACGTTATCCACGTACGGTGTTCACTCAGGGCCGGATTAAGACGTTTGAAGACCCTAGCACTTGAATATTTTTGGTGGTTCCCTCGATACCTACAAGTATATTTTACTCAATATTTAGTCTATAAACTTAAAAAAAATGAAATCTTATATTTCAGAAGTGACTAATCTAAGGATAGGATTTCACTCTAAAAGGGTTATGAAAGTTATTTTTTAAAAGAATTATTATAAAATTTTTATAGTGTAATCCGTACTTGAGGCCGGGATTATACTATAAAGTTTTGTAAAAGAGCTTTTATAAAAGTTGAAAAATTCAACCAATAGGCGCATCGGTTGCATTCAAGCAAATGCAACCGGTGATCTTAATGGTTGAATTTTTCACGTTTTATCAAAGAGCTTTTACAAAACTTTTATAGTGTAATCCCGGCCTAAGACAGAATTGTGATGTGAATATTTCTAAGCGCAGACATTTTGAAAGTCTCTACCCCTTCCCTTTTTTTATACTTGGAAATTCTTTGATATTTCCCGAATTTTTTTTTTTTTTTTTTTTGGAACATCGAATGTTTTGGATGTTTTTGGATTGGATTTTTCGAACATCGGATGTGTTTTTGGAATTTCCTTTCATATTTTTCCGAAAAGACAGATTTTTTTTCAAAATTTTTGAAAATATTTCAAGATATTTTCTCCCATCGACTACTTGTGAGGATCGGAATGAAGGCATCTTTAGGCTCAATGATAAAAACCACCAAAGAATGCCTCTAGGCTCCCTATGGGCACTGAATCAGGGGTGAAGGAGAAAAATAATTACAAAAATTGCGAAAAAATAGTTTTTATGCACGAATTTCGAACTAAAGATGCGGGCGATTCGTCCGCATCTTCAGTGCTCGTTTGAAAGGGTATGCGGACCCGCGTCCGCATCCGCTCCGTGTGAAAGGGGCCTAAGGGATAGTTGACAAAGTCCGGTACATCTGAAAAATATTCAACAAAAAACGTAATTAGATTTTTTTCCCTAAATCTGTGTTATTCGTATATTTTTACATATACGAGGTTTATTCAAAAGTATCCATAATTTTTCGTGCGTAAACCAATGAAGTTAAGGAGGTGTGGTTTGGTGCACGTATGTAGGCACTTCTAGTGCGCGCATGCTTGAATTTTCACTTGCCTGCAGAAGCTGACAGTCGGCCGATGAGTGAGGAAGTGTAAGTGAGCACCGTCGTATTTTTGTTTTTGACAAAATGGCGGAAATAACTCGAACAGAACTGCATTAAATTTTGTGTGAAGTTTGGTGGTTCTCGGGTGGTAACAATCCACAAGATTTGACATCTTTACGATCACGGACATAATATTACGTCCAAACATCATTGGAATAAATTCAAACAAGTTCTCTGTCTTTTCTCTCCTCACCATCACGAAGCTTTATATCAACCCTATTATCTACGGAGAAGTTGCTTTTTCTTTCCTTCTTTTCTTTATAATGTATCTTTCTACTATATACATGCAAGAGTGAAAGATAACGCGTAGGGTGAGGGTGAAAAGAGGACTCTAAAAGAAATTCTTAGCTATATTATCTATTATACTTTTTCTTTTTGTATTTTTTCTTTCCCCTTATTCCTTTTTCTAACATGCGGTAGGTTTTCACAAGGTTACCATATTTATCTATCGCCGATTCATTAAATACGAATAATCCAAATTTATTTCCAAAACCTTATACGTGAAGTGGTCAACAGACCTTCGGAGATGAAGAAATGCGGGGGGGGGGGCACACCGATAAAGAAGTGGTACAACCCCTTCAAAGATGGCCGCACATCAATAGAGTGAAGCACATTCTGGTAGGCCCTCAACATCCAGAAATGAGATCGTTATCGACCAGGTTGTGATGCAGGATCATCGTGATCAGAGAACTTGCAGATGAGGGGTATCATTAACATTGGATCCGTCCATTATATTTTGACTGACAATTTGGTCTTCAGGAGATACAATGTCAAAGTTATGCTGAAAGTCTTCTTTGACTCCAGTTTCGTGGTTCCTCAAGAGTACGCACCGCACGCCACGGACACTACCAAAAGGCTGTACGTCGCAATTGGCAGTTTCATCTCGATCAATGCGTTATTCAAGTTATTTCTGCCATTTTGCCAAATGAGAAGGGAGATCATTTACACTTTTTCACTCATCAGCTGTCTGCCGGTGACTGGCATCTTCTGCAGGTAGGAAGAAATTCGCACTAGGATTGTTTACATACTAGCACTCATTTCTGCAAAATGTTATTCGGCTGTCTCTCATTTTCTGAAAATGCTCAGTTTGTCACTCTTTTGAGTTCTAAACTGTTTTCATTTTTGAGCCATATCGATAATCGCAATGCAGATTTTGTATGTATGTATATCGGTAGAAGTTCATCTTACCTACACCATGTTCAGCATAGACATCGGAACCTGAGGACTCGTGGGCCCCCCTCTCCAATAAAATTTGTAAGAAGGCTTAGCCACCCCCCCCCCCCTTCCCCGCAAAAATTCATGAAAACACAATGGAATTGTATTATACAGTGCATGTCCCCCATGCGGACGATCCTGAATCTCGTATACATGGGACGTCCAGCAACTATGCCCAAAGGTGAAAAACCGAACAGAAACGAATTGAATAGAAAGTCAGGCACCTTTATTTACAATAATAATAATAACCCAGAAGGCATGAAATGCACTAATAATAGTTATGTGATACCCATACTAAATATAGGTTTGGCAGCGTACAAGACCTTCATAACGTTGGGATTAAATTACAAAAGTTTGATAAAAGATATTTCACAAAACTCGAAATAAACCAATAAGCGTATCGGTTACATTCGAGCGAACGCAACTAATAAGCTTATTGTTTGCGTTTTTCAAGTTTTATTAGAGAATTTTAATAAAACTTTTATAGTGTAATCCAAGCCTTAGAAAATAATTGTTCAAAAGTTGGAGGGAATTTTTCTTTATAGATTTGCATGCCACGCCTGATACCATGTTATGAAAATTGATTGGTCACCCCTGGTTTAATGTTTCTACACTTGAAATATGTCACTGATGATATATCATCCAGGGTATTCAATGACTACGGTTATCCGACATACCCCTGGTCCCGTGAGTTACGGAAAATCGAGAGTATATGATTCCAAACCTTAACAACCTGCCCAATCCATTTGCATCAAATTGTGCCAAATAACGCTTTGTTTTATTGAAGTGACGAGTAGTAGAAAACGAAACTTTTGAAAAAAAAAATTAAACAGAGTTTTCGCCTTTTCAAGTAGCTAAACAAATTTTCATTGAAAAAATAATTGTTTGAATTATTGAGAATTAAAATTTAGGCACGTTGGTCTCTTCAAACAAGTGAAAATTAATTTACAGACGTGAAAAATAAATTCTCAAAAAAACTTGGCTGAAAAAAATTGTTTTTGTTTACACACGTAGTCTCTCAATCGATGATGACTTATAGTGATTATATATCCCACTCCACTGACTTATCTTAAATTAACCCTTACACCGGCAATCCTATCTCGTCAAACTTGATCTGCTTTATTTCCAGTCACCTCGAAATATTTCGGGTTCTTAACACGTTTTCATTTTCAACGTGGCAGTCAGTTACTATGCGGATCAGGAAAATTTTAAAAACCCCTTAAAGAGCTAAGGGCATGTTCTCATAAATCCAGCTGTATCAACTTATCTCCCAGACTTCGCTACTAGCCGCTGTGGTGGCCGAGTGGTCTTATTGACGGACTCGCATCACGAGGCCCCGGGTTCAAACCCCACTGTCGCTACAGCGATGGCCGGCTAAAGTTGATTTTCTGTGGTTCCCGACTTCGAGGAGCGAATGCGAGCCGATCTCCCCTTTAAAAAGACCCTATGAAGAGCAACAAGCCTACACAACGGTACAATTATTAAATCCTTGCACTTCACTCATAGTTAGAAAAATTGATGGCAGCACATTACTGTCTAATGCTTGTCATGTGTAAACTTCACGTTAGATTCACAACATGTACATTCCAACATGTACCAATTCGTTAGAAATTCCGCAGAGGAATGTGGATAAGGTGCTCGTCTCGTATGGTTTAGAAGTAGTAGTTGTTCTCCACTACAATTAAACATCTGTGATTGCAATGCATATATATATGAGTAATACTACAAAGAACAAGACTTTTTCAAGCCGTGAGAGAATCAAAAGACACACAATGAATAAACGCCAGAACTCTACCACGAAGCTGGGCTAGAAGAGATATCAGCAACGGCATAAGTCCGGTGGCAGAGTGTCTGGAACAATGTTGTTACCTAATAGTCTGAGTGTGGAACTAATGTTGTCGGATTTTTCAGTGCTGCCATCTATATTTCGAATTGTGAGTGAAGTGTAATGATTGAATATTTTTACCTTTGTAGGCTAGAATTGTTAATTAACAGGGAGATCGGTTCACATGCGCACCTCAGTCACAGAAAACAAATTTCAGTCGACCACCACCGCGGGATTCATGAGAATATGTAAATGCATAAAATTATGTCTGTGGAATGTAAATGTTTTCAACTCTAACTGTGCAAAAAAATTTCATCTCTTTAATTTTCCCTTTACTAAAGAAATACAGTAAAACCGACGGACAAAAAAAAACGTCCGCAAGAGGGGTGACCGTTAATCAGGGGTTTGAAGTGCATACTTTTCTTATACAAGGGATTATTTGGCCGTAAAAGACGGGTGTCCGTTTAGAGGGGTTCTACTGTAATAAGAATTAAAATTAGTTATTTAAATAAGAAAAACTATTTAAAATATACTTATTGACAAATCATTCTCTCTTCAAATCGAAATATGCAGTTTTTTAAGAAGTCAAAAAAAAATTAAATGCATAGTTTAAAAAAATGATGTAAGAGATCGTGTCGATCGCTCAGATTATTGAGCAGTTAAAGTAAACTTCGATGTTCCATAGGTACACAATACTCATATATACAGTAAAACCCCTCTTAACGGACACCCCTCAGATGCGGTCACCCCTCTTTTACGGCCAAATAATCTTGCCAAACCCCTTGTACAATAAAACTATGCAATTCAAACCCCTGATTAACGGTCGCCCCTCTTTTGCACACAAATTTTTTGTACCGTCGGTGACCGCAGTTAACTGTATACTTTCCGAATTTTATATATTTATTAATTCCAAATACTTCTCGTGCGCTGTTACATATTTTAAAAAATGAATCAATATAAATACCCGGATTATTTCATTATATTATGCAAATTTAAGTCACCAATAAAATAACCTGATATTCCTTGAATGGATAAATGACAGTCATTTCAGCTCGTGTTATTCAGCAATAAAGCACAAGCTACGGAATGAATACAATGTAAATACAAAGAAAAAGGGCAACAAGGTCCTAGAGGAAACTTTTCATAACCAGTTCCCACACTCGCATAGAGGATATCAGAGAGTGCAGCTTGGTGTATTAACAATAAACAAGGTGTAATAAACTTTAGGGTAGTAATTCTCATCCTGTGGGGAGAGATGGGTGCAAAGACAGGAGAAAAGGGCTCAAAAACCGAAAAAAAGCAAAATATTGAATCTAAATTTTTTTTTTAAATGCATTCCGATTAACTTAATTGAGAAAGTTATATAACTAATTCATATCTTCCTTATCTAAAAATCAATATGGAAACAAATCTGACGTGCTGTACAAGCACTATCACTTTAAGTACTCATGAATACACGAATTATATATCTGGAACTAACGTGAATTGATAGAAGGTAACCGACTCTATTTTGGAAGAAAATATCCAATTTTAATTTTTTTTCATGAAAGCTTTGTTCTCTTTGTAATTTCAAAACAGGTCTTGTTTTGTTTATATGAAGCTTAAAATAGAAGTTACGTCCACTTCGGTGTTGCGTTTTTACTTATAAGTAATACGTGAAAAAAAAATTAAAAATGACATTCTTCGTAACACGTTTAAACATTTTACTTGAGTTTGCAACACGATTCCTAAAAATCTATTCATTATATCATTATGAAATTTTAATATATTTTGGTACTCATTTTTGAGGTTACGAACCAAAAACTAAGGTCTATCACATATTTGACTAATTACAGTGCTTTATAGATATGTAGAGTGAATTTTTTGAAATTTCACACGTACATTAACAGATTTGAGTGCAAGTTACGAGCATATACAATTCCTAAAGGTTTTGGTTCATAACCTGCACCATTATTATGTGAATGTACTGTGAAAATAACAAAACATTCCATTCGTAGAACTTTTTGCAATCGTGTTATGAATATTACACGAATTTTGCTTAAAGTTTGAAATAAAAATGTCATAGGTACCGTAGTCCAAAATTCATTGTTTTCACCATTTTGATACACTTTCTATAAAAAAAATGACATTTTACTTTTCCACAAAACGGTACTGCAGTGAATTTTACTCTCGAATGTAGTCGGATACCACAAGGAACTTTTCTAATAAATCGGTTTCTTTATCATACCGCTGTCGTTCGTGAAAAATATTTGTAAAAACTGCACTTTTCAGAAACAAAAATCTGAACAAGACTTAGTGTAAACATACCATCCAACTCAAAATTGAAACGTATCTGGCGTGCTAGTGGTCAGAAACACGACATTTTTACAGAACACAGAAATAAATTATAAAGAGTGCTCACAGGTTTCATTTGAATATGCATTTGAAATTTCACACTATATATGGTCCAAAAAATAACACATTTTCTAGATTAATCATAACTTCTGTATTCAACCGCTATCCAAAGTATTTTTTGCCGATATTGACAAGAGAAAGATCAAGCATTAATATTGAACACTTTTTATATTCTTTATGTAGCTCAAATATGGATTTTTTTTAAATTAAATTTTGGACCATAGTTGTGTTATGAAAAATCCCAACTATAGTGAACCAAATATTTTTCGTGTTATAAATCGCTTACGAACCATAGTTGAGAGAAAATATACTACAACCATATCATACATCCATCTTTATCCGCTTTGCTAAAAAAGACGGGTAGAATTTAGAAAAACCCTTCAAGGGGGTCAAAAAAGGTGGGATTCATAGAGAAAACACGTCGAGCCAAAACCACTATAGCATCATGAAATTTAGTCAAAAGTTTCGTTTCATGACGTAAAGACTAACTATGAAGGGGCTTTTCGAAATTCAAAAGGGGGTCATAAGGTGGGATCGTATGGAGAAATCACGCAGACCCGAAACCGCTGAAGCTATATAATGACCAAAATATGGTCAGTATTTTTGTAATGTAGAGGTTCACTGAGAAGGGATTTTTCAAAATTCAACCTCCTAAGGGAGAGAAGAGGTGTTAAAAGATTATACGGAGCAATCATCACTGAAGCCATATATAAATATGAAATTTAGTCAATACTATACTTTATAAAAAAAAAAAAAATGTAGATAATTTACACCCACTCTCTCAAAGACGGTAATTCTAAAAATCATCCTAAAAGTGGCCCATAAGGGGGTTTAAATGTTAAATGATGGAATCATCGACGAGTAATTTTCAGATCACCAAACATATGCAAATTACCTGCAATACACATCAATAGCGCAGAACAGCTTGTAGTAACTTGTAGCAGATAAAGTTTGTAGCTGACAAGATAACGTAAAAAACAACCCCCAACAGCTGATTCGCGGGAAAGTATCGGAGAGAGAGGGCGTTCTCCTAACCACATCTCCATATTACACTATCTATGCTCTTTGCTTTAGTAATTAAATAGTCTGCTAGATGTTAGCATTTCGATTATCGATGTTTTAGTGAGGACGGTTGTTTGGACCATAAGTCGTGTGAAATTACGGTAGCGTACTCGGGATTTTCTCAAAGGGGGTGTGTGCGGGGGTTCATTTTGATCTCGGCTCAAGCTCCGTTTACGATAATGTAACATGGTTCTTTACTGCACGGGACTTCGCGCAACCGCCAGGACAGTTTTACGGGACACACTTCATACTCAAATTTACGTAAAAAGAAATACGATAAACATGTTGGGGTAAATCGAGAAGCTATCCATACTTAGAATAAGACAACTATAAGCATTCTTTATGGGCATCGTATAATATTTTATGTGTATATATTGTTTACAATTTTTGTTAATTGCATTTTTAATTGGGTTTGCTATATTTTTTATGGGCATCTTTTTCTCAGCCACCTCGTCGGGCATTTTGCCTGTTGTGGCGTTGTATTTATTGTGTAAAAATACGAAATTCATCCCCAAACTACATCTCTGTGGAAGCCATGTTTCTTTGGAGACATGGCTTCAAGTTAGTTTTCGATGAATCATTTTCGAAAGTTTTTCGTGAAACTTCCCCTAGAGATACATATATATATAGTAAAATTATTTTCTCAAATATTAAAACGTAGTCTATGCATTAAATGAAAAAGAGCTACAAAAAGCTGTTTTTTTTATTGCTCTTGATTAACAGATATATTTGGGAAAAATTCGAAACTAAGTTTTTTTGTTTCACGTTATGTGTGAATAATAGTTTGAAATTTTAACAAATATTTTCAATACCTTCAAAATTTCATTTAATGCACAAGCGATACATAGGAAACTTGTTATGCAATGAAATATTGCACTATTTCCCCCATCTCGTATGCTTACAACATAGTTTCTTAAATACGTACTGCGTATTATGCGACATTCAACTCGTGCATTGAATCAGAGCAACATGTCAAAAGCAAAGAGGTTCTTGACATTCAATACTTTTTCTAGTCATTTTCATGCTGCAGAAGAAAAAACCATTCGACTATTGCCTATAAAGCAACCAGTTTCCCATGACCAGGAGACGACTCTGCGAATTAATGTTTTCGCTTACCCAGTTTACTCTGTTCATCTTTACCTTTTTCTAGTTGCAAATCGAATATTCTACTGTTGCAGCCCCCGTGAAATCGTACATGCTCCACTGCACGAAATCTTGTGTTTTCATTTTTTACGATAGGTCATTTCATGTAGAAATGAAGTTATTAAATTGAATCCGAAAAAATCATCCCAACATATATATAAGTTCGGATGATTTCCCCCCCCCCCCCAGATCGATCCGAAAACTCGAGAAAAACTTTGACACACCTCGGAGATTTCAAATTGACAGGTTTTTTTTTTTTTACGCGCGAAAATAATTTAGTCTCTCATTCTAAAAATTCAGATACCCCGCTTTTGTAAAAATACGATAAAGTCCATTATAATGGGAGTTCAAAAATCGCGGGGAAAAAAATTCACGAATTTCTCTCGTCACATGCGAATTTGATTTTTTCTGCGATTGAATCGTTTCGCTCCGATATTAGCGAATGAATAGGATTTGAATCGTAATATTTGTTATTGGCTCACAGGAGGAATTCTCAAACGATTTCGCATGGAATTTTACATCCTCAAAACAATTTAGCCGAGAGTGACCAATTAATAATCCATGACAAGATAAGTATCTATCCACTAAAATCGGCAAGTGTTTTCCAACCGTTTGAGAAACAAAGTTCGGTCAAATAAGCCCTGGCAAGGAAAGATTAGTTCTAATCGGTGAAGGCTCGAAGGATTTAAAATCTGTTGAAAATTTATATACTCTGAAGTTAAAGTGCTCGATATAATACCTCTACAACGATAATTTTTCTTGGTCCACAGTGTATAGTTATATCGACGTTTCACTGTTTTAATAATTTTTATGGGGGGGATGCGCCATAAATAAGTTAGTAATCCATTCTGGGAAAAGACAAATGGCGCAAGAGAACTTCAGTTCGGTTTTAAAATTGCGCTTCGGCTATAACACTTTATATCGTAACATTAGCGAATCACGCGTTATGATCAGCGATAGTTAGTCCGGAATTACACTGAAAGTGTTAAAGCTTTCATAAAAATTGGCTTCCCCCCCCCCCCAAGTTTTATAAATATATCTTATCAATTTTGTAGTTAATCCTGGCCTATACGATAGCTTATATCGTAAAAGCCTTACGATAACTTAAAAAAAAAAAAAAAAAATCTCAATTTTACGATATTTTTTTTTTGTGAAGTTTTTAAAACAAGAGAATGAAAAATGCTGAAAAATCTAAGAGTACATTTCAGTTTTATAACTGGCAAGCGATAATACTCGATGTTGGCAATAACTCAGTGCTTTAATTTGATAAAAATTCATAATTGATATACATATATATTCAAAGACTAACAAAAAGATTTTTCATAAAACGTTCAAATATAAAAGCGCATCTTTAAAATGTATTTTAAAACCCATATCAGCGAGTTACATCTGTATGTGTTATACTTTGGGTGTATTTGGCAACCGCTTTAGTGCCCTCCGAAACAGCATGTTTTGCTAGTTCACCGGGAAGAACAAGTAAAGTCGCTGTTTGGATCTCTCTACTGCTTATTGTACTGCGTTTGTTGTAGGTGGAAAGCCTGCTACTTTCTGCTGCGATACGTTCAAATAAGTCATTCATGAAGCTGTTCATAATAGAAATCGCTCTTCGGGAAATACCGATATCAGCATGAACTTGCTTCAAGACCTTGTAAACGTATATCCTGTAAACAAAATTTTATCAGCAGAGACCAAAAATCAAATATTTCCAATACACGAAATTAGAGATAATTACACACAAACTAGTTTTTAGAACAAAACGAGGGGACAAAAAAACAGCAACACCGATGATTTTTAGATGTTTAAAAGTCGTCACAGAGCAACAAGCCTACAAACGGTACAAATATTCAATCATTGCACTTCACTTCTGAAATATAGATGGCAGCACTGAAAAATCAGGCACACCACCAGATGCACACTCAGACGGTTAGATACAAACACTTAACTCCTGGCATAATTCACTTGGTAATAAATTGTCTATGGCAATAGACCAGAGTTGTGCTCGGTTTGAAAAAAAATAGTACATCTTCACTATTAGCCCGGATAAATAAGGTTCTACTGTAACTCTAAACCCTTCCGTAAAAAGGTACGATCAAAGTTCAGGAGTCTCGAAAGTTCAACAATGAGGAATAAAAACCAATTACAGATCATTAATTACAATCAAGATCAAAATTCCAGCCGTCCACATATGCACATTTGAGGTTTCTTGATATTACATACACGTGACTAATATATAACAGATGAAAAAATTAGATACTACCGTTTGAATAAAACGTCAACTTACGAATAACTTTCGTTCCTCCTTTTCCTACGCTTCTTCTTCTCCTGCGAAGTAGGAGCAACAATCTCTGCCTTCTTTAGTTTAGGCATCTTCACTAGCACAAGCTTTTAAAACTGAAAATCGAATGCAGGGTATGAGAAGTGAAGCTTCTTTATATATATGATTACGTACTTGACTTGACTTGCTATACGTCCTTTGAAGACTACGGATTTATTGATTTTAAATGTAGCTTGATAAAACGGCCGTGATCACATCTCATAATATTTAGCTTCGGTTTATGCAGATCGAGAATACCCTCTAGATGTTAATTATTCTCTCATTTGATCATCTTTGTAACACCACAGTCATTTTCTGCACACGTGGACTAATTAAACCGGGACCTTCAATTTATAGCCGATTCCGAACGGCAGCCTTTTTTCTATACTCATTCAAAGGTTGGCGCACTAACCCCTCGGTGTGGGACTTACTGCAGTAGCAATTTTTTTCTGTGATCATATCGCCGTTTCTGTTGTACCCCTTCATCATGAAAGTATCTGACAATGATGAATCGGGTATCGAACTCGAGCCACCTCTGAATATCCTTTAGTACTTTAGGGTTTAGGCGAATATCTTATCGACCTGGGCCCTCGCTACTGATCTTGTAAATATTTCTCAGTTTTCTGGTGACACTAAGCAGCAGTTTTGTTCATTCAAGTTGTCTTCATGTAGCCATCCGAGAAAGCTAGCCTACCAGGGCAGGTGCCATGCATGAGGCATTTTTTATGGTAGATTTGTTATAACGGTGTTTTCATTCTCGCAGATTTTTTACACAGCAAAAACAGGGGGGACGCTAATTACCCACTTCAATCTCTTCTAAAATGCGTGCTTGCCCCGACTGATCAAGCATCTAACTGAGGCCCTGAGAGTAATCATGGTAGGAAGGCATTCGAAACCATGGTCGGGGGCCCTCCTCAGTGAAATCATTTATCCCGGGGGAAGGTCTATGATACTCTTCATACTGCTAAGGTCACAAGTGTTTGAACTCTAAGGCTTTTTCTTCAACGACAACTGGATAAGGTGAGAAAATTATTTATTTCATTTTTATGGAATTATGAAACAACATGATTAACGGCCGTATTCACCAACAACGTTTAAACTGCAATCGCAGGTGAAAGGATTGAAGATCGAAACGGATTGGTTAAATTGAGGATTTTAACCAATCTGTGTCGATCGCTAATCGTTTAACCTGCGATTGTAGTTTAAACTGTGTTGGTGAATATACGTAAGTCTTTCTTGTATCACTTGTTCCTCTCCCTTCGAAATGAATTTCTGGCTACGCCACTGCAGCTACGTATAATAAGACAGGAAAAATTACTGCTCTGTTTTACTGTAAACTTTTATGATAAGTGTTTTCATAAAGCACTGACTATGTGTAAAAAAATGACTCCATAAATTATATATACGTAATACTCTTACTGTGTTTATAATAATAAATTTAACGTTTGACTTTGGCATCCGTGTTTCACTATAAAGCAATATTTATCAATAAAAGACGCCACGCTGTTAAAAAGCCGAATATATAAAATACTACAATTCACGCTGCTTAATGTAATACCATCGGGACTCGGGGATTCAGATAACAATACCCAAATGATAACTATATCCTAAAAAGTCTCGTTCACAAATATGGTGATCATACATCCCGTTTGGTTGAACGGGATGTATAGTAATCGGGTATTGGTGAAACGGGATAACAGTTTTTATTTTCCACATAATTGGTTGCAAATGTTCAATCGTTCCATTTGTTTTATTGTGCGTGTATTCTAAACCGGGACCTGTTTTTTTTTTCCTTTAAGCTAAAACTTTGCATTTTTGTACATCAGCCATGTGAGGCGTTAGAATGAAACTGTCTAATGCAGCGTTTCTCAACTTTTCTGAACCCAAGGACCAATATAATGTCCGAAATAATTTTATGGACCACTTGTGTCCCGTATCACGGGACATTCCTTTAACTTTGGTTGTTCCAATTTTTTTACATATTAAATATTTAATTTGTAATATTTACTAAGTCCATATGAATATATAGCGTTTTCATACTATATAAGTTATATTATTATGATTATGACAGTGATTATTCAAATCAAATCAAATTTATACATTTTCAGACATACGTAAAGATTTAAAATTAATTTTTTCAAAGCATATATATATATATTAACCATGGTATGTTCATCTTACATATTTTTCCATGTTCAACGTTTTTTTGCAATTTTTATAACAATTAGTGATTGTGCCTACTTCTGGCAACATTTTTTATGATAATTGGCAATGTCCCAGGCATTTAAGATCCCATCTTAACGTATTTTTTTCAATGAAATATGGTCATCGTACCACACATTCAAATTCCCCCCTCCCCCGTGAAATACATTTTTGTTCATTGCGATTTGTATTAGTCCATTTCCCCCATCCTGCAGCAATTAGAAAATTCCATTTGAGGCAATGAATTTTTTGACTAAATTCTGTGATTTACCCCGTATTTATCGCATCTCGTAGGATCACAATCCCCGACAATTTCCACGATGATGTATGTTGAACCCGAATAAGCCTATATGAATGTATAATTTTTACTTGAACCCATATGGAAGAAAAACTAACACCAATATTACAATAGTTGAATAATTTTTCGTCAAGTTTGCATTAATTTTGTTTTTAATTTAGTTTTATCAAGTCTGCTTGCGGACCACAGGTTGAAAAACATTGGTCTAATGTATATCACTAATTACGGAATTTTTGTTCAATGGACCCAATACGATTCATAGATCCCTTCAGAAAGTCTCTGGAGTCAAGAAATTTGAATCTGGTCAACTGAAAGAATCTAATCAAGAACTGAAGGAAAAAAAACGTGTTTTTTTCAAATACATTCTTACCTTCACTATAGGAAGGCAATTGCAAAAGCAGCTCCACACGTATATGGATCACAATGAATACTATGAACTGATTACTGCGTTAAGTACGGAAATGTTTGTCGACAAGGGAGGGGGGAGAGAACACCTTGCATCCTGATAAGAATAACTTACAGGAAAAAAAGGAAGCTAAAGTTGGTTAAAAAATGCACAAAAAAACCTTTGGAAGAAAAATGAATTGATAGCACTATCAGAAGTCCCAATAAAAAAACGATTTTTTCCCCATGTTATGGTATTGGACCGGTCCGTTTCTTGCAAACGTGATAAACTGATAACAATACCCAAATGATAACATTATTCGTGATTATAATAAGCGGTGTCGACTATATATTTATTACAGTAACTTCTATGGGACCAGCCGAATTCGGCCTAAAATTCCATCTGTCACTAATCTGTCCAAATCACTACGGGGAGGGAGGGGGGGTGAAATGTTGCTATCATTCCAATCTCAGAAAAAAAACAATTGTTTTTAATCACAGTATATTTCGGTGCTATGGGCGTTTTGAAGTGGAACATTTATGATAGATAATGAACGAATAAATTTTGAAAATACAAAATTACACTTGGGTACAAAATCGCGACTTCAAAAACTAAGAAATGAGGAGAGAAACTTCGTAAATGCCTTTCATTTTGCATTCAAAATAAATATTTTTGTATCTTGGATTTTTTTTAATTAAAAAAAGTTCGTAAAAGCACATTTAGTACTTTTAATTTTTCTTCAATTAATTTAGTAAATTTTATGCATAATTTTAATACATTTTATCGTCTCTCGCATGCCAGAAGCACGACTGCAAATCCCCCCTTTTTTTATCAGCTGGTTGGATACCTTATTTTGCTAAGTTGTGCCTGAAACGCGAATGTGTACCCCTATTGAAACGTTATAAAAATTTTAGGAAAATAACTTTCATAGAGTAACATTGCTCATGAAAACATTCGGGCGCGGTAGCCCTGGTCGATAAGATACTCGCTTAAAGTACCAAAGGATGTTTAGAGGTGTCGCGAGTTCGTTACCCGGTTCGTCCTTGTCAGAAAACTTTCCTGACACAGGGGTACAACAAGAAACGGCGACATGACCACAGAGAAAATTGCTATCGCAAGGAGTCCTCCATTGAGGGGTTAGCGCACCAACCTCTCGACGAGTATAAAAAACAAGCCTGCCGTTCGGAATCGGCAATAAATTGTAGGTCCCGGTCTAATTAGCACTCGTGTGCAGAAAATGAACCCCATTTTTCTTTATAAAAAAGCACATTGCACATTCGTGCCTCCAGCATGTGTGAGGGGGAACGACATGATATACAGTAGACAGAGCTGAATAACTCCAGAGTTATCATTATATTGGTTTGATATACAGTCGGCTCTCGTTACAACGACTGCCATTTATAATGGCCGTTACGACAAGTCCCAAATTTTTTCCTATTTTTGCCAGGTTATTTTTATCCGATATATAACGACCGGTAAATATCGTTCAATCCATTACAACGACCAAACTAAACTCGGCCCCCGGTTATTTTGCAAAGAAATGGACAAAATCCTTGGTTGAGTGTGTTTGACCTTGACCCTTGATGCTTGTTGTGTCACTTCAACGGAAAACTCTGCAGTTTAGTAGCACCCTCACTGGAAACGGCAATTCATAGCAAGGCTGACTCATTCATACACTTTCTCTGGGCAGACTTTTCTTGAGAGTCCCCTTGAAATGATTATGCTCAGAAAAATGAGGAGTTATAAGCGCCCTCCCATCCCCCATTCAGCTTGGGGTTACACCCAAGTTGCCTCAGAATAGTTATGGGCCTGCCCCTTCCGTTTCTTAGTACTGGGTCTGAAAGGGATAATTTCAAATGAAGTTCATAAGTTTTATAAATATGAAAAAAATCATACAGTAATATCACTTTAATTTAACCATTTTTATTATCAGTTTAGCGCGTACGTGATGCGTGCAGTATATATATATATACACGTATTTTACCATAAAATTCAATTAAAATAAGCGTAAAGAAGATAGATCCTATGTGATGAGTATCCTGCGTAAATGTGTGATGTTTTGCTTTTCTAATGTTTTTAAATCTCTTAATTAAATCAAACAAGTTGGTTTTTTATGCTTGTTTACAAGTTAAATAGCAGTAATCCCATTCTAGAAAGAAAGCTTTTTTTCCCGACTTCTTCGTCCTTTTATATCCAACCAGGAGTGAGGGGGGGGAGGCAGGGGACGATGGGGACGATCACCCCACCAAGAGCCTGACAATATGGGAGAATGAATCGGTCCCATATTTTACGGGACAGTAATGACTAGCAAAAACCGATCCTCCGATACATCACTCTGGATCCGTGCCTGGGGGGCGAGGCGCATGACTACTGTTTTTGCACAAGGCGCCACCTTAAAGGAGAAATAGGGTTATATTTATTATATATATAATTATATATAATAATTATATAATATTTATAATATATTAATAATATATTATTATATTTAGTCTTATATTTCTCCTCGATGGATGCCACTAGGTCTAAGACCGGCCCTGAAGATGACTATATTATCGTATTTCAAGGGAAATTTCCATCGAGCTTATATTACTGGGGAGGGAGCATCCAGCCGCCGCGACGGCGTAGCCATCAAATGCAAGGAAACCACGTGACTCGGTGAAAACAAAGTTCGTTTGCTCATAGAAATGTACAGTTCGGACTCTAAATATTGTGTTTTAAAGATTAAAAAAAAGGACAGAGTACTCATCTAAAGATGAAGAAAGATTAAATTATTTATTTCATTAATACTGGAATAATTTCTTTCATTAATGTTGGAATAATTTTTTTCGTTAATGCTGAAAAATTTCTTTCATCAATTCTTGAATTTTCCTTCATTAATTCGGAATTTTCCTTCATTAATTCTGAATTTTCCTTCATTAATACTGGAATTTTCCTTCATTAATTCTGGAATTATTTCCTTCATTAATACTGGAATTTTCCTTCATTAATTCTGGAATTATTTCCTTCATTAATACTGGAATTTTCCTTCATTAATTCTGGAATTATTTCCTTCATTAATACTGGAATTTTCCTTCATTACTTCTGAAGTAATTGCTTTCATCAATTCTGGATTTGTTTCTTTCATTGATTCTGAAATTATATCTCATTAATTCTGGAATTATCACTTTCATTAATTCTGGAATTATCACTTTCATTAATTTTGAAATTATCACTTTCATTAATTTTGAAATTATCACTCTCATTAATTTGGAAATTATCACTTTCATTAATTTTGAAATTATCACTTTCATTAATTTTGAAATTACCACTTTCATTAATTTTGAAATTATGAATTTCGTCATTGATGAAAGTATCTTTCATTAATTCTGGAATTATCTTTAATTATTCTCATGAAAGGAATGCCACATGCGACTCATGAAAGGAACATATCTAAATTAAAGAAACAGAAATGAATCGATCTGCCTGTTTTTGCTTCAAAAAATGTTTGATTAAAGCTGCGGAATTTCTTCAATGTAATTTATATGGATCCATAATTAATTTCAAAACATCCTAAACCAGCGGTTCTCAACCTTTTTTGACTCGCGGAGCCCTTTTAAATAAAAAAATTCTATGGTGGAGCCCCTTAGGCCAATTTTTTAATTATTTATCAAAGTTACTGATTCATTTTTACTATTTAAAAATATTTATAACTATTTTTTTAAATTTTACTGGTTTTTTTTTATTTTCCTTGAATGGCCGCGGAGCCCCTGGAGAGTGCACGAGCACCGGTTTAGAACCGCTGTCCTAAACTATATGGATTGATGCAAGTGGATAATATAAAACAATGCGGAGACATTAATTTTCATTTTCGTGCTTGAGAACATATAAATAAAAAGTTAAAATCAATGTTATTGCATGGATATCCACCTCAAAAGTGGGTCTGGCTCATTATTTTATGTTTAATTTTCTGGGCTTCGTATCCTTAGAGAAGAAATATATTTCTTCTCGATGTTCGTATCTCTAAGCGAACTCAATATTTCGAAAATCAAAAATTGAATTCAGTTTTTAAAATTATTGATGTGGCGGAAAACCCTACTAAATTACCGATTTCTATGCTAAAATCGGCAATTTTAACATTGTTCTCTATGGAGATCGTGTTTGTTTGCACCGAGTCACGTGATCTTCGGGGGACACCGTTCTTAGAACTCCTTAATACGTATATGAAGGCGTCTTAACCGTTCTCAGCACTGTCAAGTGGGGAGACCGCTGACGTCATACTCCCTCCAGTAATATAAGCTCTGTGGAAATTTACGTATTTTTCCTCACATTTGATCATCTCGACTTTTTAGAGAAAAAAATGTCCCTTTTTTTTCAATTACTATATTGGATTTGTGATCTTTACTTAAATGAAAATCTTACTTTCTTGAATGAAGATAATTTTATAATTTATAAATTACTCTATGACAGTCAAGAGTATAAATATAAATTTGCATCACACATATTTGTCACGTTCAAAGTTTTTCGTGAAATACACTGCGACTTGCAATCACTGAGCTATAAGTAGCTTAGAAGAGTTGATCCACTTTGCCCAAGAATATTTAGAAGACACCAACGAATAAGGCAAATACACAAAAAATACAATTTTTTTTTTGACTTTTATTATTTTTTGTGTATTTGCCTTATTCGTTGGTGTCTTCTAAATATAAGTAGCTTTTACTTGTAGCTCAGTGCTTGCAGTAATTTACAGCGAATCCTATCTCCGAGTTAATTTTTTCGAGTTTTCGGTAACATTTGAAAAATTTCCATAAAACTTGAAATTACCTGAACACAACCATTTTTTTGCAATAGAAGAAATATTTGACAGTAAAAATGAATTTTTTAATCTAATCTTCATTTTCCTGGATTATTGTTGGAATGACCTTGAATGAGGTAAAACTATGAAACAACAACTACTACCATCAAAGGGCACTTTACTACTGTTTGTAAACTAAAAATATTGTTTGTGTAGCTGCCGGTTTCTTTCAGTGCGTTGTTTCTCCGTGAAGTTATTGAGTGAGTTTCTCCGTTTCAGCTTATATTTTCAATTTTATTATTATTATTACATTTTTGCTTAATTTAAACGAATGAATATATTTATAGGTTCAATGAATTTTCATTATTGCATTTTTCAACAAAAGAATGTTTTCCTTATAGTAATAGGTTTTCGTTCCTTGTATTTTATTTTCCGTCCGGTTGAATTTTTTCATTTTTAATCTTAGTTATACGATTTGTTGGAGCAATTATCTATTGGCATATCTGAATTGAATCCTTTTAGTTATGCAATACGTCTGTAAAGCTTTTGAATAATTAATTTGCTTAAGGCAGCGGTTCTCAACTTTTTTTGACTCGCGGAGCCCTTTCAAGTAAAAAAATTCTATGGCGGAGCCCCGTAGGCCAATTTTTTAATTACTTATCAAAGTTACTGATTTATTTTTACTATTTAAAAATATTTACAATTATTTTTTTTAATTTTCTTCGAGCGGCCGCGGAGCCCCTGGAGAGTGCACAAGGAGCCCCAAGGGCTCCGCGGAGCACCGGTTGAGAACCGCTGGCTTAAGGTATCCAGCTACCTTTCTCAGCACTTTTCTATAAAATGTGGAAAAGTGTGGTTATCTATGGAAAAATCCCTTGATGTCAAATTGTAAGCAAAATTCATGTGGTATTCGAAACATGATTGCAAAAAATTCTATAAATGAAATATTTTGTTTTCACAGTAAAGTGGTGATGCAGATTATGAATCAAAATGTAAAGGATTGTATGGTATGCCCATAATTTACACCCAAACCTGTTGATGTACGTGCATATTTTTTGAAATTTCATTTGACGTATCATGTATAAAACTCTGTTAATTAGCCAAGTTCATATGTCAGACCTTAAATTTTGGTTTATAACTTTGACACAGCTTGGCAAATCCCAGGTACCACGTCTCCTTGCAACCTGGAGGAGACAAATCACTTTGCCCCTGTGGGGGTCGAGTGGTAATAGTGATGGACATGCATAATAAGGACATGGGTTCAAACCCTACAGATCCCATAGTGGTGATTGGCTGAAGTTGGTTTTCTATTGTTCCAAATAACTTTGAAACTTTGAAGCACAAACACGAGCCGATCTCCCCATTAAAAAGTCTTGCCACAGAAAGCAACAGGCCTATAATTATAATTAGTCAATCATCCACTTGAAATCTAATTGCAACTATTAGCAATTCCTGTACTTGTGTAACAAGTGTAGGCGAAATAAATTTGAAATTTATCACACTGCACTCATAGTTTAAAAAATTGACGGCTGATGGCAGCACTACACATAACAAGCCCTACACAGAAACACACTTCACGTTAGGCTCACAACACATATACACAGTTTCCAGCATGGCTCAGATCTTTGACCGCCTGTTAAAATCTCTTCATTGAGACAGAGCGGTGGGCCATGATCTTGTTTGGGAGAAGATGGTCACCATGGCGATGGTCACCATTCGCTGCTGTGGTGGTCGAGTGGTCATAGTGATGGACTCGCATCGTGAGGATCCGGGTTCGAACCCCACTGGTGCCACAGTGGTGGTCGGCTGAAGTTGGTTTTCTGTGGTTTCCAACTTGAAGGCGTGAATGCGAGCCGATCTCCCTGTTAAAAAAGTCTCGCCACAGAGAGCAACAGGCCTACAACGTAACAAATATTCAATCGTTACACTTCACTCACAATTTGAAGTAGAGATGGCAGCACTGAAATATCAAGCACAACACTAGCTACACACTCAGACTGTTAGGTGCACTCACTTTGTTCCAGACTCTACCACGAAGCTGGGCTGGAAGAGATCTCGGCAATGGGATAAGTCTAGTGACAGAGCCTCTGGCGTTCATTCGGTCACCATGGCGATTAAGAAATTGATATTGGTGCCTAAAATTTTCTTTGTAGAGTTACTAAATTGCAAGCTGAAAGCAGCACAAAATGTTTGTAATTTATAGCAGCATATACAAATACAACGCCACAACAGGCAAAATGCCCAACGAGGTGGGTGAGAATGGTGCGAGGTGGTGCCAATATGATAGAGGGTCAGCACGCCCTGAAAAAGTTGAAAGAAACATTATTCTATATCGTTTTCTCTAAATAGAAATTTTTTTTTGGGCCCTCAAAATTTTTTCTGGCACTTAGATTTCTATGAGATTTGTTCCGCCCTCCTTTTAAAAGTACATGGCAAAACATCATATTGAAATTTTGTAATGATACAATGTATAGATTTTTAAAAATAATGTTTCAAACTGAAGTCGAATGTCAAAAATTACATTGCATTATTTGTAAAACATGTTTAAAGTTTTTATTCACAGATTACTTGATGTTAAAATGCAACACTAAAATGAGCTCAACTTTGGCTTTAAGTGTCACATAAACAAAACAAGTCCTGTTTCAGAATCACAAAAAATAGGCCTTTCATAAAAAATGAAAGTAAAAAAAATAAAATCTATATTTTCTTCCGAAATTACATTTTAAACATAGTGGTGTACCTTAAAAGTATATTTGCAGGTTACAGAGATACCTTGGCTAACAAAGATAATTCGTTTTGAATCACATTTTCTTATTGTAATCCTCATTAGCCCTAATGTGATTTTCCATTTTAAATCAATCAATTCGTTCTAGGTCGCCTACTGCCCAAAATTTAAAGGTAATGTTAAAAAGCTCTTTAAAAAACAATAGAGAAACTGACCATAGGCTGAGATGAACAACTTTACAGTTAAATGAAAGAGAATTTGAAGGAAGACAAAGCTGAAAATCTATTTAATTTTTTACACTACAAATCAGTTGTTCATAGCAATGCAATCGCCTTGTATATGATGTGGTTAGTCCATTTGTCTCTCTCATACATGCAGATGAGAAAAAAAAAACAAACACCTGGAATATCCAGACCATTCAGCCTGATGCTAAAAGTCTTACCATCTGCACTGAAAACATTTAAGTTAAACTCCCCTTCAGACTCCAGCTCTCTTTTTTAAAGGCATTTTCTCTCATTTCATCAAAATGATACATAATGGCTCAAAACCTTCCAGGATGAGAAATATAAAGGTATATCTGAAAAGAGTGATTCAGAGACCTACATAAATTAATTATGTTTAAGTTCCTAGCTGTAGTGAAGATGATTGGCACGAAAATTCAGCTCACAATGTGGCTGTGTTATGTTAATGCATACATCTATATCAACTAAAAAAAATTTATACTAGATATAAGTTACAGAAAACTGGCTATATAATATAGATGCTGGTTTTTTTGCAAAGAAAAATTCATCTCTGCCTCTATGGGGACTCGACCCCATGCCCTCTTGTATGCTGTATTATTTAAAAACTTTTAAAGACTACAAGCTGAAAAACTGTGAATAAACTTTGTTAGCTAAAAATTTGTAAACGGAGGTATATCACTGTATTTCTTCTGGCGTTATGCATTTTTTGTGTCTATAAAGACTGGTTATTTTAGAAACAAAGAAATTAATATTGTTATGCATGTGTGTGTATTTCAGGTCTCATACATAAATATGCGTGGTAGAAAGTGGCAAAAGATTGTTTTTGTGAGCAGTGGCAGTCTTTTAGCTGCTTATGGCTTGTACAAGTATGGAAGCCATAATAAACCGGTGATTCATTCATTATACTTTTCAATACTTTTATTGAAAGAACATTTCATACCTATAATGTATTTTTCCAGGATAAATGTTTACAGCTTTTTTATAGGCCTATAGGCAGAGTTGGATTTTTGATGCGACAAGTGTCAAAAACTGTCAAAAACCTATAATCAATGTGTTAAAATATTTTCTTTTGTCAAGTAGATATGTTGAATAACCATAAACATTTTTAGGGTGGCATGGACTTTAGATACCATTCAGAAAGTCGCCAAATGGGGCACCTTGGAAATGTTTATTTATCTGCTTGCCTGCCCCAACTGGATTATACTGCCTTCTTTGTTAGGGCTTTAAACCTGCTTGGTGAAATAATAGTGATAACAGGAGATGGGAATAGTAGCCGAAAACCCTGTATAATTACTATTGTATTGCAATATTAATAACGGGGCATTATAAAAAAAATTACATTTTCTTTCTGATTCAATCAAATGTGGTTCAGGTGTATCAAATTGACAATAATAATGGCTCGCAAAGCTGGGCCCTGCAATCATTTATTGATTCACAAATATTCCAATACATTTGCATTGCGATAAGCTGCAGCATTTCTTATTCATTTTTTTTATTATTTATCATTTGGGGGTTATTTATAGGGAGGTGTGTCATGACAAAGAAGCAAAATCTCATCTATGGTTACAGCTGTAGCAATTTTACTATGTTCCCTCTTATGACTTATTTGCATGCACCTATGCTAGCGATTGGACGAATCGTTTTCTGCGCTATTGCACTGTTGAATTTGGTCATTTCGCTTTCATTGCTTGTTGCTGCATTTCCTGCTCACAGTTCTGTTTCAGCACCGATTTTTTCCTATTGTTACGGTGTTAAATTGCTTCTGTTGGTCTGGCCTAGTGACATCAAACCCCACTGAATTTATTTTTCCGGTGAATTTTAATTTTGCATTTTTGAGATTTTTTAAAATTTGGTAGTACCAGTGTACTGTCCATCGATGCACATGTTGATTTAGCTTTATTACATGGATTATTACATGTGTACATGCCACAAGGATTATTCATATTTCTAACGGATTATTACAGTGTCGTGGAGGAAGGAGAAATAAAAAAAAAAGCTTTTTCATTTCCTTACATTATTCCTCAAGATGCTCTAGAGTTGCAACCTGAGGTCTTCGTGCCCATAGTGGTAACTTAATTCCATTTTCACTCATTTTTATGCTTTTTGACTTTTCCAGGTTTTCCAGTCAAGTTTTCGAAAAATTCCCGGTAATTTTTAAAGATTAATAATTAATAATAATTAATAATTTTTTAAGATAATAAAAAATTAAAAGAAAATAATTATAATCATAAAATTTATACAGTATATATATTAGTTATAAAATTAATATTTTAACTATCGTAACATCATAATCATAGATTATTAATTGTTGTATTTTTTATGCATGTATTTATGTTTTTCAAATCATCATCATCAACCATTTTCAATCTACTGCTGGATGAAGGTCTCCTCTAAATTTTTCCATGTTATTCTGTCTGATGCTTTAGCTATCCAGTTGATTCCAGCCACTTGATCTCGTCTATCCATCTTGTGTAGGGGGATGCCTTCTTGGATGTTTAACACTACAAGGAGTACCAACCCAGAATACTTGTGGTCCATCTGTTGTCCTGTCTTCTTGTAATATGTCCAGCCCATTTCCATTTTAAACGTTTAATTCTTTCCATGATATCATATACCTTGTGTGGCTGGTTTTAAATACACCTGATGGAAAAATGGAACACATTCAAGGAATGCAAGATTCCCCCTCTTCTGCAATATCACTGTCTGAAAACATTACCTTAAAAATATCTCTAATATCCTTAAATAATTATAGGATGAGTGAAACATCACTAATTTCAATATCCATAAGATCCTATACCTTCACTGTTTTTTCCTTTACGACAAAAGCGTCAAAGATGCAGTTGGTTTTGCTGCATCACAATTCTTTGCATTTAACTTTTACACTCTGCACTCTAGAGCCATTCGCTAGAATTATTCAACAATCTAGGGAAGATTGAGATCCTTGAAGTCCAGCAAGACTCCTCTGATTTCACATGCTTGGCATGGCTCTGAATAGCACCGCTGTGGTGGTCGCGTGGTCATAGTGACAGACCCTTGGCTCTTGAAATATTTGGTTGTCACCTAAATTTTTTCCAATTTATTAATCCCTGGTTTAAATTAAAAGGTGCAAAACAGAATCTTCTTAAAGGAAGAGAATAATGAATTATGTTCTAGTGCATACAATTTTAGCTGGGTGACTATATTCATAAAAAAATGGGACATTTTATTGATGGACAATTTGTGTTGCAACTATAAAAACATAATTTGAAGTTAGCATTAGAATAATTTGAAAGGAATACAGTAGAGTGGGGTTACTTCATGACTACAGGGGAAACTTTGTGACAAACTCATTTTTAAAATTCAAATTTGAAAATTTGGCATGAAAGGAGGTTTTTAAAATAAGTTTCTTCAACTTCATGTAGAGAATGATAAGTTTATAGATAAGCACAGTGTTTGGTGCCATTTTTTGAAAGATTTAGTTACCACTGTTAACATTGATAGCGGCTGATTGAGACACATCGTGCATCTGCAGCGAACTTCAACTTGCTGGGATCACTGAATGTTTCTTGCATCATGTGAGTATTAATTTTACTTGCCAAAATTACTGACAATGACATTTATAGCTTATTTTTGAAAATCCATTCATCATCGGAGGTATCACAGGTACTTAAGTAAAAAAACTTACAACTGTTGGGTAACTTTGTGATAAGTGTTTTCCAGACAATTGACAGTTTTGAACTTTTTCATTGCAGTGACAAGTAATGTTTCTGAGCATGACTTTGTAGTGGTGAATTGTGAGGATGACCTCTATCCAGGATAGCTGACTAAAATCAAGGCAAATGCTGATGAGCCAGCTGTCAATTGCATGGCAAAGAAAGAACGAACGCAGTGGGTTTGGCCTGCATGAAAAGATGAAATTGTTTTTTCAACTAGAGAACTTGTTATGACCATTAACTCTCCAAAATAAGTGGGGCATTGAGAAATTTTCCAGATTCCTGAATTAGAAGGAAGGTGATGAACATTGTATTTACCATAGATACATACTCTCTTTGTACATAATTTTTCCTCCTTCCTTTTTAATTGCATTTTGTGTTTTTATTGCAGTTAATGGGAGTACCTATTTTTCCTTTTGAATCTTTAAAAAATAAAAAATTATTCAGATAATGTGTGTGTTTCATTTTACACTTTTTTTTAAAATTCCTATGTGAAAAATGAAGAGAAAAAGTAGATAATTAGGTGGGAAAAATTAAGGTAGATTGCTTGTGGTATCTTTTTTTATAGTATGACATAATGCAAGGTAGCATTATGACAAAAAAATCAATGTGTTTTCCATGTGTGAAATAAGTCTGCCACACCAAGCTACCTGACTTATGGGGTAAAATTGTGGCAAAAAGGGAAATTTGTTATAACTTATAAATATATGTATCAACTTCAAAAATTTGTTTGTTCTAGAATTGAGATATAGAAGTATCAAAAAAAAAATTGTTTCCTATTTAAAAACCTATTTCAACGACTGAAAAAATTTCATAAATCAAAAACTTATTACAAAGTATTCCCATTCTATGGTAATACCACTTCCATGGGTGATATTGCTGACTAATTGAAATTTTCCAGGTGGTTAACTTATGCCATATCTGAGTAGTTTTTACATTAAATGTTTTATCTGCCATTACAGCAGACATCATCAGTGCTGATGACGGCAGGTATGTTATGGTGGTTCTTGATTGGTTGGGTGGGTTTTGGAGTCTTCAAATTCAAACCAGAGAGCAGAATTTGAAGATGTTAGTTTCGCTGCAATAGTGGACAAAGCATTTGCTGTAAAAATGACTAAAACATGGCACAACAACTTGAAATTTTCAATACGTTTGTAAACTCCAGTATTCAAAAAGCCTACCTTCTCTCTTCATTGATGTTATTGTCACCATATTTTTAGCAGAAAATCATAAGTTTTAGAAAATAAACTCGTGCAATGTGAAGCATCTAATGCTTTAAAACAAAAACAGAACTTTTTGGTTTCTATGTGTGTACTGTTCTATTTGTACATAGATATTAAGCTTAGTATAAACAATGATGAATCAGAGAATAGGGCCAACAAGTGGTTTCTTAAAAGATAATGTGTGAACATGTGCATGTGTAAAGTATCTGTACCTTTTTCATTGTACAATCCACAAGGATAGTTGGTAGTCAAATTCTTGCATTTTCATTCTTTTAATTTCTAATCTTGATTAACTGATTTTTAAAAAAACAACAAAATTCATGCAAAGAAATTGCATGGCTTGACATAGTTTAGCACAATGAATCTTTTCTAGCAGGCAGTGTTAATTTTTAATATATTCCTGTAATTGCCTATACCTTTGCCAAGTAGGTATGTGAAAAGACTGTTTTATGCATCATTTAGAACAATATCAGTGTTGTATTGGTTTTAACAAGGGGTGGTTTAAACTGATATATATTTAATATATCAGTCAATATTAATTTCGACCACTTCAAGCAATCGAAACTCAAACTTTATCAAATTTTTTCTCATTAATTCTTAGAACATAGTTACATGATACTGCTTTAATCTTTTGACAGTTTAATTAATTAGAAAAAAATATTTTTTGTTCATTAAAGCACTTGATTTTTTTCCTCTGAATTTGTGATATTCCAAATTCCTTAATTTACAGAATAAAAATTTTGATCCTTTTAACACATGATGGGTCGGGGGGAAAATGGTTCCAGTCCAAAAAAATCAAAATTAATGTTTTTATGGTTTTGTATAGCTTTTTCAACGATGTAAAACACCAGAGGCGAAAATGCTTTCAGTCCACTGTAATAAAGGAAGAAAGATACAGCACATGCACAGTAGAAACAAATTTGTGACATGTACAAAACACGGTATTTGAGTGTGTGTGTATTTGTTTTGCTTTACTGATGTGTAATTCGTGCTTTGTGCTTATGAATTTGAGGTTAGTTCATGTATAAAAAGTATCACTGAGTATAGATTTATGTTGTGTCCTAAACAAACAAGATTCCAGAGGAATGGATGCAAGTTATAAGAAACAGTCATGTTTATCTCCCTTCACAGTCATTGACTGTAAACAAGAAACTTTTAAAGCTTGCACAGATATTTTAAAGCCTATATACCAGTAAAAATACCCACTGCCGACAAGGCTAATCAGATGCCTTCATGTGGATAGATCTAAACCACGCTTAGAGTGTACCACCGTTACAGTTTCTTTGGTAGTTACACCAGCCATGAAGTTGCTGTTAAAAACAAGCAAAAAGCTAGAAAGGACCATCAACAAGAGAACATGCCTATTGAAGAATTGGAAATTTTGTACAAGGCCCCATTCTCTTGTGTGAAGTACAATGACCTATAACCTTTAACAAGGTTTCTCATCAATCCTGAAGATAAGAGCTTTCACAACAACTTGGCGTGGGATGGATGCGAGAGCCATGAGCAGCATGATAACGTATACTTGGAGTATATGAACAACAATGAGATGATTGAAGATAAACTTTTTTTTTCACTGAATATTTTTCTGCACTAACCACCAACAATTTTTCAATCTATTTTTAATTTAATTCATCCTACCATGATCAAATATCATAATTATTCAAATTTTATGCAATGTGATTGTGTGTTTGGTTTCAGAATTCTGCTCAAACTAGATGTTTGAGGGAGTGAAGCCAAGAAAAAAAAAATTTTTATATACAACCATTTTTTTATTTGCTTTTTAAAAATAGTTCGGTTTGAGTTTTACATAACTTGTACCATGATGTAAAATTAAAATAAAGTTTCTAAGATTGTAATTAAACCAGATTTTTAAAGAAAAACTTTGTTTTTCGGACTGAAAACATTTCCTCCCCCTCCCCCCCCCAACCCTTCATACACTATCAATTAATTAAATTTTTTTTAAACCACCTATTTTAAGGAAGAAAGAAATTTAATTTTTTTTTTTTTGTAATTTTAATGTTTCTTTTGACATGGGCAAGTCCAGAAAACATACAGGGGAATTTTTTTTTTCATTAATTTTTTGATTGATATGTTGAAACTAAAGGATCAGAAGGGGAAATAAAATTTTTTTTTTATAAAAATCTCTAAATCTGAATTTGTTAGAAGGTTAATAACTCAATTAAATTAATGGCTGAAAAAATAAAGTATAAATATTTAAATGTATATTAGTTAATTACATTTGAGTAAAGATTCAGTGATTATATATATTTGAGTAAATATTCAGTTAAGATTTAAACTAGAATGAAATTGAATTCAAGCCATTAAAAACAACCCAAATCCAAAATCAGAATGATCAATACAAATCAAGGTGGTTGTCATTATAGTAAAAACCAGAGTATATACACGACCCTTATATTCTAAACTGTCCAAAACCTTCACCTCATTACCATACATGAAAATATAATATGAAGTTAAAATATTTATAAGCAGATAAAAAATATTGTGAATTTTAAAAAAGAAAAGTTAATGTAAAGTTATATGATTAATATTAATTTATTATAGATTTTCTGCTTTAACCACCAGCTGGACAAAATGGCCAACAAAACATTAAGCACAAAAATCAAATGGTACTTCTATATAGGCAGATTTAAGATTTAGACAGTTGACTGCTTGTGGGGCTCTAATAAGTTAGTTTATGTGTTAGTATAGCATCAAGTCTAATTGGTTTTCACTTTGAGGGTTTGGACAGTCAAAAGTTCCTAGTTAACCATTCCTATTCAGAATAAAATTCAAGATTGATAAGCTCCCCTTAACAGGGAGGGTTGGCATTTTAAACCAGACACTGTCTAAAAGTGGTTTTAGCCGTCCTCTTGAAACTCTTTAAACGTTTCTCCTATTATTTTTATTTTATTAAAATAATCAGTAAATAATATTAAGCTAATCAAGTTATAATTAAGTGAATTTAAATAGGCCAATAGTTGTAGAGCCTGCTGTCAGAGCCACAACTATAAACAAAAATTTACTTTGTCACCGGGAGGCCAGAGTCTATTTTAGCATCCCCTTCCCACAATTTTGAATGGAAAAACAGTAAACTCAGTGCTCTTCCTGATCCAGTGCTATGAGCACTAGACCCCATGCCTTCTACTTGATGTGGCCTTGCCTGCTGTAGGAAGAAGGTGACATAATACTTTGACAGCTCTGTGAGAGAAACTACTCATTAAAAAATTAATAATGTTACAATATAGTCTTCAGTATTACTGTTTTAAATAGTTGGCATCTTAAAAATAACTAATTAAAAATGTGATCAATTGATTAAAATTTTTAAATTTTTTCATTAACCAGTTGAAAATTTCAATAAGTTCCTAGCCCCACTTGAAGGTGGTGCTGAAAATGGTCTCCTTCAACAGCCAATTTTTCAAAATTTTATAGTACTTTTCACAAAGTGACACTATTTATATGTTGAATCTCTTCAGCATCCAAATCTTTTTGCATTTTAGAACCTATTGAAGGCTAAAAGAGTAGAAAAATTAAACCAGCACAGCCAAATACTCAAAGATGCTTTATACTGAGGGATTCACAGCTCTTTACTTGGACACTTTGAGAAAAATGTTTCAGAATTTGCAAATGCATTCAAGTATGCTTGGGAGTCCACATTCAGCATTGATAATGAGCAGGTCTTGTTTTGCATCCTTAAATTTGAATGTATATAAATTTTCAAGTCATTTTCTCCATAGCACAAATTTAAAGGTGAAATCTCTAGGAAGAAACTCCCTGTATACAGTGGGTTTCACTTATAACTTTTTCCCATTGAGTATGACTTATTTTCATGGTCCCAGCTTTTACTAATGCTTTTTGAGATTTCCGGTTTACAGCATTTTCCCACTAACAATGTTTCTTCATGACAGGTTTTTGAAAAATGCAAGTGGGAACCACTGTATATAATAGTTTTAAATAGTGTGGATTGATTATTGATATTTACTTTTTTAGAAACTAGTTTATGCTGATAAAAGCATCAAAGATCAGCCGAAACTTCCTTTGCCGACACGAGATGAGAATTTGAAAGCTTTACAGACTACTCCTATGTTTGACTTGTTGGTAATTGGTGGTGGTGCAACTGGTTCTGGCATTGCCCTTGATTCAACATCAAGAGGTATGGATTTTAAATTTGTTGGTAATTTTTATTGGTTTTGTTTTTATATTATTTACAGTGGAACTTCAGTTAACAAACTTAATTCGTTCTGCTCAAGCTCGTTATCTGAATTATTCATATATTGAATCGAACTTCCCCATAGGAAATAATGGAAACTTGGATGATTCGTTACACAATTATTCATTCACACATAAAAATGACCAACAAAAACAGCATTCAGACAATAATGTAACACAATAATATAATGAATATTACAATTAAATACATATAATATAATAACTTTTTATAAATGAACATGCTGTACGATAATGTATACTTACTCTAAACGAGTCAATAAAGGAGGGATATCGTTTAGGAGGATTTATGGACTCAGTTGTTCGCATACTTATTCTTTTTGTGTCTTTGAAAAAGAACCTATCTACTGACACTTGCTTTTGTCTCCTTTTTAAGATTTCTCGGAAATGAGAAATTCCATTGCTGTTGTACAGATTTATTGCTTGCTTTGCTACAGCTTTATTTCATTAGTGCTTTTCTACAAAATTTTTCACAAATTCTCCCACATTCTAAACAACTTCCTAATCTGATTTGAAAAGTGAAGAATTTGTCCTCACTTCTTTCTTTCTCAGGTGGGACACCCTCCATAAACTCTTGCTGTTACGTGCAAAGATCCATCTACGGTCAACTCCAGGCTATGTTCTACCACTAGTTCTTGAATGTCATCCTCATGGACCTCCAGCCCCATGGTCTTCACCAAGGACCGAATCTCTTTGTCAAATGTTGGCTCCTGTTCATGAGCTAGGCCCCCTACCCAAAGTCATGTTTCAATAATGCCCACAGTTTTGTCGAAGCAGAATTTTTAAAAAAAAAACCGGTTGCAATGCTACATCTACTTTTTATCATAAACAGTCGTGCTCACACGTGTGTGTTAGTTTTTTGAGCAAGGCACGCTGACCGGAGACTGTATTAGAGAATATTACTCACAATTTCAAAGTACGCATAGATGAAAGAGAAAAGCCATCAGCTCAGTTGCGATAACGTGAAAATAAATAAACAAAGCTCAAATTTTTGCTCGTAATGTGAATCATCGTTTGTTAACCAAGTCAAAATTTGTTCACAATTTTTGCTTGTTATGTGAATGCTCGTTAACCAAAGTTCCACTGTACTTGAATTATTTTAGCTCTAGTCACTGGTTATTCAGAAAGTATCTGTATATGCATGTTGGATAATGCTTTTGTAATAATTTAGTGAAGCAATGGTGTATAGCTTTATAAGTGCATTTTTTTTCCTTGTGGCTAATTCAAAGTAGCCTATCCAATAACTTTTTCTATTGTTTTTTTGTAAACATTTTTTATTTGTACCAATACGGATAAGATCTTGCTGAGTTTCAACTAGGACAGAGAAAGACAGATATTCTCTCAAATGCTCTGAGATAGCTATGATTTGCTACAATGGTGTTGTGATTGAAACATCTTTCAATGATTTGTTTTCATTGGCGTACGCAAAGGGGGAGTTGGGGTTCTAACCCCCTCCCTCAAGCCGAAATTATAGTGTTATTTTTTGCAGGAAAAAAATGTAAAACACCCCCCCCCCCCCTTGAGAAAAAAAAAATCTAAACCCTCCTCCTTGAGAAAATTCTGCGTATGCCTGTGTTTGTATCTGCAGCCAAAAACTGAAAGCAGGAAAACAACCGTTTTGAAAATTTGTCTCCCCTTATCTTGTTAGTTTAATTATTCTACTTCATACAAAGAAAAGAGGAGGGGGTTGTTTTGTTCAGTCAGAGAGGCAGCATCTTTTACCATATTGAATGACTTTTTTTGAAAACTTTTAAAAGCCTCAATGCTTTCCACTGCTGTTCAAATATTTTGAATGAAAAGAAATTTTTCAAAAAGAAACTGTTCATATTGTAACGTTTCACATTCTGTATTTCTTTAATTTTTTTTTCCAATGATGGAGAGAATTATTTTCCTCCTCCCCACAATCTATCACCTTCTCCCTGGTACAACTTCTTGTGAAGAGAACTGTAATTACTGTTAAATTTTTGCAATAGTGACTTGCCTGCCTTGTTGGCAATGTTGGGTCTTGTTTAGTGTATAGGTAAATTGATCAAGGTATATGAATTCGTACAAAGAACATACAGATGCTCATTATGTTTGGATTGACAACCAGACATTAAAACAATATAAGCATTTTGGCGCGCAAGAGGCATGGGCGGACGGGCATGGGGGGCAATACCCCCCAGCATCACAGGTGGAGTTGACTGATCAAATCTATATGTGTATATATGAATTGACATCATCATGTCCCCCCGGACTTTCAGGTCTATCTTTGCCTATGACAGAAGAAAAAGCCCAGGGTAGATGCTTTAAAGACAAAATTCTCTCTCTTTTTTTTTTCCCCCTTCCTCTCAGGATTTTGGCTACACATAACTTTGATCCGTATAGATAGGCATCAATGAATGAAAGGTTCGCATTCTCTTGTGAGTGACAACAAGCCAATAATATCTACAAAGAACTTTAATTGCCACAAAATGATATCAGAAGACCTTGCCTGAAAGCGAATGTCTGGCCTGGTTTTGTATGTACACAAATTTCTAAGATTTGGTTAAAACTTGTAAATTTGCACATAGAACATTTAACTCCACCTAAGGATGAATACAGACATGTGTGATTTGACAACTGGATGATAAAAGATATAAATATTAAAGAATGCAGAGTATATATTGTGCTTATTTTTCTTTTATGAAAGATAATTTTTATTTTACTCTGTACATTGTTATTAAAATATATGTTCTGTCCTACTTGATTTAATAAAACCATTTCTCTCTTCTAAGGGCTAAAAACAGCTCTTATAGAGCTGGATGATTTCTCTTCTGGTACAAGTAGCCGCAGCACAAAGCTTATACATGGAGGCGTACGGTATTTACAAAAAGCCATTATGCATTTAGACTTGGAGCAGGTATCAATTCATATAAAACTTACACGTTGTATGTTGTTACATAAATGGATTTACCCAGAAATTCAATGGAATCAGAGATAAGTACATAGCCTATATGTAGCAGGGACATAATCTAAAAATTAAAATATATTGATTTTGAAATAAATTAATAAACATTGCAGAAATATATGGAAAGTTGAAACTTATCATATAAAGAATTTTTTTTCTAATAGACAAAGGGTAAAAAAACATTACATTTTAATGTGATTTCAAGTGATATCTAATTTCTTGCTTTCAAGCATCATTTAATTTCAGTAATTCCATCTATTTAGGAATTACAGCTCATCATTTTTCTAATGCTTCATAGCATACATGCTTATGCAAAACGTGAAAAAATTCATTATGTGTAACTTTTTCAATTCAGTTGAAGGCATTCAAATTTTCAGCTTGTATGTCATTCCTGTCAAATTTTAAAACTTTGTTTTTCTTTTTAATTATAGAATGATGTAGTGTTTATTCTGCAAATATCAAAAGCATTATTCAGTAAAGCTATATATAACAAGGTGTCTATAATTAAAGTTTGCATGTTCTGCACTGTCTACAGGGTGAACTAGCTATCAGAAAGCTATGAAACTTCGAGAACGTCATACTGAACAATGGCGGGGGGGGAATGATTAGAAAGAAATTAAGAGCAAATGAAATCAGTCCAAACCCTATCACTTCAGTTCATATATCCCTAGAATATTTTACACAAATTGTAGTGCACATGTTTATTTTTGTGCAAACATGTGACCAAACTGCTCAAGCATCATGACAGGCTATCTAAACATCTACAACAGAACCATTTCTATTTACATTTTTTAACAAAAGAATATGATATTGTTCTTGGCTGGTGAACTTTTTTTTCTTAAATATGAAAATATACAGATATATGTATGTATATAAATCACTATGTAAATATATATTTATCAGCATTAGAATTGAGAAATAAAAGTCACTGGTCCTACAGACTAGTGAATACAAACACATACTGGTTTACAGACATTGTGAGTGTTCTGCTAAACAAAATTTGCTCTGAATAATAGTTGAACATTCGATATTGAAGGACCAAACGCACCTCACTTTCCATCTCAAGGAGATATCAAAATGTTCCCGAAAGATGGGTGCATCCGGTATTTTATTAAATGAAGTATATATGTATATAAAGTAAAACCTCTTTTGCAGACACAGACGGGACAAAAATATTTATCCGTAAAAGAGGGGTGACTGCATCTGAAGGGTGTCTGTTGAAAGAGGTTTTACCGTATATTACATATCAATATAAATTTTTATAACAGAGTAATGTTACAAGAGTAAGGGGGGCCGTTCAAGTATTACGTCAGCAAATTTTTAAACATTTTTTACCTCCCACCTGTCAGCAAAATTTTGTCAGCTCTGCCCCTGCCTCCTAATGGTAGCATCAGAGATGTGAGGTGGCATAGGGTGACTCATGTTTCCCCCTCCCCCAGACAATCAAAAGTTTGTTTTAATGCAAAAAATATTTTAAAAATAAATTGAAATTTTGAAAGAAAATATCTTAATGTGTTATTTTAATCAATTTGTTAATTTCAATGCTATTTGAAGGCTAAGAACTCAAAATTTATTTTTAAAAACTCATTGTGACCCATCCTCTAAGCCATATATGCTGAACTCATGGACTGTGGACCACCACCTCAAACCTAATTTTGCAAATATTAACAAAGCGATCATTTACAGATTGCCTAACTGACCTTTATGGCACAATTACAGACCATTTAAGTGGTCCATAACACAATTCCAGAGCATTTAAGTGGCTCATGACACAGTTCCAAAACACTTAAGCGATGCATGACACATTTAAAGATCCCTTGAGTGACATGTGGTACAGTTTTAGAGCACTTAAATGGCCCCTCTGTGTGGTTATACATCACTCAAGTTACCCACAGCACATTCCCAGAGTACTTAGGTGATCCTCCATGGCATAATTACGAATCACTTGAGTGATGCATGGCTCAGTTCCAGAGCACTTGAGCTGCCCAGACACATTTCCAGATCAGTTGGATCCGCAAAACATTATGTCTCTGTAGGGGACTTATCAATAGGTAGAATGTTAGTTCAGGGGTACCCACAAACTAGCGAAAGGTTTTTCTTGTTTTTGATGTACCGAGTAAGATGCCATTAAGAATATTTCATATTTTTATAAAGGGTGGTTGATGACTTAAGCATCATCCAAATTCACCCTCCTTCCTTGTCATCAAAAGTCAGCAAATCAGAAGTCCTGCCCCCATCAATGCTTACACAATACTTCAATGACCCCTAATATATTACTTGTATTTTTTAGAAGAATGTGTCTGATATACCACCAAAGGGTGCAAAAACCATAAAAACAATTAGAGCTGCAGTCAATTGTTCGACGTATCAGCGATTCTCCCATAGGAGATCCTTCCGCTATCTATGTATCATCGCTGAAGGAGGGGAGGGGTGAAAATTTTCATTACTGGTTCCGCAGACCACCAGAATTTTTTTCTCAGTTGTCAGATTGTTTAATCAGTGGCCTGGGACCAGCGGACCACCTCATTTTGAATGCTGTATAAATATTTATATAGTGATTTTATACAAAAAGCTATGCTGAGATTTTCTGCCTTTAAAATGGTGTCAAAAATTCTCCCCACCTCCTCGTTAAAATGTTCCCAAAGTTTCCTAAGAGGTGCTCCAACTTCAGATACTGCGTATGTTATTTTAATTCAAAAATGCAACTTATCATTTATAATTACAATTTAATGGCTTCATAAAAGAGGATTACATGTAAGATAAGAGAATTTTCTGTGTTATGGATAAAATCATCAACGTAACATGCTATACATTGAAAAATTAACCTATTTCTGATTCAAAATTTCAGTACCGCATGGTAAAAGAAGCGCTACATGAAAGAGCAAACTTATTGGCTATTGCTCCTCATCTCTCATATCCACTTCCAATTATGCTGCCAATTTACAGGTTAGTTATAAACAATCCAACATATATCTGAGTAAATAACTTACTCATATTCAGTTAAAAATGCAAACATCACTCAAAATATGTGAAAACATTATTTTTTATTAGATACTGTGATGTTTGTGATTCCCCTTCCCTTCAGTCATTGGGATGAAGCAACATTATTCAATGTAAAGGGTACATCTAGAGCAGCCCCCCCCCCCCATAGATGTATCATAATGAAAATACATCAGATTAATATGTGTCAGGCACCAGTGCCTGAAGATAAAATAGTTATCCATATTCACACCACATTGATTCAAGACAAGCAAAATAACCTTTGTAACAGAATTTTTTTCACTCTTCGTTTGAAATAATAGTGATAATAAACTTTGAAGACTACTTTTTGTAACAGTCTGCAAGGTTTGCTCTTCAAAAACAACAAAAACTGAAATGCTTGTATAGTATAGCACTATTTTGCTGGGGTGGGGGGCAGTATCTCCGCCCATGGTTTTCTGATACTACAGCCTGTGGAAAACATTTGTAGCCACTTGTAACTGGCCATAATCTGTAGATTTCAGTCTAATTAGCTTTAATGAATGTATAAAATAACTGAGACATAACAAAGTGAATTTACAAATAAAAGGTGCTCCAAAAGGTCCAAAACAAAATTAATAAGTCAGTCTGAAATGAAAATCCATAATTCTCTAATTAAAGGTATCAATCATAACTATAACTATACTAGAGTGAGTGTATATAGTGTTTTCATTGACAGTAATATCTGTCTTCAGACATTGACCCATATTGAAGATCATGTTCCAGGCAGGGTCACAACTAGATACTTTTTCAGCCAGGGCAAAAACGCATTTTGGCACCCACACGTAATATAGAAGAAGCAACAGTTAAAGTGTGCATTTGGCACTCCCTTCCGTCCAGCACCCGGGGCATAAGACCCGCCTGCTCCCCCCTAGTTGCAGCCCTGGGTCCACCCCTTTTGCAATGTTTAGTTGCATTTGCATTATCTTATGCATTTGCATCTTAACTATGTACATGTTTCAGTGTAAAAATTACTTGTTTTGGTCTTCCATGACTTGCCCTTGTACTTTCTCCAAGACTTGAGCCTGTCTGTGTGTGCATGAGTGCACCACAATAGTAATTTATAATGGATGGTAATAATGTGTACATTGTACATAATTACATAGATATCATGTGTGTGTGGTATGACTTGAGTTATTTAGGTGAATTACTTTTTTTATACAGGTGGTGGCAGGTTCCATATTATTGGGTAGGAATCAAGGCATATGACTTTGTTGCTGGACGGCAACAAGTAAAATCAAGTTATTTTTTATCTCGAGATAAAGCTCTTGAACTTTTCCCAATGCTAAAAAAAGAAAAATTATGTGGAGCTCTAGTCTATTATGATGGTATGATATTAAATTTAAAGATATATCAGGGAAAAAAAAGTTGCAAATATTTGTTATTATTTAATCATGACAAAATTTTGAATTGATTTGAATGAAAGCCTTCCTATGTATATTGAAAATGTTAGAAAATTTTAATATTCAGTATCCATTGGCTTATCCCTTTCTGGCGCGGTGATTCTGGCATAGCGAAACCACCTTTTCAAAATTCCATCAAAAAATAACTAATTTTCGCACAGTAATCATTTAAATCCTATTAAATAGCTTAAGATTTAGATTTTCTGTCAGAGATGGCAGCATCATACTGTTTTGTTTTGCAAGTGGTAAAAAAATCTGCCATTTTCTCTATTTTTATGGTACTTGTTTTAAAATTTATTTCCTAATATAAAATTTTTTTTCTTCAAAAATTGATGGTTTTTTTATAGATTTTGCCCTATTTGTTGAAATCAAGCCATTCGATAAACTTAAGAATAGTTTAAAATCAAATTATGGAAGTTTTAAAAAGGTGGTTCCATACTGAGGACACCGCACACCTAGAGCAATGAGATACACCAAGTGACGTCAGTGTGAAACCACCCCTCTGAGACGAAGCGACCTTGTTTTTCTTCATTTTCTCCCCTCTTTCTTGTTTACTAGAAAATGGGTGACAGCAGCAATGGTGTTGAAACATCTCAGATGTGTATTTGTGGTGGAAATTTCGGGGGTTAGAATGGAAGACACAACATATGTTATTTTTTGTCCAGCACATAACCATTCTTTCATTCTAGTAGTTTTAAAGCAGCTTTTTCTTTTGATGACTACTTTCTATGCTCTCTCTACTGCTTTAGTTTTATTTTCTGGAATTTATTTTGCCTTGAGTCTCCCCCCCCCCCCCAACCGATTATTGGGCATTTATTACTTTTATTGGTGGTGAAATGCCTATAAAATTCCTAAGTACAGTTGAAGCAATATTATACTAAATTCAGAGCTTCTCTCTGATCTGGAGTCTAATGCATCTGATGATACACCAGATAAAGAAAATAAAACAAAGCTTACTGCATGGATTATCACGAAAATGATGCTGATGTATACACTGTCCAATGCCTGGATCCTCTCGACAATTTCATATGGTTCAGGAGAAAAAACCAAAATCCAGATTTCAAGGAAGAAGTGGGACCATCTCAGTAAATTCTATCAATACCGGATACATCGCCAATCTTGATGTTCTTATTCTTTTTTTCAGTGCCACTGATCGAAAATTTGGCATTTCGAATAAATTTATATGCCACTCAAGAAGGAAAATTTACACTGCCATCTCATTGAAAAAGATTTACCATCTGCCAATATGCTTATGTTGATCATTTTGGCCTACAAAATCGGTGGAAAGGGAATTTTTCAAACAAAATGTTGCTTTTCCTGCATTACACCCTAGGGAAACTTTCACTGTTCTAAGTGTGCGGTGTCACTGCTGTGCGACCACCTGTTGTTCGCTGGATTTTGATGAAAATAAAAGAATAGTTGCAAAACATATTTATATGCGTCCTGTGTATCAACTATATGAAGTTAGTTCAGCCAAAAACATTTTTTTTTATATAGTGCCCCTCAAAGGGTTATCAAATTTTTATTAATCATGATAATTAGGTTAAAATATTTTGTCTGATAGAAAAATGAAGTAGAAAAACTTACCAAAAACATACATTGCATCATTTAACACTGGTTAATTTATACCCTATGAATTTTGATGAAATTTTTAGAAAAGGGAAAAAAGTTTTTCAAATAAATAGATTTTTTTTTATAAACTTTTAGTTACCACAATATTAACCCTTAAAGCAGTTTTTAAAATTTCCCTGATCCACATTATAACTGCCTCAGTGGAAATCACTAAACCCTCTTCAAAATACTACATCTTTTTTCAAGGAGATTACTTTCTTCTGATTTCATGTTGTTGATATAATGCTTTCCCTCCCTACAACTCAAAGAATAACATAAAAAATAAAAACACAGAAGAGAAATGCTCTATCTTTTCTATTATTTATATTGTTAGCATATTCTTGTTACCCTGAAGGGAAGGAAAAGAAAAACTTTCTCCTTTTTTTTATTATCAAACTTTGAAGAAAGTTAGCTCCGCCTGCTGGCAGTTGATCTGATAGGTTGAAGGGAGAGAGTGAAAAACATGTTCATAGGTGAAGCATCATTAAAAACATGTTTTTGTTTGGCATTGCCAAAATAAGAGGGTTTTAAGGAGGAAAGATATCGCAGAATTCTCGAAATACATGAGGCATCGAGTTAGGCAAGCTATCCCGTCATTGCTGCTGCTGTAAGGGTTGTAGACCTCCAAATAATTAGATTTCGGAAATACAATTTACTGAAACATCTCGCTGCAGTGTTGAGCATGTTGAACATTGTCAGAACGCAACCCCATACAATGAATTATCATTTATTGATTCATTAAAAAATGCTTTCATTTTTTTCTGATTTAATCCAAATGCAGTTCAGCTGCATCAAGTTGGCAATAATAACAGTTCACGGAGCAAGCTCCTTGTGAAGCTAGGCCCTGCTATCATTTCTTGATTCACTAAAACAATTCTTTCATTTTTTTTCTAATTTAATTTAAATGTGATTCAGTTGCATCAAATTGACAATAATATAGCTCCTTATATATACTATATATTATACGTTTGGCGATAAGTTGCCAAACGAAACAGCCGGAGACACACTTTACTGTAAGAAATCTCCTATCCTATTCGTGCATGCACGTTCTGACAATGTTCAACCTACTCAACACTGCAGCTAGACTCTCGTCAATTTACATTTTTGAAATATGTAGTACATTACAGTTGCTGTCAAAACTGTGGTACTCTTCCCTGGGAAGGTGCAAGAATTTTTGTAAATTTCTAATACTACTCACAGTAAGTTTTTTTCTCTTTTTAAAAACATTAATAATAATGTGATTCCCTTGATAGAAATAGGGCATGGGAAGGTACATACAGGTTTTAGAACCTCGGAAAAAGTTTGAATATCCAATTCATGCATTACATTTTCTACAACGAATGTAAATAGTAATGAGTATCTGCATTCCAAATGTATGATGTGAAAAAACACTATATAAGTTATAACTGTATATTTCTGTTAAAGTTTTTGTCACAAGTCTAAAAGTTATTTTTAGTATTGTTTTTATTATTTGGGTGAATAATTTTGAGTAAACTGTATTGTAAACTTTTCTTATTGATTATTTTTTTAGGTCAGCATAATGATGCTAGAATGAATGTAGCTATTGTTATGACTGCAGCTAGGATGGGTGCTGTAGTTGCCAACCATGTTGCTGTAACATCGTTGTTAAAAAAAGATGATGAAAATGGTAATCAGAAAATATGTGGTGCAAAGGTCAAAGACATGTTGACAAGTAATTATTTTTAGAGTTACTGTAATTTTTTTAGGTATATTTTTAGTCAAAAAATCATACTTTTGTGAAACCAGAGGTTCATGCAACATTATTATGGGTGGCTGAAATAATTTAAATGTCTCATAGTATAATATATAATATAAGTTGTTTTTTTTCTTCCGTGATATTATGATATTTTTCCCAGTGCAAAAGAACTGATTTAAAATATCAAATTTATATGTGATATCTAGATAAAGAATGGGAAGTACATGCTAAAGCAGTTATAAATGCTACTGGACCTTTTACTGACTCAATCAGGAGGATGGATGATGAAAAATGTTCATTAATTTGTCAACCAAGTGCTGGTGTTCATATAATTCTTCCTGACTATTACAGGTCTATTTGCTCTCTTGTTTCTATTCCTTTTTTTTTTTTTAATTTTGTCATTTAATGCCATTTAGACTTGGGCTATATTTATAAGTAATAATTTTCAAAGTGTTATCTAATTGGAATAATTAAATAATTTTTAATTATAGTTTGAAATGCTGGAAAACTTCATCAATTTTTCACTTTTTAATACAATTTAGTTGATGGTGAATTTTATATGTGTATCTTCACACAAATCATTTAAATGATTGATTTGAACTTTTCAGTCCATCAAATATGGGTTTACTTGATCCTGCAACTAGTGATGGTCGAGTAATATTTTTTCTACCATGGCAAAAAATGACAATTGCTGGTAAGTTAGAGCTAAAAAAAATCATTATTTTTTTTCAGGATTATTGTTCAATGCCATGAATTTCTCTCATTTCAGGCAAAAAACTTAACATGTTTCCCAAAAAATAAGACCCAGTCTTATAACAATTTTTGCTTAAAAAAATGCACTAGAGCTTATTTTTGGGGTAGGGTTTATATTAGGAGCATCCTGAAAAACCATGCTAAGACATATTTTTTGGCAGAATATCTTTCTTTTTTAAGACATTTTTGAATGATCGTTACACAAAAATTGACAAAAAATTACAAATGCTGACCTTCATAAAATGTTTCTTTTGGTAGTCGTGGTCTAAATTAAACAAGAAGTTCAATTTACCTAAGTTTCAGAACCAACCAAGGCAATATGTTCATTTGGTCCTCATCATCGAACTGTGCCACTTGTTAACTTATGACAACTGCATTCATTGTCTAGCCATTCCAGCACCATTCCAGGTTGTAGTGTTGTGGGGAATTTCTTTCGTAAGGTTGTAAATAAATAGAATAGCTTACCACGGGGTCATGAATTCTAACACGATTGACACATTTAAAAAGAAATACAATAAACATATTGGGATAAATTGAGAAGCTATCCTTACTTAGGTAGGACAACCATAAATTTTTTTCATAATCAGTTTATTATATTTTATCATAACTAATGGTGTTTTATTTCTCTTATTGGGTTGCAGTATTTTTTATGTAGTTTAGATATATTTGACATCCATATTTTTTATGAGCATCTTTTTTTTTTCAGCCACCTCGTTGAGCATTTTGCCTATTGTGACCTTTGTATATGTTTTTGATGAATTACCATTATCAATTCATATAAGAAAATGTATATTTTATGTGAAAGTTTCTGCAAAGTTTTTAGGCATGAAGATTTATTTGTACAGTCCTTTTGTGCCTAAAAAAATCTCCCCCCCCCTTTGTGTGCCTTTCTTTAAAATGTATAATGCACTGTTAAATACACTTCTAAAGTTTAAGTTTTGTAATTTCAGTCAATCCCACATGCACTTATTGTAAAATCAAACAAAACAAGGTATCAGTTTTTTTTTTCTGTGCCTGTAAATCTTCTGTATAAAGACAGTGTTAAAAAAATCATTAAATAAAATTGCTAGGTAAGTAAAGATGGAATATTATATCATGTTTTTAAGCCAATAAATGGTTTTAATTCAAGAGAACAAAACTGCTCAAAAGATCTTAGGGGGAAAAATTTATAACAAATGTGTGGGATATACAAGCTACTCTCAGATTTGTTTGGATAGAGAGATGCATGGGAAGCTTTCTCCAGCTATTCACTAATTATAGGCATATAGGTTATATTGAAGTGTTTCATGTTTAGGAAATATCAAAATAAATGTTAATCATATTTTGATAGATTTATTTAAGTTTAATTTCATTTATTATGATTGGCATTATATGTTAAATATTAAAGAAATTAGTGTAATTTTGGTTTTTTTGCTGATATATTTTGTAGAAATATGTATTTTTAATAATGAAGAGATAAATTGTTTTAGATATGATGCTTGAAAAGTATGTATTTTGTTTCATCAAGTATAAATATATATAAATATCATTTGTTTAACAGGTACCACTGATAGACCATGTGAAGTATCTCATAACCCTTGTCCGACTGAAGATGAAATACAGTTTATACTGCAAGAAGTGAAAAACTATCTGACCTCTGAAATTACTGGTAATTTTTTGTGCATCTAAAGTTCTGATTGTGTGTCCATTGGTATTGACTCATTATCTTGAGAAAATATGTATATAGATTGTGTTATGTTTAATATTATATTTGCAATTAATATTTTCTTTGAAGTTCGCCGTGGCGATGTGATGTCTGCATGGAGTGGAATCAGGCCTTTAGTATTGAATCCAGACAAAGGGTCTACCGAAGCATTAGCTAGAAATCACATTATTCATACTAGCAACAGTAATTTGATCACAGTGGCAGGTGAATAGATGTATTCACAAAACAAGAACAATGAAAAAAAGGCAAATACTTTTTTCGTTGTTCTTGTTTTGTGATTATATCGGGCAAAGAATATTATTTACTCTTTGATATATTAATTCATGTATTTTGAATAAATGATTTTGAATAATTTTATCATGTACAGGCATACTCTTTTAGCCCCTTTATGTAAAGGCTTTTGACAATAAATTTGAACAATATATATTTTAAGTACCAGCGATAGATCTCTGAACCTGATATCTTTCATAAAATTTAAGAAATAAAAGGAAAAAAGATGAGTGTAGAGCAGATATTCCTTTATTTTTCCTTCCAGCTTCTCCACCCCTTCCATATGTGATACTGTGTTCTTCTTTTACTTGTCAAACCATAGCGAGGAAGAAAAGAAAAAATGCTGAGGTGAAAGAAAAAACCAATTCCCATTCATAGGGTTACCAATGAAGAACCTTGAAAGAAGGGAGAGCTTGAATTTATTTCTTCCATCTACTCCAGGCAGAGAAATCTTGCTCTTGTAAGGGAATAGGTTGAAAGGACATTCAAAGAACCTTGAAATTCAGTAAAGTCTTCAGAATCGTCAGGGAGGATCCAGAGTTTCTATGCTCTAGACTCTTGAAATGTTTTTAAATTTCCAAAATTTATACCATAATTGCAAAAAAAAACTTACTTTTGGAGAAAAAATATTTCCCAAAGCATTTCCTGGAGAAAATGTTAGTTGCCTCAAAATGGTATAACATGTAAAAGTTTAATCAAGCAATTTCTGTTCACTGAAGTTTTGCAGTCCCCAAACTTGATTATATTTCATAACAATCATTCACCTGGAATTCCATTGCTGTATCATAGTTTGCTGGCATTGCTTTTGATATAATTTATCTATGGCTTTTTTCTCCATGCCATCATTACCATGCTGCACCCTTGATTTGTTCATCATATATCTGTGATACTCTCACGTATGTAGGAATATTAATATACTCTGTTTTGTGAGCCTTCCTTGAAAAAAATTGGCAATGTTCCCCCCTTTGTAGCTACAACACACATTTTGAAAACTGATATTACCTGATGCTAATCCCATCAAGAGATTATGGCGTCATATTAAAAAAAAGAAGCTATCCAGATTCAAGCCGGCGACTATTTCTTTGCAGCAACAAAAATCGAAGCCATGGTTGAGGTCTGATACATGCCAGAAACTTACCTATGCAATGTGTGAAATTCATAATCAAAGTCAAAGATGGTCATAGTAAAATTAATTTTACAACATCACATGTTTTCTCATACTGTATAAGCAAATACATACTTAATAATAAGCAAATACATACTTAATAATAAGCAAATACATACTTAATAATAAGCAAATACATATTTAATAAGAACTTTTTTAGAAGATAGAAATGCAAATCACAGCCACGCATGATGCAAATTTGTGCTTTTAACTTGAGCATTCCATGAACTGTGCCCCCAAAGATTCTGGAACATTTCAATTATCTAAAACAAATGTGTATATTTATAATCAAAGATATTGTAGGATATTAATTAAATTTTATTATTTATTTGCTCTGATTTCCTTCCTTTAGGTGGAAAATGGACTACTTATCGTGTCATGGCCAAAGAAGCTGTTGATGCAGCAGTTCAAGCTTGTAATTTGAATCCACCATTAGAGTGTCAGACTGATGGATTGTTGCTTGAGGGAGCTAGGGGTTGGACTCCAAATATGTTCATTCGATTGGTGCAAGATTTTGGATTCGATAGTGAGGTATTAATTGCTAATATTGAAATATGTGTAAATATATGATAATTAGTATAATTGAGTGATGATTTCATGGACACCTCAAAAGCAAAATATTTATTATCCAACATGAGAAGTCTTTCAGTTGTGAGGCAATTTTTTTTAAATTCTTTTTCATTTTTTTTTATTAATTATTATTGGAAAAAAAATTGAAAGATATGTAAATTAATAAAAGAAAGTTAATTCAAAGAGAAATTTTTTCAATCATGAATAATACGTCAATAATCAGAAGTCTACCTCTTGCAGCCTGCATGAATTTTTTAAATCAGGGTATTTTTAACTTTGATTTATATGCCTTCCTCCATTTCAGCACCCTATGGCTTGAAATTTTTGGCAAACATCTAATGATTTCTGTTTTTTGTGTCTCAAAATTCTTATTATCTTCTGACTTCTCTGAGACGTGTTTCTGACAATCTTGTTTGAAGTTTTTCCCATCATCTTATTTATAATCTAATATTTAGTCCCAGCCTTACAAAACTTTTCCTTTATATGAATATTATGAGAAAATGATCAGTCACACAGCCTATAAGTTCACAACCTCTCACATTCATTATTTTAGTCATTTGATTTAAAAAAGCTGTTTTCCAGCTAAATGTTTAGCAAAGCAGTCTCCAGCATGGCAAGCCTGGGTTTGATTCTCGGTGAATAGCATAGAAGCATATCTATTTGGAATCAGCTTTGAGCTGTAGGTAAACAGGGTACCACTAAAATTAATCCTTATGAATATAGAGACTGAGGTATGTCGTGAAAAGAACGACTTGTTCAAATGTGTTTTATTATTTCTAATCATAGGAACAAGAATGAAAAGATAAATATAAATGTTAGTCAAAACAATGGTTGTAATTATTTGCCTTATAAATAATGCAATAATATAAACATTATTTTTGTCATTATTTATAAACTGTTACTTAACACTCAAAATGTGCAAATAATCAAGATGTACCTCTTTATACGTGCAACAGAAAAACCTTCCTTAAATTGCAAATCTTCAATTAGGAATTAAGCGGTCTACTTGGGTCAATATCTATAAGGGATGGAAGAAGTTAAAGCCTTAATTTTCATAATTTTTGGTGCATTGACTTGTTTATATAGTTTCACCTTCAGATACTTTGATTATGTGTTGCCTATATGCCAAAAATTTTAGTAATTTCGCATTTTAATCAACATATTTCTTTCTTGAATGAAGTTTTGGAACTGATAATATTCAAGTATGATTGAACCTTTTTGAGTGGTATACCATTGGATACTTAAAGCAAAATCCATTGAAATTGCTTTATTAAATTTTTTCAATAACACAATTATGAAAATACAGCTTTTTACAAGTAAATCTCTTCAAAATGTTTCTTATGCATATGGTAACTGAGGAGACAAAAATAAATATAAAAATTCAATATCCACTAAAGGAATGTTATTTTAAATTGTATTTAGAGATTTTTTTATTGAAAATGTACAGAGTGCATTAAGTAATTCATTCCACTGGAACAGTTGAACATCTACTTATTCAATATTTTTTTGCTATCAATATATCAAAACTTGGACCATGAAAAATTATGCACTTAACTGATATATCCTCTAGTCTGAAATCTATTCATAGAGGTTTAACTATATTACTAGTTTCACTTAACCATTAAATATTCTATTTGAAAGAGATAATCAAAAGTATACTAATCGTGTTACAATTTTACCTTTTCAAATTCTAAAAATTACTTCATTTGTAGGTTGCTCAGCACTTGGCTAATACGTATGGTGACAGAGCATTTGCTGTTGCCAAACTATCTTCTCTAACTGGTAAGCGATGGCCAATTGTTGGACGGCGTTTACATGAAGAGTATCCATATATCGAAGCTGAAGTAAGCAAGTTTATTAATCCTAACTTTCATAAAGTTTTTTTTGCAGTGAAAGATAAGCTGACCAATCATTTGAATGTTGTTTCAGGTTCGCTATGCAATCAGAGAATATGCGTGTACAGCGGTTGATGTTATTGCTCGCCGTCTTAGATTATCATTTCTAAATGTTCAGGCAACTGAAGAAGCTCTGCCATCAATAATATCAATCATGGCAGAGGAACTTAAATGGAGTAGAAGCAGGCAGAAGGTAAACTATGTAGCTTCCAGTGTAGTTAATGCATATTGTGTTTACCCAACTACTACTAAACTGCAAATGAAACTTCAAACATGCTTCTTAGGAATTTAGAAATGAATTTTTGGCTTCAAAATAAAGGGTCATCTTATACAAGGTATAAAATACACCAATATGAAGAAGTTTATCTCATGCTCCATACTCAGATGGATAAATCCTTAAAAGTATGATGACTCTTGGAGACTGATGATTTCCATCAGTAACTCCAAGAATACAAATTGTTTTTTTGTTCCTTCTAGCAGAATGACATTTCAACTTCAGGTTCAAAATATATTGTGAACGTGAGTAAACTTTTCAAGAATAACCTTATAAGGTTGCTTTTTAGTTAATCTGAGATTATCTCAGTTGCTATCATAGTTGATTAAAACAAGTGTGCTCATGAATATAATGGTTATTCACAGAAAAGAGAAAGTAATTCCTTTTTTTCTGACAAAACTCAAATTAAGAAAAACAATGGTGAATCCAAAGCTAAAAAAACATTGTATCAACAATGATAATGCATCAAGTATGAACAGGGTTGGGTGATCACCCCCTCTCCAAGTGAAATGTGATAATTTGTGAAATTTTCAGAACTGTATGATAATATTGCAACAACAAATTCAAGAAAATTTCGACTAAAAAACAGGTAAAACTGGGATATTTTTCAAAAAGTCTGGATGGGGGAAAAAAACAGAAAAACAGGACTGTCACGGAAAATATAAGACATGGTCATACCATACTGAGACTTATTTTTTAGCTATTTGTAAAATCACCCCGCCAAAACAGCAAGCTCTAGATCTGCCCCTGAGTATGAAATATATATTCTTAGAGGTGATATCTCAAGTTTTCACAATTTTTTAACTTTCATTCTTCTACTTGTAAATTGACTGAAATAATTTATATTTTCAAAGGAAGAACATGAAAAAGCATTGGAGTTCCTACATACAGAAATGGGTCAAAATGTTAACCATGAAGCAAAGAAGGCTGTTCCAGTCAACCTAACTAGTGATGAAATAAATAATTTCACAAAGAAGTTCCTGATGCTTGATAAGGATAGGAAAGGATACATTAGTATCAATGATCTTCGGGCTAACTTGAAAGTAATCTGATTTTTTACATATTACTATTTCAAACTAAACTCTAATGCCATATAGGGTCTAATGAACACAACAGTTGTGCAATTTCTGACAAAATAGTCCAAAAAAGTCTCTTTTATTGCTCTTCTGAAAGGTTTTCAAAAACTTATAATTAGAGCCCGGAAGTTCAGGCAAAATGCCATAAATGTCTTTTTTTGCCTATTTTCAAGATTTTCTGTAAAAATGCCTTTTTTGAACTTTTTCTGCCATAAATGCCTATTTTAATATAATTTTAAGTTTATTGGTGCATTTCAGAGGCCATAATATGTAAAACTCAGATATTTTGAGTGTTAAGAACAAAAGAAATATTTAAAAAAAAAATTCCAACTCTCAGTATTAATTTTCATCAGAAAGTCCCCCCTTCCAGCTCCATTCAAATGTGAATAAGTGATCTGAGAGGTATAGAACCTGGTGTTACCATGAGTCACCTTTGCTTTGACCGGATAGTGGTAGCATGGCCCCCACATCCTGCAGCAGGGCTTATAGGCTGAGGTATTAGGCAGGCCTCCTTGTCAGATGCTTCATGGTCCCCAAAGTAGTGAATTTATTGCATGAAAAAACAAAAAAAAAGGGTAAAAGAATCGTCCCGCATCCCTGCCGCCCAGCTGAAGCCCCACCCTTGTGGGGGCCATTGGTGTTAGTCACGGTGTTTCAGATGAATGCAGCCCATGGTAGAAAAGCAGAGGGAAAATAGAAATTTTTGCTTCTCCACATGTTTCCATTGGAGTGCATTGTATATGTATGGCTGAACAATGACTGTCCCAAGAAGTCATCAGTTAATGCGATGACTCACACAAGGTGGGGTAGGAGAAGACAGAGCTCTGGGGCCCCATGTTGTTTCGATTTTGTTTTTTACACAATGAATGTACTGCAAACAACCATGGCTATTTGTTTTACATACATATTTTTTAGTATTCGATTAAATTCACCTGAGTCGCTCTCAGGGGCAGTGCCATCTTAACACATGGGCCTACCTGGGCATGGCCTATGGGCCTTAAGAGAAGAAGGCCTCAGTAAAATAAGTAGTTGCATTTTTCGAGAATTCGCTAGGTAGGGTCTCAGAAAAATGACTTGGCCCAGAGGCCCATTATACTCTTATAATGGGTGTGTGGCCCCACACTTGGACAAGTCCTGCACGTGTGGGAATGTAAAAAAAGTAATTTTTTTTTACAACAGCAGAACAAGGTAGCCATGTTTCAACTATAGAAATGATAGTGATTATTCCAAATAATACATCAAATAAACGAGAATTGTTTGCAACATGAAGGAGCCCCACATGAATGAATGAACGCCAGGGGCTCTGCCACTGGACTTATCCCATTGCCGAGATCTCTTCCAGCCCAGCTTCGGAAGGAGCCCCACAGATAATTTTCTTTTCAGGCTCCATACCTGGTAATGATGGCTTTGGAATTGACCTGAGGGAACTCAAATACTTTATTTTGGGATTGAAATCAATTTAACTTGGATAATAATGCAGTTATTATAAACTATAACTAAAACAATAGACAGATTAAGTGCAACAATTTTTTCAGCTAGTTTTTGGACCCTTAATACCTTAGTTTTTAGTTATATTTCCTTCCTTCCATAAATTATGCCTTTTTTAGTACCTATTTTAGGTACTTTTAATGCCTTTTTGCCTGCCTATTTTGACCATTTTTAGTGCCTAAATTTCCGGGCTATACTTATAATAAATATCATCATCTGATTTTTGGTAAAAACCATTTTTACATCATCACCACATGATAGAATTCAAATCACTAATGATCTGAAAGATAAAATCTTATAAATAGTGTTTATGAACTAAAGGTATTAAAAATTAATTCATTTGAGCATGGTCACTGAATGAGTTCAAAAACTTAAGGGGTTTTATTTCACAAGTTTCTGTTTTATTGCTGGTACTTTTAGAATGGCTAAATGCGGAATGTGAATTTTTGTGAAACATAATTTGAGATGAATTTTCTATACCTTGGGAAAGGTATCATGAGATAGGTAACAAGCATGCATAACCCTCTCACTGGCATTGACAAATATCTTGTCTTTTCAAAAACTTTTGGCATGAATGTGTCATTTAAATCATCTGATGATACTGGGTGCAATTGCAAAATTTACATAATAAAATTATTTCAACACTGAGATCTCAGAAAGTATTCAGAATACATCAGCATTTTCAATGTGTGCGGGTAGATCTCATTAAGACAAATCCAATGATACCACTATGATTTTAATACCACTTCTGGTCTGTGCACCACTCTTAACAAAATTGTTTTCCACTTTATCTCGACATTCAGCAATATAGAAGCCAATATTTGCTACAAATAGAAGCCAATGGGGTGGCATCTGATAGACATTTTTAAGACATTTGTCTTAAAAATGGTACTCTAGTTTTAATACCACTTCTGGTCTGGGCACCAGCTCATGGCTCGCTTTCATAAGTAAATTGTTTTACGCTTTATCTTGACAGGTCCACAATGCAAACAAAATCCAATGCTGGTGTCTTATAGGCATTTCTGACTCGTATCCAGTGTATAACCACTCTATTTTTAATACCTCTACTGGTCTGTACACCAGGCTTGTGGCCCGCTTTCATAACAAAATTGTTTTCCACTGTATCTTGAGAGGTTCGCAACCAAAACAGAAGCTAATGATGTCATCTTACATGTAATTTTAAGACAAATCCAATGATGTCTTATTGGATTTGCATGTGATGTCCATTGCCAATGATGTCTCCTTGGAATGGCCCGCATTTGTAAGCAAAGTGTTTTACGCTATATCTCGAGAAGTTGACAATGGAAATAGACAACAATGGTATCATCTATTAGCTATTCTAAAGACAAATCCAACGATACTAATTTCATTATGCCAGTACCTACCACACAAAGAACATATTCACGTTAAAATTTGCGGCCATGTCTATGACACAGCCTACCCCAAGTTTTTTATATTTTAACAATGACAAGCCCAGATATTTTGTCAAGCTGTTTATACTATACTCCATGAAAGACATTTTTCTGTCCCCCTTATTTTGTACCTGTTAAAAATTGGAAGAAAGTCTTCATAAAAAAGATATGACATTTTACAGGTGGTTAGGTTATTTCTGCTGTGCTGATTAACCTCCTCAGTCCCTGCATTGCCTATGGCCAGGGTAGAGGGGGCAGGAAAGTCAACTTTGCCTTCTCCCCTCACAAAAATTCTAGTTATGGCTCTATCTGAGGGAGACACTAAATAGACAGTGCTTTATTGAAAGTCAGGCTAGAGAGCTGAATGAAATGTTCACAGAGACCTCAAAATTAGCTCTAGATGTTATAAACATTTGTTATAGTACACCCATGCTAAGTTGGCTTCTGACTATGGCAAGTAACATCATGAATGACTATTCCATTGACCAGCTTTTGTTAAAACAGTCGCAGGAAAAAGGAGCTGTTTAGCATTTTCCATTGCCATCTTTTGTGCGGTTTTCGCAGAGGTTTTATTTTTCCCTTGCTTGTTTATGTTTGTTAAAATATCCGAACTCACATGTCCTGAGATTGTTGTGATCAGGGCTCCCACATGAGTGGGGCAGCAAGAACGCCAGCCCAGGGCTCCGAGACAATTCTTAATTTTTTATGACATTGTAAATTTACTGTAGACTCATGAAAAATCCTCAAGGGGGGGATCGAAGACCATAACCAAAGAACCCAGTTAAATGGGGGTTGCTTGCCATCAACTCTATTCATCATAGGCAGAAATATTCTGGGAAGGCTAGGGGAGGGGGCACGATGATGGTGTGAAGACTGGGGGATGACGATGTCAATTCATATACATTTATATGCATATGCATTAGATCAGTATCTCATTGATGCTGGGGAGGGGGAGACAGACTCCCCTCTGTATCTCTGCCCAAGTTACATGTCATTATCAAAATTATTTTAGTTTTAAGCAATATAATTTTTAAAATCAGTTTTATATTCTTTCTCTGCAGCTGTAATCCAGTTTCTAATATATGAAATTGGCTGGAACTACTGGAAGGCATGTGCTTGAGGCAAACTTAAGGAAAAATGTGATCTATAAGATGTAATGGAAAAACTTTCTCTTATAATGGGATCTTTTCAAATTAGGGGCCACTTTCTTATTACCTCCCTTTGAGGCATGGATCCAGAAGAAGCAATCATCTACCTCTAAGAGCAGAATAATATTGGAAAAAACTGGTGTGTCCTGTAAAATAGGGGATGATTCAACAAACCCACAGAATAAATATCCCCGCCCAACACATCATCCTAGAACCATGCCTATGTCCCTCTTTGATTCTCAACTAGTCTTGTCCTTTGAAAGCACCGCACTTACCCACAGCAAAGCCATATTATAGTTTTTGCAATGAGTCCCACATCTGAATGGCCACTCCTGCAACACAATCCTAAGCGGGGGGGGGGGGGTGTCTGAATTTTTGTTACATGATTATCTCTGAAAGTGTTAAAAGAACTCAGATAAAGAATAATCTCTGTATGATCGCTAGGGCAATTTTGGTAGATGGCAAAATGTAAACTGCTTGAACAGGAGTATTTAAAAGTAACTATTTATATGGCGTCACCCAGGGCCACAATTAGGAAAGAAAATTTTGTCATCCCGTCCATTTTGGCACCCCTCTCTAACATTGAACAGAGAAACAGTAAACTCAGTACCCTTCCTGATCCAGGGCCCAGTAACAGATCCCCCTGTCCTGGTTGCGGCCCTAGTACCACCAATTATGTGTGAAGGCATTTCTTTTCTGATACAATACATTTGAAATCTATTATAAACAACAATTTTATTTCATCAAAGCAAATCTCTAGTTACACACATCATACTATTGATTTTATTTACAACTTTTGAGCCGAGCTTTTCTAACATTATAGAATCCAAAATTTTTAAGAACATATTTACAAAGTATACGATCAGTGTATTGTATTTAATAAATGACAAATTAATTCAAATAATTTCAATTTCATATAGACTCATTTAATAAAATAATCAATTTATATATATATTGTATGGAAACATATCTGAAATCATCTGTGCTGTTAAGCAACAACACTAAGCATTTCATATGGGTAGTACTGCAACACAATTTAATTTACACAGAAATAGTTACAAACAATTCTGATAGCAAAATTTAATTACTAGCCACAAAATATTTATACTTATATTTTATTTATTAATATTTATTCTTTCCTTTTTAATTCTCTGTATGAACTGCAACAGGATTCTGGTAGCGGCTGCAGTACTCTTTTGCATTTAACATATGGGAATCAAAGGCTCCAGTGCTTTCACCTCCTCTTCAAAGAATTTCACTTCCTTTGCAATGAGTGTCCTCTCTTTCGAATGAATAGTTTTTCCTTTTGATGACATTTTAAAGATTTTAATGAAAATAAGTTTTTTTTATTATTATAACTATCACTGTATAAATATACATTTGGCCATGGGCAGAGATACCGGGAAAGGGCATTGCCCCCCCCCTCCCCCCAGCATCAAAGGTTTAGTCATCTGCTCCAATGTATATGTGTATATATGAATTGACTTCATCATCATGCTCCCCCCCCCCCCCCGGTGATAATGACCATGCCAGTGCAAAGTTTGTCCCCTGGCTCTGGATTGATGATCAAAATCAGTCTTGCTTGGAAGCATGCCATTAATTGAAAATACATCTCAAAGCCAAACCAAATTTCTTACTCTAGAACAATTACTGGTGAGAAGAGGGGGTGATATGGCTACAATCCCAAAAACAAACCACAGTCAAGCCAGTGGAAGACTTCATTGTTGCCTTGCCCAAAAAAAGCTTCTCTTGTGAAATCAAACATAAAGACAATAATGCTCGTCTGTTGTTTTGATGTGTGAAGATGGGTGCGTAAGAAATTCCTTTCTCAACTTCAGACTGTTCACCAGGTTTTCTACTTGGAGGTGCCAAAAAGATTGACAACAGTGTGCAGAAAAGACCAGATTTGTGGAAGACAGGCAACAGGTTTTCCCATTATGACAATGCTCTGTATCACACAGCCATCACAATGTGTCAATTTTTAACAAGAAATTACTCCTGTGCTCCACCCAGCCTATTGACTTTTTTTTATTCTCACAGATAAAGAGGGACTTTAGAGGAAAGTGTTTTGCTAACATGGATGAGATGAAAATGAAAACAATGGATGCACGTTGTCCAGTTTTGCAGCAAATAAATTTAAAAAATATTTTGAACACTGGAAGACTGGAAAGTGTATTAACTCTAATGAGGGAGTGCATTGAAGAGAATTAAAGAATTTTTGTAAAAAAGTTGAATAAACAAAAATTGTAGAAATTTTTTTTTTACTTTTGGGTGCATCCGTTACCATCTTTATAAAGTTGTAATTTTTAATTTCAGAAACAAGGAGAAAAGATCTCTGAAGAAACATTGCATGACATACTGAATGAAGTCGATCTAAATAAAAATGGACTTGTTGAACTAGGAGAATATTTATCTGTAATATTTTTTTTTTACTTTTAAATGAAGTTAAAAATTAAAATGTATGTACATACTGGTGAATGATACAGTGTGGAACCTGTTGGCAATGGACACCCATGGGACAGAAAATTTTGTCCCCTAATGAGGAGTGGTCTATTAATGGATAGTAAAATACATTGTGAGGCCATTAACATAATTAAAACATTTTCTGTTAATGGGAGGTATCCACTAATGTGGAATGTCTGTTATTGGAGGTTCTGCTGTATTTTAGTAGCTCTCTCATATTATTTTTTGATATTGCTAAGAAATAATTTATTTTCAGCCAAAGTGTTTGATGAGCACACCAAGTTATTTTCTTTTACGTAGGTTTTAAGGACATTGTGGCTGGTCCATTTAATCAAGTCTTTTAATCTATCATTTGTTAATAGCAGTTAAAAATTTTAGTTCAGTTAATAAACTTGATTAATTGAAATTTGATTAAAAGTTTTATTAAGAATTTATAATTTAACCTGATTTATTTGACTAAACTGATAAGATGTCTTGAATTATGCTCTGATTTGTAACATTTCAGATAAGTGACTATATTTAAAAATATTTGAATCAATATTTTGATCAAATTTTTTGTCATGGGGCAATACAAGTTGATTCAACAAAAACTATAATGATAGTAATAATTTCAGTTTTAAATTGAGTTTCATGGAAATTTTGGACAAGACTAAGACTAAAATTTATTGTCTCTACTGTGAACAGAACTTTTCTTATTTGGGAAACATCGGCTCCCTTCCCCCACCAGTACCATTTGAGAGCAGTGTCAGGGGAAAAAGTAGCACTATGAAAATCAAATCTAGTTTCAAAATCGTTAACTTAAACTAACTGATTAAAAAAAAAACACTATCTAAGTTGTGAAATTCCAGTATATGACAAGTATGTTCAGCATAATAAATAGCTTCAAGAACAGGTAGCTTTTATTTTTTAATCTATTTCTATATTTGTTTATACATCCATTTAGTGAAATGAGTAGAATATATATTTTTTATCATCAATTAATATTATATAATTACCCATATTAAATTTTGCCATGAATGATTAGCATTTGAAAACATTTGATTAATTAGTCAATCAAAATTTTTCGATTGACTAGTTAAAAGTTTTAATAGATTCCCAGCCCTAGTATATATGTATTAGTTTTTTTTCTTTAGTGATCAGTATGATTCATAAATTATATAACAATTTATGATAATAAATATATTAATAAATCATAGTCAAATCAATGTGATAACATTATTGTGTCATATTTGTTGAAAAATATTGTGATGGTTAAATAAATATTTACATTTATAGCATCGTAAAATATTCTATATTGCTTTTTGTTTCTTTCTACAAGCTAGTGTTGTAGTTTGTATGTGTTATTTTTTATGAATTATCTATAGATTATGTTTGAAATATTTCAGCTGATGAGTGCTATCAAGACAGGTGATATTACTAGAAATAGGCTGGCTGCTGCTGTTGATATCCAGTATGCTGAAAATGTTTTATCTGTGGATCGTAGCGGTGGGGGAGTGTGAAGAGATCTTGGCTGAATATTTGAAGCACAATGAACAATTCTCTGATGGGTCATATATAACTTCTAAGTCATTTTACTGTATGTGTATTTCTTCACTATATGTACTTAGCTGATGAGCTTGTTGCTTTATTTTCCAATGTCCTGTGATCTAGTTAGTTTTATATCTATTTCTTACTTTCTAGTAAATTCCAATCTAATTTTACTTCAACGGGTTGTTTTAGCTTTTTTCGTTTCTTAATAAAAAAAAGGAAACTTTTCATTGTACATTTTTATATATGTACTATGTGTCAATTGCAGCTGGCAGCTAAGCTCAAATACTAGGTTCAGCAATTTAATCCCTAGAGTGGACTGTAAATGAAAAGGGTTGTTTATCAGTGCTGTAAAATTGATAGTGGTTAAAACCTCAGGGGAAGGGGCATAAGACCACTTTTAAATCTTCAACACCTTTGGAAACATCACTTTTGTGATCTACTAAGGTGATCATGAGGGGGTGTGCAGGACAAAATTGAAAATTGTATAGGAAACAAAAGGAAAAAAAATTAATAGATTTTATGTCATGAAAGTTTGTAAGGCTACAAATATCTTGGTGGATTGTCAGTTTTATTAATAAGAGAATTCCTTTATTAACAGATGACTATTTCATGCAAAAAATCTTGTAGAAACAATATTACAAGGTTCAAGGGGAGGGGATCTATTCTCTTAGTTTGTAACTAAGTGGTCCTCTGCTAACTAGCAATCTCTAGTATAAATCTTAATGCTAACCTAAGTTTCATTAGAACACTCATAAATTCATACATTATGTGTGCAAACTTTTTTAAAGTCAATTCTAGGAATTAAAATGTCACTCCCTGTATAGCTTTGCATTAGTAGTCATGTATGATCAAAAAAGGGGAAAAAAGAACACAAAGGCATTTCCTTCACAAAATCTGTGTGGCTATTTATCAAAACTTTATACATGTTGGACTAACATTTTCTTTATTTCCCCTTTTTTTGTTTAAAATTCTTAGATGCTGTGCCTTTATTAATTTTTATCTAGCTAAATTTTATGTGCAATATACAAGAAATATTTAGGATCAAATTTTTATGTTACATTTTGGAGAATTTGCATGGTTATTATATCTATATTTTGCTGTTTTCATCAAACTTGGTTCCAATGTTTATATTAAATATTATTAGATTATGTATATATTTTTCATTGCTATATTCTTCCTTTATATCTAACCAAGTGTTTCATTATTATACTCTACCTTTTTGTATATCTAATCAAGTGTTTTGTTATATTCTGACTTTATAACAACCATCCATTTTCTATGGTTGTAAAATTATTTCATGTAATAAATAAATAGTTCTGAAGGTATTGTCATTGGTTCAAACATTTCATCATGTAACTGTGTATGAACACATACAAATAAGGTATTATATAACAAAAACAAATGAAATTCTGTAGTAACAAAGCTCAGCAAACGAGCATAAAACATGTAAAAAATGTGTTAGATTATTTTGAGTGGTCATTTCCCATTTTAAATAGTATATGAAACATTGTTGTATGGCAGCCAGGGCTGTAACTAGAGGGGGGCGGGCAACTTCCCCTGGCAGCAAAATGTTAGTTATGGCCCTGATAGCAGCACTAGTGTTTATTTAGTCAATTAGTTTGTACAAGTGGGAAAAAGGGTGATACCACCATTCAATTGAAAACCAATAATCAAGGTGATTTAGGTTTTAAGGTTTGGGGAGAAATTTTTCAAAATGAAAACAAAAATTTACATTTTTACTGTGTTGTGTTACACATGAATGTGAAAAGAGTGAGTTCAGGAACTGCAATAAAAAAAAAATTGTTTAAATTATTCAAAGAACAGGTTTGGAAATTTTTAACCTAGACATTCAACTTTTCTCTGGAAAACATTTCAGTATTGATAATAGCACTGAGTGTCTCTTGATCGAAAATAAACTATTAGTTGTATGATGACTTATAAGAGATTGATTACCAGTTATGATCAATCTGCATTGTGTCATTTAGTTAAACTTGGACTAGTTTTCAATCTATGTACATGTGTTCCACATAGTTTGATGGGGGGAATCATCAGGACCTTGTTTTTCTACGTGGTTATAAAATCCAGCATTTATTGTGCCAGAGTGGCGTGGTGGTAAGATGCTCATCTACCACCATGAAGGTTGCTGTCATGGTCCGAATCCGAGGGAGGATATAGTTAAGATACTTTTCTTAACAAGCTTGAGGTGACCACCGATAGACAGTGCCTTCATTTCCAACCCATCTCATTAGTGGCAGTAAATTGCAATATGGCCACAGTTGGTGTTTGGTGAAGTAGCATTTATTGTAGCAGATGAAAAGTTGATGTTATATAATCACACAGAGAAGAACTTTGAACAAACATGTCAAAAAGTTGAATCCATCTTGGAAGCAGACTTCTATCTTTCAGTGTCAATTTGAAATCACTAAACCCCACTTCAAAATGTCATACCTTATTAAGCAAACTTTCTTCCGATTTTCAGCAAGTGCAAACTAAAAGATATAGGGAAAAGTTTTCCATTGACAAATCAACTTTACAAAATATCTGGGCTTGTCAATGTTAAAATAAGTGTCTTCTATCGATGTGAGATACCTAGTCATTGCTGCACTTTTTTAAGAGACTACCTTCTCAAGTAATTTGTCAGGCATGGTAGTCATACTGGCCAACTACTACGGAATTTCCACAGTTTCTATGGGTTTCTACCATAAAATACAGAGCTGCAGCAAATTGTGAAAAATTACGGAGATCTGTTTTTTTTAGAAACTTCTTTTGTTAAGGATTTTCTTGGATGCCATTATCCTATCGAGTACAAAATGATATCATGCAAAAGATCACATTTCCAAAGAATAAAGATCAAGACCAGAATAAGTATCAAATTAATAAAAATCAACCAATTGACGTAAAAAGCTGCTGTTTAACACTAAGATAACTTATCATGGCCTAGAGTTCTTTTTGATAAATAAAAGAAAGTTCAAATTTTGAAACGAAAAACTTGACATCTATTTATATAAAATTGATTTAATGTGTGTGTTTGTATGTTCTCTCTACAAATCTACAATTTCATTTTAAATTGTAAATTTGTCAATCTTTGCTAAATTTTGTATGTGTACCCAACAGGTCCCAACTCAAACTAGGGCTACTTTGAAAGTTCATCAGAGTCGGGCAGATGCCTGATAGGGTGAAAAAAAAAAACTTTCCATCAACAATAACTTTTGGATTGTCTACTTTTGTTACCTTGGTTTCCAAACAATGGCTTGTAACTTTTTTAATGCTCCCAGTATATGAAGAAAACATGGGCAGTACCCAGGTATAACTGCTAGTTTGATATAGAATGTCAGATTCACAATTCTTTTCCCAAATTGAAGAAAATTGATTTGGATTTTTAGAAAAAGCCATGACAAAAAAAAATTGAAGAAAAAAAACTTTTGGGGGTAGTGGGGTTTCTCCACTACCACCGATGAACATTGCCATTATGAAGAGGCCTGATTTTAAGGTCAATAAAATACTCGCCTAAAGTACCAAAGGATGTTTAGAGGTGTCACAAGTTTGATACCCGGTTTGTCCTTGTCAGAATCTTTCCTGACATGGCTACAACAGGAACAGTGACATGACCACATAAAAAGATTTCTACAGCAGGGAGTCCTACATCAAGAGGTTTGCGCACCAACCTCTTGGTGAGTATAGAAAAAAAGGCTACCATTTTTTTTAGAATCAGCAATAAATTGTAAGTACCGTTCTAACAATTTATTAATTCAAGATATACGGAAGACTAGATGTTGTGAAGATATTTATTGTTTGAGATGTTAATTTTTTTAAGGAAGGAAAAACTCATCTCTGCCTCTACTGGGAGTCGAACCCGGGTCCCTCAATTGCTGGACGAGTGCTCTGACCACTAAGCTACAGAGGAGATAGAGATTTTCCTTCACTAGAGCGTATATCTTATATTAACAAGTGAAGAGCGACATTTATGTCATAAATTCATTAATTAGCCCTTGTGTGCAGAAAATGACCCTTGTGCAACAAAAATTATCAATAAGTAATTTGCGTGTTGTGGCTGTAGATTTTGTATTTGAACAATTTCCTTCTAGAGCTCCTTCCCCACTGCAAAACAATAGCAACTTACCAGCACTATGAGTAACTCACCAAAATCATTGAAGAAATTGAAGGGAAAAAATTGATTTTTTGTAACTAAGAGTGCTCTTCTGCTGACTAGAAACCGCTAGTATAAATCTTCATGCTGACCAAAATTTCATTAGCACACCCATAAATGGCCAATTGAAAGGTGTCATATTCCCTAGCAAATAATGTCAGAAAACATGTACAGAAGCTAATGGCTCTGCTACTGCAAAAGCTCAGAGTTGAAATGGGATATCCCCCAACACCCACCATATTCTGAGGACTTAAGTGATTTCAAGAAAATTGTGGTTTCATGTAATCGGTGGAAAAGTGAAAAAACAAAGAAAAAACGTGTAGTTTCTATGAAAAAGGAATCTGCAAAAACATAAAAGGCAAGAGACATAATTGTAGAAAATGCTAATTGATAATGTAATTAGTAATGCTAATTGATAATGTAATTAGTAATGCTAATTGATAATGTAATTAGTAATGCTAATTGATAATGTAATTAGTAATGCTAATTGATAATGTAATTAGTAATGCTAATTGATAATGTAATTAGTAATGCTAATTGATAATGTATAGCTATTTAAAAAAACTGTTCTCCTTAATGTAAAAATCATTTGTCCAAAACTTTTGCAATCTTTCAATGTATGTCCTGTTGTTCATATTTCCTTTGTATTATTCAATGTATCATTATTATGATGCATGGTATACAAGTATCAATTTCCATTAGGTTTATCATAATGGGAAAAGTATTTTTTGATTCATTCAATTCAGATATTCAAATTTTTTGTTAGTTTCCCACAAATAAAATTTAAATTACCCCATACTCTTCGAAAGTGGTTTTTATATGTAGATGTCAAGCGAATCCAAAAAGTCAGTTTACTTTGTTGTAACATATGTACCCTATGATATTTCCTGCATATAATCTGCAGATGCAACTTTGAGGAAAAAATATCCTGCAGTTTGCATGTGGAAATTTTATCAATCAATAATGATGTCTTAAGATTGTTGAGATTAATTTGTAAAACATAGTTTCTTATGTGTGTGATGGAGGCAGATATTTTGAAAAAAATATCTGCTATATTTTACAAATTTTCAAAATTTTTATTCCTATTCTAACTTTTTATGAAAAAGCTACGGCTGATACACAATGGAGTATAATTTCCATTAAGAAAATCGGATGCTTTTTTAAACATGTGGATTACATGTTTAAAAAATATCTGAAGCTATTGGTAGAAAAAAAGGTTAATTGCAAATATATGTTTGTGGAAATGATTTAATGGATTGACTGCTGATGAATAATTTTAACTTAATTTTGAAATTGTATTCAACTTGACAGGTGGTTATAATGGTCATGATGCGATTCAATATTGATTTTTAATGGTTAGTGAAAAATATTGTTTTATATAAGGCCCTTTTTAAAATCTAATTTTCTATATCAAGTCAAATAAAATGAACTAAAAGGGAACGGATATCTACCCATAACAATATAAAAAATTATAGTAGACTGTTTAATGTTCATTTAAAATTGCTTGTTAAGGCAGCTGGTTTGTCATTGCTGGCCTAAATCATCATGGAACTGAAATGAGCTGAATTACTAATATTGTCAAATTTGAAATAATTTTTTGTTTTGCTTCTTTTTAAGATTTAGATTTTTATCCACTTAACTTATATTTTTGGGAATTATATTTGTGTACTGATGGCAAATAAATAACTACTCAAACTAACTTGTTTTAACTTTTTACTTTTGTAATAGCTGTTTCCAGTGTTTTAGATATATGTATATTCTTTTGCAATAAAATTGCAAAATGATACCATGCAATATTTTTCATGTAATGTATTAACATTTCTTACACATGGGGACAGGGAACAGGATTGATAAGTTCTAATAATTTCCAAGTTTCTATTTCAATAAATAACTAGAGTGAGATATTCACTTTAGAGCAAGCTAAGCTGTGTAAAAAGATGCAAAAAAATTGTTAAACTGCTCCCCTTCTGTAAAATTTCCCTTTGTGACTTCCCATCTATGTACCCTTTACCACCGGCGTACAAAAAAAAGAATAGGATGTTGGATAGATAGTTGCTGTTGGCTTTTTTAGAGCGCTTTGTAACTTAAAAATCGATCATAACAATTTCATATTGTGAAATCCCTCAACATCGTAAAGTATTTGTAGATTATAAAAGGGTACTCGCGCAATGGGACAGGAAGAAAAATGCATAATTAAATTAGATACGGGAGGACTAAATACTGATTCTTAAAAATAAAAAGTTCTTGCACCGTGAATAAACAATACAAACAGTATAAAAAACGAATGTGTAAAATATTTATAATAGAGAAATACATAAGAAATTGAGAGAATCAAGTAATTGACCAGAGATAAGAAAAACATCATTTTTAATTGTTAAAATAGATAACTTGTCATGAAAGGTGAGAAGTCGAAATTAGATGATCGCTTGCAGAATACTTCCATACTGCTCAATGAATGTCTTCTGGTGAGTAAATCAACTGTGCGATCTCTTAAAAGAGGAAGTATACGTGAAAGCCACGTCCTCGATTTGTTGCGGTCGGTAGGTACAGTTAATACGGCTAGAGCGCCGAGAAAGTCACGATGACAATTACGGATTTCTTATGTGGTCGGCTGAAGTTGGTTTTCTGTGGTTCCCAACTTCAAGGCGCAAATGCGAGCCGATCTCCCCGTTAAAACGTCTCGCCACAGAGAGCAACAGTCCTACAACGATAAATCATTCAATCATAACAGTTCACTCATAGTTAGAAAAACTATTTTAAAGAATGCTCTCCTAAAAGCAGCAGAGAGGTCCACAACAGGGCTGTCTACCTGGCTAGAAATTCCTGCCTAACAATTTGCCAGCTTACTCTCGAAATTTTTAATCAAATCTCATTTACATGAGTCACGGGTGTGTCTACGCATTGCAAGACAGCACTGGTCCACGGATGCTATAATCCATTCAAAAAATTAGAATGTAATGAAAAACGTAAAATTTTTTATTTCAAATTTGTATTATATTTCAATGAAAACATCATTTTACAAATTTCAAACAAGTGAAACAGATTTTACATAGTTTGTAGAAGAATATATGACAAAAGAAAAATTATACATTAAAAAATAAAAACGGGATGAATTTTTCCGAAAAATCATAAAATTATACTTTTTTTAAGTTGATTCAAATAAAATTATAACTAAACTAGAAAGAAAGGGTATAGGTTGGTTTTTCAAAACAAACAATACAGAAACATTCAATGTTTGGTGGCACCCCTCCATTTGCCCTAAGATCTCAAAACGATTTGGCATATTATTGACTAATTTTTTACAGTCATTGTCAGGGAATATTGGCGTGCTTTATTGGCCCACATGTACTTCAAGGTAGACAAAAGTTCATTTTTGTTTGTTTGGGGGAGAGGGGGGGGGGGTCATTGCTGCAGGCGTCTCGTCATGATGGCCCACAGATTTTCTATATATTGGGTTCAAACAGAACCTCCTAGAGATAGAAGGCCTCGCACTCAGCTTGTGACGTCACTAAGCAGTTCATTTTCCCTTAGAATATTCAGGGGAAAAAAATTCCCTGCTCGTGCCAGTATCATCGTTGTGAGGAAAAGAAATGATCGGGTTCAGAATTGGCGCTTTCTATGCCCCACATCCAATCACTACGCGGTATTTGTGAGCCAATCAGGAAGATTCTACGCCAAAATAAGAAGAAACGAAATAGGATGCTGTGTTGCAAAATATGGCAAACTTGCTAGGTAGTCTGAATGACGTTTATGGAAAACAGTGCAGAGGCCTTCTATCTCTAAGAGGTGATGGTTCAAATCGGGTGAATTTGTATGCCAGGAAAGCACTTTAACTTTATTTTCTTTAATCCAATACTTTGCCATGTTTGAAATATGACTAGATGCAGAATCTTGTTGGAAAGTGAAATAGTCTTCAAATAGTAGCATAAAATGGTCCAAGACTTCTTGGTATACAACTATAACAGTGTTTCCCAAAGTGGGCGATATCATCCCGGGGGCGATGGAATGGTCCAAAGGGGCAGTAGAAGCTACGAGTATAACATAGGGTCCTATGCAATAGGGTCCTATGGGTTAGCTTGAGTTGGGGGAGATGAGGAAAAAATTTCTCTGAAGAAGGGAAGCGGTGGAACAAAAAGTTTAGGAAACTGTGCGCTCTCTCTCTCTCTCTATAGTCCGTTTCAGGTTAACTTTGCAGTGCAGAGAATAGTAGAGAGTGTATTCCTTCGCCGCAAAATATAGTTCTCATATATCGGAGGCTTACGGTGATCATTTATGCAAAATATTTCAATTTTTAAATGATTGAAAAAAAAATACTGAAAAAATATTGTTTTGAATCGATCTTTATGTTCGTTCAAGAATTTTGAAGTAGAGAAATATTAGTTACCATTATACGTATAAAAAAGATTTTTCTCAGTGAGATTGGCGAGAAATCAGCATACCTTATCGCGACCGCGCATCGATACATTGGTTGAAAGGCTTTCGTTGTCATAGCAACGTGTGATGCGGTTCCCTCGTAGCTTCCCCTTCACTGCAAAGTTAACCTGAAACGAACTATAGAATTTACCGTTACATTAAAAAAAAAAGATTTCCTGGGCCCCCAGAGACTCACACAGCCCCACACCATAACGGAATTAACGAATTTCACTGAGTGTTTCAAACATTGTTTAGAGAATGTCTCGGGTTTGCAGTGCCAATCGCGGATGCCTTGATCGTAGCACATTGCAAAACATTGACTCGTCACTAAAAAAAGTACTTTTCCCAGTCTAGCTTACCCACCGCCCGAGTAGCGCGGTGGCGTCTGCCGCCATGAAGATTGCTGTTATGGTCTCGGGTTTGAACCCGAGGGAGGATATAGATAAGATATTTTCCCTAATGAACTTGAGGTGACCACCAATAGACAGTGCCTTCGCTCCCATCTCATCAATGGCAGTAAATTGCAGTACAGCGATCTGCCAGAGTTGGTGATGTAGTCTGTTTACCCCACACGGAAGCCTATTTTTGTACCATCGAACTCTAGTAGTTTTTTGCTTGGGAGTGAGAAGTGGCTTTTTCTTAGGCACGCGATCGAAATCCAAATTTCGTCTGAGTATGGTGGCGGATAATGCACAGTCACTCCCATTTCTTTCCACTCTGAATAATTCACAAACATCTGAAGTGGTTTTTCTGCTCAATTTTTTTCAAAACTCTATCTTGACGATTTGTAGTCGCTGGCTTACGACCACTATTACCATGATTATTCTGAAAACTAACTGACGCTTAAAATTCAACTTACACTTGATTGAGAAGATCTTGCTTTTCGGGCAATTTCCTGTTGAGTTAGGTTAGGCCTTCTCGCAACTTCACTATGAGGAGTTTGATAGAAATCGGAACGAATTTCTTTCTGTCCATTTTTGACGCATAGCTAACTAAAATCTACTTGTTAGCAAGTATTTACAGTAATAGCACATGCGCAATGAAAATTTTATGCTAATGTTGCCCACAGCGACAACCAATAACAAATATTCACAAATATTCCAATATTTTGAAAGTTTTTTTGCCTCTCCAGAGTATTCTAATTTTGTGAATGGTTACAACATTTTTTTAAATATTCTATATTGATTTTGAGTGAAGATGTACACTGCTGGCCACCCAAATTGCAACACCAAGAAAGACAAGAGATATCGCAACAATATTTATTTTGTAGATAACATGTTGACTAAGCATCAAATGATTAAATTTATAGACTTCTGTGAAGTGTGGTTCCTGCCAAAATCAGTAGCCAGAGTAGCCGCCATTGTTGGAGATCACCGCTGCCACACGCTTCGGCATTGATTCAAAGAGATTTTGGATGTGTTCTTGGGGTACAGCAGACCAAGTAGCTTCCATGCGTTGCCAAAGTTGATCTGGTGTGGCAGCTGGGGATGTAATCTGGGTCAATCGTTGAGCAACCATGGACCACATGTTTTCTATTGGCGAAAGATCCGGAGAGCGAGCTGGCCAGGGAAGCAATTCAATCTAGCGATTGACGAAGAACCTTTGGACAATGCGTGCCACGTGTGGTCGCGCATTATCCTGTTGAAATATGGCTGTGGGCAAGCCCTGAAGGTAAGGAAGGACAACTGGCTCCAACACCTCGGAGATGTAGCGCTGGCTTTTTAAAGTACCGGCAATGCGTACTAGAGGAGTGCGAGAGTGATATCCAATACCGCCCCATACCATAATACCCAGTGCAGGACCAGTGTGGCGGTGCATAACGCAGTTGTTCAGCATCCTCTCTCCACGGTGTCTCCAGACTCGAATCCGACCATTGTGGTGTTGCAGACAGAAGCGTGACTCGTCAGTAAAGACAATTTCATTCCATTGTGCCGTCCACATCCTTCTTTCATCGCACCATTGGCGGCGGAGACATCTGTGGTTCTGCGTCAAGGGTAGACGAAGCAATGGACGTCTTGCGGACAGACCACTCTGCTGTAAACGGTGTCGAATGGTACGCGCAGACACTGGATGATGCGGTACAGACTGAATGTGCTGTGCTATGGTTCGTGATGTGGCTGAGCGATCCGTCACTGCCATACGCACAATATGGCTGTCATCACGTGAAGTGGTGCACTGAGGTGGATGCGATTGAGCACGTCGGTCCGTCGTACCTTCCTGTATCCAACGATCACATATCCGCATTACAGTTGTTTGGTTTCGTCCAACATGACTACCGATTTCCCTGAAAGATAATCCACAATCTCGGTAGGCCACTATCCTTTCTCTGTCGAACTCGGATACTTGATCAAAAGATGATCGCTGTTTTCTACGAGGCATAGTTGATCGTTTTTTTGAAAAAACCACAAGAAAAACACAATTGCCGTACTTCAAATCGTCGAAATCTCCAAGCCTTAAATAGCGCTTTGAAGTGGCGCCACAGGCGCGCGTGATGTGCGTCTGCGCTGAAATTCTAATCATTTGCATATCTCACCTCCGCTAATGCATGTTGTAAATTTCATATTATTTGCATGCGTCCTTCAGGGTGTTGTATTTACGGTGGCCAGCAGTGTAAATAATATATGATATTTCCAAGTCTTCAGAACATGGTCGTTTTCTTTTTTTTTCATTCATTTACACTGTTCATTTTTCAAGATATCATTCATTCTTAAACATTAAACATCCCTTTTTCACTATATTATAATTTTTTGAATGGGAGTTGTACGATTAGAGATTGAGTAACAGCATTCGGGATTATGTGAACACCAATACTCATAAAGCATATTTTATTCTTTAGCACAGGTAGTTAATTACGTTCACTCCATTTCATCAAACGATCACAACATGCGAGTTGCATATAGGAAAAAGCTTGAAGTTCTTAGGAAACTTTTTAATCGTCAGTGTATAAGTAGCAAGGCTTAGGAATATAGAGAAAGGGACGTCGTATGTGAACGCACGAAACAACAGAGGTCCCGATATAGAGCCGTGAATGATTCTAGTGGTTAAGATCTTGCCTGCTAGATTACACGTGTCCAATTTTAATTTTTTGATACCTAGCTGAGAATAAAGCGGTCAATATGCGTATTTCCTCGTCTTTTCGAGGGAGGATCAATGTAATTCAATTTTGAAAAAAAAAATGAGATCCGTGGTTTCGTCTTTCTCTCTATCTCATTACATCTGAAAGTTTATTGTGATCCTGAGCAAAAACCACGTATTTAATCTCTCAACCATTTAAATAATTTGTGATCTTCTATAAATGGAACCTAACTTTAGTAGATGAGTGTCTCCTCTTGTTTTTTCACTGTTTTTCCTTACATTTTCAGAGGAACTTTGCTTTCGTACCAAAGAATCTATTTGACTGTTAGCCATCTCTTCTGATGTGAAGTACGGTTAATTCTAGAATTCCGAATTTAACAATAGTATTTTGAATGCTTATTACGAAACGTGTTTTTGGTTTTTCCCCTCTCAGATTCGAAATATATTCTGCGATAAAATTAATCAAATATAATGTGAAATGTTCCGATGTTTGTCGATTGCGCTACTGCTACATATCCTGGGAAATCACAGGGGAGAGAGAATATTTTGAAACCAATAAAACTTGATTCAATCTTCTGTCTTTTTTAAGACAGTGATGAATAATGTAATTATCGGTACCTAAACACAAATTAAAGGATGTTCGTGGCAAAAAGCCAAATTTTCGATTGTACGAAAATCTGTGCAAATTACCGGTAGTAAATACTAAACCTTCTCAGTCTCGAAGGAAATTTTGAATTTGCTTTTTACGATTATTTTGAACTATTGAACTGTCTAAAATTAGTTTCTGTCGGCAGATGAGTATGAATAACTTACGACAAAATGTTTATAACATCTAGAACTAATTTTGAGGTCTCTGTGTGAGCATTTCATATAGCTAGCTGGAATTTCTTTAAGTGCTGCCTACTGTCTCCTGAAGGCGACGCCAGGACTAATGAGGTTCATATATAATCTGTATACAAATAAATAGATTAATACACCTGAAAAAAGCCATAGGCAGTTTAATGTTCTTCTGTCATCTCGTATAGTCAGCAAGTTTTTATAATTTTTTGACAATGATGTATCATAAAAGAAGCCCTAGAGACAATCTACAAACATAATATTTTTAAGATGGGCAAAATTATTAATTTCATCCCCGAGGCTAATTCGCCCCAAACTTTTTATTTCTTAGCGGTATATTTTATTTATTTTAATACTCTTCAAGAATGAAGCTAAGGGAGAAGAAATCTGACAGTTTATTTTGCCGCACAAATATCGAAACCTAAACCAGTTGTTGGGCTCTCACTTTCCGAATAACGGACCGAGTAGCGAAAGCAATCAAGCAAGCATCTGACGTCACGCGTGGAGGTTTGACAGGAATTTGTTTTGGTCATAAAGGCTGTGTGAGGAGTAGGCGAGACGTTTTCTTGAGACCGCAAGTTACTTGGTTGTTGTCTCACCCGATAGACTTGTCAGTTGTCGAACAAGAAGGCAGTGCACCAGTTGCATCAAGGTACTGATCACCGTTGTTTATGTTGGACCGTTAACATCATGCATGCACGCGGTACCGCATAGCGGATAATGCATGGCTCTATGGGCTCTGCGAATTCAATGGATTACATCAATTTGAACAAATTTCACTAGAAGTAACTTGGAATTCCGAATTTTTTTGAGGTGAGTTTTGATTAATATTTGTTGAAAAAAATGTTAAAATCGTTTATATATTCAATAAAGAAACGTATTGCATGTGTTTGTTCGTATCTCTGATAAATGATTTGATACATAATTTATATATATTCAATGTGGATAAAATGAGCTATTATTTTCTATTAACGTTCAATATTTACGTAACTAATTACATTTCAAAATTTTTTATCAGATTATGAGTATTCTCTATACTCCTAATATTCTATTGAAAATAAAAATTACTAAAGAATGCGCGCGGATTGTGATTCATTTAATAGTATTGAATTTGCTCTACAGATCAATATGTTCTTTACTCCTAATGATGTTTCAAAAATGCAAACAACAAATACAGCGCAGTCTTTATATTGCAAACTAATATATAGTGAATCTATCTATACCACGAAAGTTTGAACGTCTTCACATTTTCGCTAACATTTGCTAAATATTGAAATTCATTTTGGTATAACAAATTTTTTATTGGAATGAAGCGACTTTGTTTTTCGAAACTCGAAAGTGTAGCATGAAAACTAATAAAAGAGAAATATTGGTTCTCTCTCTAAAACTAAAGTGCCATATGCCAGAAAATGACATTAAAAATTTAGGTAATATAACCAAGGACCATTATTTTATTTTCTTTTGATGAAATTCGTTGTGAATTTTTCTTCATTTTATAAATTTACTTATTTAAATACCATATTTACATATTTCCTGAAGAATGGCATTAAGAGTATCTCGAATAATGTTACCGAAAACCTTTTTGAATGGTGCTTCTTGAACCATATGAGGGGTTGAGAACCAAAGTGCTCAACCGCCGACCAGAGATGGTCCCTGATCAGATTTTTCCCTGCCCCCCCCCCATAGTGAATTTATAGTGTGAGAAACAAAAAAAATTGATAAGAATCAAATCAAAACAGGTCTTCAGCACTGTCAGCCCCACCCTTGTAGAGCCCGTGTCGAATGCTTGAAAAATAGTAATGTAAATTAGTGCCCCTTTTCGAATTGCTTCAGAAGTTTTAGTGGTACTTTTGTTTAGAAAAGGTTGAGAAACGGTAGTCTAAGTCACTGAAGCTCCCAAAAGATCAGTTTTACTTGAAATGATTTTTTGCTTGTGAGGCAATTTAGAGGAAGAACCTTTGTAACTTATTGCATTGATACAATAGTTGTATCTATGGTAATAGCAGTACATTTTAAGAAATAAATGAGTTGGACCACTTTGATATTGAGCAAAACTGATGAATTTTTGAGTAAGAAACAAATATGTGTTTGCAAAATGTTACAAAAAAAGTTACAAAACTAAGTTCTTTGTTGATTTTATGACAGTAGACATAGTTACTGTTATTTAGGAACATAAATTTTACCTTTTATTCCATTCATCTGAAATAAATTCCTCTTCTTCGTCTGAGAGGAAGTTAACATCTTCTGCGGTGTTGGAACTTTTATGTTCTTAAAATGTCGATGTTAGATAGCAGGAACGTACTTCAGCAAAGAAAGCTTGTCTTGTTTCTTCAGTACATTTATGATGCGTGCGAGTAGTTCTTGCTCAGAAAGTCCCATTATAGGGCGACGTTTGGTTAATTTGGTCGCACATTCAAGGTTTGTAAAAAGGTTTCGTCCGCATTCAGCCTAGTACATCATCTGAAATGGTTTCTCCTTTTCATACCGAAGCCACTGAATTGAGTGTCACTGGGAATAGCTTCTTTATCTATGTTTTCAGATCTTCTGACAATAGATTTTTCCAGTGGTTCTGTCAAAAAAAATTCCTCGGCTTTCATCTTACTACAATAAATTTATCCTTTTTCCTGGCAGATATGCCTTAGAATTACACCAATCACCATGTAAATAGGTTTGCCTTTAGAAGAAAGTTCAATTACACCAAAGTCTAAATCGTCGGGCAAATATGAATGACCAGAAACCATGAACTTTTTTGTTCCACAACATGTGCTGGCTTGCACTAGTTTCATTAAAGATAGGGCAACCTTTTCATATTCCTAGTTGCATGCAAAATGTAATGTTCTTGGCAATGCAAGAGGCAATTTCTTGTGATCCTCTTGATGCCATTCATTCAGCCTAAATGTACATAATAGCTTGTACATATCTGCAGGGTCATGCACACCTAAATTGTAGCAGTACATGTGACGACGATAATAAGCATCCTAAAGCATGAAACAGAAAGTTTAGGAAATGGGAGCGCTTTCTTTTTGGAGATCAATAGTGATTGCTAATATCTGATCTTTATGATTTTGTGCTACGATTTTTGAGCATAATGATAATATCAAGCCACACGATTTTATGCACACGAGGGTAGTCCAGGCAGGGCCGGATTAACCCATATGAAGGCCCTAAGCACTCAAGTGTTTTTGGTGCCCCCCCCCCCGTTTCCTTTACTTCTAACCTTTATAACGAGGCCTCATGACAATTAGATCTGCTTACAATTTTCGAGAATAAGTATGTAAATTGGTAAGCAGGTATTTTTAAGTGGGGGAGAGAGGGTGTTCAAAAAAATTATTTCTCACGAGACCTATGATGCCACGGCTTGGGAGCCTCAAGTACCGAGGAAGCCTCATGAGAGACAGGGCTGTCTTAAGAGCTTCATGGGCCCCCGGGCCAAATGATATTTCTGAGGCCCTACCAGGCAAATTTTCGAAAATCTCAACCAGATCCCATTTTTGTGAGGCCCCCGGGCCCATGCCTTAAGACGGCACTGATGAGAGAGACAATTTGATATGGTTAAAATATTGGAGAGAGTAAGTATGTGTGTCCGAGTGGCAAAGATGCTCGTCTTCCACTCTGAAGGTTACCATCAAGGTCCATGGGTTCGAATCCGGGCATAGAACATCAGAAGAAAGTTCTTTACCTGCCTAGCCGATCGATGGAGCCTTCATTTCCCACCCAACTCTACTGGTTGGAAATTGCCGTACTGCGATATATGACCGGAGTTGGTGTGTGGTAAGTATGTGAATTGGTAGAGCAGATATTTATAGCTAGGTAAGGGGCCTCAGAATAGTTCATTTTACCCGGGAAGGGGGACAATGATGTTGTTGAAGACGGACGGCCCTGGGCTTACTTTATGGAAATTCAGCGAAATCTCAACACAAAAAATGATATTTAACACGAGTTCTTGTTCGCAATTAACTTAGTTTCTCTGCTTTTGTGTCTGCTTTTGAAAAATGACGAATTCAGTTATTTTCAAGAAATTCCAGAATTGTATCAAAATTTTCATATGAATTAGAAAAATTGTTTAGGAATTTTTCTCAAGGTGAAATTTAGAAAACGCAAAATCTGTCGGTAAAAATAAACTGTAGTAGACCTATATTCCAAATGAAAGGGATAAATATAGGTCCACAGTTTTAAAACTAATCAATCTTAAATCAAGAAACAATGATCTTCGATTCGATTAAAAAAACGGCATCTTCACTGCACACTTAAGTACATTGATACACAGTATACACTTATTTTATGAATTATGCTATCTATGTATAGAATAAAAATATTAAAAAAAATTGTAAAAATGTTTCGAAATATCAAATGTTAATTAAAGTTAAAATGAATGCGTTTTTATTAAAAGCAATCAATCAATAATGACAAAAATATCGTCATAAATTTAAAGGAATCATCTGGAATTTTGCAGCGGAAGACTCCAAATGCACTTCACAAATTTAAAATCTTTTACATTTTTTTACGCAATAAAATTTGAAAGATTTCGATCATAATGATAAGCCTCTCAACCCAGTAAAAACCTTCTACGGTAATTTTTTATATAAAAATAACTTTGAGGAGTGTAAAACTCGAAAAAATAGTATAAATACCAATAGAGAGAGCTAGACAAAGACAGCCGCACCCCAGATGGAATTTGAACCCGACCTGTACTGCCCACATTGCCAACGAAATAAAATAAACATTCATTTATTTAAATAAGGTTTGTCAAGAAGTTTTGATCTATCCACTTCCAATATACATTCCCAGTTACACACATCTTTGAAATATTTTACGCAGAATAGAAATTGCTGAGAGCAAATTTGAGTACGCTAGCGTATGTTCTTAGCTCGCAGTCCGACCATTTGTTTTATTTTACAGTAATGGTACGTTCATTAGTTTTAGTGAATACTTTTTGGAACAATAATTGTATTTTTATGCTGAAAATATTGAGGTTGCTATTCAACCTTGAAGATATAATTACCCCAAAATTTTCCGGTTTTAAAATGCCTGTATTAGTTCCGGTTGACTAAAAAGAGAATAATTTTTGCTCGCTGTTTTCTATCTTCATATACTGTATAACCCACGTAAGCCAGATTCCGTATTTCTTAAATAACCGACTAAATCAATAAATAGATAAGAGAGAAACTGCCGCAGGGAGCCATTACACGCATAAAGTGTTCGATAGTTATTCATTCATTTTCAAAATTCAAATCGCGCATACAGTAAACTCAGAGTAGTTCACTGTGTAAGATTGAAAATATTGCTAGAAGCTAATGATTGATATATATATATATATATATATACACACACACACACACACACACGTGCGTCTGAACTTCGATACTATAAACACGTTTAAAGTTGAAATAAATTTAGTACTCTGCAAAGATACATTTTTGAGTTCAAAAATAGTAAAAAATTAGCATAATGCATGCAAATATTCGCAAACAAGATGTAGCTTCCCATTCTTCCAGCAGCTAATTTTTATTGAACAATGACATTCCTTGCATGACATGACATTGAGGATTCGATACCAGATTTACCACGCCTCACATTTTTTCCAAGACACCGAAGCGTCCGTAAGAATAGACGGATCTGGGTTTCTTTATTTTGAAACTTAAATTATTTCAACAATTCCTAAAATCGGCAACAACGGCAAAAAAAACCGTAACATCAGCAGGTTGTCACACATGGCATTATTCAAAGTATCCTTCGTCGTTGCCAGTCTTGTACGAATATAGTTTTACGAAGTCCATCTATAACGAAATTATTAAGAACTCTATTTCAGTTTGACTAAATTTTCCCCTCTGTTTTTGCTATAAATATATCATAAGTTAGCCCGGTGTTCATATTTTGTATCCGGCATGTACAAATGCTTTTTCTTTGATATGAGCATACCTTTAAGATATACTTTTGCCGTCATTTTGCAGTTTTGCTTCCGTACATTATTTACTTTCAGGCTTATATTTTCTTTTCTGGTGCTAAGTAACTTTCAGACCTTAATCATGGACATGTTTTTTTTAGTTTTTCCACTCGTACATCAGGTTTTTACAACCTTTCATGATTAATTTTAAATCGATACCTGTTCCATTTAATATGGTGCCATTTTTTTGTTTGTCTCCACACTTTCAGTAATATATTCTAATTTTCTAATTTTAAACTTTGTTTTTAATTCAGTTATACTATAAGCTAGATTATGATTTTTAGAAGAAGGCTTCATTTTCTTTTTAATTTCGTGATACAAAATAAGAGGAGTGAATGAAAATCGAATTGGATTTAGAGCGTATATGGTTTAATGTGTAATATAGGAAGAGGAAAATCTAATGTAGCGTATAATTTATCAACATTATATAGAAAAAAATTGAAGTCTTGAAAAAAAAATGTCAAAAATGACAAATAAGTTATTCAAACGTAAAGTAAAAAAAGAAGATTCGACTGCATTTTCCTTTTCTCATTTTTAATCATAATAGTATATTTTAGAAAATGTCTATAGAAACTTTTTTTTATATCCTTATGCTTTCACTAAATTTTATTACGGGTCCCTCAAATGAGGGCAATATTTTTTATTCATTATCCTGTAAATATCTGTCAGTTGTTATTAGCATGTGAAAGCTTTTCACATCACGTTTACCGTCACATAGCATAACCAACATACAGAAAAGCATTGTGTAGACAAGAGAAACACGTTTTCGTGCAAGATGAATCCATTCTTTTCATTCATACCGAAATAAACACGACACGCTGGCCTAGTTAATTCCGGATGAACTCGTTGCAGAATGAAAGATTTCTCTTTTTCTTAAAAGTTATGTTTTTTCCTTCATTGCACACGTTCACTCTATAATATGAGTCCTTGCCACTTGACCTACGTTGGATGGTACTCGTCACCCACCAACAAACGGATGTCTTGTCTATAGACTCACGTAATAACCTAAAGGCATAACGAGTGGTTTTCACACGCCTATCTCAACACTTTTGCATCATCGATATCGAATGGAACTGATATTCCAATCCTTTCGAAACAAATATGAGACATACTGTCTTTGCGGATGATGTGGTTGGAATAACTATGTGTTTCTTAAACCAAGAGCATTAGTACCGTTTTTTCCATCGGAATATGACTCAAAATATGTGGATCATTGAACATAAAAAGATGGTTTCACAAACCTAGTTGCAGACAGGAAGATGTTGTGAATATTTTTGGAATTTCGTATAGATGGACATCTTCGAGCCTTGTAAAGTTGAAACCACAATATTGCTCTTTTTAGGTCTACGGGAGAACATAAAAGATTGGGTTGCGATTGTTTGAAAACACCATCTTGTTTGAACAATTTTTTTTTTCATTGAGATCATAATTATTGTAGTATTTTTTTTGCGGTTTCCACACTCGATTTAGATCCCATTTTCTACCGACGATCAGACGGGACTTCTACTCTGTACTTAGGGTACAGATGTAGGGTGATTGCTGTTTCAGGGTTATGACGAATATATGGAATAATAGTATAATAATAATATAATTTTGACGAATATATGGGGCAGCTCAAGCTTACCTGCCACCCGGGTGCAAAGTTTCATGTACCGCCCCTAAAGACGACCCTAGCGGGTGACTGACAGGGCTTTAGGTGTAGGTGACCCTGGGATTAACGTGATTTTTTAAAAAACAAGCATCACATCATTGTTTACGGAACAAAATGTCCCGCTTTTTAAGAAACTGTCCCTCATTCTGGTTCAGGATTATTTTAACATTCTTGATTGCGCCAGATAACTTGATACACATTATATCTCTTATTGATAAGTCATCATTACCATGCCCCCCATCACAACCTGCAGCAGAGCTCCCAAGGTGGGACCTTTGTCGATCCCCTCTGTAGTGAATTTATAGTGTGAAAATAAAAGAACACAAGAAATGAGGAGAATCGTCCCTGGCTGGAGCCCTGTCACATCCGCCTTGTATGTGGGGGTGGGGGGGTGGGGGGGGGGCATGATTACTATTTACATTTATCCCGTAAAGAGGAAGTATATAAGACTATAACGAGGCGACTCTTATTAAGAAATTTATTTTAAGTTCGTTTCTGGTACTCCAGATACGGACACAAGGATTTTTCCTTTGCTTTTATTTGACCGTTCCAGAAAAGTTACTGGGTGAGGGACATCAAAATACCCCATTGTGACAGAGTGCATTCTTGTTTCTGGTATTACGGTCCCAGATCCTGTCTGTTCACTAAAGTTTTCTCAACATCCTTGTCGTTGAAGTACGGCTCAAAAGTGATATCGCATGTGGGTTTTTAGCATTGGAATTTTTTTAAATGTTGGTTTCTAACTGAAGCCTAAGATGCCATCCCTTACAACTTGCCGCCCGGGTGCACCGCACCCACTGCAACCTCACTTAACCTCCTCCGTGATTAGTGTTGTAATAATTTTTTCGAGAAGATTTCAAAAATATGATCACTTGATACATTTCAAAAATTGACCACCATGTTAACTGTTAAGAAAATGCTTTACGAGTGGTAAGGAAACATTAATGTCTTGATGATTAATTGATGAAATGACATTAATTTAATTAAAATTAACATTAATAAAATGATATTAATTGAATTAAAACTGACATTATAATGAAATAACATTAATTTCATTAAAATTATCATGAATTTAATTGAAACCGGCATTAATGAAATGACATTAATTTAATTGAAAGTGGCATTAATGAAATGACATTAATTAAATTAAAATTGTTATTCATGAAACTTTAATGTCAAATGAGCTAAACTTCTTTTGCGAATGCACATATTGCTAAATAAAATAGTTTAATAGAAATCTGGTTGAGGTCACTGCCAGAATTCGAAGCATTCATTTTCTTAATTTGAATGTTTAATATTTTGTATTTTTATACATTATATAGATAGATTAAAGCCTAAGGCAAAAATTTTATACGTTTTGAAAATATCAAAGTATTTTTCCTGTTTGTACAAATTGGTTAGAAGTTTCATGTTTGAATCGAATATAACAATACCGGCCACACCTTTTTTCTTCATCCTATATATTAATCTTATTCTCGATAACGACAACAGTTTTCATGAATACATTGTTTTAAATGTGACCTTCTGACACTGAAGTAGAGACCTTGATTGGATATGAACGATAAAGAAGAATCGTGGAAAAGCTTTAGGCGAAATTCAGTGCAAACTTGGAGACGGAGCGAAACTGACTCTCTTGAAGGGAAATTAAACCGGTTGTAGATTCCGTTAATGGTGATTAAGACGAAAGAAATTACATTTAATTATTGGTTTTTTTCAATAGGATGTCTGATACAGATAACTTCAAGGAACACCTCATCATAATCAAACGACAATATTATTGTTGCCTTCGGTGTAGTGGGAAAGATAATTTACGTCAAAGACATAAATACCATCAACAGAGAAAAAAAAATTAAAACTATATACTGAATTTCATTATTGCTGTCATCGATCTCTACACGTTCACGAACTGGATTTTCTTCCTCTAACATTTTGAAGAAACTTAATCATTTAGAAACAACCTTGGGATGACAGGGCAAACGGCGTCGTTTAATTGCGGGGTTCATGTTGTCGGAAAGGTATCGAACATTTTTATGTGATACGAATTAAAATATGTATATACCGTATATTTTAACTAAGTATTATTGCTAATTTTTTTGTATCCGAAATACAGTTCTATGGAATTGTCCCATGTATTAAAAGGAGTCGCTTACTTTAAGAAAACCCGATATGAAATATAATTTACGGAATTTCTAGGAACAAGCACTGCATGGGCGTATGCACTGCCGTGTGCAAATAAACATAAAAACATGTTTAAGTGCCGTATTGAACGACTTTTTCAGTTTAGATTCGTCGATGAATGGAATAGTTTTCATCCGGGGGTTATAAATTCTAACACAATTGATAGGTTTAAAAAGATGTACAATAGACATACTGGGATAAATCGAGAAGCTATCCATACTTACATAAGACAACCATAATCTTTTTTATAGGCAGTGCATTACATATTGTTAATTGTTAATTTTTTTTATATATGCTTTTATATTGGGTATTTTGGTTACGTTTGACATCCATATTTTTTATGGGCATAATTTTCCCAGCCACTTCGTTGGGCAATTTGTCTGTTGTGGCTTTTGTATTTGTATTTATTCTCCATGGGATTACTGTTGTTTTGTGTATCCTAAGAAAATACATTATATTAGAAAATGATTGCTAAATCTCAGAACTAATTCTGAATAGTTGAAATGCAGTCAATTAATCAATAACCGGAGGCATCCAATAATGTTAAAAGTTTACTTTTTATTTTTTTATAGTTTTGCTTCTCAAAAAAAAAACTAACCTATTCACCGTAATCTTTTGAATCTTACGGATCTTGTTATAAAATCTTTAATTCCCGAATAACTTCGAAATTTATAAAAAGTCAACTTCAAAAATCGTCCGAATAACGTTTTCTATTTGACTGTTTGGATCAGCGATGGTATTTTTGGTGTTATTAAAAAGTGCAATTTTTTGAAATAGGTACTTCCATGTGTAATCTAGAATTTAAGAAAAATACATTTATTTAAGATGTGTTATCGTCATCAAAAATATTTGCAGACCTTGATACATTTTTTATAGAGAACTAAGCCTTTTAAATGAATTGTTACTTTTGAATTTTTTATTCCAATAATAGACAACTACAGTGTAGTCGTCAAAAGATATCAGTATATCTTACGATGAGAATTTTTCTGAAATTCACTAGTTTCGTTTCAGTGGTCTTGTTGCGATAGGTATATTTCCTATTTGTCGAGTAAACGATGTGTGTGAACTGCGAAATGATTTTCTAAATACTGCGCTCATAAATGATTCTCTAATAGGGTTGTTAATAAATGGAATAGCTTATCCCCGGGGGTAGTAAATTCTAACACAACTGACACGTTCAAAAAGAAATACGATAAACATGTTGGGGTAAATCGAGAGACTATCCATCTTAGAATAAGACATCTATAAATATTTTTATGGGTATTGTATAATATTTTATCATGTATATAGAGTTTTTAGTTTTATGATTGCATTTCTAATTGGGTTACTGTATTTTGAAATAAATGACATCCATATTTGTCATGAGCATTTTTTTCTCAGCCACCTTGTTGGGCATTTTGCCTGTTGTGGCCTTGTATTTGTATTTGATTATTGTAATTTCCATCGAAAACACAAAGTTTTAAAAATACAACATTGTAGTCTCTTTATGAGCACTAAATGAAATTTTCATTAATGGTTCTTTGAAAGTATAAAAGATGCAATCAGAGTGCAAATTAGGGATGTATAATTAAACATTGTAGTTGTTCCAAAATTCTATCTAACTGATCATGTGTTTGATAGTTACAGTATAGAAGTATTACCTAAGAATTTCTATACTAGCGGCTTTTTCAGCTAGTCTCATCTTGATTGCGCGTCTTTGTTCATTTCTTCATGATGTTTTATTCAGAGAACGTTATATGACTTTGAGCATAAGAATAAACTTTAATATAACACCGTAAAGAATGAAAGCAATTTGTGTGAGAAAGCTATTTTGCACAACGGCGCCTCTCTTGCGGAACGAAGTACTTACTTTACAGAAGGACGGATGCTTTGTGAAGCATTTTTTCCAAGGCAAGGTCGACGAAACTGAACTTAGGTGAAAACTGGTTCGTTGAGGGGTGCCGGATGCATTCGTAGGTAGTCCATCGGTAGGCAATTGAACGACCTTGCACACATATTACTTTTCTTTTTCTTATTTAGCCAAAGATGAGGCAAGGGCGGGGCAAACAAAGATGTTCATGAACACCAAAGGTCTAGTCACGCAAATAGATCAAACCCGTGGCAAAGAGTAATTTTAAGCGATGCGTCAGCGGGAAAGACGATTTTGTTTCGGTGTTATTTGCCGCGAGCAATTTTGTTAGCTACGGTAGCTAACCTTGTGTACTTCATCGAAGTACGTATATGTTTTGTTTCGAATGAAATCTATAATTGTAAACGCTCTTTTGTTTATGCCACTCCTCCTAAACAATTTCCTTCTATGAAACAACCACAAATTACCAAACAAAGTGATTAATATGAAAATGTTTTCACGCGGAATATCAGCTGAAACTAAATAATTTCCTTCATTATATTTTTCTACCAAGCGTAAGTATTCGCTACGCACGCAAGGAATTCAATTTCCTTTTCATTAGAAACTTCACTCAAGCGTTAGAAATTTTCTTAATGTTTAAGAAAACAAATGCCATTTGTGAAAACAATTGATTTTTAAATCAAGCTAAACTAAACAAAAAATTTCTTCCTTTTCAGTTTTGAGAGTGGAAATACAGTGTGTCACAAAATAAAAAATCTAAAATTTAATACGGTCCCCGTGTGCTCAAGAACACAGTTACAAAGTTGTTGCCCTGTCTTTGTTGATGCCATCAAACCAAGAGCAATATTCACAGAGATATTCGAATTCGAAAAACGGAGGAAATTTGAGAAAGAACAGCGATAAAACTGTTTTCGAAGGTTTTTGGCAGCTGGCGGATGCGAAAATGTATTTTGGAAAGAGAAAATTCAACTGCTCCTGCGGGGAATCGAACCCACGTCCTTTCACGTTCCGGGTGAACGCCCTAGACCACTAGAATACCGAGGTAACGAATATCTTAATCTTTCCTTGGGCTCGTGCGCACTAAACGGGACCGTACACGGACGGTCGGAAAACTCAGAATTGCTGACAATGCCACCAGATGGCGACATATCTGAGGATGATGTTAGGTCAGACCGTCTATGTACGGTCCCGTTCAGTGCACAAGAGCTCCAAGGAAAGATTGAGATATTCGTTGCCTCTGTAGTGTAGTGCGTTCACCCCGAAAGTGAAAGGACGTAGGTTCGATTCCCCGCAGGGACAGTTGAATTTTCTCTCTTTCAAAATATATCTTCGCATCAGTCAGCTGTTAAAAACCCACGTATGGACATCGGAGAGTGACATCATCCTCGGAAAAACCGTTTTGCCCGCATTCAATGCTGTTCTTTCCCAAATTTCCTACGTTTTTTTAATTCGAATACCTCTGAGAAAATTGGACTTAGAAACATAATTTTTTTTGATGGCATCAGGAGAGACAGGGAAAAAACTTTGTAATTGGAAGTTAGAGCACAGGGTGACCGTATAAAAATTTAGATTTTTTTATTTTGTGACACACTGATTTCCACACTCAAAACTGCTACAGGGTAATTTTCGAACGCCTGTTGAGCATTCTATAAATTGGAATCATACCTCTACGAAGGACGGTTTATGAGATAAAGGCCGTGCTAGCACTTACAGGACGCCCTGTATTTATTTGGAAAGTAATATTCAAATATATTTATTTTATGTTGCGATTTTTGAGGCTTTGCACGCCTTCAATAAGGCCCGGTATAAGCAGTACAATTTGAAAAATCGATTTTTTAAAAATACTTTTTCCGGCTTTCAATACGTGTCATAAAATGCTTATATAATGAATAGCTTATAATATGAAAAGGAATTATAAGCTAAAAAAATTGAGAATTTAAGTGTAAATTAAATTTCGTAATTCAGAGGGAGTAAAATCGAGTCTTGTTCTCGAACCACATCTGGTTCAGGTCTTGTGTCATGCAATGATAAATTTGCTTTAGAAAAAAGAATCAGGTTTTAAGTGAGAGTTATTTCTTAAGGAAAGATATGGTCGGAACCGGTTTTTACCTGCTATTGTGTCGCACCCACTCAGTAGGTCAATGCTTTATATCTTTCGATAACTTTTTTTCTTAAATATGAAGGTGATGTGGCTATATGAGTGAATTGGATATTACGTAAATATTACATGTTTTATAAGTCGATAGTTTTCCAGCTCAAAGCAATTATCATTTTTTTACTTACATTATACGAATATTTCTTTTAAGAAAATTTTAATGTAGTAAATAGTAATAGCTATATATGAAACAAATAATAAGTAGCTGCAACAAAAAAATTAATATCACAAATTATAACGCGCATTTGGATATTTGGCGCCTTTCATTGAAATCACTTTTCAGAATTGAAGTAGCTTTCGGCACATTGCGCGTACATTTTCTCTGTCTCCCTACATGAGTGATCTAATTATCATATATCGGGGGCGCGGTAGTCCAGGTCGATAAGGTACTCGCCTAAAGGAGCAAAGGATGTTTAGCGGTGTCGCGAGTTCGATACCTGGTTCGTCCTTGTCAGCAAAGCTTTTCTGACACAGGAGTACAAAAGAAACGGCGACATGACCACAGAAAAAATTGCTACCGCAGGGAGTCCCCCATCGAGGGGCTTAGCGCACCAACCTCTCGATGAGTATAAAACACAAGCCTGCCGTTCGGAATCGGCAAGAAATTGTAGGTCCCGGTCTAATTAGCCCTCGTGTGCAGAAAATGACCGTGGTGCGACAAAAATGATCAATGATTATATATCAGGGATATTATTATTTATCTCGGGGGACTTGATACAAATCATTATTGAGCTTTGAGTCACATTACTTTCCAATTCATCATTAAAAGAAATATTAAAACGTAGAATTTTTTTTTGTATTTTTGAAAAATAGTTTTTGAAAGTTACATTAAGAAATGTAGTTTTCGTCATTTTTAAAGCTCTCGTTTCTGTAACTTTTTTAAAGATTATGTTAAAAATTATGTGCCGCCATTGATTAGTTAAGAATTTCTTATTCTGTTCAGAGGCATACATTTAAAAAAATAATCACATGCGCAGAGGGTGCATAGGAAAGTCCCGTTTTCCTGAAATAACTCGCGAACCGTTGATCTTAGAAGCATACTTCCAGTTAGGAAAAAGTTTCCAAATAACATGTAGGAGGGGTTGTATAGTTATGAAAATGAAAAACTTTTTATTTGATCACCCGGTCCTGATAAACCCAATTAGAAAGTGATTTCTGAATTAAAATATTTAAGTGAGTATTCCACTTAAAAAGATGGATTTTTTTTGGGCTCAGGAGAGACAGGGCATCAACTTTTTAATTGGGTTTTGTAGGACATGGTGACGAAATAAAAAGTCAATTTTTCTATTTTAATAACTACACAAGCGACGCCTCTGAGGTCTACACGTTATTTGAAGAGTTTTTCTAATTGGAAGTATGCTTCTAGAATCAACGGTTCGCCTTACGCATCTTGTGTGTACGCAACTCTATCTATCTCTCTCTCTCTCTTACAACTTCTTCTTCTATTAAATCAGACAGAGTTGCCATTTTTTGATTAATCAGCTACAGAGTATGTATTTGTTGATGATTCTGTCTAACAATTTTTTTTTAAGTTCGGTTGCATGTTAAACACAGGTAGACATTTTTGTTTCTTAATTTTTTATTTGCACGGTTATTTCATGGACGCCAGTCCCCATTTTCATTTTTAAAATGCATTAATTAGGTTAACTAAGTGGGATATACTGCACTTGGTGCTAAAGAAAATCAAGTAAAGGAAAGATAATATTTCTGGATATTTAATGCCGAGATGAACTTGGAAAGAAAAGTCCAATCGTCTCTGACGGGAATCAACCCGACTCTCCTGCAATCCGGACGAGCACGCTATTCATATGCACCATGGGAAACACGAATTTGCTTTTTAGACATGTCCTCTCCACTTGTCAATACAAGATTTAAAGTTGGCTTTACATTCACACATAATCGCTAAATTCATTGAAGCATCACGGTTATGAAATAAAATGCACGAAAGAGTTGGTGAAATCATCATTTGTTGTGTGTACATTTTGACAAAAAAACGAAATAATAAGCCTAACATAAATAACTATGACATTTTCGAAGTCTCAGCTGTATCAATCACAAACACCCACACTGTAAAATATCAATTTCAGTATGGAAAAATAAAATTTAAAATATTTTTTCAATCAACATTGGCGTGAAGATAATGCGTGCTCTTTCACAATTTAGGCTAGAATACACACGCTACTATGTAGCACTAAAGCATACCACTTTCGAGCATACGCAACCAGTGAGTTTATTGGTTGCATTCGAGAAAATGTTACCAATAAGCTCATTGGCTGCATATGATTGAAAGTGTCATGCTTTCATGCTACTTAGTAGCATGCGCCTTGAACACCTTATGGGTATTTAAAAGCAGACAATAAGACCCGAGATACATATGCTACTTATTAGCACGAAAGCCCGCTACTTTCGAGCAGGTGAAACCAATAAGTTTGTTGGTAACATTTGCTCGAATGCTACCAATGAGCTTATTGGTTTTATTTGCTCGAAAGTAGCGCGTTCGTGCTGCTAAATTGCGTGTGTATCTCGGGCTTCATAGTTCGTTCAACTGCTCTTGATTTTATAAGCACTCCACGTGACACTTCCAACCGAATATATATATATTGTATGTATCTTTTTAAATTACGAACTTTTCCCAACAAATGGATTCACTTATTTATTTTGATCAATGTACTCATACATCTCTTCATTGTCCCACTTAGACAAAATACATCGTGATCATTTGATACATGATTTGAGATTACACAATCTTCTCCATAGCATGTTACCATTGTAAAATCAATTGCGCGTGATTTGTAAGGATCTTTTATGCAGATACATCGAACAGAAGCAATTAGATACAACTACAGATACGGCCTACATTCTTAATTAGCATCTGTGTTTTACTATGCTCAAAAAACAATGCTTATTCATTGATTATATCTCTGCAGTTGCTATCACAAACACGAAGAATTGTTATTTCCTGCGGATGTTCTTATCTTCAGAGAAATCCAACAATGGGGATGGTTGTATCGTTTAGATTCTCTAGAATTATAAGTTACAAAGAATATAAGAAAAAATGCGGTCCTTGAAATAATTTCCAATGATGTTGAGTGAAAACCTACGGTGGCTAATGAAGGTTACTTTAAAACTGATATGTGTACTCATGTTCAGATCAAGATCCGACTGAATACATAATTCATTGCACATTAAGAAATATATTTTCCATGAACACATGAATCTGATGCGGGGAAAGAGCGTAAGAGTAATTACGATCACGCACATGAGCCAACTAATGCTCTTTTGAAATGAGTATTCACGATCGAAACTACTGAAGCAACTCGAGTATCAAAACTGAAAATTCGAGTCTGTAACTATCGTATGCAAGAGTGTGTAATTAGGGCCGCAACTAGATGCTTGGTCACTCGGGGCTAGTGCGCATTTTGGCGCCCCCTTGTAATGTTGAAGGTAAGGTTTGAGAATTAAATTTGCGCCCCCTCTGGTCCAGCGCCCGGTGCACGAGACTCGCCTGCTCCCCCTATTTGCGGCCCTGTGTGTAAGTCTAAAACTGAAATCTATCTGAAACACCAAGGGAGAAAATCGACTTGCGTCATAAGAACTGGCTCAAACTGAAGGGAAAACTATAAAATAAATCGTTTTAGTTTTTAAAAGTTTGATGAATCACTGAAATTTTTCTTCACTGTCATTAATAACAAGAAAATTCCTTCAAAAATAGTATGACTTTTTTTCAAGGTTCTTAGTTGTAAGTCATTCGATCTAATTAATTGTTTTAGTTATAAGTCACCGGATCATTAAAGACTTGGTTAATCAGAAGATTGCACATAACTTATGTGAGCAGTTTAAAAAATAATTTTTCCGTTACTAAATACTTGTTACAAGGGAAAGAAAGCTGTATCTCTGGTATATTGGTTAGCGCACTTGTCCTGTATGCAAGAGGACACTGATTCGATTCCCAGAAGAAACAATTTAATATTCATTTTTAGGGGCTCGCATCGGTATAACATCCAGGAAAATCTGTTTCCTAAATAATTTTTTTCCAGTTTCAAGCGCACACATTTTTTTATAACATACATCAAGTGATTCGTGTGAAGGTACGAATACAATTGTGTGTGTGCATATATAGAGAGAAACGGGTTTGTTCAATTTTCATGTGAAAAAAAATCATGTCTTTGGTCATGCGCAACATAAAAGAATTTTTGTTGACGGGCGTGTTTCAACTGTATGGGCTAATTTGGTTAAATATTTTGTTAAAGGGTGGGGACGAAAATGAATATTTATGACAATATTCGTTATAAATGAAAATAAACAATAAATATTAGATAATTTATTTTATTGAATAAATAAAGTTCTTTAGCTCCGGTCAATTGTTTATGTCATAAGTGTAGTGATCTTAGTCCATATTAACGAATCGTTGCAAGCGACTGAATAAGTCATCAATCGTATGAGCTTATTCGATTGCCTATTGGGCATGAGCTCTGATCTGTAGGTTTATATAAAGATGTACCGATTAAAACTTCAGTCCAACTGCTAAAACGGAATTCCGAAGTGTAGCTAGACAGTCGATAGTAAGACAGTATTGATGAAGAAACTGTTCCCTTTACAGCACTCCACTCGAGTGGCTGGCTCCAGTGCTGAGGTTTCATATTTCTTTCGTATTCATTACGTGTTTGTTTAGTCCGCATGTTAATCGGTATAAAAAAAATCGCATGTTATGGTATTAATTTATCACTAGTTCAAAGTTAACATTTTGCGATCACCGAAAGTGGAATGTCGTACTTTTATGGTTTAAAATGCAACAAAGTTCTCATTCGTTGGTGTAGCAGTTTTTAAAAACTTTTTTATAATTCAATTAAAGTTATATGGAATCAAAAATCATGCAAACCAAATGTTTGTTTGTAGGAGCTAGCAGCATTAGTCAAAGAAAGGATGGCTCCCGTGCACATGAAAAATGACCTCCATTTTCCGGACGACGATTCCCAAGACGAGGATGACGATGAAAAGACTCCGCTCAACGAGAATACGTATGGAAGGTGGGTTTTTTTTTTTTTCATATTTCTTCACGACAATCGTTTCATTGAAAAATAATTCATAGTGGAGAGACATTATATTTGATCGTAACAATGCGCTTTTTAGAAATATCTCATATAATTTACTGAATTCATGTAATGCATTCATAGTAAATCGCATTCGATGCAATATCGTCAAAACTACTGACTGGGTTTGATGTAAATTATTTTCCCTCGTGTAATGAATTTTTGCATTTTTAGTTCATTTGCTATGCATATCTTGCATACAAGCAGACGTTTCTTAAAAATATTTGCTATTTACTGCACGATTTCATAAAAATCTGGGGAATCTGTTACTTATGCAAGCGAACAAACGATCGTTCACAAAAATCTGTTTCGAAACATGAATATTAATATATTCTGGTGTCTTCTCAGACTTTCAGAAAAAGTTTGAACAATGGGAATAAAGTCTAGTTTGTTTAGATCAGTTTCTCTTGCTGTGTGGAATTTACAAACGAGTCTAAATTGAGATGAAAACGAACATAATACGAATAATTTAACATTCAGCTTCTGCAAAATCTTGATCAATTTTAACCGTAAGAAACGATATTGTTCGATAGATATATTCTATTGTCTCTATTGAAAAATGCTTCTTAATGTTAGCTTGAGAGATGTTCTATTCAGATCCGATTTATAAAACAATGGCATATGTGGGAGGTCAAGCCACGCAGTTACAAGTTAGCATCAGATAACTTTGTTCCATTCTTCAAAAGCGTTAGGATATAAAATAGGTCATAGAATTATCTTCGCTTTTAGCTATATGTAAAAAATGACCAAACCTACGCTTACCTTTTTTATTTCTTAAAGGTGTTTTTTTTTGTCTTGTTTCAAAGCCACTCCCTGAACTAGAGCATTGTTTCTAGTTGTTGCACAAAACATTTAACTCCCTTTACTATGTTAGAGTTGATATCAATTATCGAATTCCTATCTAGATTAACAAAATCGTAAACTATTGAAAATTCGATCGTGATTTTTATTTTTATTACAAACTTGTAATAGCGGTTGTGGTATTTTTTTTGTTTTCGAGAAATAGAGGGCTGGACTTGTTAAGCAATGTAACGTTGCAAAACGAAGCAAGTATGAAGATATGTTACGAACTAGTTCATAATTTTTTCAATGAAGTGAAGTCCCGATGGAACGATACTCTACGGACCAAAGAAGAATATCGTTGTGAAGGAATGATAGCCCTATCGAGACACAGTATTATGAAAACGCGCCACCAAATTAACGCGGCTGTTGATTTTCTAAATTTTTATTCTTAGTACCACCAGAAAATGCGTCAATAAGCATTCATTCGTAGCAAAAAATTGCGATTAGTTGATTTAATTAATTCGGTACGTTTTGCCCTCGTGAATGGGTTTTAAAGCTTTACACACTTCATTGTACTTCTCGGAAAGTAGCAATTCCGATCACTTCATAAACGCTTCCGTTTATCAGATGATGCGAAATTCCGATGGTATTGGGGGGGGGGGCCCACGAAAGAACAAATTGGTGACGAATTTAAAAATGTGTTGAAGGGGATTTTGAGGTATAAAAAAATATCGTTGCAGTGGTTATAAATCGCTTCAAAAAATCGAGCCCAGGACAAATATGAAGTTTCCGGACCCCATAATATTCTTCGAGGCAGAGACGTAAATATAATACAAAAAGCAGATAATTTTGGGGCCCCGTTTGTTAATGCCAGAAACGCCCCCCCCCCCCCCGTAGAGATTTATCATAGTAAAGAATATTTTTGTACCAAGAGGTTTAATACTAAAAACAATGCTATTTAAACAATTGAAGAAAAAAATATCGTCGCAGAAGAATGTATCGTTGTAGCGAGGTTTCACTGTCTTCAAAAAGTTTTCCCAGGCATATACATAATTATTTTAAATTGGCTTTGTTGAAACATTTGCCACTCTCTAATCATTGGTCCTGAGAGTTTAGTTCACAACGGAATTTTTTTTCAATACCTTCAAAAAAAATTCGCTTAATCAATAGGGCTGGGGGAATTGATAAAAATTTTAAACTGGTCAATCAAAACATTTGTCTAATTTTAATAGAATACTTTTAAGTACCCCCTACATGGGGCGTATAGTATTTATAACCTTATAACAAACTCATTACGCAACTTTTTTATATTAATTGATGCTATACGAAAATGTATTTCTCTCACCTATTCACTAGATGTAAACAAATATTAGAATAGATTAAGAAATTAAGGCTCCATACTTGAAGTGATGCTGAACATTATCAGATCCTGGAATTTCTTCACTAGGATATTGCCATTTTTTTAGAAAATCAATCATTTCAAGATAGTCATTGATTTGAAAAAGCTACTTTCGATCTTCATATTTTTTTTCCCTTAGACGCTATCAAATGGTGCTGGGAAGGGGAGCTGTCGTCTCCATTGAGAACATTTTTCGTATTCAAGAAACAACATATTTGGGTCTTGCCTTTCAAAACTGAAAATAACACTTAAACTGAAATCCCAAATTTTCGTTGAATCGACTTGTATTTCCTCCATGTCGAAAAATTTGATCAAAATATTAATATTTTTAAATATGATCACTCATTTAATGTTACGTATAAAAAATATAATTTAAGGCATCTAATCGGTTTCGTCAAACAAATAAAAATGCATTTTGAATTAACAATTGATCGGACCAGTCCTATTAATCATAATTTATCTTGGTTACTATAATATTTAATTTATATTTTACTTGGCTAGTAATTCTTTGATTCAGTGAGAAATGGTCGTTCAAGACGTTCGTGCACATAACATTTGGATGAAGCTTTAACATTACGATTCGTTAATGTAAATGTTTAGAGGAAAGGACATCAACCGTTCACGAACTCTGACTAGATCATTGCTGTGTAATAGCCCCGGATGCCCAGCTGACGGGTTCTTTAACTTCATTACGTACCTTTCCCAAGGTGTAGTGGACCAAGAATCTGCACTATTCGTGATGATACACACCCACGACACTGCTGATGCTGCTTGCATAATAAAATGTTCTATATAGTGTCGTGGGCGGACCCGTTCCTTCGTACCCACCTTACTTCAGCGAGAGTAAATCACAAGATATGATGCTCTCGTATTATCAGATGATGCGAAGCTATTTTGAGACGTTATGTGTAATTATCAACCACTTACGTCCTTTTCTTCCTTGTAATTTCAATGATTTTCGTTCCATCAGCTGTATTAAAAATAACCCTAGACTGTCTGCTACGATAATAAGTACGAACGTGTTCATTCCACCTCAAATTCTGAGACAATAACATTCATGCGATGTTCTGTAAATTATGGTTATCCAACAGTGCAATTAGTTAGCGAAAGTTTTCTTTTGCCGCGTAAATTTGACAATTTTTATTTGGAGAATTGCACATGAATGGTATAGTTTTTCGTATTTTGTAAATTATTTGAATAAACCATCGAATTATAGTGTAGTTGAAATTGATGATAGTAAACACAAGATTTGTTTCTGAAACTGCGATCTAGGGCTGTTGCGATATAGCTGTATAGAACTTTTATTAAAAAAATGCAGATATGAATATCTATGGAAGAAAGTGATGATCCCATACATTAAAAAGAATATTTTACCAGAAATGTTGACTGTAATATAAAGAGGGTGTGTATTTTATAGATGGAAGTGAATCATACGTATTACAATGACAAGGTAAGCCAGATATTTGGGTGAAGCCGTAGTTTCGCTATAAGTCTAGAATTTCCAGACCAAAGTTTTTAGGCGTATGGTCATTAGAGCTATTTCGAAAACACGTAAATGATCATACAAGAAAGTTATATGAAAAGACAAGGGTGTCGTGCTCTTTCTGGAGCTGCAATTTTGTCTATTCAAATGTCATTCGGGAACTCGAAATTTTAAGTCTGCCCAAAACTTTTATTTCCTCGTCAGTTTCTTTTTTTAAACACTTTGATAAACATCGAATTTTTATGACCTTTAGCTTTACTAGTAAAGTTTTTGTTCTATTCAAGTCAGCAGTTATGCGATTCTCCTCTGAATAGCATGCTTGGTTTAAAATGAATGGGAACACCACGTATCTTGCATTGCACTTTTGTCTAGTTTTGTTTAAAAGAACTTTGCAATACCGAAATTAATAAATTCTAAAATGAAATCTAATGTAGAAGTTGAGATGAAATCACAGCCGGTATCAAGAATTGCTTCGATAAACTTTATATTAAATTAGTGAATGCTGGACATTTAGTATTTATACATTGTTGATACAATAGTTCTAGTTTTCCCTTATTGTACACGTTGTCGTAGTTCACCCAAATACGAGATTGCGTTTTGTTGGATAGAAGAATCATAGAAAACTTGCAGTATATTTGCTTGCGTTTGGAAACTACTTATTGCATGCGTAAGTTTAAAATACAGAATTTTTCTCGCCATTGCTCTCGTATACTTTTTCATTTAAAGAGAAACTGCTTGAACTTCTAAATCCTTGAGAAATCGTTCTCTTGTCACAAAACTGTTTTGAAGACTTAAATTGATTTTTATATTTTTAACCTTTTTTAGCGGCAACCCCGAGATATCTCGTCAAATTTTGATCTACTTTATTTCAGCTACCCCGAAATATCTGCTTGTAAAAATGCATTGAAGTTCTTATTTACAGTAAAAGTTTTCCATCTTCCCCCTTCAATCAACTGCCAGTGGGCGAAGTCAGTTCTCGTTGAAGGTTAGATAAGAGGAGGGAGAAAGACTCCCCTTTCTTTAATTCTTTCAGCCACTGTAAAGAAATGTGCTAAGTATAAATTATATAGATTTCTTTTCCAAAAGTATCTTTCTTCCTAGAAAGCCACACGTCATGGCAGTGTTTTTCTATCGGTAAAATAAAAATATATCGGGGAAATAAAAGCGATGGAGGAGTAAATCTTGGTGGAGGGGGGTGGTTATATCGGCTCGCAAAATCTAAAATTCTTAAATAGGTGGCAATTTGTGAAGGTTTTGCAATTTCAAATGTTGCAGTTACAATGCGCATCAAGAAAATTTTAAAACTGCTTAAAGGGTTAATCGAGATTTGGTTCATTTTTTTTGAATTGTATTTTCAGATATATGTCGATCGCTCATATCGACCATGGAATGATTTAACCTTTCCGCCGTTCCACGCGTGCACTTCACTTTTAACGGTTTTAAACGAATTTGAAGGAGTGAATTCTTTTTTCAAGTTAAGATCTGAGGTACATATTTGTACCTAACTCAAATGGTCATACTGAAGATATCGACCCAAATTAACTTTAAAGATTCTTTTTAAAGGGCATTTTGATACTAATTTTTTTTTTCAATTTGTTTGTTGTTAGTTTTTCAATTTGTATATTTGGCTCAGGTGTGAAGAGGTTACGGTTAAAATATATTATAGGAACAATGTAATGTTGACGCATTTAAGTTTATCGACATGTTACATAATTTTGTCGCACCAAAAACTGATTTTATTTGTTGCAGTAGACGCAATGGTCAAGATAGTAAAGCTTGGGATGTCTTTGTGGTTACGCCTCCAGAAGAAGGCGATGAAACACTAGTTTCCAGAGTCGTAGATATTACCTTGAAAGTGTTCAAGCTCGTTATTTATCTTCTTACCTTTTGTGTTGTGCTCACTTCTGCAGTCATTTCTAAAGGTCTCGTATTATTTATGACATCACACATCAAAGGAAATAAAACCACCACGGTTTGTCAAAAAGGTTTAGGTGAGTTGGATTTATGCATTTGCTTTCAAAACTGAGTTTTTTTTTTTGCATCATAAATATATTAATGAACTTCATTGTCTCTACTGTGAAACAAGCATTTTGCTGCTATTAATGAGAAATTTGTTTGAGAACTTAACCTATGTGAAGTAGATGTATAAAAAATTCTTTTCGAACTGATTAGTTATACTGCCAGTTACTGTAATAAAGTGTGGCCTGCAGATTTTATTCTTAAAAATGGTATGATTGTGAACCAAAATCATTTAAAAGTGCTCGCTCATTAAAAATTGCCAAAGAAATTTTCTGGTCCAATGAGAATTTACGTGCAATGCGATTTTTAAATTAGACTTGTTTCTCTATCAAAGCATCTGTGCCAGAGTGAGCTCTTTTCATAAATATCTACAATTTTACTAATTTGCATCCACAATGATACTTTTACAGTACGTAAAAATCAGTTTCGTTATGGACGCACTGTGATACCAGATAGAACTAATTTGAATCCTCCCTCTAAATTGTGCTAACTGATCATTATTGTCCTCAAAACTGGACATTTTTGAATATGGACATTATCGCCGAGTATGCATAAACTTCCATTTTTAATAGAGCTCCTTGAAATACTAGGTTGACTTGTCCTACTTTTGTACAAAGATGATGTATGTCAGTATTATCGCTATAACCACTCGCTGTTTCTTATACCATTTTCTTTCAACGATTTCTGAGACATTACTTAGAGCGGCAGACCAGTTATTTGTTCAAGATGAACGATGAGTCCACTCCTTTATAGGCTCCTTACAACAGTCTTTTAAAAACTTCCCACTGCAATATTTCTATACTTTTTTTTCATCTGCAGGTTTAGACAGAGAAAGAGATTACGAAGTTTTGTTACCGGAAACTGAAAGAATCGTCTGGATCTGGATTTTGTTTTTCATTTTGGTTGTGCCGGAACTATTTGCTCTTTTTCGTAGCACCAGGATATGTGTGTTCAAATCGTACAAACGTCCGAAGCTTTTCACCTTTATCGCTGTAAGTTTAGAATTTTAATAAGATAACTTAAATGTGCTTATAAACACATTTTATTATTGCACTGGCTTCAAAGATTTTGGACAACCTTGTGAATTGCTCCAAAACAAATTACGAAATTCAATGCAGAACATTATATACCACAGTAGACTCTCGACTTATGTATTAATTTTTAACTAATTTTTTTAATTCTCCGTGATTCCAAGCTGCCCAAAAACCGGTTTTTTGCTACGCAAAAGCGACCATTAAAATCTCCCGCGCTGTGCTAGCCACGCCTCAAAACACGGCCGGTTAGAGCGTAAATGGAGGGACATGGCGTCGTGGAAGAGGGCTAAAAGGACGAAGCACTCAGTCATTGACATCGAGGACTTAAATATTTAAAACCGACTTTTCAGCTTAATCTTAGGTCTACCTTTTGACATTTGCGTTAAAATTTGTCAATGAAGAGAGAAATAAGTTTTTTAAATTTTTATAATTACGTGTATGGGTGTGTGTGTAATGTTTTGTTTATTTTAAAAGTGTGTGCGATTGTTTCCTCCAATCAAATATTGAACGTTTTAAGATAAATTATTGGTGTGCGTGCGCACACACCTTTCAGCCGAACTCATCTTCAGTTTTCTATAGCCAATGATGCTGAACTGTTGGTATTTTCTTGGAACCTGAATCCTCTCATCTCCCAACTCTATAGCTTCGTTCCACTGTACAATAATTCACTTCCAAACAATTATACATACTGTACCTGTGAACTACAGATGTAAGTAGGGGTGGATCCGGGTACAGTTTATGTAGTTATAAACGATTGACAAGAAAACAAACGCGTGAATAGGAGCAGCTTTATCTGTCATCTTTCTTTTGGTCTGAGGAATTCCTCTTAATCCTATGGGTATGCCTTAATGAGAGAGGACTGAGTCTTGACATCAAAAAAGTTATAACTGTTTTTGACGAGGGAGGGGGGAAGGGGGTATCATTTGTTGCTAAATTTCAATTTATTCGTTTGCGTTATCAAATTAGTTTCGAAATAGATTTTCCGAACTTTTCACATTTCGGAACACCCTTCGGTCTTAATTCTTAATGTGTTCGAATAATCGAGGTTCTACTGTAATTCTGTAATAAAATCTTAACGTGCAGTTCAGTACATAAACATTTATTCAATACTCGCCTGTATTTAGAGGTCGGAAAATATGATTGAGCAAGTGTTTTGGTAATACATAATAGGGTGTTATTGGAAATGGTTGTGTTTTTTTTTAATATAAAGGGCAGGAACTTGTACAGGGTGGACAAAAAGTCCGTAGAAACTCAACTTAAAAATGAATAAAAACTGGAAAAATAAACGGTTTGCAGGGTTAGCATCGCTAGGTCACGGGGAATTTTTTCAAGACAAAAAAACAGCCGATAAGTGGCGCTGACGTACACAAATCAAAGAAGATGCGCAAATAACGAACAGAATGACTCCAAATCGTTTATTACAGCAATGTGTTCCACAGGGATAACGCATTGCAGGCGAGTAACGAATGCAGCAACGGCAGTGCGCAGCAGATCAACATACTGTTTGCAATGGTGAACGGGTTGTGGATTAGGAGCGCAAGTTCTTATAATCGTCTCATTTGCATATTTCCAACGAAGTCACTAGTACCAGCGCCGCCTATCGGCTGTTTTATTTTTTCGTCTTGAAAAAATTCCCGTGACCTAGCGAGATGCTAACCCTGTAAACCGTTTATTTCGGCTATTTTTTAGGTTTTTATTCATTTTTAAAGTTTCTACGGACTTTTTGCCCACCTTGTATATAACTCCGCAACATTAGGCCGGATAGTCCAGAGTCAACCGTACTTATAAAAAAAAAAAATACGATTTTTAATTTAATTTAATTAAAAGTAAATATAGAAAGACGATAAAATTGCGTTCAATAACTTTTTAAATAACTTAAACTGAAATTTAGAAACTTTAAAATTTTTTTAATTTTGGAAATATGTCAATTTTTCCATATTTTTTAAATGGGGTATGGGAGAGAGTTCTATTAGTATGTATGTGATGGCTGATTTAGATGAATGCCAAGCTAATTCTTATTAAAATTTTTCTTTGTCTAGATATTTATCGCTGAAACAATGTATGCCACAGGACTGGCATTGTTGGTGTTCGTGGTGTTGCCAGACTTGGACGTAGTAAAAGCTGCTATGTTAACGAACTGTGTGTGTTTTGTTCCAGCTCTGCTTTCTCTTCTGTCTCGGAATTCAGGAGATACGAAAAGGCCTTTGAAAGTTATCTTGGATTTATTAGCTATAATATTTCAAGGGAGCAGCTTTGTGATATGGCCGATGATGGAAGGAGGTCCGCGATCGTGGTTAATTCCCATATCTGTTTTGCTGGTTTCAGTCCGATGGTGGGAAAATTACTTGGATAAGAAGTCTCCCTTTGCGTTTATGAGAAAACTAAGTCTAATCAAAGAAGATCTCAGACGAAGTAGATATTTTACGTATATATTCGTGTCCGCGTGGAAGATGATAGTCATATTTTGTGCCATGTTTGGATTTTTACACTTGACCATGGAAGATGCTTCATTAATATTTAAAGCATTCACTGCCAGCTTTCGTAATCATCAAATAACTGTCCAACAAATCAGGAGGTTAGTACTGCAGAGTAACTTTCCTGACATTCCTACCGCCAGTCCTTTAGATGAACAGATCGTAGTAAATTCCTATTCTATGACACCCATATACGTAGGTCTCATTCAAGTCAGCACTTCTTTGATATGCTACGTATTTGGAAAATTCGCCTGTAAGATATGCATCCAAGGTTTTAGTTTCGCTTTTCCTATCAGTTTGACAATACCAGTAAGCATATCTATGCTTATAGCTGCTTGCGGAATTAGAACAGAAGACGTGTGCTTTTTCGAAGAGATTGTTCCCAAGTATTTATTCTGGACCTGCCCTCAAGGGAATTTTTTTCAAGACTTCGTGTCGAGTCAGTACGCCTGGATGTGGCTTCTTTGGTTGTTATCTCAGACGTGGGTCACAGTGCACATATGGACACCAAAATGTGAACGTCTGGCAAGCACAGAAAAGTGAGTTTTTGATCATTTTAAGAGTTGACAACTATACGCATAAATTGTATTGAACACATTCTAAGGTTAATATATAAAGTTTTCTTTATTCTTTTAACATTCATGCGAATTTAAATGAATAACTTTGAATAGGAGAATTTTAACAATTAGATTTTTGGTTCTTATACGTCACGTTCATTCTGAAAAGTTGAAGTATTACCGTTAACCGGGACTACTTTTCCAATTGTTTTAAAAACCAGTGAAAATCGCCAAAAACCAGAAAAATATTTTTACTAAAACACGTTGCACATTAGTATCAACTATTGATTGAAAAGAAAGGTGCAACGCAATATTCAAAAATTAAAAGGTAAATTTGCCACGATTTTCATTATAATCAATTATGGACTGTCTTATACATTGAGTTAAAATTCATCTGGTACGTTTGGGAAATAAAAACTTCCCTCTGTTAGTCGTACGAAGAAATAAACTGTCTCATTGGAATTGACTACCAACAAAATGCTTGACACTTTTTCGCCAAGAACTTTACGACAACTGCAGTTTTAAGAACCGTACAATCGACCTCCTGTACCACGTTGATATTCGTCATTTCATGTTCGTCCAATGTTGAATCGTGCCCATCTTCATAGGAAAGAAGCGGGAACAGCAGGAGCGACTAATTCCTGTCCAAGCTTCTTAAGTAGGTTCTGCATCTTGCCCGAGTTCTGATTCAGATGCGTCATTGCAAGGGAAAACACAATCATTCATTACTGCGGCGATGGCCATTCCTCTGATTGGAGAGACTAGTAAAAGGAAAGAATCCAATTCGTTGTACAAGTACTCTGAAGGGATTCGCCCTTCACGTGCTATTAGTCAACGGCTTCTTTTAGTGCCACATCAATTCTGTCTTCTCGTTAGACTTTGACTGCAGCGTAGTATCATAATTTTAATACCTGCGTTAGTACCAAGTTGAAATTCCGCGTCTTGGCATCTGAATTACCTCTTAAAGACTTCAAATGCACGATTTTAAAAAAAAATTTGCAGAAGTTCTAGAAAATGACGAAATTCTAGGCTAGCAAAAAAGTTCCCGATTTTTCACCTAGCTCCCTGGTGTAACATTGCAAAGTTATGATTAAACCTAAATGTGCAACATAAAATGTACATCTAAAAGTGATTATGAAACATATGCTGTATCAAGCAAAATAAGTAGTTTTTACTTACCTTTGAATGAGCAGGGTAAGAGACTTCTGTAGACTACCGAAAACTCCTATTCTAAAGTCGGAAACAAAAACGCTGATTAAACCTGTATAGACCTGTAAACAACTGGCGAAACTGAAAAAGCGCAAAAAGGCTATCATTCCATGTCTTCTCTGTGCGATGAAATCATTATCGCCTCCACTAGTTGGTTCAAGAACTTCGCAGGGCGCAAAACATTTTTTTAAAAACTGGCGAAGTTTCCCCACGTGGCAAAAATGTCCCGGGTGACGGTAGTCTTTGAAATAATATAACTTCTAATAAATGGTCACAAGTATGTATATCTTGCGACAAAAAACTTTTATATATTTACAGATTATTTGTGAATCCCATGTACTGTGGTGCTCTGATAGACCAGTCGGTTGCAATGAACCGTAGAAGAGACGATGAAGGAGAAATAAAGAGCGAGGTATGCATCTTATTCAACTTTATTGAGAATTTGACGCAGTATCAATTAACTAGTGATGGGCAATTTCCTTTATCTGGGAATTCACTCCTTCAGTTATACATCCTTTTATGGATACATCACGGTTCAAGACATACATGCTCTACCGGTGAGCAAATGCTGCCATCATTGGGCTCTTCCATCTCATCCGATTGGGGCCCGTGACCTCAGACCTAAGTTTGTAAAAATGAACTAAACGGCACAATTTCAGATCACTGAAGCGACCCGTGTTTCAGCTCCACATCACTTAGGGCTCTCTCCAAATCGCTCAAGCGGCACGTTCACATCACGAGTGATCCGCGGCATATTTACAGCTCACTGTTTCGGAACATTTAAACGATTCGCGGCACATTCACAGATCATTCAAGTGGCCCACGACACATTTTAAAAACCACTGAAGTGACCCGTGGCCCATTTCACTCAAGTGACATGCGACGGCGCTGTTCGAGATCACTAAAGTGGCCCGCACTCTCTAACAGGTTGAGCACCCTTGGTTTAAAACAATTTCGAAAATATCGGGGCTTGATAGACCTGTAGCCGATTCCGAATGGCTTTTTCCAGCATCTCATTGAGATTATTATGCCAACCACTTGACGTAAATTTTCTGCGGCAGCAGTTTGTTTTTAAAGACCGTCTTGATGTTATCTCTTCCACAAGCGGTAGTTTACCTGTGTCAGAGAAATGATTGACACTGAGAAAGTTTTTTTTTTTTTTTTTTTCAAACTCGTGATAGCTATGAAAAGGAAATGTGGAGCGAACGCAGTTATCCAGGTCGATATTATTCTGTCTATAAATTCTTTAAAACGAGATCTAGAAATGTACCGAAATAGATATAGCTATCATTAGGAATTGGTTTTTTTTTTTTTTTTTTTTAAACAGGATTTAGATCTTGAAGGAAATGAAGAAAATGACATATCGCAGTACTATGAAACTATATCCATCCAAACAGAAACTTCCAGTAGCCACAATGGTAAAACTGCCACTGTTCGCAGCTCCGACCACATAACACGTATTTACGCATGTGCAACAATGTGGCACGAGACAACTGAAGAAATGTTACAGATGTTGAAATCTGTACTCAGGTAAGAGATGACTGTGTAAAAAGGAAAGTTGCTTCGAGATTTTGAATCTCGGAAAAAATTTTCGATTAATTTTTTTTAATGAATCTTCAATTTTGACAGAATGGACGAAGATCAATGTGCCAGACGGAATGCTCAAAAATATTTGAGGATAGTAGATCCCGATTATTATGAGTTCGAAGGTATATCTTTGATATTGTCATCTTTTGCACGATACATTTTTTTTAGCCATATATTGACATTAAAATGTTTTACCCTAATTTCTAATTTTATTTCAGTACACATCTTTTTCGATGATGCTTTCGAGCTTTGTGATAGTGATACAGAAGAGGAAATGGTAGTAAACAGATTTGTTAAGCAACTGATTCAAGTTATGGATACTGCTGCGAGGTAAGAATTATCTTTTTAAAAGTTTATTTCACTTCAGTTTTTAAAACACATCTTGTTCCAGCTCTCATTCGTCGTAATTTCTGAAGTTTGTTTTTGGTTTGCAGCCGGAATCTAATGCAATTCCATTCGTTATTTTTCAACAATTTTCCTTGAGCTGTTTCCTATGTGCCGAGTCGAGACCTAATTTTCAAATGAATTTGGTCTATGCTTTCATTTTTTTTCTACTATGTCTATCAAAAACGATTCGAATAGATTTTAATAATTCAGATTTTTTAATTTTTTATGCCGTTAGGTATGCAAGATTTTAGCTTTCCATGTAGCATATTAATGAATATTTTTTAATGGAATTGAGTGATAGTTTATTTCTGGTTTGGTCAAGTATTACCGAATGGCTTTTTTTTTAAAGCGGAAACTGGAAATTAAAAATAGAAAACGGGTTCACGCCCATTTGAGGAAGTGTTATATAGCGAGCTCCACCTAAATCAACTGATGTTGAAGGGCAAACTCTCATGACTTTAAATTGATATTTTTTCCCCTGTAAGCGAATTTGTTTTTAGCGGAAAAGAAGTTGGAATTCGCATTGCTCCAGTTTGAGGGAGAAAAGAAAACCCCTCAAAAAAAGCTGAGAAGGTCACTAGTTGTTTGTCGTGACCTATTTCTACAAATCTTTTGTTCGTTGAACAACGAGACTGGATTCGGGCCATTGGTTATTGTACGGGAAACCAATCTTTTTTTCGAGATGAGATTGGTGGCCCAACCAGTCCAGTAGTACCTAACCACCATTTCCGCTCTACTGAACGAGAAAGTGACTAACGACTTGAACTATCATCTGGATATGAGCAATTGATGAACAAAAAAATAAGTTATGATCGAATGCCAGAATAGCGTTAAAATCATTTTGTCGTTATTGCCGAGAACATTGCAAACACATGAAGTTTTCACCATGGTTTTCCCAGCTGAAATGGACTTCATGGAGCTGTGTCCAATTGCTCTTGATGATGGGGATTGATAAAATACAGTAATATCAGACTCGAGTAAACTGGGGGGGGGGGGGGTGGAAGTTAAGCGATTTTCTGAGAAATACATTCCTCAAATTCAGGTGTTATCGCGTTATTCCATTTTTTTTCATATTGGTCAGTTTATAAAGTCCAACGTTATTACCATTCGTGAAAGAAAAATTCGTTTAATGAAGATCATTAACAACAATGCACCTGATCTGGAACTCTCATCCCGCGGGAAAATATTTTCTTGCCTCGAAACTGAAGCAGCTTATTTCTTTCGGTGGACCATGGTGTTATCAAAACATTCAACGCGTGCTACAAACGACGTATATTTAGATCTAAAGCAGAGTCAACACCCGCTGCGCTACTCGACACCGCAGCGCGCAAAACTGATAGTGGCTCAAAATAGTGTGTAGAACTTTGAACGGAACAAGATTAGAGTAGCGTGTTCCGTATGGAGCGTTCGCTAGTACCGATCAGTGTCGGACAGTGTTGTAAGAAAACGCCGTCCGAATAAAATGCGCGCGAATGAGCTTGTTTCTTTGGTGTACTGACTCCCAGTGGATCGCGCTTCGACGAGAGCGAAGATACGCAATGTGGCTCTCTGCACTGTCTACATCGACTGCGCTGTGCACAGCTCCATCTCAAAAACCGGTCTCCCACTGTGCAGCACTGCGGGTGTGCACCTAGATTTAGTAAACAGAATACTGCGTTTTTAACTTTAAAGGGCCTTGGTTGATAGCGCGCAAGTTATTTCAATTTATCAATGGCTTCATAAATCCTTTATCGATGGAACATTTTTTTTTTTTTTTACTAAAATAGCAAATAATAGCCGAAAGTATTGCTGTACGCATACTTTCACGTGGTTTAATCAACATCCGAAATTTTGGATTTAGTTTTTCAAGGGGCTCCGCAGAAAGTCAACTGCCATATGAAGCATTTTGACGGGGTTCGCGTGAGGTCATCTATCGGTGAAATCAACACTGGCGAATTCACCGAACTTTGTCAGAGGTTGTATTTAGACATTCAGTATACGTTTCACAATTTACTTTCTTTCCAATTAAAATGCAATGGTTAGTGCATTACTATCGCTGACAGTTTTTCGTTATTGAACTTAAACTTGATGTATGCTAGTTTTATGGAAATCTTGTATGCTTAGAATTAATTGGTCTGAGGTATGGCAGTTTCAGAATGCCTAGTTTAGTTTTTGACGTTAATGAGTCTTTTAAATCACCATTCGCAATAATTGAGCACTGACGCAATAATTTAAAAGCTCGGGAAATACCATTACTTTCGACTTTTGTATCAGATGGAAATTGCAAAAGCGCATTCAATATCGCTCCGGTTTAAATTTCGTAAAAATTTGTTTGCTATCTCTAGCAGTTCAAAATGAAAATGGATGTCACTGGTACCGTTTGTTAGCTATTCCAAAGCCGAGATAATGATATACTTTTATGTCATTATCTATCACGCTAATCAAAAGTATTTGTCAAAACTTGCGGCCGTGTCTAAGTCCACCCGAATTTTTTTTGCCTACACGTTGTACCCAAAAGAACCGATTTTACCAACTTGGGATTTTAACAGTAAAGTAGTATTTTCCTTGCCAGAAAAAATTACCAAATGGTACTTGCATTAACTATTCCATATCTATAAAAGTTAATTCTTTCAAAGTACGTACTTAGCATTATTCACAAAAGTTTGGGAAATTTTTGAATTGAATAGTTTAACCCCTTCACTTATAAGCTACTGGCAATGAATTCAGATCTATATTTGGCGAATCGGCAATAAATATAACCTTTGTCCTAACCTAACCGCATGTTAGAAGAAAAGGAAAAATAAACAGTATAAGAGCACATAGATAAGAAAGTAGATGCGCGAAGTTGATTTCCCCCCCCCATCCTCACCCCACCTGTTCTTTTATGGTGCATTCTTCTAGTGTGTGTGTGGGGGAAAAATCATTAATAGGAGTATAGAAATAACTTTCATAGGGTTACAACAAAGCTTCGCGATGTGAGGAAAGAAAGCCGCACTTGATCGAACTTATTCCTCTGGCGTTTGGACGCAATATTATGTTCCTGATTGTGAAGCGGTTAAAATACACCGACGTAAAACCATCTTTTTAAAATTATTTCTTGGGCAATAGTATATTATTTTCATTAGATGAAGCAAAAGCATATCGCCGGAAGCAATACGGCTGATAGCAATTACATCCAGCGATGCCTATTGGAATGTATATCTTTTTGCCCAAGGAGATGAAAATACTGACATATAACCATCTTCAAAATTCATTTCATCTGAAAGAATCTACGCGAAGTACCGTGGTATATTGGATTCTTCCGATATTCTGGTATCGAAGCATAGTGAAATTTTTAATTCTATACTTTGTTTCTTTAGAAATGTTATCTCCAACGTCGCTCTTATCGAACGACTATAAATTTTCGCGATTTTTGATTTCCTTGGCATGATGTGAATTTGGGAAAATTGTATTAAATTTCATAAAAACAGTATAAATTTTTACTTGATTGGTCTTCAGATGCTTAAACAAACTGCCATCCCGATTATATTCTTTCTTTTTCGATAAATGAACGCATTAACTTGTTATTACACTCGCCTATTTCTGAGAGCGTCGATATGCCCTTTTTACCGAATTTTTTGAATGTTTTGATAATCTCGTACCTTCGATATCGCAAGAGCAATAACTTTAGCTTGCCCCGATTTTCTTTTCTCTCAAGATTATAGAACACTAGTTTATTTGTCGTAAATCGTGGTTATTTTAACAAATGGCTATTTCAACCGTATCATAAGGAAGTACTCCAAACACCTGATAAATTGAAGATTACGGAAGGTGGTATTTTTTTTTTAACAAGAATAGGATTGAACATTGTGCTAGACAGTGCGTAATGTTTCAGGTCGAATGAAGTAATAGTTTACAACATGCTGTTTTAATGCATCTGGTCTTGGTGTGACAATTTCATTCGCAATAACTCGCTAGGACAATACAGGAATAAAATGCGCACTGTTTTTTTAGTTGAAAGATATTTGAAAATTCTGCTTTTTTCCTCAGCCCAATACATCAAGAAAATACCTTTTCTGGACATTATGCCGCGTTGAACTCTGAAAAGTCATTTGGCCTCCAGCGGGAATCGAACCCAGGTCCTCTTGCAAACTGGACAAAACCACTACCATATACACCACTGGAGGCACGACCCTGCCTTCCTTATTTAATGAACTGTGGCTTTAGTAAAATGCTTTACTTCAGCGCCTAGTCTCCCTTAACTTCCTCAAATGGGAGGGGAGCCCAGTGGGACGCGGTATAGGACTGAGAAAAAGCAGTCTTATTATCTCTACCGTTCTACCTGGGGGGGGGGGGAAAGGCTGCTGCTGAAATTGCAGTTCATGGGGTTAAGGGAGATTACTAATGCCTCTATTTCAGCTCCTCATGACACGGTGCGTGAAATAAGGAAGGCAGTCGTTTCTTCAGTGGTATATATGGTAGTGCACTTGTCCGGTTTGCAAGAGGAAGTGGGTTTGATTTCCGGTGTAGACAGATTTTAGAATTCACCTCAGCATAATATCCAGGAAAGGTTAATTTTTGATATTTATAGTTTCGTCTTTCAGAAATTGGTTTATCGTGTAAAATATTTCGTTTTTCTGCTGATAAAAAGGACTATATTAGCTTTCGGCATCTAATATAACTGAATTTTACCAATGTACTCAAGATCAACGAGGCCAGAATAAATTGAATTTTATAATACTAGATTTAAAGCTCCGCCAAGAGACATTTCCCTCAGAATGATCACGATTTACCCCGAAATAAAATAAGTTCGATATTTATAGAGAGGGCTTGGAATTTTCAAATAAAGTTGTATGGATGACACGAGTCTAATTTGGACCGCATTTATATAAAAGGAACAAAGTGCCATTAAATCTCTCACAAAACTGAGAAAAAGCTATTTCAAGTTATGTTCAAGTTATGTAAGAAAAACTGGTGGCAGATGGCAGCACTACACATAACAAGCATTACAGAGAAACAAAAACTTCGTCAGGTTTCACTACACGCACATTCCCGCATGTACCGATTCGTTGGGGGTTCCGCGGGGGGTTGTGGGCGGGGTGCATGTGTGGTGTAGCAGTAGTAGGTAGGGCTCGTAGGTAGGGTAAAAAAGGGCTCGGGGATCCATGATCTTAAGTCAGCCACCTCGTTGGGCAATTTGCCTGTTGTGGCGTTGTATTTGTATTCAGTTATCTCTTTAGTTAGGCTGTGATGCCGTGTGTGCACTTGAACTACCGATGTCACTTGGTTCCATTTAGATTTTAAAAGAAATCCCTCTTTTTCAAATAGTTCAGATGTCTGCATATCTCAAATGTTAAAAATGGCGCTTGGTTCCTTTTTTGTCAAAGCCGTCCATTTACAAGACAAATTTCATTTTCGTGACGTGAATAATTTTTTTTTTTAAATCTGACGATACTGGGAGCATTCGCAAAAAATTGCGTGACGAAATCCTTTGAAAACTCGTATCTCGCGAAGTACGCAAGTCAAAAACAGTAATATCGTCGGATGCACGTTGCAAATATCCAATAATATCACTCCGGTTTTTATTTATCTTCCCGTCTGGGCACTACACTCGCTGTCCTGATTCGTAACAAATTGTTTTCCGCTACATCTCGAGCAGTTCACAGAGAAAATAGACATTGGAATAGCTAACAAACGATACCAAAGATACAGCCGATGGTGATGACAGAATTTAATTATGGCGGTACCTACTACGTGATTCCAGGGACAAAATACGTATTCACGTCAAAACTTGCCGTGTTTTATGAGTCTACCCAGATTTTTTTTTTAGTGAATGTTTTTCTTTATTTTAGCAACGTGCATCAATGTAATATTCGTTTGAAGCCTCCTAAGAAAATACCAACTCCTTATGGCGGAAGACTTGTTTGGATAATGCCTGGGAAGAACAAACTGATCGCTCATTTGAAAGACAAGGCAAAGATACGACACAGGAAAAGATGGAGCCAGGTAAATAAGAAAGCGGTTGTGTGTATTATGAGTTCCCGGATATATTTGAATCAATTTTCAGAAAGGGGTAAAACATTGATATTTTTCAGGTTATTGGATTCTATAGTGGTTCATTTCACCCAATGTTTGATCGTGTTTTATCTTATCTACAGGTGATGTACATGTACTACCTACTTGGTCACCGTTTGATGGAACTTCCTATTGATGTGAATAGGAAAGCTACAATGGCTGAAAATACTTTTGTTCTGGCTTTAGATGGCGATATAAACTTCAGACCTCACGCTGTGCAACTTTTAGTGGATCTTATGAAGAAAAATCGGAACCTTGGAGCAGCATGCGGCCGCATACATCCCGTCGGAACAGGTTATAAAATATTTTGCCCTACCCAGATATGCTAATTATGTAGGTCATTGATTCATTCGCAAACGTTTGCTCAAGCATCCCAGTCACGATTCGCATCTTTTCGGTTTTGATTTTAAGAGAAGCTTGAGAAAGTAGTTGAAATATCTTTTTTTCTTTGAAAATTTCATCTTACGCAGACAGTATAATTTTTCTTGCTTTGAAAAAACTTGTTAGATTTCTTCTGGTGGATCTAGATCAGTTTTTTTTATTTGGTGTAATTTAATATTTTCAGCAATAACCAAATGTAAACAGTGAATTCTAACTGAAAAGAGCACGCCCAGTATACAATAAAATCGCGAAACGGGATATTTTGTGACCGAGGGTGAGGTAAAAGAAAGCCGTGGAAAAACAATTCGATCGATCAATTTCGCCCCAATGAGTATAGAGATCCAGTTAAGCACGTGTTGGTATAGATTGCTATACATGCCATTCTCGAAGTTTAATGCTTCGGGCCGTTATCTGAGAATTTCAAGTACTATACTCTCAAGAAAACCTATTTATTCTTTTTTGTTATTACAACCTTAAGTTCTGTGAGGGTCACCGTTGTTCGACGACGAGTCGATTTATTTAACCCTAGAATACTAACTAAAAAATGATCAAAGCTACATGTTAACTGCCTATACCTCTACGTCTGAGACGTAGTTGGTATTGTAGGGTTAAAAATTTCTACTCGGACCACGCCAGAGATCGGGGCGAGCACGAATACCCTTAGTACGGAAGATTTTATTTTCCTTCCTCTTTAACGTTAATCTTCCCACCCAATTTTCATTAATCTAAATATTTAACAAGGTCTTTGAAGATTCTACGTCTTTCTCCTGAGAGGTGCTTTTAGCTGCAACATAACAGGGCTCAAAGTATCAACCAGATCGAGCACTCACTCGAATCGAAAACTGAACGAACGAGACGTAAATTGACTACCAGTAAATGATTCATCATTTAATCCAATTCAATAAATTTTATCTAGATACCATGATTGATCATATGGCTTTCGCTTTTAGGCCCGATGGTATGGTACCAGAAATTTGAATACGCAATCGGTCATTGGTTGCAGAAAGCTACTGAACACATGATTGGCTGTGTACTTTGCAGTCCAGGATGTTTCTCATTGTTTAGAGCTAAGGCACTGATGGACGACAACGTCATGAAAAGGTACACGGCAAAATCTGATGAGCCTAGACACTATGTTCAGTACGATCAAGGTGTGTATCGTTATACTTCTGGTGCAAAACTATTTTCTTCCATAACCTGAACTGTGGCATAATATTCTGTTTGGTTTTTTTTTTCAGGAGAAGATCGTTGGTTGTGCACTCTGTTGCTGCAGAGAGGTTATCGTGTCGAATACAGCGCTGCTTCTGATGCGTATACGCATTGCCCGGAAGGTTTTGGCGAATTTTATACTCAAAGGCGTCGTTGGGCCCCATCTACGATGGCAAATATCATGGACCTCCTATCTGATTATAAGCAAACAGTAGCAATAAATGATAACATATCTGTACCTTATATTATATATCAAGGAATGTTGATGGTAGGAACAGTTCTTGGTCCTGGAACGATTTTTCTCATGTTGGTTGGAGCTATGGTAGCTGCTTTCAAAATATCCAACTGGTACTCGTTCACCTATAATATAATTCCTATACTACTCTTCATGCTCGTTTGCTTCATTTTCAAGAATGATATCCAGGTAAGTATTTTTCAGTTTGCATGTTAATTTAATTTAGAAGTTCGTTATCTTATATTAGCTTAGAGATAAACGGATATTTTTGTAGTCAATTTTCAGTTTGAGTTAAGTTTCCTTCAATTTTTTTTCCCCCCCATTTAAATTGCATTTCGTGAATTTACATAATTCATATCGGTGGTTTGGATATCAAGGGAGGCTTGCTTTGAATGAGATTTTTTTTTTTAAAGCGTTTAATTGCAATATTTTTCAAGCTTTAATACCAAATATTGATTGCATTTATTTTCAGATTATGGTGGCACAAGTAATGAGCGCATCATATGCATTGCTGATGATGGCTGTGTTGGTCGGAACATCCATTCAGTTGTCGGAGGATGGTATCGGATCGCCATCATCTATATTTCTTATAGCATTATCTGGGAGTTTCTTTATCGCAGCTGTGCTGCATCCGCAGGTAGATTGAAATTCATTGTCAATTAGCACACTACTAATTTTTTTTCCTTCTGGCAGATGACAATATACGAGATTTTTTCAAATCTTTCATTTTTCACTTATTCGAACAATTACCATCACCTTGATAAGTTGAGGTAGATATTGTAAAACTGACTTGCAATCGAACCTATATTTGAATGGGAGGGGGGGGGGGGTTCCACTCTATCCAATTTTGGATAAAAAATGTTTTGAAAGAGGAAATTGCACTCCCTGGACTAAATTAAAGCTTTGACACAAGACCTTGGTTCAATGATTTACTCCAAACTGTTGACGTCACGCGCGCGCGAACGTCATATTCATGTTAGTCTTGTAGAATGTGCCGGTGCATCGACATATTTTTTCCTGGCAATTTTTTTTAGTAAAATTTTTATTGCTGGAAAATTTGTTGAAACTATTCTGTAATTGTTCTACATGACGGTGGAATACTATATCAAGTATTATTTAGATTATGAAAACAAAGGATTTTCACAAAGATTTTTTAAAACTATACAATATAAATTACATTGAGAGGCATGGGAGAGCTTCCTATATTTTTAAAGATATTTTGCTCTCTTAATCTAATATGCAATTTTGTTTTAAAATTTAATGCAGCTTTTGCATTAATTCAATATGAATTTGTTTTCCTAAAGGTTAATATTTTTATTCTAGGAATTCTGGTGCGTTGTTCCTGGTCTATTATATTTCTTGAGCATTCCATCCATGTATCTGTTACTGATTATTTATTCGCTCGTGAATCTAAACGTCGTCACCTGGGGTACTAGAGAAGTACAAACAAAGAAAACCAAGAAGCAATTGGAAGATGAGAGGAAAGAGCAAGAAGAGTTGTTGAAGCAGAAGAAGAATAAAGACCTATTGAGCTTTCTTGGACTAGGAAGCAATGATAACGAAGAAGGAAGCATTACTCTCAGCCTCGCCAATCTTTTCACTTGTATGTTCTGTACTTATCCGAAGCCTAACGATGAAAAAATGCACCTGATCAAGATAGGTGATCAGCTGGAGCAGATGAACAAGAAAATCAACACTTTAGAGAGGCAGTTGGAGATAACGCATCCTATTCCTTTTCGAAGTAGGAAGACATCTGTTGGTGGCCGCGGATCTGTTAGGGCTAACTCAGAGACTGGGCTATCAGCAGTTAATGAGAGAGATGACGACGAAGAAGTCGAGTTCGATTCTGGATCTGAAGCACCATCAAGTGAAGGTTTAGGTAGATATTCATTTTATCGTGAAAAATGAACTAGTAGTAAATGTTTCGCAATTCAACATGGCGTTTCGAAAGTTCTTATTCCTCTAGCAATAAAGTTGACCTTTTTTTCATGATCACTATATTGTGACTAGAATACTAGCGACATTTTTCTAAAGTTTCTGAAACATTTGAAATATTTCTGTTGGTATTGCCAAAATAATTTTATTAAACCAATTTGTAATCTGGTACACATCAAGAAAAAGGTTTTTACATTGTCCGTGACAAGAATGGATAAAAGCATAAACTTATCCTACTGCAGAGAAATTTTCGTTTGTTTCGGTGATCTCTACTTTTTACAATAAAACAAGAATAGACTAGTCTGAAATGAAACGCTCAAAATGATTGTAGTCGGCAATCTGAGCGGAAGTACTCGTGGGGGATTCTTGAATGGAAATTCCTTTTCTGGAGAATTATTTTGCAGGGACCTTAATTCTAAATCGTACGAATTTGTTGCTCAAAAATTCAGGGAAGGTATTAAATGTTCAGCTCAATGATGAAAAATATCCAAAATATTATACGAATTCATTTCTTCGAAAGTATACTACTAATCTTTAGTTGCGCTGTAATTAAGTTCATTTTCAGCCGTTACTGATTTTAATTTGTTTATTTTTAGAACCGAAGCAAGAACGAGACGATTTAATCAATCCTTACTGGATAGAAGATAAAGAATTGAAGCGCGGAGAGGTTGAATATCTCGCAGGACCGGAAAATCAGTTCTGGAAGGATCTGATCGACAAGTATCTTTACCCAATCGAGCAAAATAAAGAACATCAAGCAAGAGTAGCTACCGAACTAAAGGAATTGCGTAACAAAGTTGTTTTTGCTTTTTTCATGTTCAACGCTCTTTTCATTCTCATAGTATTTCTCCTTCAACTTAATAAGGATCAATTGCATCTTGACTGGCCGCTTGGTGTCAAAACCAATATAACATACATTCCGGAAACTAGTGAGGTCCGCATCGATAAAGAATATCTAGAACTGGAGCCCATTGGCCTTGTTTTTGCAGTTTTCTTTGCTTTGATTTTGGTGATTCAGTTTGTGGCTATGTTGTTCCATCGTTTCGGCACCTTATCGCATATTATGGCATCTATTGAAATTACTTGCTGCAACCAAAAAGTTGAAGACATCAGTGATGACGCTTTTATCGATAAAAATGCAGTGCAAATAGCCAAGCAACTACAGAGACTTAGAGGTATAGATGACGATGAAAAAAGTGAAGATTCTTTGTATGGAGATAGACTTGCAAGGCGGAAAACTATACAAAATCTAGAAAAACGAAGGCATCAACGAAATAGAATAGGTACCCTGGATGTTGCCTTCAGGAAGAGGTTTCTGAACATCAATGCTCATGATGGTGAAGCTGGTGGTCCTTTAGGTAAGCAGAAAAATCTCATTGGTAGATATCGCAATGCTTTGTTCTGGATGTATTTTCCATTTTCATCCGTTAGTGGTAGAATCCGCGAATGGCACGCGAGTTTTCCTTATCACCTGGCACCGAATAATCCGAATCTTTATGGATGAACGTTGATACGGGACAGGTAACATTTAAAGGGGAATGCAAGAACTTGGTTACAAGATTTTGAACTCTAAACTCCGTACATCTACGACGTAACCTAATCTTGGCGACGGTTAATCAGATGTCAAACTTTCATCTCTAATTTGTACTTAACTAATTTGGGCAATCTACTTAACCAAAGCACGCAAGGGGGAAACTGGATGTATGGTCTCAAGTTATGGCAGCCTCTAAGTTTTTTTTTGCTGCCACTAATATTAGTTTGAATTAGGCCGAGACTACACTGTAAAAGCTTAAATTATCTATAAAAATTTTGAAAAAAAACCAATAAGCATATTGGTTAAATCTTGAGTAAATGCAACCAATAATTTGATTGGTTGCATTTACTCAAGTTTTGTAAAATATATTTCATAAAACTTTTATAGCGTAATTGTTAGTGTATTATTGACTTTTATAGTGTTATCATTTTATATTTACAGCGACTCCTGTTCTCAGTGGGCTTAACAGACTAGGACGCAATCGTGAAACACTGCGGGCCTTAGAAGTACGAAGGAACAATATACTCGGCAGTAATAGCAAGATGGTGACTTTGGGTGCTAAAAATGAGTTTAATGTTCGGAATAAGAATAAAATGAATGGTGGAGGTCGGAGCATCGAGAATTTGTTCCAAGCTCAAAATGGTAACATCGATCCTGGTTTTGCCAATTCAGCTTTTGACAACAGTTCTGACGAAGAAACAGGTGGACGCAATCTTAAAATGCAGATTTATGGATCAAAGACGAGCCTCTCTAGTTATAGAGAAGAATCTGAAGTCAAGCGACGCAAACAAAGTCATTTATGAATTATGCCAATTTATTGGTATCCAATCGTATGTTAGACAGATGCCCAGATTGGGTGTGAGCTTTTTATGTCTAGCAATCTGAGGTTGATATCAAAATGCCAATTTTTATTTTTTTTTATTTTTTAGAAACTGCATTTCAAGTCGATTTCTGCGAATTCATTTGAAAATTCAATTTTAAGTTTTTATTAACTGCGAGAGCTTCTGATGAAGTAAATGTAATTTATCTCGTTTTATTTGATAATTTAAGCTTCGGTAGAGATGAATACGTATTGAATGTGAATAGTTTTATTGTTCATATGCGTTATCATGTTTTTAATTAAAGAATCGAGCAATGATTTTATATTTTTACTGGAATATTACATGCTCACGGCCAAATACTGTGAATGTTTTTGCGATTTAGACATTTTTAATAAACAGTTTTTTTTTTTTACAACTTAGCACAAGTGCTTAAATTTGTTTTTCATTACTTGAATGCATTCTGCATCACTTTACGTGTTTTTTTTTTTTTCCTGTCTATCACAAAGGTGATTTCATGAATTTGTATATTGAGAATTCATAAACTTGTCGTATAGTAATTTAAGAGTAATGCGTGGCTCCCCCTAATGTATACTAAGCTTTAACGCAGTGGTTTTCAAACTTGTCAACTGCGGCTCTTCAGAATAGTTCAATGTTTTCCCTTAACCACTTTGAACCATAAATAGGTAAGGAGAAGTGCCCAAACACCCTCCTCAAGCAAAACCCTTAAAATTTAAAAACTGATTCAACTATAAATTTTCAGAATTAAGTAATTCAACTCCATACCTAATAGTGCTGCAAGTGTGATTGTACTAAAATTTTTTTTATAACCAAAAGTCACGACTTTGATGAAAATCCCTAAATTTGTAACTCCACCCCCCCCCCATTCCAGTTATTATCTACATTTATTTTTATTGGAAAATTAAAACTTAAGATCTGTAATAAATTTATGAAAAGATGAAAACGCGTGTTTGTACATAAGTTTCCTTTTGACAAAATAAATCTAAATTTAGTCATCCAAACAGATCGCAAAGTTTTTTTGTTGACAATGAATGCACATCTCGTTTTTTGTGTGGGGCATCACACTTAAATCATTTCGAACACTTTACTAGTTTTAATATATCTAGTCTTTTTTTTTGGGAGGTTTTGTCAGTATTACAGGTTATATCTTTAATGATGACTTTTCTTGGGCTTTTGATTAGAATTTTCTCATTCCCTTCCACAATTTTCTTTTCCATTGAGGATTTTATAGGTGTTTTATGGGGGACTTCCTGTCGCCAAGAATGAGGTCCCGGTTCTGGATGATAATGCTAGATGAACTTTTCTTGTCTCTTATAGACCCATTTCGATTGATATATGATCTAAGTAGTCTGGGGAAAAATATCGCAAAAGGGCATGAGTGTTGGGACATATTTATAGAAATTCACAAGCTATATATAGCAAAAACTGACTGCTTGTGACTAAACGACTACAGCTACACGACTATGACGATTGCCAAGCAATATCCTAGTAGTGATTTATAACTATCAATCGCTCAGTGATGGAAATCTTACCGTAAATATCTCTTCACAAAGTTTATTTCACGCTGTAACAAGTTATAGCAAACTATTTTTGAAAAATTAAAGCGTAAGTAGAGCAAAGGGACTTCTCGTCATTGCAAGTAGTCGACTGAATGGTGAAGTGTTTCGTGGCACCACAAACAGCTCTATACATGCAAATTATGATGGGGGGGGGGACGAATTTACGGCAGAAGACTGATTTCGGGCACTTTCCTTACGCAAGTCCATCTCGCCGCTACGCCTCTGACAGAGGTTGTCGACATTCGTAGGAGCCGCGACGCACAATTTGAGCACCACTGCTTTAATGAATTATTTGATGGAACGAAGAGCAACTTCCACACCCTCCAAAGTGGAAATAAATCTGGTATCTAACACATTTGTGATCCGAGCACTTCTAGGTATAATATAACCGGTATATGCTAAAACACACGAGTACGACATAATGTGGATGTGGAAAAAAAACATCAGTCACTGAACTTGCTTCATGAAACTTGAAATCTACTTTGAAGATTTTATTTTATCCCTGTATTCAATGATCGTTGAAATTTTAGAAAATGAAAATATCAAATTTTTCATTATAAATAAAATGGGTGACATTTCGCGCATCTGTCCACTAAATGCATGTAAACGATTATAGGAAAGATTAAGAAATAAAGCTGCCCACTTTTTTGATGCAATTTAATATGCTGAACATATTTTGTCAAAATCGAAACCTGGAATTTCTTTACTCTGATCTTTTTTTTTCAAAAAAAGTGGTTATTCGCCGCAAAAAATTGTTCATTAATAGATTAATAAAATTCAGTTGGATACATTTCCCTTGTAAAGTTGTTTACTACATCGCACTTTTGTGTTTTACGTAGAAAGTAGCAACTGTGATAACTTCCTTAGCGCTATCGGCGATTCTGTGGAGCAAATTTACCGATGTTATTAGACGCCTTCAGAAGAACGAAAACAAGTGACCAGGTTTACATTAAATTCGGAGCAAATTATAAGAAAATATTGGGTATAGAGATTTTTCAAAAATCTGAAAATATCGTAACGATTGTCGTAGTAAAGGATATCGTATCGAGAGGAGTTTAACATTGGACTAAGAAACTACCAACAATAGTCTAAAAATATATCGTCGTAGTGAGGTTTCACTGTATCTTTCATCATAACCAGGCTACAGTATTCGAATACAGAATACTTTTCCAGCAAATATTCAGAATTACCACCTGAGGAATCTCGTCATCAATGGCAATTGAGCTATGAATGACAGTTTCTTCAAGTCCTGCTTATCCGAGAAATTTTACTGAAATTCAAAAATGAAAAACTACTACCATTCACTATAGAACAGTGTCTCAATATTGCATATATTTCATCACAAAAATATTCTAAAATGCTTGTCGTAACCCCGAAGAATCAATAATTTTAATGAAAAAATATCAGTTTAAGGGGTGTCGCACGATCACTGAAATCGAATTTTCGAAAATGACTTCAAAAAATATTTCATTCAATTGAAATAAAATACTAAAAAAATTTCGTTTCAATCGGCTAATTTTTTTTTCATATAATAAAAGAAAGAAATAATGAATTATAGTGTAAACGTATACTAGAAAAAACACTTTGAACGCGATTTTCTCAGATTGCAGTTTTTGAGCTCATCCGTAAGATTTAAAAAACACTACTGCTCCAAAAATTTTTAAATTTTCCACAAGTGTTTATTTGATATGTGTTAGTAAAATGGACCTCGAACTTGGATATCTGATCATTCGTTAGAATTTTATGAATTTTTAAAGTTTGAAAAATATATATAAATTTCAAAAATCTAAATTCAACATTTTTTTAAAATACTTCCCTTTAGTCAATTGCTAAATCCGAGGTTTGTTTTACTAACAAATGTCGAATAAACATTCTGCAAAATTTCAGAATTTTTGGGGCAGTAGTTTTTTTTAAAGCTTACGGATGAGCTCAAAAACTGCAATTTCAGAAAATCGCGTTCAAAATGTTTTTTCCAGTATACGTTTACATTAGTGTTTCCCAAAGTGGGAGTTGCAATAGTCCAGAGGGCGATAGGAGCTACGAGTTCACTTGAGTTGGGGGCGATGAGAGAAAAAAAATTCTGAAGGGAGCAATGTGTGTGTGGGGGGAGCAAAAAGTTTTTGAAATTATGGTTTACACCAGTGGTTCTCAACCGGTGGCCATATGGCACCCTGGCGGTACTAGGATACTTCAAGGGGGCCACGGAAAAAAATTGAGAAATGGTCCATGACAGGTGGTTTGGAGGGCTGCAGAGAGCTGAGATGAAAAATAAAGGTGTGAAGAAATAAAGCTTTTATGTTAGTGACTACACACTTACAGAATCCAACAAAACCACCCATAAAACCAGGGCAATTTTAGGGCATGGACCTACCCGGACCTCACCGCCTACATTTTGCAGCAGGTTCCCTAGGAGGGGGGTTTTCTGCAGGCCCCCCTATATTAAATATTAGGCCCCCCGAGCTGCAGCTCTGTCAATCCCACTCTTGTGGGGGGGGGGGGGGGTCATATGTCCATAAGTGACCCCACCTCATGATATTTTGTATAGTACAATAAATTTTGAAAATAAGTAGGAAATATGTAGGCTGTTTATTTCCACCAAAGTGTTGTGGGACTACCATAGCATCACTTTACCTAGGGGGCCCATGATGTTGCGACAGCCCTGAATAG